>NW_027139666.1:3272333-3949666 GCF_035084215.1 Heptranchias perlo
AAGTTATTATTGCTTAACGGCACACAGACATGTTGGGGGGTGGAAGTAAAATGGAGTTAGGTTCTTTTTCATTCAGCTAAGATTTTTCAGTTGATGTGAAAGCAGCATGACGCAAGCTGCGTGAGTCGGATGATATCTGGTTCCGCTTTCTTTTCGCTGGAGAGAAGTTAACCCCTTCCACAGGCAGCTGATTTAGATTTTTTTCGACTATAACATTAACTCTGCCGAAATATTCACTAAGCAGCAACTTTTCTATTGCAGAATTTCAACATATGTCAGGATTTATTATATTTTTAAGTTTCTTAATTTGAGTGGATATTTCCCCACGTTGATGGAAGGAAATCAGGATTTGACAAAAGCATGTCTTGAGTTCTCAAGAACAACCACAGTGGAATTTCTGTTTTCTTCTTTCAGAACAGGTGAACATGGTTTTCGGAACTGAATGTGTGTTGATGGTGCAGGATTATTGAGAGCAGTTCTTTGACATAAAAATGGCCTCACAGAGTTGCGGAGCAACCTTTGCTGGAAAAACGTAGGTACAGGAAGAGATCTAAGAGTGTTAAGAATTTAAGACCTCATCGGCAGACATCGGCAGATATCGAATGTCACAGCGTTGTGACGATTTGATGCAAGACTTTGCCTCTCAATGGCTCGGATTTACCCCATTCAGGGTTATTTGTTATCATCCGAGATAGAGTGTTCGAGGGGGTGGATATATGAGAGTTATCTCCAAAAGTAATTGCAAGCACTGCTGGACTATAACCATCCTTCCTGTTTCATGTCCCCGTTTTCGAACACTGCCCTTATCAGTCAGGAAACAGTCAGTTGGACGGGATTAGAAATGCTCAGGCACATTGCAGCAGAGGCCTACAAGAATATTTTGAGTGCTTGAATTTCAGAAGGGGGCAACATGAGACGAAGAGAGAACTGGGTCACATTTCACTAAAGACGGACTTAGGACATGTCCCAAATATGGGTTTGTGTTTAAAGATCGTTTCACTGAAAGCATCTTGACGAGATGGGGTTGGCGGCCATTGAAACGGCGCGTGCGCTCTTCTATTGAATTGTATCCTATGCGGAGCATTAGATTTTTCTCGAGGTAAAGAAAGTCTTGCCTGTCCTTGTGTCTAAAGGCGAGGCGAGTCGAAGAGGATCTTTCCAAATATCGAAACATCAGTGAAAGCAAATGGCCGGAATGGAACACAAGCCTGTGCACATGCGCTTTAGCACTGAGCAACAGTCACAGTCAAAAGTGAGTTGAAGTTAACAAGCGTGTTTTCTCCTTCATCTCTCACAGACAACCACCTCACACTGCTGCTTGTTGGGGATATAAAAAGCTTAAGGGGCTTTCAATGAAGCATTGGTTGTTCAGTCCTTGAATTCTTGCTACCCACGCGAATGATCCGCGTTCGATTCTCGGCCGATGTTGTTTGAATTTTATTTTAGATCTATAATTGGCCAACATCAATCAACCCCGCTTATTGCTTAGATTCACAGTTTATTTAGGGCTGCCGATAGTGACGCCACTATTCCCGGCAAGAATGGAGATGATTGGGTAATTCCCTTGTCAATCTCTACACTAAGTGACTGGGATTGATTTTACGCACAAAATTTGTATTATGTATCTATCCTCCCCACATCGCACTTTACAAACATACAAACATAGGAACAATGACAGACAGGAAAAGACCCTCTGGTCAATCCAGCCTGACTCGTGCAATTGTCATACTTTCTGTTCACACTATATACACTCCCAACGCCACCCAAAACCATACGACCTCCTGCGGCAGGGGAAAAACAGGTAAAATCCCATGCCAATTGGAGGGAATCTGGGAATTTCCTCTCTGACCCCTTCGGAGATAGAAACTAGACCAGGAGAACATTCTGGCCCTGATAATTTTATGCATTGCCTCCCTTTTTTATATGGTGATCTCCATCCCTGGCAGAAACAGGTCCAGGACTCCCTTAAAATATTGCTGAAGAAATGATAAATTTATATTATGTAACTATCGTCCACTCATTGCATTTTGCTGGAGAAATAATCAATTTATATTCTGCAACTTTCCTCCACTCACTGTGTTTCACTGGAGAAATAATCAATTGGTATTATGTAACTATCTTCCATTCACAGAATTTTGCTGGAGAAAGAATCCTGCTTTGATTGGGAGATATTGGTGTAGTTTCGGTCATGAGTTCTGTTTGCTGCAGTGCGTAGAAACTCTGTACAAATAACATGTCTGCTGTTGTGCTTAGTATTTGCTGAGTAAATAGACGGTTTCTCTCGTCGTGGGTATGAGTTGTACCAAGGACAGCGAAAAATATGTCGCTCTTGCAGTAAACCCGGCCACGGGGTGGCCTCCTGCGAGGCAGTGATATGCTGCATGGAGAGCCACCAGCCACTGGACTGTGAGGAGGCCAAGTGCTGCAACTTTTGCGGAGAGGCTGTTCATCTGTGCAAGACCTGTCCAAACCGCAGACACAGCTACGCACAGGCAGTGAGGAGAGAGGTGATGCAGGACCAGAGAGCAGCAGTCTCGAATGCTCCAGTGGATGCCAGACCCCTCTCCCAACGCTGTGGACGCACGTGAAAGAGCGAAAGACCAGGATAAGGACAAAGAGCAGCAATGGAGCGTCGAGGAAACGAGCCAAAAAGTCGACACTCAACCCCCAGACTATCCATGAGCCCACAGAGCTAATAGAAGGTGAGACAGGGTACGGTGGGGCGGGCCGCGGGGTCGGGGGGTGGGGGAGGAAGGATGGAACACGCAGGAAAAGAAAAAGAGGAAGCCCATGAGGAGCAAAGGTGGGACTGGCATCAAGAGGCGCTTAGAGTCCTCCAGGGAGAGGTGACACAGACAGCACGCTCCAGCTCCAGGGACAAGGGAGCAGTAACACCCCGCTCTGGGGCACCGGGAGAAACGACGCGGAGAACGAACAACCAGCGGGATCCAAGGAGGCGAATCCGGTTGTGGATCTCACGGTGACATCGCTCCACGAGACCCCACTGACGACCCCCAAGCCCATACAATCTCCCAAGGGAGGACAGACCTCATACCTTAGACTAAGGACGGTCCAGCAGTTTGTGCAAACCGCGCAAATGCAGAATCTGGACCAAGAGATGGAAACGGAGGGGAACGTAGAATACGGACTGATGCAATTGTAGGACCATAACTTTGTCCCTTTTGTATTTTTAAAATAGTTTTACAAATCGCATCATTCAACGTGCATAGTGTTAAATCGACGAGGCAATGTGCTGCAACCCTGACCTAACTGTCCAGGGTCAAGAGGGACCTGCTGTACTTGCAGGAGTGCGGAATCCAGAACCTCAGAAACTACCTGCAGTGTTCACTCACGCGGACCCAGGGGCAGTTGATCTGGTCGAGAGGCAACGATATTCGTTCCTCGGTCCTGGGAATTCTACTGCGAGGAGGCCAATTCACCATCACCGAGGTTAAGGAGGTGGTGGGGGGCCAACTGCTCGCAGCAGACGTTCTCTACAAGAAAACTCCGGTCCGACTGATCAATATGTACGACCTGGTCCACAGGAGCGAGAGGCTGGATGTCTTTCAGCATCTCCCGATGCTACTGGCGACCTCCGGGCCAGTCGTTTTCGCCGGAGACTCCAACTGTATCATCGATACGGCTGGACGATCCATCACGGGCAGCAGAATACCGGACATCACATTCGAACTCCTGATGGAGGCAGTGAAATACGCAAAGCATCGCGACATCTTCATCAACCCTGCAGACGGAGCAACGCATCAATACATCTGGTCCAGACGGGGATGGGTCCGTCCGTTCCAGGATAAACTTCCTATTTGTTTTAAGGTCAGATCTTGGTATTTGCATACTGGGGCTCCACACATATCCCGAGGAAGCCACACACAAATTTGACCATCAGGATCAGAGGGGCGTTGGGGACACTCTTCGTCACTTTGCCTGGGGGCTTGTACATGATCTCCCTGCGGAAGTGATCGACCTTGGACCTCCAGACAAAGTGGAAGATAGCTTTCGTGACTATGACGGCGGATCGGCGGGTAATGGGCCAGACCCTGGCCACGTCGAGCAAAACTGCGAGTATCTGACACCTTATCACTAGGTTCCTGCCGGTTATGGAGAGGGAGCGCCCCTCCCACATTCCAAGCTTGGTCGTGGCTTGCTCAAGGTCAGATCCACCGACGTCCAGCCGGTGTTCCTCTCTGACCACTGCCTCCTACTGGCTGAATGTCAATCGCAGGAGGACCAGAGGGCGCGAAGTGGGACCTGGAATCTGAACGTGAGACTCTTGACCCCAGAGAACATCGATGAACTAAAGAGTGATTGCACAGGTTAGAGGACCGTGAAACCGCTCATGGACGCAACGGTGTACTGGTGGGAAGAAATCGAGGCCAACATCAAGAGCTTCTTCATCCTCAAAGGTGTTCAGAAGGCGAGAGAGAGAGACAAAGCGAATTTAGAAAAATGTCGACTGCAAGATTCTGTCCAAGGTCATCTCCAACAGGTTCGAGTCTTCTCTGGATCTGGTGAACCACTCGGATCAGACGTGTAGTGTACCCGGCAGGATGATCTCTGATAGCCTTGCGCTGCTTAGGGATTCGATCGCCTGACATGCAGAATATGGGTGTGACCACTTTCCTCGTCAGCCTGGACTAGGAGAAGGCTTTCTACAGAATATCCCACACGTACATGATGGACGTGCTCTCCAAAATGAGTTTTGTGGAGCGAATTTGCGATTTGATCCGACTGCACTCTGCGGACATCTGTAGCGCAGTCCTAATCAATAGATGGGAATTGAAGAGCGTTCCAATCAGACCTGGAGTCAGACAGGGCTGACCTCTCTCCGTGGTCTTGTTCATGTGTTGCATCGAGCCAGAGGCAGTAGTAGAGGCGGGTACAATTTTGTCTTTTAAAAAGCATTTGGACAGTTACATGGGGAAGATGGGTATCGAGGGATATGGGCCAAGTGCAGGCAATTGGGACTAGCTTAGTGGTATAAACTGGGCGACATGGACATGTTGGGCCGAAGGGCCTGTTTCCATGTTGTAACTTCTATGATTCTACGTCCATGGGATGGTCGCAGATATGAAGGGGGTGATGATCCCATGCAGCGGAGGCTCTCAGTTTAAGGCTTCCCTGTGCATGGACGATGTCAGCGTCTTCTGCTCCGATCAGCAGTCGTATCACAGACTGATGGGCTTCTGCGACCGTCTCGATCTGGCCTCGAGGACTAGAGTGAACCATAATAAGAGTGAGTCCATATTCTTTGGCGGGTGGGAGGTCCGATCCTTTGTCCCCTTCACCGTTAGGCCCGACTACCTGAAGGTGCTGGGGATCTGGTTCAGGGGACCCCTGGCTTGCACCAAGAACTGGGAGGAGCGGGTCGCCAAGGCCAAACAGAAGCTTGGCATGTGGGTGGGGTGCTCCCTCTCCATAACTGGCAGGAACCTGGTGATAAGGTGTGAGGTTATGTTGCTCCACCTGGTCAGGATCTGCCCCATTCCCCGCCGATCTTCCGTCACAGTCACCAGAGCTATCTTCCACTTTGTCTGGAGGTCCAAGTTAGAATGCGTCTGTAGGGACACCGTGTACAAGCCCCCAGTCAAAGGGATGAAGGGAGTCCCAATGCCGCTCTGTTCCTAATGGCCACTTTTGTGTGTGGCTGACTTATGATGTGTATAGAGCCACAGTATGCAACACCAAGTGTCACCGCTGTCCATAAGAACATATGAAATTTGAGCAGGATTAGGCCATACTGCCACTCGAGCCTGCTCCGCCATTCAATAGATCATGGCTGATCTTCGACCTCAAACCCACTTTCCCGCCCCATCCAAATATCCCTTGATTCACCGAGAGTCCAAAAGTCTATCGATCTCAGCCTTGAACATATTCAATGATTCAGCCTCCACCGCCCTCTGGGGCAGAAAATTCCAAAAATCTACAACCCTCTCTGTGAAGAAATTCCTCTTCATCTCATTCTTAAATGGCCGACACTTTATCCTGAGATTAGGCCCCATAGTTCGAGACTCTCTAGCCAGGGAAACAATCTCTCACATCTACCGTCAAGCCCCCTTATAATCTTAAATGTTTCATTAAGATCACCTCTCATTCTTCTAAACTCCAGAGAGAATAGGCCCATTCTACTCAACCTCTCCTCATTGGACATCCCTCTCATCCCACGAATCAATCTAGTGAACGTTGGTTGCACCGCCTCCAAAGCAAGTATATCCTTCCGTAGATAAGGAGACCAAAACTGTACACATTTCTCCAAGTGAGGTCTCACAAAAGCCCTGTTCAATTGTAGTAAGACTTCCTTACTCTTGTGCTCCAACCTCCGAGCAATAAAGGCCAACATGCCATTTGCTTTCCTAATTGCCTGCTGCACCTGCACACAAACTTTTTATGTTTCTTGTACAAAAACACCCAAGTATCTCTGAACACCAACATTTAATAGTTTCTCACTTTTTAAAACTATTCTGTTTTTCGATTTTTCCTACCAAAGTGAATAACCTCACATTTCACCACATTATACTCCATCTGCCACCTTCTCGCCCACTCACCTAACCTGTCTGTATCCTCTTGCAGACTCTTTGCGTCCTCCTCACGGCTTAATTTCCCATCTAACTTTGCATCGCCAGTAAACTTGGATATATTACACTCGGTCCCTTCATCTATATCTTTAATAAAGATTGTAAATAGCTGAGGCCCAAGCACTGATCCTTGCGGCACCACACTAGTTATATCCTGCCAACCCGAGAATGACCCAACGCACTGTGAAGGCTGGAGCTGGCCGAACAGATGCAGCATGTCCGTCCAGCTGGACCTTACCCCACCACCTGTTCCTGAGGAGGAATCCTTTCGACCATCAGATGGTGGTTATTAAGGAACGTTCCAGGAGTCCTGCAAGGAAAGGAGAGTGCGGATCCGATCGTGCAATTCCCCGACCAGACGGTCGATGCGGTTTGGCAGAACGTCTCATCGCCAGAAGTGACCAACAGGCACCAGGGTGTAGCCTGGATCGTGGTGAGAAAGCCTTCCCAGTGCAGTCCTTCCAAAACTCACGGAATCTCAGCACCACCGGGAGCTGCCCTCAAGGCTGCAGCGGGGACGAGACCGTTGTCCACCTCCTGATGGACTAACCCTCCCTGCAGAACGTGTGGAGCGAGATGCGTTGGTATCTGTCCGGGTTCATCCTCAACACTTCAGTAACACAGGATGCTGTGCTCTTCGGGACGCACACCAGGACAGATATCAACTGCTGCTGGAAGACCATCAACTCGGTGAAGGAGGCCCTTTGGTCCCGCCAAAACCTGCTGGTCTTCCAGCTGAAGGAGCTGTCCACGACTGAGTGCTGCCGACTGGCACACTGCAAGGTCCAGGAATACGTCCTGAGGGATGTAATGAAGCGAGGTGCGGCCTGCATAAAGGCTCTATGGGGAAAGGCCACCCTGTAAGGCAATTTCACCAAGCATTGTACAGAATATATTAGAAGATATGTACTGTGTTTTGAATTGTAATAATGAGGTCATAGTGTGTACGATCTGTATTGTATTGTTCTGAACGGTAATCGTGACATTTACATTGAAATGTGTGTATCCTTAAATTTTATGATATAAAGTGTATTTTGAAATGTCAATAAAATCTTGGGGTACAAATGCATCAATCACTTAAAGTCGCGATGCAGGTTATAAAATGTAAATCAAGCACTGGGGTTCAAATCTAGAGGGTTAGAAATGATAAGCAAATAAGTTACGTTAAACTTGTATGGAGCGTTGGTTAGGCCACACTTGGAGTATTGTGCACAGTATGGTCTCCATATTATAGGAAGGATATAGAGGCAATGGAGAGGGTGCAAAATAGATTCACGAGGACGATACCAGAACTGAGAGGACATCCTTATCAGGAAAGGCTGAACAGGCTGAGACTCTTTTTCTCTTGAAAAGGGAAGACTGAGGGGTGACCTGATAGATGTCTTTAAGATAATGATATGGTTTGGTAGGACAGGCGTAGAGAAAATGTTTCCACTTGTGAGGGAGTCCAAAAATTGAGGGAATAAATAATAGATAGTCACTGATAAATCGATAGGGAATTCAGATGAAACTTAATTACCCAGAGTGCTAAGAATTTGGAACGCACTACCACAATGAGTAGTTGAAGCAAATAACGTCGATGCATTTAAGGGGAAGCTCGATAAGCACATGACTGTGAAAGGAATTGGGTATCCTGATCGGGTTGGATAAAGTATGGAGGGAGGAGTCTCGTATGGAGCATAAATGCTGGCACAAATCAGTTGGGCCGAATGGCCTGCTTCTGTGCTGTAGTTTCGAAGTAACTCCATGTAACCAAACGTACTAATTTGAGGGTGGTGTAAGTGCAGAGGGAACTGGTGGCGCATATTCACAAATCTTTGATGGTGGCAGGGCAAGTTGATAAGGCGGTTAAGACAGATATGGGATGCATGGGTTTTTAAAGAGGGGCATAGATTGCACAAATCGGGAAGACATGTTAAATCTTTACCAAAGACTGTTTAGGCCTCAGCTGGAGTATTGTGTACAACAATGGGCACCACACTTTAAGAAGGATGTCAAGGCATTGGAGAGGGTACAGATGAGATTTACCAGGGTGATGCCAGGGATGAGGGACTTCAGTTATGTGGAGGCATTGGAGAAGCTGGGATTGTTCTCCTTAGATCAGAGAATGTTAAGGGGAGACCATTAGTGGTGTTCAAAATAATGAGGCGTTTTTGTAGAGCAAATAGTGGAAACTGCATACTCTGGCAACTGGATTGGTAACCAGAGGTCATAGGTTTAAAATAATTGGCAAAACAATTAGAGGGTAAATGAGGAGCATATTTTTCACACAGAGGGTTGATTAGCACTGCCTGAAAGGATGGAGTCCGTTTTAAAGGCTGTCTTCGTGTCAGAGACTCAAAATTCATACTTTTACTGGGAAGCTGCAGGGACAGAGTGAAACGAGTCTGCTTGTGTCCCTGGATTCAATGCACCATGTGGAGAAATCTTTAAAATGTAGAATTGAATCGGCAGGATTGAACATGGTCAATACAATTATATGAAGACTGTAAATGAAGCCGCTCATTGTTGTTGGACCAGTCCTTTCTGAGCACATCTTTTAACTTTATTCCTGAGAGACGTCTCATTAAGACAAGGTTCTGAACTTTGAGATGTTTGTGATATATCCACGTCATCATTTACATGGAGGCAAAGCTGCTGATGTAATGTGTTTGTTCAAATGACTGTAACTAATAGCAATGATCAGGGGTATAACCGTGTCAGTGGAGATTTACCCCCTGTATAAATCAGGGATCGCTGTAATGAATCCGCACAGACTGCCTGCCGGAGCTGTGATTTCCAGGCCAACAGAAGTCACTGCTTCTCACAAAAATGGGATATTCATTAATCTATCAGATAGAATGCATTTATTATCCTGTTCTTGCAGCCGTTGGAGTTCCAGGTAAGCAATTATCTCAGCTGTTCAAGGTGTATACCGGTATTAATTCTGCTGCTGCACTTAGCACTCTTTTTTCTCCCATCACGTATTACACAGTGGACTGTTCTGTCATAATTCACTGCTCTTTTGGTCTTGTTGCAGGTGCATTGCATGTGTTAGGATAGTTTTTTTATCCAACCCTGGCATTGCTACTGGATTATGTTCTGTACTGAATGTATTGGAGTCAGATGTCTGGGCTAAGAGCTTGTAAAGCTTGTGGAGCTAACTTGCCCTGGGATATTTATTCATTAATTTGTTTTCAGTGATTGATAATGAGACAGCTCACGATCTCAGTGTTACACGGAGACAGCGCAATGTCTTCCCTCCACAATAAAATGGTTCAGTTTAACTGGGATTTCAATGTATTTATTGGTTATCACTGTTGTGAAATATTATTTCATCGTGTGTGTATCTGAAGCTGCTCCAGAGGTCTGGTTACTGAACTGAGTTTGCTGCTGATTCTTTCACATCTCCTTCTCTGCTTCACTGTGGATGAATTCACTGTAAAATGCAATGTTTTACGTTGTGCTGCATCAGTTTGCACTTTATCTGTTGGAATCAGGAGCCCTTCTATTGATCAGTAGAATATAAGTAGGAACGGTGATGTTGATGTTTTGTTAATTGAACAATGCCTCCGTCTAACGCTGTACTTTGTAATTACAGGAGAAGGAATTTCATTTATTGTGAGTTGCATCTGGATGAGGCATTCGATTCTGTTAATTCCATGCATCGTAGATGAATTGAAGAGTGTAGGTGAACAGATGGATACTTGGATGATCTGTGGAAACATTAAACTGTTCACAGAGACTTCACCATTCAACAAACTGACACTGAGAATAGAATCGTAGGAACACGGGGCTGGTGAAGAGAAAGCAGACGCAGGATGTTAGGATTTACTCGGATGTGAAAAGGGTCATTTCGAAAGAGAGTAGAGAGAGTGCGGAGAGATAGAGAGGAGTGTTGGAGAACGCGACTGAGAAGGAAAACGAGAGACAGGAGAAGGGACGAGAGAAAGAGAGAGACACACAAAGAGAGAAACACACAGAGAACGACAGAGGGAAACAGGTAGGAAGAGAGAAGGAGATAGAGGCAGAGACGGAGAGAGAGCAGCAGCGGTGTGAATAATTCATCAGGCTGAACTGCTGAAACATCCATTACAATTATGAAGAGGAAAGGTGACTTGAAGGTGTTATTTGGATATTGTCAGATTGTGAGAGTTTTATTGTATTCACTCCGGGTGTGTTTATCACTATCAGGTACTCAGCCTGTTTATTTGAATGTTCCTTTTACTTGTTCACTGAATGGATACATGAATACACTTGCAATGTTTTTAAAGAATAAGATCAGTGATTTTTTATACGAATTGAATTATTAGGAAAATATATTTTAGAAGCTACGTGTCAGGTTTATTCAATAAAGAACGAGGCGAATTTAATTCATGAATTTTAATTTAATTTTAATTGAATCTGAAAAGTAAATTTTTTGAACACATTTTGTACCGATCGAGCTGTTCCCTGACACCAATAACTACAGAAATCAATGGTTGAATTTATTGATTGGATTGTGTTACTGGGACCTATCGATTAGATTCCCTCTCACACTCTGCTATCGTCTCTCCCTGTGAATCCTCGTCTCTCCTCCAACTGCATTGAATCCTCTGTCCGCTCATCCGCTGATTTAGTTTATCCGCTTTCCTAAACTATTTGCTCCTGACTCCCCTCAAGCTCCTACATGTACTTTTCCTTGTCTCCCTCCAAATCTCACTCACTGGCTCGGCCTCCAGCTGCCTGTTCCAATCCGATCCAATGTCGAAAGCTCACCAGCACGGATGTCGGTCTTTCCCGTTTTGTGCCAGCCCCTGTCGGCTCTCTTCACTCACAGCAACAGAACAGCAGCGCCTCCTCCTATCCCCTCACCTGTTCGACCATCACTTACATTCCCGTCCATCTGGAGCCCAAATCCGGATTTAATTGGCTCAGTAAAAATCCTTCGCCTTCCCCGCAGGAACTGCGCCCTCGCTCAGCCCTTCCACTTGATCCGTTCCTCACTTCATTCACTTTCTGTATCAATTTCCCAATTCATTCATGATAATTGTTTTCAAAAACATTTCTCCGCCCGAAAACGCTGTCCGGGTCTGTGAATCAATTTCCACCGTTTGATGCAGCAACAAAGCTGGAAATTTCACCCCAGATCCTCTCAAACTGCTGCTTTCGCTCCAGGTCTGATCAATAATTTATCTGCTTCCGTTTCTCTCTCTTACAGTTAACTTGGTGGCGATTGTGATCCTGTCCCGAGGAAAGTGCGGACTCTCCAAATGTATCACTCGTTACCTGGTGGGAATGGCGGCGGCCGATCTCCTGGTCGTTCTCACTGATGTCATAATGTGGCGCATTGTTGAGATGTATTTCCCAGTTTCATCCTTGACCTTTACCCCCGTGTGCCGTCTTATTCTCATCCTGATTTCAGCAGCCACAGCGGCCTCTGTCTGGTTCACAGTGGTTTTCACCTTTGATCGATTTATGGCCATTTGTTGTCAGAAACTGAAAACAAAATATTGCACCGAGAAAACGGCGGTTGCTGTTATCGGGGTGGTGAGTGCGCTGAGCTGTTTACTAAACATTCCCTGGTATTTTGCTTTTGACCCGGAATATATAATGGACAATGTACCCCGGGGTTGTGTCTTGAAACCGACCTTTTTCACTTCACCCACATGGGCAGCGTTTGACTTGTTTAATATTGTTTTAATGCCTTGTCTCCCATTCATTCTGATTTTGCTGTTCAATGTTCTCACCACCAGGCACATTTTAGCGGCCAGTAGAGTCCGCAGGGGACTCCGGGGTCGCAGCAATGGAGAGAATCGCAAGGATCCAGAGATGGAGAACCGAAGGAAATCTATAATTTTACTCTTCAGTATATCAGGCAGTTTTATATTGTTATGGAGTACACTCGTTTTCTATGTTATGTCTCTGCAAACAAACGCCCAGTTCGCTAACGCCAGTGACATTAAGGCAGCCGGATTCATGCTTCAGCTTCTCAGTTCTTGCACCAACACGTGTATTTATGCTGTGACTCAGACTAAATTTAGAGCGGAGCTGAAGAACGGGGTGAAATACCCACTGAATCTAATTGTTACATTAGTTCAATCATAGAAAGTCTGAAGACATTTCATCCGTAATTGAATAAAAGTCAGTGAAGGTAGGTTTTCACGTTTGGTGGTGGTGTGAGACGGGCGGTATCGGATCGGGCGCCCGTTACTCACCGCATCTGATTTTACTATCCATTGACATCAATGAGTTCACTAAAGTAACTGATATTAATACAATACTTTAAATAAATTTGGAAATAACAGACAGGAATTATATTTTATCAAACAAATGTGCTATTGTGAAATGATACAAGATGTGATTCTAACATGAAATGGATTGCTGTTATGAGCCTGGAAATAATATGATTTCAATATTAAATGTTTAATCCTGAAATGAATAAAATCAAATGCTCCATTTCGGTTGATGATTATTTCCCATCACACACACTGCCCGGTGGGATGGACTGAGGGTGAGCTGTCAGGGTCAGACAGCGTCCTGTTCACTGGGACATTTGTTATGACCAGAACAGAATAATAATGGACCAACAACCGGACCGTTATAAACTGGTAAAATATTAATGTAATTTCAAACTCTGCAGAAACATAGAAAATACGAGCAGGATTAGACCATTCGGCTCTTTGAGCCCGCTTCGCCATTCAATGTGATTATGGCTGATCCTCTATCCCAATAACATATTCCTGCTCTCTCCGCATATCCCTTGATGCCTTCTGTGTCGAGAAATCGATCTATCTCATTTTAAAATATATTCAGTGACTTGGCCTTCTGTGGTAGAGAATTCAAAATGTTCACCACTCTCTGAGTGAAGAAATTTCTCCTTATCTCAGTTTTAAATGTCCTTCCCCGTATCCTGAGACTGTGGCACTTAGTTATTGACCCCCCAGCCAGGGGAAACGTCCTCCCTGCATCCAGTCTATCTAGCCCTGTCAGAATGTTGTATGTTTCAATGAGATCCCCTCTCATTCTTCTAAATTCGAGTGAATACAGGCCGAGTCAACCCAATCTCTCCTCATACGACAGTCCTGCCATCCCAGGGATCAATCTGGTGAACCTTCGCTGCACTCCCTCTGTGGCAAGTATATCATTTCGTAGTAAGGATACCAAAACTGCGCATAATACTCCAGGTGTGTTCTCACTAAGGCCCTGTATAACTGCAGTGGGGAGTTCCGGAGATCGTGTCCTCTCTGAGCTGCTTTTCAGAAATGTTTACTCAATGAGACATGAGGCTGGGCCTGTTTACACAGAGCTATAAGGAAACCTCCTGATACATTTCTGAGATGATCAGGGGTCGGGAGATCTATCACAGCAGCAACAGGCCAAGGAAAGCTCTCCGTCTCCTCCTTGCCCCAGCAAATATAAGTTGAAAAGAAACTTCTCAGTGTTTTGGACCACTCAATGCCCATCGAAAGGGCGGCTCCTCCACCCATCTGCAATCAACATTAAATGGTGCCCCATGTACGTCATAATTGTCTGATTTCCATAGTAAACTTGGCTTGACGGAAGCAGGTGGGTGTTGCTCTGGCCGCTCTTCTCAGGACCCGACCCACGATGGTGGAGGCAGGAACGCCTGCATTAAAGGGACGGTAAGTGGCCTGACACCATTTACTGTGCTCTACCACCCCATTTCCTCCAGGCGGGGATACTGGAAATCGGCCATACCTTTCCTGACCTCCGCCCAAGTATCAAACTTCGAAGCCCACAAGCGGGTCCATTGTCTCAAACTGCACCGGTTCACAACACGTGGAGGGAAATGTTCACCATCGCACGGGGCTGAACCGGTAGAACGGATCACCCGCCCCTTATAGAACCGGCCCGATTTTAATTTCTGCTCCGTCAGTTTACCGCCCAAGCAGTGAAGGTGAAATTACCTCCCACATCTCTGACCCCAAGGTTCGACAGGTGTGTGAAAGACATCAGACAGTATTTGCTAAACACTGACATGAATGTGTGCGAATGGATCCGTGTATTCAGGTAAAAGGCGATAACCCCCCTTCATAGAAACAGGACTCGTATCAGGGAGAGGCAGTGGAGAGTTTGCGTGCGATAATAATATGTTTAGAGCAACAAGGGTGTTCAGGGAAATTATGGTCTGTCAGAGGGTAACGCTGCTCTGCGGCTCGAATCTAAATCCACTAGATCTTGGTGAGCAACAGAAAATTACAGTCAATTAAACAAATATACTCCAAGAATGCGTCCTATTGTGGCCTCATACCCAGAGATGTTAGCCAAACTGATCCATCGTTCTCACGGGTATTCGGTGAGAGATATCTCGAACGGTCCATCGGTCTCACTGGTATTCAGTGACAGATATCTCGAACCGGTTCTGGAAACTCCCGCTCCACCCCGATTCACAGTATAAATTCACCTTTACATTCGAAGGGCAGCAGTTCACTTGGACCGTCCTCCCTCAAGGTTCCCACAACAGCCCCGCTATTTTCCCTGCTCACATAATTGGGCTGTGAATCACAGGCTGTAGTTCAATATGTGGATGAAATCCTAATACATACCGAAACGTGGGAAGAGCACCTGCGAATGGTGAGTGAGATTTTCCATCAGCTGTAATCCTCTGGACTGAAGGTCAATGTTACTAAGCTGCAGTTGATGAAACCGCAGGTCAAATTACTTGGTGTCATCCTGGAGGCCGTGTCCCGGTCTGTGGACCAGGATAAAGTCAAGGTTATTACCTCCTTACCACGGCCCACCGATGAGACCTCCCGAAGATTGTTTCTGGATATGACAGGATTGTGTGGGGATTTTATCTCTGACTATACAGAAATTGTTGCTCGTCTATATGGACTACTTCGGGAGGGAGTTGAAAGCCAGTGGACAGAGAGCCACACTAATAACATCAGCTCACTTCATACGAGTCTTGCTACTGGTCCGATGCTTACCCACCTCCCATTATGCCAAGAACTGTGCTCTACACCCCATTTCCCCATCAGAGAGCCACGTGGCCATGTTTGGGTGGATCAATCATGCTAAGGGAAATCCCATTAATTTTGCATCGACTCGTCTCCTGGGAGCTGAGCTGAACTACACAGGATGAGAGAGGCAGGTACTCCTATTGTATTGCGCCCACTCTAAGTTGCTACACATCATTGGAAATCAAAAGATTAATGTTTAAACCCATGACAGCCCAGGGCTTTTTCTAACAAAAGGCCGAATTAAAGAGGGAAATGTGTCTCGTGGCCGAGTCACTGATTGGCTGCCTTGTCCACCGAATCCCTCGAGGTCTCACCAGCAGAAGATGTTTGGAGAATTTTTACTGCCCCGGATCCAAAAAGATTTAAATCTCATCGAAATTAGTCAAACTCCTAATTTGAGCCAAGATCTTTATATAAAGGGGTGGTTCAAGGGAACTTCAGATGAGTGTAAATTGACCCCCCCTCCAGCATCAGGCCGTTCTCACGTCTCGCAATTCAGTCACTCCACTGCCCGTCTCCGCACCTCGCCGCCCTCAGACCCTCCCCCTCCCCCATCAGTCCATTCTCCCGTCATAATCTTCAGTCCCTGCCCTCCCCGTCTCCACAACTGTCCGCCCTCAGACGCTCCCACTCTCACACCAGTCCCTTCTCCAGTCTCCCCCTTCAGTACCCCCCTCCGTCTCCCCAACTCTCCGCCCTCAGACGCTCCCACTCCCCCTTCAGTCACTCCCTGCCGCGTCTCACTACCTCTACGCCATCAGACGCTCCAACTGCCCCATCAGTCCCTTCTCCCGTCTCCCACTTCAGTCCCTCCTGTCCCCGCCTCCCCTACTTTCCGCCCTCAGACATTCTTCTCCCCCATCAGTCCCTCCTCCAGTCTCCCCAGCTCTCGTCGCTCGGACCCTCCCCTCAATCAGACCCTTCTCCCATCTCGTCCATCAGCCCGTTCGCCCGATTCCCCATCTCTCCGCCTTTACACCATCCAATTACCCCATCAGTCCCTTCTCCCGTCTCCCATTTCAGTCCCTCCCCTCCCCATCTCCCCACCTCTCCGCCCTCAGACCCTCCACTTACCCCATCAGTCCCTTCTCCCGTCTCCCCCTTCAGTCCCTCCACTCTCCGTCTCCCCACTTCCCCGCCCCTCCCACGCCACCATCCGATCCTTCTCCCGGCTCACCCTTCAGTCCCTAACCTCCCCGTCTCCCCACCTCTCTGCCCTTAGACCCTCCCCCTCCCCCATAGGTCCCTTCTACTGTCTCCTCCTTGAGTCACTCTCCTCTCCGTCTCCCAACCTCCCGCCCTCAGACCCTCCCACTACCCCTTCAGTAACTTCTTCTATCTCCCACTTCAGTCACTCCCCTCCGCGACTCCCCATCTCTCCACCCTCAGACCCTTCCACTCCTCAATCAGTCCCTTCTCCCGTCTCCCGCTTCGGTCCCTCTCCTCTCCGTCTCTCCAACTCTCCGCACTCAGACCCTCCCAATCCCACATCAGTCCCTTCTCCCGTCTCCCGCATCTATCCCTCATCCAGTCTCCTCAGCTCTCCTCCCTCAGACCCTCCCCCTCCACCATCAGCCCCTTCTCCCGTCTCGTCCAACAGTCCCTTCGCCCGTCTCCCCATCTCTTTACCATCACATTATCTCACACCCCCATCAGTCCCTTCTCCCGTCTCCCCCTCCATTCCCTCCCCTCTCCGTCTCCCCACCTCCCGGCCCTCAGACCCTCCCACTCCCCCATCAGGCCCTTCTCCCGTCTCCCCCATCAGTCCCTCCTCCAGTCTCCCCACCTCTCGTCCCTCAGACCCACCCACTCCATCAGTCCCTTCGCCCGTCTCTGCATCTCTCCACCCTTACACCATCCGACTACCACATCAGTCCCTTCTCCCGTCTCCCCATTCAGTTCATCCCCTCCCAATCTCCTGACCTCTCCGCCCTCTGCGTCTCTCCCTCCCCCATCAGTTCCTTCTCTCGTCTCCCCCTTCAGTCCCTGCGCTGCCCGTCTGCCCACCTCTCCGCCCTCTGACTCTCCCCCTCCCCCAGCAGTCCCTTCTCCGGTCTCCCCACCTCTCCGCCCTCGGACCCTCCCCCTTCTCCATCAATCCCTTCTCCCGTCTCCCCCTTCAGCCCTTTCCCCCACATCTTCCCAACTCTCCGCCCTCAGACCCTCCCATCCCCCATCACTCACTCTCTCGTCTCCCCCTCAGTCCCTCCGTCCGTCTCCCGATTCAGTCCCTCCCCTCCCCGTCTCACCACATCTTTGTCTTTACTCCCTCCCCTCCGGCATCAGTCCATTCTCCCGTCTCGCACTCCAATGCCCGTCTCCCCACCTCTCCGCCCTCCGACCCTCCACCTCACCCATCAGTCCCATAACCTGTCTCGCCCATCAGTCCCGTCTCCCGTCTCCCCCTTCAGGCCCTCCCCTCCCCGTCTGCCCACCTCTCGGCCGTCTAACCCTGCACCTCACCCATCAGTCCATTCACCCGTCTCGTCCATCAGTCACTTCTCCCGTCTTCCCCTTCAGTCCCTCTCCACCCCGTCTCCCCACCTCTCCGCCGTAAGACCATCCAACTCCCCCATCATTCCCTTCTCCCATCTCCCCACCTCTCCGCTCTCACACCCTCCATCTCACCCATCATCCCGTCTCCCCCTTCAGTCCCTCCCCTCCTCGTCTCCCCACCTCTCCACCCTCAGACCCTCCGATTCGCCATCAGTACCTTCTCCCATGTCCTCCTCAGACCCATCCCTCCTCATCTCCCCATTTCTCCTCCCTCAGTCCCTCCCCTTCCTGTCTCGCCACATCACCACCCTCAAAAGCTCTCCCACACCCATCAGTCCCTTCTCCCGTCTCCCCCTCAGTCCCTCCCCTCCCCGTCTCCCCAAATCTCGGCCCTCAAACACTCTCCCTCCCGCATCAGTCCCTTCTCCCGTCTCCTCATTAATCCATCCCCTCTCCGTCTCCCCAACTCTCGGCCCTCAAACCCTCTCCCACCTCCGTCAGTCCCTTCTCTCGTCTCCCACTTCTGTCTCCCCCCTCCGCGTCTCCCACTTCCCACCCTCAGACCAGCCCACTCCTCCATTCGTCCCTTTTCCCGTCTCCCACTTCAGTCCCTCCACCTCTCCGCCCTCAATCCCTCCCACCTGCCATGATGTTCCAAGTCACGCTTTTTGCAGTTACATCGGCTGGAGATTGGGTCCCTCCGTACCGGGGTCACGGTGCCTCCGTCCCGGGGTCGCAGCCCCATTAAAGCTTGGTGCGGGCCCTCCCTCTGTCGGTCTCGCCCCCGCCCACAGAAGCGACCGCCCGCCCGCCGGCCCGAGGCCGCCATCATCCTCCTCCCAGTGCCGGCCTGTTGCGAAGGGAACGCGGCAGAGGGACCGCTCGGCGAATGCGCCGCGTCCCGAGGGCAGGAGCGGCACGTACGCGTCGTGACGTCAACGCGCAATGGGGAATGACGCTGACGCGTGTCTCTTGATGGGAGGAGTCAACACTGCAAGAGAGGGGAGGGAGGTGAGAGCTGTCAATCAAAGGGCCCGGAGTCAGCGCTCACTGCGCACAGGGTTTGGAGAATTCGATTAAAAATTCAAAATCTGCAACAATTACATAAAAGTAGACATGTACAAAAAAGGATAAAAAATTGCAAATGCAATAACCTGAATTAAAAATAGAAATGTCCAAACTCACTTCAGGCTGATGGTCTGGGTCCTCCTGCCACTATTAGTCTTCTCTATCTGGGTCATAGGATGAGCAGAATGCTTTAATGTAACGTTTTAATGCAGAGGGTGCTGGATGTATGGAATGAACCAGCGAGGGAGGCAGTGGGGCCTGATTGTATCAGCAAATTCCAGGGAGTTGACTTTACCTGATCGGGAACCTTGGGATGTGATAGTCTAGAAATTGTGATCTTGAAAATTATTTCTGTACACGTTCAGTAACGCTTAGTAACTTGACACACCAACCTCTTTTTTCCTCGACACTCCCTAGTTCCTCACCATTAACAAATAACTGTTATCTCTCTTTCTTTATGTACTGTGTACAGTTCTGGTCACCACATTACAGGAAGGAAGTGATTGCACTAGAGAGGGTACAGAGGAGATTTACGAGGACTTTGCCAGGACTGGAGAATTTTAGCTATGAGGAAAGATTGGATAGGCTGAGGTTGTTTTCTTTGGAACAGAGTAGGCTGAGCGGAGATTTAATTGAGGTGTACAAAATTATAAGGGGCCAAGATAGAGTTGATAGGAAGGACATATTTCCCTTCGCAGTGAAGTCAATAACCAGAGGGCATAGATTTAAATGATTGGTAGAAGGTTTAGAGGGAAGCTGAGGAAAATGTTTTGCACCCAGATGGTGGTGGGTGTCTGGAACTCACTGCCAGAAAGGGTGGTGGAGGTAGAAACCCTCAACAAATTGAAAACGTACTTTGATAGGCACTTGAAGTGCCATAACCTGCAAGGCTATGGGCCAATTGCTGGAAAGTGGGATTAGGCTGTGTGGCTCATTTTTAGCCGGTGCAGACACCATGGGCTGATTGGTCTCCTTCCGTGCCGTAAATTTTCTGTGTTTCTAGGACTCTATGATTCTCCCCTGGAGCCTGCAATAGATGCTCTTTGTATTACTACCAATATTCTAACTGTCTGGCTCTGTTTCTGCTTTTCACTTTCCACTAACAACCGACATGGTGAGACTGGAACTTTTTTTATATTTCAAAATATACAAGCAGAAATGGCCTTACATGGTGGTGACGATACCGGATTCTTTACTCTTAGTCTGGTTCAGCAAAAACTGAAAGCGAATACACTTGAAAGTTTTAACACAATTTATTAGCTGCAGCTGGCCCGATCTATAGAATTGATTTCAACTCTTGACAGAGTCTGGTCAATCTCATAGAACAGGCAAATTACACAGTCAGAGTTCACACAATTATACATTTTCAGAGTGGGGAGGGACATGAGTAGCAAGGGGTTAAAACCAATCATAAGCTGAGTCTGGGCAAGCCATACTAACTGACATAATGACCGACCACTCACAGGTGATACCTGTTCATACGTAGGTCACAGGAAAGGGAGTCTCACTTATCTCAGGCCTGGGATGTTTTTCGACCTTGTCCGAAATAAGGATCCATTCATTAGGTAGCCGCAAAACAACACTCCCTACACCTGCTTACCCCAGAATTCAGCTTATCATATCGCTTTGCTTGATTCATAATAAAGCATACATTTTCATACAGGAAATTAATAACATAAACGAATGCTCAAGGATAAACTCATTTGAAAAGCTCATTGTTCTAATTCTAGCGAGCAAAATGGGCCACTTATATTAACCCTTGGTTTACCATACTGCCATTTTGTTATGGAGGCATCTCATTGAGCTACTGAAAGCTTACTACATATGCATTTCATTAGAGGGGCACCTCGTAGGTATTCTCATTCCCCCCTTTTATCATTTATGATAACTAATCTTTTCTCAATCAACAGTTCTGATTGGTCAAGGCTCTATACTCGGATTTGGTTGATGGCTATCTTGCAGACAATTTTGAAGCTAAGAACGGTTATGGCGAAAATGAGTATTGCTGCAATTAGGATAACCAATCCATGCACTAGATACGCTCCCCATGAGGTACCGAAAAGCCAGTCTAACCAACCCTCCCTTGGGGTTTGGCGTAATTTCTTTACTTCGTCCCGTATGTGCTTAGCCAGATTAGTTATGTTTTCTGAGTTATCTGGTATGTAGGTGCAGCACTCTGATCCAATCAGCGCACATGTTCCCCCTTTTTCGGCCAACAGATAGTCTAGAGCCATGCGATTTTGCAAGGCCACTGTACGCATGGCTATCATTTCGGCGTTAATGTCCTGCAGTGCGTCTGCTGTTTCATTAGCTACCTGTTCTAAGACGGAAGCGATAAGCCGAATTTCCTTGATTGTCCTGCCCACCCCATACCCAGGGAACAAAATAGCGAAGTATCGTTCTGTCTCTGTGATTTCCCTTTTGAGTCGGTAATGGCGATGATCTGCTAGGGAGGGCAAGTGATGGATGTATGGTACCACATATCCCAAAAAGCAGGACCCAGTCCATTTCTGAGGCAACCATGGGTATGCCTTATGGCCGCATATGAAATACGTACCATTGTAGGCTGTCAGATTGGAGGGCAATTCCGTGAATGGGGGCACCCCGTCTGGTCCCAGAGGTTGTCCCCCCCCCCGGAGTCTGTGCTGCAATACTGACCCATTTCTGCAGCCGGTCCATTGGATGGTACTGGGGCTGGGGTGCATTGTCACATTGATGTATTGAGTACATCTGCTCCATCCCATTACCTGTCCACCCGTGGTGTTTTTAGACAGGCATATTACCCCCTGAGGCCTTGGCGTGTTGGTGAGCATCAGGAATGGGGGCTTATAGGTACGATTGTAATTGGGTTGGTACCATCCCTTAAATTTGATCCCACACTTGGTGTGGTTGGTGTATTTTCTCCATTGCTCCCCCACTGGAACTGGCACTGTTAAATCGTATGCTCGTACATAGCCATTGTCTCTAATGCCGTTCCCGTCAGTTTCATTCCGATTTATCACCCATTCTGCCATTTCTGGGGAAGTTAGGGGAATCGGCCTGAGAGGGATACCTCCCTTGGAATGGGTAGGGATATGGGAACACACCCAGCAGGAGGACATGTTTAAGCTTTGGGCATAGAGATGAGACATACAGAGAAAAGTATTTAAATACAGTCCCCTAGACACCCGAGTCACAGAGCGCCTGATCCCTCCTTTAGAGCATGGATCTGGGGCTGGGAATTCACTTTCGTTTCGGTGGCAAACAAAATCAAATTTGCATTTAGTCCGGTAACATGGTAAGTGACTGTTCCTTTGTTGTGCTCCCAATATCAGTGTGCGGTAGGGCTGCCGCAAGAGCCCGGTAGAGGCGTCCACCTGGGTGACGTTCCATATTCCGAATCCATCTGGGTCGTTGCATCGAAGTACGTCTCCTGAGCATAGGTGGTATGTGCGTTCAGGCTGGTCGCGCTGACAGGTATCCTGTTTGTTCACTCCCAGGGTGAAGCAGAGTAGAATAGAGGAGATCCGTAGTAAGGCTTTCATGGCTGGTCACGGCACCTGTATAGGAAAGATTTCTTGAAAGAAAAGAGAAGTTAGCATTTTAAATTTAAAACGTGGGACTGATAGTTTTACAGTGGTGGAGGTGAACCCAAGCACTCTTCCCCTCTACCTACACAGCGGTAGGGGTGGTGAGTAAGACTTGATAGGGCCCCTCCCAACGAGGTTCCAGTCCTTTCCTTGTTCAATTCCTGATTAACACATACATTCCAGGTTCGATTTTAGATGGACTGGCTATAGGAGGAAGTTCGATGTAGGCAGCTCGTACCCGAGAGTGAAGGCTTCTCAATGCCTTAGTTAATGACAAAATATAGTTAGTCATTTCTGTTGTCATGTGGTGAAAATGGACAGTCTTCGGAACGTTTTGATTCCACGGGGTCTTGAGGGGTCTCCCGTATATAATTTCAGCAGGACTTAACCGCATTGCCCCAGCCGGGGTAGTACGTATCTGAAACAAGGCTATAGGAAGAAGTTTGAGCCAAGTAGTACCAGTCTCAGCCTGCAGCTTGGCCAGTTTATTTTTCAAAGTCTGGTTAGCACGCTCAACCAACCCAGCGGCCTGTGGCCTGTAGGCACAATGTAGCTGTTGTTTGATGCCCATCTGGGTGCAGAATTCTTTATTCACCTGGCCTACAAAATGAGGGCCGTTATCTGAACTCAATTGATTTGGGATTCCGTATCTAGGAATGATCTCTTTCATCAGAACTTTTACAACAGTGGAGGCTTTATTATCCGTTGTCGGATAGGCCTCTATCCATTTACTAAATACATCAACAATAACTAAAACATATTTATAACCCTGACATCTTTGCAGCTCAATGTAGTCCATTTGGAGGGTCTCAAAGGGACCTTCAGGTAAAGGGGTTTTTCCCTTTTCGCAAGACACTGCCTTTCCAGGGTTGTGTTTCTGACAAATAAGGCAACGACTGCTGATGCCCTGGGCTAGGGCTTGCAACCTAGGATGCCACCAAGTGGCCAGCAGTGTATCGCTAGCAGCTTTGGCCCCACAATGAGTTGCAAAATGTACACATTCAATAACCCATACTGCTAATTCATCCGACATACAAGTCTGCCCCGCAGGGGTAAGCCACAATTTAGATACACAGTCATAAGTACAACCAAGTTGTTCCCACAATTTCTTGTCACAGCCAGGAGCGTCCTCCTGTAATTTAATGACGTCTTGGATGGTTGGCATTGGTTTTTCATAGGGAGACTTGCTCTTGTTTGAGCTTTTAGTCTGACTCATCATTCTAGGGACAACCACCCTCTGTGTCTGGGACGCTTCCTTTGCTTCCCGATCAGCATATCTATTCCCTATATCTACTGAGGTCTGTCCTGTCGTATGGGCGGAGCATTTCATAACCGAGATCTGTCTTGGTAGCATAAGGGCTTGTAATAAATCTGAGACTAACTTCTGATGGGAAATCTGCGTACCTGCAGAAGTCAGAAATCCCCTGTTTTTCCGTAACTGTCCAAAATCGTGAACTACCCCGAAAGAGTATCTCGAATCTGTATAGATGTTCACTCTCAAGTTTTTTCCTAAAATGCAGGCTCTTATTAATGCAAACAGTTCCGCTTGTTGGGCAGAATATGGAAATTCAAAAGCAGCAGATTCAATAGTTTCACGGTATTGATTCACGATTGCATATCCCGAAAGTTTCTCCCCAAAGGAACCAATAGAGGCACTCCCATCTACATACATAGTTAGGTCTGGATCCTTTATTGGGACATCAGACAGATCGTCTCTGACAGAGGTCTCTTCCTTAATTAAAGATAAACAATCGTGTCCTGGGTCAGTTTGTTCAAAGGGTGGTTCTGTGAGAAAACATGCTGGGTTGATGGTAGTACAATGTTTAAATTGCAGCTTAGGATTATTCAGCAGATATATCTCATACTTATTTTATCGGGCCATGGTAAGATGTTGAGTCTGCAGCTGTCCTAATAATGCAGTTACCGAGTGTGAACTGTATACAGTGATGTCCTGTTGTAAAGTCAGATTAGCAGCCGACTGCAGGCTATTGTAAATGGCCGTTAAAATCTGAGTACAAACTGGATGTCCCAGTGCTACCGGGTCTAACTTCGAAGAGTAGTACGCTACCGGTCTATACTTGTCTCCATGTTTTTGAGTCAGAACAGCAATCGAGCAATCAGTGAGGATAGTACAGTACAACTGAAAGGGTCTGTCGTACAGGGGTCTCCCCAATGCGGGTGCTTGTGACAAAGCTTCCTTTAATCTCTTGAATGCCTCTAAAGCTTCGGAATCTAGTTGAAATTCGCCCTCTTTGTTGGTATATGGCGTTAATAATTTAGTGTCCAAGGCAATATTAGGAATCCACTGTCTGCAATAGTTTACCATTCCCATCCACTGCCGTACCTCCTTTGCAGTGCGAGGTACAGGGAATTGACAGATTGGTTCAACCCTGCTTCTTTCTAAGCCTCGCTCAGTTGCTGAGAGCAAGACGCCAAGAAACTTAACCCTCTGTTCGGCCACCAGTACTTTCGACTGGGATACTATGTACCCTAGCGAGGATAAGTGATTTAGCAGTTGGGCAGTGTCTTCCCGGTTACTCTGCTCATCAGGGCTGGCTATCAACAGATCGTCCACATACTGGACTAGTGCAGACCCTTGTTTTAAAGTCAATGCCTGTAATTGCTCCTGTAGGCATCTAGAAAACAACGTTGGGGAGTTAACGAAGCCTTGTGGCAGTCGGGTCCACGTATATTGCTGTCCCTTGTAAGTGAAGGCAAAAAGATACTGGCTAGATGGGTCTAGCGGCAAGGCGAAAAAGGCATGTTGGAGATCAACTACCGCAAAGATTTTAGCTGCTGCCGGGACTTGAGCCAGAATATGGGCCGGATTGGGTACAAGTGCGTGTAGCGATTGTACAATAGCATTAATAGATCGTAAGTCCTGTACTAATCTGTACTGGTCTGGTTTCCCTGGCTTCGGAACTGCAAGAATGGGCGTGTTACACGGGGACTGACATTTAATCAAAATCCCTTGCTTTAATAATCCAGCGATCAGTTTGTCAATGCTTGGTATTGCCTGTTGCTTTAGTGGATATTGTCGAATAGAGGGTAATGCAACATTGTCCTGCAGGGCCACATGAATAGGAGTCATCTTAACGCATCCTACCTGTGTGTGGTCCTCTGCCCACACTTGCGTATTGACATATTCTGGTTTTTCTTTGCCCACATGGTGGTGCAATTGTGCCCTGTTAACCTTTGGTGTCTGATAAAACAGAATAGTCCGGCCATTTGACAGGATCTGCTTCTGCCGGTTATTTGGATCAGCTTGTTCGACTGCCCGTTTTACCATGGGTCCTAGATTCCTCGCATGGTGCGGGTAATTCACCTCCCGGGTGATATGTGGGGCCCCTTTTATTTCAAATATCCTGGATCCCATCCCATTGTTTTTGCAGCACGTCGAGCGATGTAACCTGTAATAGGTGCTTCCTTCCATAACTCTGAGGGGATCTCAACATACTCTGCTCTCCCTTCTGGTCCTGTAACCATAGCTCGACGGATAACTTCCCATTCCGTTCCTACATAGCTTCGGTAAAAGTCCTCCAATTCCTTATTCTTCCCACTCATATCGTAAGCCAAGGTTACATGAAGGGGACCCTCATCCTTAAAATCTAGAGACCACCATTGTGGGGTGATAGAAACATAACACTGCCTTTTGGGGGCCCATGGTTTCACAGTCAGTCCTTCATCCCCGCACTCAATGCTCAGGCGAAATGTACAGAGCAAGTCTCGAGCCATGAGGTTACAGTCTAATCCACTTGTGATTATAAATTGGTGTTTTACTGAGTCATTTCCAAAATATACTTCCACTGGTTCAGATATCGGGTATTGGTTCACTTGTCCCTGGAAACCAGACAGACTCTGTCTTTCCCCGGACTCAGGGAGATTGAGCTCCGATCGGACAGATGACATAGTTGCTCCGGTGTCTACTAAGAATGTATGTGGGTTTCCTTCGATCATTAATGACAGAACGGGCTCCTGTTCTCACTGGATCCCGTTCACCACAAGGTTAGCTAGTCAATACTGGGGGAAGGGATTATTTTGGGAAAAGTCCGTATATCTTCCTCGTCCTTGACTCCCTTGCCAACCTCCTCTTCGCTGCCCCTGCATCTGTTCCCCTCTTTGTTGTCTACGGGAGGGACATTCCTTGCTCCAGTGGCCCCGCTGACCACAATTGAAACAGCCATCTGACCCTGTCTGTCTCCCTCCTCCTCTTCTCGGTTCAGAATTTCGTCTCGGGGGAACATAGGGTGGGCCATAATTAGGGGCGGTTGGTCCGTTAGGATGTGTAACATATCCATTCCCTTCCCTGTCCACCCATCCTGGGACACAAGGCTGAGGCTCCATCTGATATCCTGTTATGAGTTTTGGCTCTTCCTTTTTCATCACATACTCAGTCTTGACCCTAACTTGGGCTTGACCTTCCTGGTGCTTATTATTCGTCCAGTATTATTTTACTGCCCTATTCATCTGGGTGGGAGTATTCTCTGACCAGTTCATATTATTAGTCTTAATTGCTTGAGCAACCTGACTCGGTAGGCAGTTTAATAACATAGCACAGTACTGTGGCGAGTCCTTTTTGTCACGGTATGCTACATCCCCTGACTGATTCTGGTATATTTCAGAGAATCTTTCCAAATATTCTTCTGCTCCCTCTCCCTTTTTAGGCTTGGTGTCTAAGATCTTGCTTATGTCAACTGGTTTTTGTAGAATAACACTAAGGGCAGCAAAAAGACGCTGCTGGCGGTGTTCATCATTTGCTACCTGTTCCACCAGTGCGGCATGATTCTGATAGGTCAACTTTGCTAGGAATTTAGTATGTTCAGCAGGGGTTAAAACTTGCTTTATTAGTGACCATAAGTCCCTTGATTCGGCATTATAGACGGAAATGGTAGTCCGAAGAAAGTCCACGAATGAGGTAGGTGCTTGTTTTCTATCCGGTATCCCGGTTAGAATGGCCATTATTTCGTGGGGTCTCCATGGACAGTACACATTTATCGTTTGGGGGTTGTCAGCGTCTCCGGCGTTAGCCGCGACATAGGCGGGGTTCGGCACCTGTCTCATTGGTAACTGACGAGGGGTCGGTTCATATCTAACTCGTGTCTCAGTATTACGTCTTGAGTCTAGTGATATCAAGTCGTCACCTGGCTCTCTAGTGTCTGTGTCTCTAAGTCCCTGACTGTCCAGTCTCAACTGCTGTCCGGAACTAGGTGGGTTGGCTGAGGGTTTAAAAATTGGAGCCACTAAGCCCTTAGTTTGACTTCTGGTACGGGAGGAGACTGGGGAAACAATTTGATGCGTTATGACAGCAGTTTGAACAAGCGGTGTCGGAGCTGCTGAGGGATAGAGGCTACTGTATGCAGGAGGAGCACTAGGACCCTGGGGAGTTACATGGGACCTGAAGTTCCATTCATCTCATTCATCGTCTTCCCCGGTCAAAGCCATGCCAACCATTGGATTACGTAATCCACTCCTATCAAGTGTTTTAGACTCGACCGAAGTCTTTTCAGACTCCCGTTCTGCATGAGCACATTCTTTTTCTAGGAGTTCTGCAGACTTAACTATTCCTCCTTCAGTGAGTCCTATTCCTAACTTTAACGCGTTATCTTGCCAGCTGGCTAATACTGACGCTCCTCTGAATTCCTGACAGTGCTGTTTCCATAAAGCAATTAACCCTTTGGCTGGTTTACCTCCGTTATTTTTCCAAATTAGTTCCTCAGCCTTAGTGACGGCATCTAGGTTTTTACTGCCCCCCAATGGCCATTCCTCATTGCCCAGTCTTTTATTCAGCCCCCCTGACAACTGTCTTAATTGTTTTACCTTGTCTGGATATTTTTCACACAAAATTTGTAAGGGACTTCCCGGTTCCGTAGTGAGATCCAAACAATTACCCATCTTATCTTATTTTGTTACCCTTAGTCGAGCAGTTAACACAACTGTATTGGTCGCTACCCAGTCAAGTCAACTAGTTAACGCTACCGTATGTCGCCACCCAGTTACTTACTGGATTTAATTATGGTCCTGACTGCTTGTGCCTCACAATCCTAAGTGCCCTTTGTGCCTACACCCACTTCAGGGTCCTGACCTTCGCATGGAGGATCTCCTCTCTTAACAACCAGTCTAAGGCGGGGTGTGTGACAGGCACTTCCTTCTGTAGTCGATCAGCACAAGCAATCAGTTCCTGTTTGTATACAATCCCCAAGGATTCAAAGTACTGGTTTATACCGAATCACCAGAGACTTGAAACCTAACCCTTAGTGATATTGATCACTGACCCACCGTGTTCAAAGGTCCTGTTTATATCCAATCACCAGGAACTCGAACCGAGTGATATTTTGATCACTAACGCACCGTATTCGCACTTCCTGTTTATTTTCAATGACCAGGAACGCGAACTGGACTCAGTGATGTTTGTTGATCACTGACCTACCGCTTCAGAGTTTCGGTTTATACTCAATTACCCGGAACTCAAAGCCTGACCTAGTGGTATGTTGATTACCACTCCCTCAGTACGCCGACTGAACCTTAGTGATATTAATCACTAACCTATATCCGTGTATTCGCCAGACTAAGTACTAGGCTGAATCTCGTAAGGACGCCACGCAAGAGTTAGCGATGGGACGATTCGTCGTCAGACGTGACAGATTTAGAAAAGCCGGAGTGGTAAAGAAGTGTTTACTCACCCGGGGCGCCCTCTCCTTCGTCCGTGTCCAAGACAATTCGTCTCTTACGCCGCGAACTCTCGGCGATCGACCGGTGAGATCCCGGACCCGAGCCCCCAAATGACGATACCGGATTCTTTACTCTTAGTCTGGTTCAGCAAAAACTGAAAGCCAATACACTTGAAAGTTTTAACACAATTTATTAGCTGCAGCTGGCCCGATCTATAGAATTGATTTCAACTCTTGACAGAGTCTGGTCAATCTCATAGAACAGGCAAATTGCACAGTCAGAGTTCACACAATTATACATTTTCAGAGTGGGGAGGGACATGAGTAGCAAGGGGTTAAAACCAATCATAAGCTGAGTCTGGGCAAGCCATACTAACTGACATAATGACCGACCACTCACAGGTGATACCTGTTCATACGTAGGTCACAGGAAAGGGAGTCTCACTTATCTCAGGCCTGGGATGTTTTTCGAACTTGTCCGAAATAAGGATCCATTCATTAGGTAGCTGCAAAACAACACTCCCTACACCTGCTTACCCCTGAATTCAGCTTATCATATCGCTTTGCTTGATTCATAATAAAGCATACATTTTCATACATGAAATTAATAACATAAACGAATGATCAAGGATAAACTCATTTGAAAAGCTCATTGTTCTAATTCTAGCTAGCAAAATAGGCCACTTATATTAACCCTTGGTTTACCATACTGCCATTTTGTTTTGGAGGCATCTTATTGAGCTACTGAAAGCTTACTACATATGCATTTCATTAGAGGGGCACCTCGTAGGTATTCTCAAAATAACGGTGAGTGCCATTAACCTCGCCGTTATTATGACAATAAATCCTGACCCATTATATTCTAACTCTCTGATGTCCTGCTAATGAAATCGGACAACATTGAACTAAATTAGAAACTAAGGCAGTTGTGAGAAATTCAACAATTTGCAAATGCTTTTATTTAGATACAAATTTTTCACTTAATGAACTGAACAAATTCCATTGTCCGTTTCTGAGACCGTGATTTTCACTCTGAGCCGGGAACCCAGCCCGTCTTTAGATATTCGCTTGGGGAACCTGGAAGCCAATTGAATGCGTCACAATCTGCGATCACAACTCAATCGAGGGTGAACATTTGAGCTTCCGGGTTTCCCACGCGCCAGGCAGTCAGATTGACAGGTCGTCTGTCTGTCGGCAGTGAAAGGAACAGCAAATCAGAGAGGGGGCGGGAGGGAGAGAGAGATCATCGGCCATCGGCCCTGCAAAAAATCGGAAGGCGTGGTGGGGAGGTGGGGGTCATGGACAACATCGGGGGGTCCAGAGAGCATCAGAGATCAGGAGGGGTCAGTCAGCGGTGGGGATCGTGGGGGTCAAATAGTATTGAAGATCGGGGGGCGTTGTGTCAGTCAGCACCCGGGATGGGGGGGTGCGGGGTGGGGTTGCAGTCAGTCAGCATCCGGGATCGGGGTGGGGGTCAGTCAACGTCGGGGATCGGGGGAATCCACCATGAGAGAGGGCTGTCCGCCGATCGCGGGGGTCCTGTCAGCCAGGTGAACTTGTTGGGCCAGGATGAAGCTCTCCTTCTCCCCCGGGCCCACAAGCAGTGCAATAAAGGCTCTCGCTGATCTCATGGATCCGGCCCTTCCCGTCTGTTTTCACCTGTTGTGAGGCGCATCGAAACCTCCCTGAGTTTAAGCCAGAAATGGGCGCGTTGGAGCCGGAATGCGGCCCCGCTCCAAAAAGTTATTACTTTAACCTCTCTACCACCGCTAACCCACCCGCTCTTCGGAGTTAAAATCACCCCCATAAGTGAGGCCTGCACTCGAATCAACATAGCTGCCTTTACATTTAAACAAAATGTCTTCCTCAGTCTGCATCTCCTTCTCTCTACTGTACCGTCCGTATGTGTTTCAGTTTCAGCTCCTGAACAAGTACAGGACAAGTGGGTAAAAGGGAACGATTCACTCCTGTTTGGTTATGTATGGTTCACGTTTGTCTCAGTGTCAGTTCCTGGAAAGCTCAGTACACGATTGGTAAAAGGGAATGGTTAATGGACGCTCTCCGTCATACCGAGGAATGTTTGATTTGAATTAAAGAAAGTGTCACAAATAGACCAGCACATATACAGGACATGTGTCACTGACCGTTGAACGTGTGTGTCTCAGTGTCACTGGTCGCATAATGTAAACCAGGGGCCCCTCGCAGTTTGTCTCCCTCGCACCGCCCCCACCCCCGCTATGGCCCACGCACCCTTGGCTCCTCTCACAGCCTGTCTCCCCCACCCCCATTACCCAAGCACCCCTCGGTCCCCTCACAGCTTGTCTCCTCCTCCCTTGGGTCCCCTTGGACATCCCACACTGTCCGGAAACGACAATCAAAGAATTACAGCTAAACAGATTCTGCTCCAAAGACACAATTGATGCAGGACTGGAATCGGTGCTGACACCTTCCTTCCGCTCTGCTCTGGGCCTCTTGTTTTGTATATTCTCCCATCTCCTGTTCCTTTATGTGTTTTGTCATTTTGACGTTTCTCAGATATTGGTTAAACCTTTCAGTGTCTCAGAGTGTTCACTGGAAACACCTTCAATCCTGTGTAGATATGAGGGACACAATTTAATTCTCACACTATTGAATGGAATAAATGTTCCTCTCCATTTAACAATCCCACATCCTGTCTCTGTAAAGATAACAAGGACTTCCAAAATGCTGGAATATATGAACGGGAAAACTGCTTTTAATCTCAGGTCCCAGCACAATTTTAACAACAACAACAACTTCCCTTTATGTAGCTACTTAAATGTCCCAAAGTGGTTCACAGGATCGATTTTCAAACAACATTTTATACCAAGCGACGTAACGAGATATTAGGACAGGTGAACAAAAGCTTGTTCAAAGTGGTAGGTTTTAAGCAGCGTCTTAAAGGAGGAGAGAGCGATCGAGAGGGAGAGACGTTTGGGCGCTGGGGGATTCCAGAGCTTAGTGCCTCGACAGCTGAAGGCACGGCCGTCAATGGTGGAGTGATTAAAATCGGGGATGTGCAAAAGACAAGAATTGGAGGAGCGCAGAGATCTCGGAGGGTCAGCGAGCACAGGGGTGATAGGAGTACGGGACTTGATGCGGGTTATGATAAGGGCAGCTGAGTTTTTGATGAGCTCCAGTTTGTGGAGGATGCAAGATGGGAGGCCAGTCAGGAGACCATTGGAATATTCCAGTCCAGAAGTAACAAAGGCATGGATGAGGGTTTCAGCAGCAGAAGTGGGGATGGGCAATGTTATGGTGGTGGAATTGTGCAGTCTTGGTGATGGAGCGGATATGCGGTTGTTCGCTCCTCTCAGGGACAAATAGGACACCAAGGTTACGAACAGTCTGTTTCAGCCTCAGACGGTGGACAGGAAGAGGGATGGAGTCATTTGCTCGGGAACGAAGATTGTGGTGGGGACCAAAGACAATGGCTTCGGTCTTCCCAATATTTAGTTGGAGGGAGTTTTTGCTCATGTCTGACAAACAGTGTGACAAATGAGAGACAGTGGAGGCGTCGAGAGAGGTGTTGGTGAGGGAGAGCTGGGTGTCGTCAGAGTACATATAGAATCTGACATTGTGTTTTTGGATGTTGTCGCCGAGGGGCAGCATGTAGATGAGAAATAGGAGGGGGGCAAGGATAGATCCTCGGGGGACACCAGAGGTAACGGTGCGGAACGGGAAGAGAAGCCACTGGAGGAGATTCTCCGGCTATGTCTGGAGAGATAAGAATGGAATCAGGCGAGCACAGTCCCACCCAGCTGGACGAAGGAGGAGATGTGTTGGAGGAGGATGTTGTGGTCAACCATGTCAAAGGCTGCAGAACGGTCGAGAAGGATGAAGGATTTAGTTTTTTGATGAGGTAACAGAGATGGTAGATGTGGCAATGCAGTTGATATGCTGTATATGGACATTCAAGAGGTGTTTGTAAAAGTGCCGCATAATGGGCTTCTCATCGAGATTGAAGCCCATGGAATAAAAGTGTCAGTGGCAGCATGGATGCAAAATTGGCTAAGTAATAGGAAACAGAGAGTAGTGGTGAACAATTGTTTTTTTCGGACTGGAGGATGGTGAACAGGGCTCGGTTGTAGGACCACTGCTTTTCTTGATATATATTAATGACTTGAACTTGGGTGTACAGGGCACAATTTCCAAATTTGCAGGCGACACAAAACGTGGAAGTGTAGTGAACAGTGAGCAGGATAGTGATGGACTTCAAGAGGATGTCGACAGCCTGGTGGCATGGGCAGACACGTGGCAGATGAAATTTAATGCAAAAAATGTGAAGTTATACATTTCGGTAGGGTGAACGAGGAGAGGCAATATCAACTAAAGGGCACAGTTCTAAAAGGGGTACAGGAACAGAAAGATCTGGGGGGTATAAGTACATAAATCGTTGAAGGTGGCAGGGCAGGTTGAGAAATCGGTTAAGAAAGCATACGGGATCCTGGGCTTTATAAATAGAGGCATAGAGTACAAAAGCAAGGAAGTCATGATGAATCTTTATTAAACACTGGTTCGGCCATAACTGGTGTATTTGTGTCCATTTCTGGGCATTGTACTTTAAGAAAGATGCGAAGGCCTTGGAGAGGGTGCAGAAAAGATTTACTAGAATGATTCCAGGGATGAGGGAAATTAGTTACGTGGAAAGACTGGAGAAGTTGGGATTGTTCTCCTTGGACAGAGAAGATTGAGAGGCGATTTGATAGAGGTATTCAAAATCATGAAGTGTCGAGCCAGAATAGATGGAGATAAAGTGTTCCCATTGGTGTAAGAGCCAAGAACCAGAGGGCGTAGACTTAAGGTGATTGGCAAGAGAACCAAAGGTGGCAGGAGGAAAAACCTTTTACACAACGAATGGTTAGGATCTGGAATGCACTGCCTGAATGGGTGGTGGAGGCAGGTCCAATCGTGGCTTTCAAAAGGGAACTAGATAAGTACTTGAAAGGAAAAAATTGCAGGACTATGGGGATAGGGCGGGGGAGTGGGACTAGCTGGATTGCTCTTGCATAGAGCCGGCAAGGACTTGACGGGCGGAATGGCCTCCTTCCGTGCTGTAACCTTTCGATTATTCTATTATTCTATGCTATAGAAATGTGATTTATTGTTGTTATTTTAAAGAATAACTCTGAAATATTCTGCGGTACTTGTGAATCAAGAAAAATTCAGAGTCAACAGAGAAAGAGGTAGAGTGAAAGAACGAAAGAGAGAGGGAGAGTGAGAGAGCCTGAGATATAAAAGCAGAGAGAGGGGGCCAGAGATAGGGACAGGGAGAAAGGAGAGAGACAGAGAGAGAAACAGTGACTCAGTGTCAGCTTATGTACATGCACAGCACACTGAGGGTAATAAGGAATGATTCGCTCCCGCCTGGTATTGTACGGCTTGTGTCTGTCTCAGTGTCAGCTCCTGTAAATTTACAGCACACAGATAGAATGTGATAGAAAGCGACAGAGGGAATCAGACAGAGAGAAACAATGGGGGGTGGGCGCGCAGAAACTGAGAGAGAACGTGACAGAAAATGAAGAGTGAATGAGACAGAGAAACGGATGGAGAGAGTGTGGAAGAGACAGAGGAAAAGAGAGACAGTGATAGGGAGAGACAATGAGACATAGTGTGAGATAAAGTGAGGCAGAGTAAAAGAGGCACAGAGCAAGAAACAGAACGAGAATGACAGAGAGAGACAGATAGACGGTGAGGGAGAGAAAGAGAAGCAGACTGGGATTCAAAGAGTCAGGGAAAATATAGAAAGAGAAAGAAAGTAAGAGGGCGAGAGAAAAAGAGATGGGGAAACAATAGGAAACAAAGGAGGACTGAATGAGACAGAGGGTGAGAGAGTGAGGGATTGAAACAGAAACAGAAATGGACTGGTACAAACTCACATCGGCAGATTGGTCGGGTCTGGCATGCAGATTGGAGGATGTGGGATGTAGTTTTGAGAAATCTTTAGTCAATATTTTGAAATAAATTTTTTTAAACATAACGATGAGATCTGCACATGCGTTTTACTTGCAATTTCGGATCAGCCAGATGTAATTTAATGCGGATCAATGTGAAGTGATGCACTTTAAGAGGAACAACATGGAGAGGCAGTACAATCCAAATGGTACTATTCTGAGTGTGGCGGAAGAGCAGACGGACCTGGGGGGCATATTCATAAATCTTTGAAGGTGTCAGGGCAAGTTGTTAAGGTTGTTAAGAAAGCGTAGGGGGATACTTTGTTTGTAAATAGGGGCATTGAATACACAAACATGGATATCATGCTAAACCTTTACAAATCTTTGGTTAGGCCTCAGCTGGAGTATTGTGTACAATAGTGGGTAACCGCAATTTAAGAATGATATCAAGACCTTGGAGAGGGTACAGAGGAGATCTACCAGTGTGCTGCCAGGAATGGGGGACTTCAGTTATATGGAGAGTTTGGAGAAGCTAGGATTGTTCTTCTCAGAGCAGAGAACGTTGAGAGAAGGCCTGATAAAGGTATTCAAATAATGAGGGGTTTTGATAGACGGAAGAAGGAGAAATTGTTTCCTCTGGTAAGTCAGTCGGTAACCAACGGTCATAGATTTAAAATAATTGGCAAAAGAACTCGAAGGAGAAATGAGGAGAATGTTTTCACACAGCGGGTTGTTATAACCTGGAAAGCACTGCCTAAAAGGGCGGTGTCCCTTTTAGAGGCCTTTATCTGTCTTCGTGTCAGAGACTCAATATTCATACTTTAACTGGGAAACTGCAGGAACAGAGTGAAACGGGTCTGCTTGTGTCCCTGGATTCAGTGTACAATGTAGAGAAATCGGTAACATTGATAAATGAATCTGCAGGAGTGAAGGTTTTCAATACAATTCGATGAAAACGGTAAATGAAGCTGCTCATTAGTGTTGGATTATTATTGGATCATTGCCGTTGAGCACAGCTTGTAACTTGATCCCTTTGTGACGTTTTATTATCATAATATCCTCGAGTTTGAGATGTTTGTGATATATCCACGTCATTATTTACATTGGAGACAAAGCTGCTGAAAGTTACAGTGGCAGGCCGTTCAGCCCGTCAAGCCTGTTCCGTCATTTAATTAGATCAGGGCTGATCGGTATCTTACCTCAATTGATCCGCCTTTCTTAATACCCCTGCCTAACAAAAATCTATCAATCTCAGTTTTGGAATTTTCAATTCACCTCGACTGCTTTTTGGAGGAGACAGTTCCAGGCTTCTAATACCCTTTGCATAAAAAGTTCTAACTGACTTAATGTCTGAACGGCCTAGCTCTAATCTTAGGATTATGTTCACTTATGCTGGACTCCTCCACCAGAGGAATAGTTTCCATCTATCTGCCATATCTAATCTAATCACCTTAAACACCTCAATTAGATTACAATTTAAGGGAATCCAAGCCTCGTCTATTCAAACTACCCTCATAATTTAGCCCTGGTATCATTCTGGTGAATCTGCATTGCACCCCCTCCAAGGCCAATCTATCCTCCTGAGATACGTTGGCCAGAAGTGAACGCAGTACACCAAATGCAGTCTTATCTGAGCTTTAGACAATTATATCACATGGGATCCTTGGCTTTATAAACAGAGCCATACATTACAAAAACATGGAAGTTAAGATCATCCTTTATAAATTCTTGGTTAGGCACCAGCTGGTAAATTGTTGCAATTCTGGGCACCTCACTTAGTAGGGATGTCAATGCCTATGAAAGGTTGCAAAGGAGATTTAATAGAATGGTACCGGGGTACTGGGCTTCAGTTACGTGGAGACACTGGAGAAACTGGGATTTTCCACCATGAATTAGAGAAGAATAGGGGTAGATTTAATGGAGGTGTGTTCAAATTTAAGTAGAGTTTTGAAATTTAAGAAGAGAATCTGCTTCCAGTGGCAGGGTCGGGAACCATAGGACACAGATTTAAAGTAATGTGCAAAAGAACCAGAGGGAGATGAGGAGATCTTTTTTCACAGCGAATTGCTTTGATTTGAATTGCACTGCCTAAAAGGGGGGCGGAAACAGATTCATTAAAAACTTTCAAAAGGAAATTGGATAAATACTTGAAGGGGAAATAATTGCAGGCTGCAGAGAAAGGGCAGGGGAATGGTACTAATTGGATAGCTCTTTCAAAGAGCGGTACCAGGCACGATGGGCAGAATAGCCCACTCCTCTGCTATATCTTTCCATGATTATATGATTCTGAATTCCTCCCCTTTGCATTAAGATTAAAGGCTAACATTCCGCTAACATCCCATTAACATCCCATTAGCATCTTTGATTTTTTTTTTGTCATATGACGTAAAAATACAGAGAAAGAGAGAAATAAATCCCCCGGATCTTTCATTGTAAAGGTGAAGAAAGACAAACACGTGAAAGGTTAATTAAGACACAATGATGAAGAGAGTACAAGATATAGATAAGGAAATACCCATACATAAAACAGTCAGAAAGAAGAAAAGGGTCAGTTGGAAAGAGAAAGAGAGTTAGAAAGTAACAAGACGGGCATCGCAGAAAGAGAGAGAAAAGAAGACAGCTGGAGAAGAAAATAAAAAGAGAAAAGAGAAAGAATGCAGAGAGAGCGTGCACATAGGGAGCAGAGATATTTGTACATTAACAAGAAAGAAAGGAAATGAATAACACAGTTTAGTATTAAAAGAGACAGGGAGGGAGTGTGTGTGATTGAGAGGAAAAGGGAGCGAGGCGGGTCCACAGATGGAGAAATAAACTGAAGGGCAGAGACAAAGTTAGATAGAGGGTGAGTGAGAGCCCGAGGGAAATAAAGAAATGGATTGGGACAGGCACAGAAAATAAAACAAGGAGAGCAGAGAGAGACAGAGGAAGATATAAGAAGATAGACACACGGAAAAACGATACAAGAAAGAAGCGGAGATATAGACAGAAGATTCAAGCAAAAAGAACGAGAGACAAAGGAAGAGGCAGAGATGGAGCGTGACAGACAGAAACAGAAACAGAATGGAACAAAGAAAGAGGCGTTCATTTTTTGGTCTGTATCTGGAAACTGAAAATATTGCTTTCAAAAATTTGCATTGAAATCAATGGAATTAAAAATCGGTTTCGATTTAGAACGGGCTGCTGATTCGTTCACTCCAGTTTCATAGTACAGCACAAAATCAAAATTACCCCCTGAGAGTTCACATAGAAAGCGCTGAATAATTTTAAAATCGAGTTATTATAAGCCTTGGGTGTGTGGGTGCAGACTGGCAGAAAGGCAGCAGATGAAGCCGGCGAAAAAATTAATGTCTGTTCTGGAGTAGAGCAGTTTTGGGTTGAATTTTGACAGTTCTAAAGGTGATGCCTGGAGGCTGCACAATAAAGTCACCCAGTCTTGTGTAACTGACCCATTCCATTACTTACTGCAGGAGCTTTGTCAGCTGTTCTGTACAATTTTTAACTTTCCCAGTGACCTGCTGTATTCGGTAATAAATCAGAATGTACTCTTACTCCTTCTACTGTGTTACTGAGCTGGACAGGGTCACTCAGCACTCTCCTGCTCTCTGTTATTCTTAAACATTCTACTATTATTACAGATTAACTAAAAACATGATGAAATAGATATATAAATTGAACTGCAGATCAGTAGTACATTCAGATTCAACCCAATTTTATTCAGATTGATTAAATAAAGCGCAGTTACCTTCTCGACAGATAATGGCCGACCCACCCTTTCGTCAGATTGACCGATCTCTCCCTCTCCATAAACATTACTTCGGAGTAACAAACTTCGCTCGATTTACTCTTCACTGTAGTTCATATTTCAAGGGTTTAATTCCCTCCCTCCCTGCTGTCTCTGTGTTAAGCTTTGGCCTGTGCCATGCTAACACAATTTAAATGCCTGTTTTCAAGTTTAGTTTGAAACCTTTATTTAGTGCAGACAGTGATTCAACAGGAACATCTATTTTAACCCCCTCATTGTCTCTCAACATAACAAAATCTGACTGTCCTCTCTGCTTCACCGAGATTTAACAGCCCATCCGACCTTACTCTTTACATCTAACTAAAAGTGGGACGACCTGATTGCACCACAACGAGATAAACTTACGTGGGCATCTATTGATCAAAACTCCATCCCTCTGCCCCTCTGAACAAAGCTGGAGTAATCCATTGGAACGGGAGAAAACTATTGGGGTTCCAGATATCTATTGGGGTTTCGAGTAATCTATTGATGGCTCAGAAATCACTGGGACAGGAGAAAGATGTCACACAAGAGATTGTTACACAAGACTAGGGCTCATAGGACTGGGAGCAATTTGTTCGCATGGATTGACGATTGGTTAACTGACAGAAAAAAAGAAAGTAGGAATAAACGGGCCACTTTAGGGTTGGCAGGTTGCAACTAGTCGGGTGCCACAATGATCAGTGCTGGAGCCTCATTTGTTTACAGTCTATATCACTGTCTTATATGAGGGGACCGAGTGTATTGTATCAATGTTTGCTGACGATACAAAGAAGGAAAAGTAAGCGGTGGGGAGGACGCAAAGGGACATAGACAGGTTAAGTGAATGGGCGAGAATGTGGTCAATAGAGTATAAAGTGGGGAAATGTGAGGTTATTCACTTTGGTATGAAGAATAGAAAAGCAGAATATTTTGTAAAATGTCAGAGCCTAAGAAATGTTTTAATCAGAGGGATTTGGGTATCCTTGCACACGAATCAAAGAAAGGTAACATGCAGGTACAGCAAGCAATTTGGAAGGGTAATGGTATGTTATCCTTTATTGCAAGGGGTTTGGAGTACAATAGTAAGGCGGCCTTGCTGAAAATTTAAAGGACACTGGTGAGACCACATCTGGACTACTATGCACTTGTTTGGTCTCCTTACCTAAGGAAGGATATGCTTGCCTTAGAGGGCGTGCAGCGAAGGTTCAGTGAATTGATTCCTGGGATGAGAGGTTTTTCCTGTGAGGAGAGATTAGGTAGAATGGGCCTATATTCTCTTGATTTTAGAAGAATGAGTGGTGATCTCATTGAAACGTATAAAATTCTTAGAGGGCTTGAGAAGGTAGATGTAGAGAGGCTGCTCTCCCTGGATGGAGAATTTAGAATTAGTGGTCATAGTCTCAAGATAAGGGGTCGGCCATTTAGGACCGAGAGGAGGACAAAAAAATCATTCAGCGGATAGTGACTCTTCGGAATTTTCTACCCCAGAGGGCTGTGGATGCTCAGTCGTTGAGTATATTCAAGACTGAGATCGATAGATTCTTGGACAGTGAGAGAATCAATGGATATGGGGATACGGCGGGAAAGTGGAATTGAGGTAGAAGTTCAGCCATGATCTTATTTAATGGAGGGCAGGCTCGAGGGGACGTATGGTCTACTTCTGCTGTGATGTACAGGAAGATCTATGCATCAATCATCTCTACTTCTTTGCTTCAGAATTTTGCAAAGGTTTTGCTATTTAACTATAAATTAGGAAGGTCTTTAATTTATAAAGCGCCTTTCACGATCAAAGCAAGTCCGAAAGCGATTTACAGCCAATGAAGTGTTTTTTGAAGTGTAGTCACTGTTGTAATGTAAGAACACAGCATCGATTTGCACAGAGCAACGTCCCATAAACATCAATGTATTTATAACTAGATCATCTGTCCTGGTGATGTTTGTTGAGGGATAAATATTGACCAGGGCATTCGTTTGAACTCCCCGGCTTTTCTTCGAATAGTGCCGTAGATTCCTTCACGTCCAGCCGAGAGAGAAAATAGGGCCTCAATTTCATGTCTTCTCTGAAAGACAGATCCTCCGACAGTACCAACCTCCATAAGTCCTGCATTGGACTAATCTAGTCAGCCTAAATTTTGTGCTGAAGTCTCTAGAGTGGGAGTTGAAACCACAACGTCCAATATCAGATGTAAGGACGCTACCAACTGGGCCACGACTGACAGCTAACAAAAAACAGTAATAAAAAGTGACGGATTGTATAAAAAGAGCCGAATGAATTCAAAATGGGCATTGAATTCCATCTAAACATCCTCGCCCAGTAATCCCCAAAACTCCAGCAATACTTCACTTGAAAATTATACATAGCCTTGGGTCCACGTGCCCAAAGACCTGGGAGGTCAATTACCAACATGTTAAAAATCATTTGCCTGAACCTACTTACTGTTTAAAAACGTACTTCCGCTTTTTAATTTACGTCACACTTCTGCGTCACCTCATTCCATTAGAAATTCCTATATTGTATTCATTTTTACAGTACAAAAATCTGCCTCATTTTGTAATTACCCTCGCCCACCAGAGGTGGCGCGCTATTACAATGATTTTGCAACTCCCACCTTCTCAGCCTGTTTGCAAAAACCTTTGAGACTTCAACCAAACCGAATTGCTTCAGAAATTGACAATATTTTACTACTTTAACGTAAATGTGCAATAATTTTAAACATTGTATGTGCATATTTCCTATTATATGCAAATAAGCAGAAAATGTCAGACATTAAAAGGAAGGTTACATAATAAAAACTGATAATTTCTCCTGCAACATGCAGTGAGTGGAGGATAGTTACCTAATATAAATTGATTATTTCTCCAGTAAATGCAGTGAGTGGAGGATAGTTACATAATATAAATTGATTATTTCTCCAGTAAATGCAGTGAGTGGAGGATAGTTACACAACAATAAAATGGATATTTCTCCAGTAAAATACAGTGAGTGGAGGATAGTTACATAATATAAAATGATTACTTCTCCAGTAAATGCAGTGAGTGGAGGATAGTTACATAATATAAATTGATCATTTCTCCAGTAAATTGCAGTGAGTGGATAATAGTTGCGTAATATAAATTGATTATTTCCAGAGCAAATTCATTGAGTGGAGGATAGTTACATAATATAAATTGATTATTTCTCCAGTGAAATACAGTGAGTGGAGGATAGTTACATAATATAAATTGATTATTTTTCCTGTAAAATACAGTGAGTGGGGGATATTTACATAATACAAATTGATTATTTCTCCAGTAAAATGCAGTGAGTGGAGGATAGTTAAATAATACAAATTGATTATTTCTCCGGTAAAATGCAGTGAGAGGAGGATAGTTACAGAAGAGAAATTGATTATTTCTCCAGCAATATTTCAAGCGAGAGCTGTATTTGTTTTTGGCTGGGGTGGAGATCACCACTTCAAAAAGTTAGCTAATGCATGGAATTATCACGGCCAAAATTATCTCCCTGGTCTCGTTTCGATCTCCTCAGGGATCGGAGAAGAAATTCCCAGTTCCACCCCCCGCAAATTGGCCTGGATTTTATTTATTTTTTGCCTCCCGCAGGAGATCGCGTGGCTTTTGGTGAGGTGGGGAGTGTGTATAGTGTGATACACAAGGTATGACCATCGCATGAGACGGGCTGGATCGACCAGAGTGTCCTTTCCTGTCTGTTGTTGTTCCGATGTTAGTATGTTTGTAAAATGCGATGAGACGAGGATTGTTACATAATTCAAATTATGTGCGTAAAACCAATCCGAGTCACTTACAGCAGTGATTGACGGGGGAATTACCCAATCATCTCCCTTCTGACTGGGAATAGTGGCGTCACTCTTTGCAGCCCTCAATAAATTGTGAATTTTAGTTTTTTTGCGGGGTTGAGTGATGCTGGCGAATTATAGATCTAAAATGAGATTCATGTTACATTGGCCGGGAATCGAACTCGAGTCACTCGCGTGGGAAGCGAAAATTCAACCACTGAACCACCAATACTTGGCTAAAGCGCGTTTCAGCTTCTTATGTCTCCACGAAGCAGCCGTGAGAGCTGGTTGTCTGGGAGAAACGAAGGGGAAAACTTACTTGTTTACTTCAACTAAAGTTTATTTCTGAATGCGGCTATAGCTCAGTGTTAAACCGCATGTATACAGCCCTATGTTATAACCCAGGCATCTCCATTCATACATATTTCCAATTTTGGATATAATTTTGAAAAGATCCTCTGGGACTCGCCTCCTCTTCACACAAAAGACAGACAAGCCTTTCTTTCCCTCGAGAAATATCGAAAGCCCTGCATAGGATAAAATTCAATAGAAGAACGCACGAATCGTTTCAATGTCCCCAACCCCAGCTCATCAAGATGTTTTCAGTCAAACGATCTTTATACACAAACCCACACTTGGGACATGACCTACGTCCATCTTTAGTGCAATGAGACACAGTTCTCTCTTTATCTCACGTTGCCCTCTTCTGAAGTTCAAGGACTCAATGTATTCTTGCAGACCTCTGCTACACTGTGCCTGAGTATTTCTAATCCCGTCCAACTATCTGCTTCCTGACTGATAAGGGGAGGGTTCGAAAAACGGAGACCTGAAACAGGAAATTGTGGTTATGGTCCAGTCGTGCTTGCAATTACTGTTGGAGATAACTCTCATATATCCACCCCCTCGAATGATAACAAATAACCGTGAATTGGTTAAAGCCGAGCCTTTGAGAGGCAAAGTCTTGGAACAAATCGTCACAACGCTGTGACATTCGATATCTGCCGCTGTCTGCGGATAAGGTCTTAAATTCTTAACACTCCTGGATCTCCTCCTGCACCTACGTTTTTTCCAGCAAAGGTTTCTTCGTAAGTCTGTGAAGCCCCTTTTATGTCAAAGAACTACTCTCGGTAATCCTGCACCATCAACACTCATTCGGTTCTGAAAACCATAGTCACCTGTTTTAAATGAAAAACACAGCAAATCCACTGTGGTTATTCTTGAGATCTCAAGGGGTTAATTACATAACACGAATTTGTAAATTCCTGATTTCCTTCCATCAACGTGGGAAAATATCTACTCAAATTAAGAAACTTAAAAACATTTTTAAAAATTACATTTAGCAATATAAAAGTTGTTGCTTCGTGAATATTTAGACAAAGTTAATGTTACGCTAAAAAAACAATTTTAGCTGCACGAGGAAGAGGTTAACTTCTCTGCAGTGCAAAGAAGGCGGACCCAGATATCGTCAGACTCACGCTGCTTGCGTCAAGGAGTTTTCACATCAACTCAAAAGATTTTGCTGAATGAAAAATAACTAAACTCATTTTATTTCTCCTCCCCCCAGACTCATTGTGCTGTGAAGCAATAATACCTTGCACAAAATTCCGAATACAACGAAATGCTGGAAAATTAATTTCAGCTTATTTCGACTTCCAATTTTCAAAACATGCGCCATGAAAGCATAGCATTTTTTAACCAAACTTTTGTTCCTTTAGGAATTGAAAATCTGTCAAAACATTCCTTGTCCCTATATCAGAACTGCTCATGGTCTGTGCGGATAAAAGAACCCTATATCTCGACATGCCCATATTCTCAACACTTTCTCAACATAGTTTCAACATATTCTCTGTATTTTCTCAAAACATTCTCTGCACACTCGCTACACACTCTCATCACAGTCTCAACATATTCTCAACAAATTCTCAACATATTGTCAAAACATTCTCAAAACAGTCTCAACAAATTCTCGACATATTCTTAACACATTCACAACACATTCTCTACACAGTCTCTGCATATTCTTAACATAACATCGACACATTCTCAACGTCTCAAATTAACTTCTGCAAAATGCTTGAACTCTGCAATGTAAACAGCTTCCAGCATCACCTCGCTCAGTCTGACCTGTATTCTGGGTAATTTTTAACTCGGCCATTTCATGATCCTCAGCGACAATCCACGATTCCCAGCGATCTTACTCGGGTGGCGTTTATGCATTAAGATGCCGAATGTAAACGTGACTGGTCTCTATGGTTTATATGTTGAAAACACCTAATCTAAATGTACGCTTTATGTGTTAAAAATGACGAATCTTACATAAAGGAGTCTCTTGCCCATTTCCTGACATCGCCCACGGAAAGATGAATCTTCTGAAGTTTCGCAAGCATTAAATTGTCCCGGAGCAGGATTTCATCTCACGATGCCCTGAGCTGCTCAGCTCATTGCAGCCGCCGACAGACCAGAATTTGTTACGGTGCAATGTCGAGCGAACATTCGCAGCTCTTGTTCTTGTTTGACGCTCTCTCATTCATACAACTCACTTTATGATTCAGAGGTTGGAATTCAGCGGACAGGCATTCAGGCTACGCAGAGGGAAGAATAGTCTGGATGTTGGGCGGTTCTTCATTTCCCAGAGAGTAGTGAGTCTCTGGAATGCATTCCCGGCTGGTGTGGTGGGTGCTGACTCTCTCTCTGCCTTCTCGAAGGATCTGGACCTGTTCTTGACTGGGGCAGAGATCGCATCATATAGTTGAGTGGTTTTACAGTTATCCTACGCATGGTCAGTGTGATCCACTGAACTCGATTCGATCACCTGAGGGAGTCATAGAATCATAGAATCATAGAAGTTACAACATGGAAACAGGCCCTTCGGCCCAACATGTCCATGTCGCCCAGTTTATACCACTAAGCTAGTCCCAATTGCCTGCACTTGGCCCATATCCCTCGATACCCATCTTACCCATGTAACTGTCCAAATGCTTTTTAAAAGACAAAATTGTACCCGCCTCTACTACTGCCTCTGGCAGCTCGTTCCAGACACTCACCACCCTTTGAGTGAAAAAATTGCCCCTCTGGATCCTTTTGTATCTCTCCCCTCTCACCTTAAATCTGTGCCCCCTCGTTATAGACTCCCCTACCTTTGGGAAAAGATTTTGACTATCGACCTTATCTATGCCCCTCATTATTTTATAGACTTCTATAAGATCACCCCTTAACCTCCTACTCTCCAGGGAATAAAGTCCCAGTCTGTCTAACCTCTCCCTGTAAGTCAAACCATCAAGTCCCGGTAGCATCCTAGTAAATCTTTTCTGCACTCTTTCTAGTTTAATAATATCCTTTCTATAATAGGGTGACCAGAACTGTACACAGTACTCCAAGTGTGGCCTCACCAATGCCCTGTACAACTTCAACAAGACATCCCAACTCCTGCATTCAATGTTCTGACCAATGAAACCAAGCATGCTGAATGCCTTCTTCACCACCCTATCCACCTGTGACTCCACTTTCAAGGAGCTATGAATCTGTACTCCTAGATCTCTTTGTTCTATAACTCTCCCCAACGCCCTACCATTAACGGAGTAGGTCCTGGCCCGATTCGATCTACCAAAATGCATCACCTCACATTTATCTAAATTAAACTCCATCTGCCATTCATCGGCCCACTGGCCCAATTTATCAAGATCCCGTTGCAATCCTAGATAACCTTCTTCACTGTCCACAATGCCACCAATCTTGGTGTCATCTGCAAACTTACTAACCATGCTTCCTAAATTCTCATCCAAATCATTAATATAAATAACAAATAACAGCGGACCCAGCACCGATCCCTGAGGCACACCGCTGGACACAGGCATCCAGTTTGAAAAACAACCCTCGACAACCACCCTCTGTCTTCTGTCGTCAAGCCAATTTTGTATCCAATTGGTACCTCACCTTGGATCCCATGAGATTTAACCTTATGTAACAACCTACCATGCGGTACCTTGTCAAATGCTTTGCTGAAGTCCATGTAGACCACGTCTGCTGCACAGCCCTCATCTATCTTCTTGGTTACCCCTTCAAAAAACTCAATCAAATTCGTGAGACATGATTTTCCTCTCACAAAACCATGCTGACTGTTCCTAATTAGTCCCTGCCTCTCCAAATGCCTGTAGATTCTGTCCCTCAGAATACCCTCTAACAACTTACCCACTACAGATGTCAGGCTCACTGGTCTGTAGTTCCCAGGCTTTTCCCTGCCGCCCTTCTTAAACAAAGGCACAACATTTGCTACCCTCCAATCTTCAGGCACCTCACCTGTAGCGGTGGATGATTCAAATATCTCTGCTAGGGGACCCGCAATTTCCTCCCTAACCTCCCATAACGTCCTGGGATACATTTCATCAGGTCCCGGAGATTTATCTACCTTGATGCGCGTTAAGACTTCCAGCACCTCCCTCTCTGTAATATGTACACTCCTCAATACATCACTATTTATTTCCCCAAGTTCCCTAACATCCATGCCTTTCTCAACCGTAAATACCGATGTGAAATATTCATTCAGGATCTCACCCATCTCTTGTGGTTCCGCACATAGATGACCTTGTTGATCCTTAAGAGGCCCTACTCTCTCCCTAGTTACCCTTTTCCCACAATTTCTCCTCCTTATCGGTCCTGGTTTTTTTTCTGGTTTGTAACTGCTCCCAGGAGATGACATGTTTCCGGTGGGTGGGGCGGGTGGTCTAGGTAGGAAGTGTCCAGTCACGATGCTCCAGTCATGTGGGGCAGGATTGATGAACCAGCTGGTCTTTTCCTGCCCGTCATGTCCGACTGTTCACATCAGATCGTCAAGGTGTTTTTAGTGAAGTGATCTTTAAACACAAACCCACACCTGGGGCAAGTCCTACGTCCGTCTATCGTGAAATGAGAATCATTAGCGTCTGTGCCCCACCTTACCCTCCACTGAAGCTCAAGAACCCGGAATATTCTTGCCGGCTTCTTCGACAATGTGCCTGAGCATTTCCATTCCCGTCCAACTCTCAGCCTCGTTACTGTTAACGGGAGCGTTCGAAGAACGGCGACCTGATACTTAAATAATGGTCCACACAGCCCGAGGAGTCTCTCCGCCTCTCCCAGACTTTCTTCTCAACTCTCCATTTCTCATTTCTATGAGTGGCGAGATATGGGTTCTTCTGCTCAACCAAAGTTGTATCAGGTCCGCGTACCTCAGGTCTAGTTGTCTGCTTGGAGTACAAAAGGAGATGCCTTCAGCTTAGTAAATCCTCGGATGGCCTTCGGAAAATTAGGTACTCAGTCCTTTTATACTTGGTTAGAGGTCTTCAGTATCGAGGTGATGCAGCTCAGTGATAGACCGCATGTTTCGCGTGCATGAGTTCTCTGGTTTTATTTCCAAGCACTTTATGTTTCGAATTTTGAACATATTATTGAAAAGACCATTTTGAACTCGCCTCAACTTTACACACAAGGACAGGCACGACTTTCTTTACCTCGAGCAAAATCGAAAACTCCGCGCAGGATTAAATTCAATGGAAGAGCGCATGCGCCATTTCAATGGCTCCCGAATCCAGGGCTGGATTGCTTGCTCAGTGATAGATATTTCCAGTTTGACAGATTGGGGAAGACCAGGGTACAGGCGTTTAGATTGCACAGAAGTAATCAAGGCTACACGGTGACCGGTTCTTCTTTACCCAGAAAGTAGTGAGCCTCTGGAATGGTTTTCCGGCTGGTGTGGTGGTTGTTGACTGTCTGCATGCCTTCTCGAGGGAGATAGCATCATAGTATAGCAGGATACAACACAGAAGGAGGCCATTCAACCCATCGTGCCTGTGCCGGCTCTTTGGTAGAGATATTCAATTAGTTCCACTCCCCTGCTAATTCCCCATAGCCCTGGAAATGTTTTCCCTTCAAGGATTGATCCAATTCCCTTTTGAAAGTTATTACTGAATCTGCTTCCTCCGCCCTTTCAGGCAGTGAATTCCAGATCAGAACAACTTCGTGCCTAAAAAAATGCTTCCGCATGTCGCCTCTAGTTCTTTTTTCCCAATCACCGTAAATCTTTGTTCTCTGGCTACCGACCCTTCTGCCACTGGTAACAATTTCTCCATATTTACTCTAACTAAACCGTTCATGATTTTGAACACCTCTATCAAATCTCCCCTTAACCTTCTCTGCTCTAAGGATAACAATCCCACCTTCTCCAGTCTCTCCACATAACTGAAGTCCCTCGTGCCTGGTACTATTCTGGTAATTCTTCCCTTAACCTTCTCTGCTGTGGGGAGAACAACCGAGCTTCTCCAGTATCTCCACATAACTGAAGTCCCTCATCCCTGGTACCATTCTAGTAAATCTCTTCTGGACCTTCTCTCGGGCCTTGACATCATTCCTAGTGTTTGGTGCCCAGAACTGAGCACAATCCTCCTGCTGAGGCCTAACCAGTGTTTTATAAAGTTTTAGCCTTTCTTCCTTGCTTTTGTATTCTATGCCTCTGTGTATAAAACCCAGAATCACATATGTCTTTTCAACTGCCTTCTCAACTTCAAGGAATTGTGTACATACACCCCCAGGTCTCTATCTTCCTCCCTTTAAATTTATACAATTTAGTTAATATTGTGACTCCTCGTTCTTTCTACCAAAATGTATCACTTCACACTTCTCAGCATTAAATTTCATCTGCCATGTGTCTGCCCATTTCACCAGTATGTCCACGTCCTCCTGAAGTCTGATATTATCCTTCACATTGTTTACTACATATCCTAGTTTCGTGCCATTTGAAAACTTTGAAATTATACCCTGTACACTCACGTCCAGGTCATTAATATATATCAAAAAGAGAAGTGCTCCTAATACCGACCACTGGGAAACACCAATGAATTGTTCCCTCCAGTCTGAAAAACAACTGTTCACCACTACTCTCTGCTTTCTGTCCCAGAGCCGATTTTGTATCCACGCTCCCACTGTTCCTTTAATCACATGGGCTTTAATTTTGACATCAGGTCTATAATGTGATTCTTTATCAAATGCCTTTTGAAATCCATACACATAAAATCAACCGCACTGCTCTCATCAACCCTATCCGTTACTTCATCAAATAGTTCATTGAAGTTAGTCAACACGATTTTCCTTTAACAAATTCGTGCTGACTTTCATTTATTGTGTCCGTTGATACTAAGTTACATTCAATAAAGGATTAATCGCAAACTATTGATGTCAAGTCCCAATCGATCTTGCAAACTGGTGACCTTAGCACAGCACCTTGAACTGCGATAATCTGGATTGAGTGAAGCTAATTGCCTCGGATGGACCAGGTGCTAAACCCAGTCCTTTAAAGTAGGAAACCCGTTTCGGCGAGAGCATGAGTTATCCCTCTAAGACCGACTGGAAACACAGAGACTATCAGGCATTTATGATTTATTTCGTTTGTGATTTATTTCGCTGCCCTCACAATTCCATGGAATTATATATTTGAGTATTTTAATCTTTCTTATATTCCACATCCTCCAGCGTCTTTTCATTAAGGGTGTACTAAAGTTCGTTGTTTTCTTCCAAAGTCTGTCACTTTACATTAAATTGCAACTACGTCGTGTCTGCTCAATGCAGCCAAGTTTCCTTTATCATTCTTGAATTACTTTAATCATTTCCCGAAAATCTGCTTTTGTTTCTGGGCATATTTGGAGATTGGGCTCCGTCACCCCAAGTCAAAATCATTTCTCCTAAATGTTTCTAAGAGTTTCTCCACAACTGATGTTAGAGCCACTAGCCGATAAGTGTCCAATGGATTCCCATCTCCCTCCCACGGCAAAAAACAACATACTGATTTCATACCAGGACACCACAACGTCAGAACACAGTGGCTCTTTATCAATCAGCCCCAGGGAGCAGAGATATCACAGACCAGATGGCAAAAGATAATATCGAATAAATCTTCATTCTAGTCATTTGCCCCAGTGAACAGTAAAATGGGTTATAATCAAAGAGATAAAAGAGAAATAAAGAATGTAACTTCATCATAATCGCTGTAGCTGGTCTCATCTTAGAGATTGGCTAAAGATGCCTCACAGTTGTACAAACCTATTGCAATGTCTGTAGATAAACCGAGTTATGGTGTTCCAACAAATAAAGATTTCCAAGAGTAGTTGCCAAGTCTGCCTATTATATAAATATTTTATTTTATTCGTTCATGGGATGTGGGCGTCGCTGGCGAAGCCGGCATTTATTGCCCATCCCTAATTGACCTTGAGAAGGTGGTGGGGAGCCGCCTTATTGAACCGCTGCAGTCCGTGTGATGAAGGTTCTCCCACAGTGCTGTTAGGAAAGGAGTACAAGGATTTTGACCCAGCGACGATGAAGCAACGACGATATATTTCCAAGTCGGGATGGTGTGTGACTTGGAGGGGAACGTGCAGGTGGTGTTGTTCCCATGTACCTGCTGCTCTTGTCCATCTTGGTGGTGGAGGTCGCGGGTTTGGGAGGTGCTGTCGAAGAAGCCTTGGCGAGTTGCTGCAGTGCATTCTGTGAATGGTACACACTGCAGCCGCAGTGAGCCGGTGGTGAAAGGAGTGAATATTTAGGGTGGTGGATGGGGTGCCAATCAAACGGGCTGCCTTGTCCTGGATGGTGTCGAGCTTCTTGATTGTTGTTGGAGCTGCACTCATCCAGGCAAGTGCAGAGTATTCCATCAGACTCCTAGCTTGTGCCTTGTAGATGGTGGAATGGCATTGGGGAGTCAGGAGGTGAGTCACTCGCTGCAGAATACCCAGCCTCTGACCTGCTCTTGTAGCCACAGTATTTATAAGACTGGTCCAGTTAAGTTTCTGGTCAATGGTGATCCCCAGGATGTTGACGGTGAGGGATTCGGCGAAGGTAGTGCCGTTGAATGTCAAGAGGAGGTGGTTATACTGTGTTGTTTGAGATGGTCATTGCCTGGAAGTTGTCTGGCGCGAATGTTACTTGCCACTTATCAGCCCAAGCCTGGATGCTGCCCAGGTCTTGCTGCATGCGGGCTCGGACTGCTTCATTATTTGAGGGGTTGCGAATGGAACTGAACATTGTGCAATCATCAGCGAACATCCCCATTTCTGACCTTATGATGGAGGGAAGGTCATTGATGAAGCAGCTGAAGATGGTTGGGCCGAGGACACTGCCCTGAGAAATCCGGCAGCAATGCCCTGGGGCTGAGATGATTGGCCTCCCACAAACACTACCATCTTCCTTTGCATTAGGTATGACTCCAGCCACTGGAGAGTTTCCCTCTGATTCCCATTGACTTCAATTTTACTGGGGCTCGTTGGTGCCACACTCGGTCAAATGCTGCCTTGATGTCAAGGGTAGTCACTCTCACCTCACCTCTGGAATTCAGCTCTTTTTTCCATGTCTCTTTCTGTTGCAAGAATATTAGCCCAGAAATTATTTTCCTTTTATAGTGGACAACTAACGAACACATTCCAATGAAAGCCAACAACAACTCGCATTCACAGACCGCCTTTAATGTAATAAACATTCCCAATGGGCTTCAGAGTGGCGTTAGGAACAACGGGCACAAAAGGAATAAGAACATATCAGAAGTGATGAAAACCGTGGTCAAAGAGTGTGTTTAAGCAGGCTGTAAGAAATGGAAATAAAGAGCTGGACGGGATAAAAAGATTTCCTGGAGTAGAGTTTAGTTGTCAGAAGGAATGGCCACCAATGTTCGGATGAAGAGAGTGGCGGATGGTAAAATATAACAATAATTACTTGTATTTATAGAGCACATTTTACATAGATAAATATCCCATGGCGCTTCACAGAGGCATTCACAGACAAATATGGACCTTCGGCCAAAGAAGGGGACATGACGGGGAGGAGAAAAGGTGGGAGCAAGAGATGTGTTTCATGGAATGTCTGAAGTAAAGAAATAACTTGCATTTACATAGCGCCTTTTAGGACCTCAGGACGTTCCCAAGCGCTTTACTGGCACTGAAGTACTTTTTGAAGTGTAGCCATTGTTGTAATGTAGGAAACGTAGCAATTTACACACAGGAAGCCCCCACCAACAGGAATGAGATCATGACAAGAAAATCTGTTTTAGTGATGTTTGTTGAGGAATAGGTATTGGCCAGGACACCTGGGAGTACTCTTCTGCTCTTCTTCAAATATTGCCCCGACATCTTTTACATCCACCTGAGAAGGCAGACTGGTCCTCGGTTTAACATCTCATTGGGCTTCCACAGTCGTGCACTGCAGTATCAGCGTGGATTATATGTTCAAGTCTTTGGAGTATGACTCAAACTCACAACCTTCCGATTCAGAGGCCACACTATTGCCACTGGACCGCGTCTGGCACTTAAAAGGGGGAGAGGGAGATCGAGAGGCTTAAGGAGGGCATTCTGGAGCGTGGATATGGCTGTCAAAAGTAGGGCCAATGGACTGTAGATGCACAAGCGGCGAAAGTTGGAGGAGCTGAGTGTTTGGTAAGGGCAGTAAGGCTGGAAGAGGTTACATAGATCAGTAGGGATGAAGAGCTAAGGATTTAAATGTAAGGAAGAATAAAAGGGCTTAGGAGACCGGAAGCCAATTCAGGCCAATAAGGACTTAGGTGATTGACAGGGCACTCGCCAATCAAAAAGAAAATGAATGGTGATGCAATTCTTTACCAGAATGTGGAAATTGTGGTGTCAAAGATCATGAGTTCCCAATTTTAAGCTGGAGGAAATTGAGGCACATCTACAAAATAATATCACTCTGACAACACAAAGACATTGGAAGGGACAAGAGAGGCGGTGGTTTTGCAAGCGGCCATCTGAAAGCTGGCCCATGTCTGTGGACAATGTAACGAAAGGGCAGCATGTAGATTAGGAAGAGGAACGAGCCAAAGATTGTACCTGTAGAGACATCAGATATAACGGTGATAGGGCGGGAAGAGAAGCTTCTCCGGGCTATGATCAGATCGGTGAGTGGAACCAAGCGAGGCTTGTCCCACTAAAAGAGGCCAATGATTGATGAATTAGGAGGTCACGGGTGGGTTTCCTGTAAGGATGGAGGAGAGGGCGGAGATGGGGAGGGATGGGCCATGGAGGGGTTTAAACCACAGGAAGAAAATGTTAAATATTTGGCGATGGGGAACTGGGGGAGTCAGTGAGGGTCAGTGAGGCCGACCAGGACCTGGTGCTGGTTGGAAGGTGGACGCATTGAAGGAATGGAATCTGGAGGGGACAGAGGCATTGATGAGGGTTTCAATGGCAATGAGGTGAGGACGGAATGGAGGCAAGTGAGGGAAGCACGGGGCCTTTTTGATGGAGGTCAAATCGGGTCCTGAGCTCAGCTCGGGGTTACACGGGGCCAATTTTACTGGAGCCGTCAATCAATGTAAAATAAACGGGTAAACATCTGCAGTAAATTACGGAGAGAGGAATGGCAATGAAGCTCGTTCAGTGTCCGACCCGTAATATCACCCAGTCATTTCTCGGCTGCAAACCTCAACGTGGCGTTTAACTGTCCCCGTGTCAGAGACTCAAATTTCATATTTTAACTGGGAAACGGCAGGAACAGAGTGAAACGGGTTTGCTTGTTTCCCTGAATTCAGTGCACACGCGGAGAAATCGGTAAAATTGATACTAAATCGGCAACAGTGAACATGGTCAAAACAATTATATGAAAACTGTAAATGATGCCGCTCATTGTTGATGGACCAGTCCTTTCTGAGAACAGCTTTAAACTTTATTACTGGAAGAGGTCTCATTGTAATAATGTTCTGGACTTGGAGATGTTTGTGATATATCCACGGCATTACTTACATTAGAGGCAAGTCTGCTGATGTAATGTGTTTGTTCAGGTGACTTTAATTAATAACAATGATCAGGGGTATGACCGTGTCAGTGGGGATTTATCTCCTGTATAAATCCGGGATGGTTGCAATGCATCAGCACAGAGTACCTGCTGGAGCTGCGATTTTCAGATCAACAGAAGTCACTGCTTCTCACAGAAATGGGATATCCAGTAACGTTTTTGATAGAACGCATTTACTACCCTGTTCTTGCAGCCATTAGAGTTCCAGGTAAGCCGCTATCTCATCTGTGAATAACTCGGTGTTAACTGTGTTACTGTACTTGGCAAATTATTTTTCTCCCACCATATTTTGCACAGCTGCCCGTTCTGTTCTATCAGTTGGATGATGGAATATTTGAAGTCTCTACTCTTTTGGTCTTGTAGGAGCTGCATTATATATGTTGTGAACTTTATTTATCCAACATAGGCATTGTTCCTGGATTATTCACTGTACTGAATGTATTGTCAAATAAGGGTATGTCGTTAATTTCTGAACGTCTGGTCCTTTGGGAATTACATCATATCTGTGGTAATCATTGATTATCAAACCCTGATATTGTTTCTAGATTATTATCTGTACTTCAATGTACTGGAATCAGGTGTCTGGGCTAAGAGTTGGTATCAGACCATCAGGAGCTGTTAACAGTTTCATGTTGTGGAACTAACCTGTCCTGGGATATTTTTACATAAATCTGTTTTCAGGATTGATAATGAGGCAGCTCACGGTCTCAGTGTTACAAGGAGGCAACGCAATGTCTTCCCTTGAAATGGTTTAGTTTAACTGGAATTTCTATGTACTTGCTGGTTATCACTGTTATGAAATATTATTTCATTTTATGTGTATCTGACACAGCTACAGAGTTCTGGCTACTGAACTGAGTTTGCTGCTGATTCTTTCACATCTCATTCTCTGCTTCCCTGTAGATGAATTGACTGTAAAATGCAATCTTTTGAGGTTATGTTGTATCAGTTTGCACTTTATCTGTTGGAATCATGAGCCCTTCTATTTATCTGTGGATTATCAGCAGCAGCGGTGATGTTGGTGTTTTGTCAATTGAACAATGCCGCCATCCACCGCTGTACTTTTAATTACAGGATAAGGCATTTCAATTATTGTGAGGTGTGTCTGGAAGAGGCATTCGATTCCGTTTATTCCTTGCATTGTAGATGAAGTGAACAGTGTAGGTGAACAGGCGGAGACTTGGATTATCTGCAGAAACATTAAACTATTCATTTAATAAACTGACACTGAGAATAGGATCGTTGGAATACGGGGCTGGTGAAAAGAAAGCAGGCGCAGGATGTTAGGATTTACTGGGATGTGAAAAGGGGCATTGAGAAAGAGAGTAGAAAGAGTGCAGAGAGATAGAGAGGAGCGATAGAGAACGCGACTGAGAAGGAAAACGAGAGGGGTTGAAGGAATGAGAGAAAGAGAGAGAAACAGAGAGAGAGAGACGCAGACAATGGGGGAGAGAGAGATATCGAGGGAGAGGGAGAGGGAGCGGCAGCGGTGTGAATAATTCAACGGAATGAACAACTGAAACTTCCAGTACAATTATGAAGAGGAAATGTGACTTCAAGGTGTTTTTCGGATGTTATCAGATTGTGAGAGTTTCAGTGTATTCGCACTGGGTGTGTTTATCATTTTCGGGTCCTCAGTCTGTTTATGTGAATGTTCCATTTACTTGTTTCCTGACTGAATACATAAAATGATTACTTGTGTATTAATTTATAAAATCAGCGATTTCGTGATTGCATTGATATATAAGAATATTGTATTCTAGAAGCGTAAATCAATAAAAGACAAGGCTAATTCTATTAATGCATTTTAATTTAATTTTAATTGAATGTTTGAAGTGAATTTATTGAACACATTATGTTCCCTAGCAACAATAACCACAGAAATAAATGGTTGGATCCTTAATTGATTTGTGTTCCTGGGACCTGTAAATTAGATTTCCTCTAACACTCTGCTGCAGTCTCTCCCTGTGAAACCCAGCCTCTCCTCCCACTGCATTGAATCCTCTGTCTTCTCATCCGTTACTACAGTTTATCCGCTTCTCCAAACCATGTGCTCCTGACTCCCCTCCAGCTCCTGCATGTCATTTTCCTTGTCTCCCTCCCAATCTCACTCACTGGTTCGGCCCCCATCTGCCTCTTCCAATCCGATCCGAAGCCTCAAACTCACACCGCGGATCTCGGTCTTTCCCGTTTTGCGCCAGTCCCTGTTGGCTCGCTTAACCCAGAGCAACAAACCAGCAGCACCTCCCCCTATCCCAACGTCCCGGCCCTCGCTCACTTATCAGTCCATCTGGAGCTCCAATCCGGATTTAACCCGTTCTCCTTCTCTACTGGCACTGCGCCCTCACTCGGTCTTTCCAGTCGATCCGGTGATCAATTAATTCATTTCCTGTATCAATTTTCTAATTCATTATTGATAATTGTGTTTAAAAACATTTCGCTGTCCGAAAGCGCTGCCCAGGTCAGTGAATCAGTTAACAAAGTTTGATGCTGCAACAAAGTTGGTCATTTCACCCCAGATCCTGTCATACTGCTGCTTTGTATCCAGGTCTGGTCAGTAATTTCTTTGCTTCTATCTTTCTCTTTTAGTTAACTTGGTGGCGATTGTGATCCTGTCCCGAGGAAAGTGCGGACTCTCCAAATGTATCACTCGCTACCTGTTGGGAATGGCAGTGGCCGATCTCCTGGTCGTTACCACTGAAGTCCTAATGCGGCGGATTATTGAGATTCATTTCCCAGTTTCATCCTTGACCATTACCCCCGTGTGCCGTGTCATTCTCATCATAATTTCAGCAGCGATAGCGGCCTCTGTCTGGTTCACTGCGGCTTTCACCTTTGATCGATTTGTGGCCATTTGTCGTCTAAAACTGAAAACAAAATATTGCACCGAGAAAACGGCGGCTGCTGTTATCGGGGTGATGAGTGCGTTGAGCTGTTTACTTAACATCCCCTGGTACTTTGTGTATGACCCCGAATATAAAATGGACAATGTACCCCGGGGTTGTGTCTTGAAACTGACCTTTTTCACTTCACCCGCTTGGGCAGCGTTTGACTTGATTAATATCGTTATAACTCCTTGTCTCCCATTCATTCTGATTTTGCTGTTCAATGTTCTCACCGCCAGGCACATTTCAGCGGCCAGTGCAGTGCGGAGGGGACTCCGGGGCCGCAGCAATGGAGAGAATCACAAGGATCCAGAGATGGAGAACCGAAGGAAATCCATCATTTTACTCTTCAGTATATCAGGCAGTTTTATATTATTATGGAGCGCACTGGTTTTTTATGTTATCTCTCTGCATTTAACAAATGCCCAGTACCATACGACCAGCGACATTGAGTCAGCCGCACTCATGCTTCAACTTCTCAGTTCCTGCACCAACACGTGTATTTATGCTGTGACCCAGACTAAATTCAGAGAGGAGCTGAAGAACGGGGTGAAATACCCACTGAATCTAATTGTTACATTAATTAAATCATAGAAACGTCTCAAGACTTCGCATCCGAAATTAAATAAAAAGTCAATGAGAGTAGATTTTCACGTTGAACGATGTGCAAGTCGGGCGGGACTGGATCGGGCGTCCGTTATTCACCGCGCCTGATTTTATATCATTTGACATTAATGAGTTCACTAAAGTAACTGATATCAATCAAATACTTGAAATAAATTTGGAAATAGCAGACAGGAATTATATTTTACCCGACAAATGCGGTGTTGTGAAATGATACAAGATGTGATTCTAACATGAAATGGTTTGCTGTTATTTGTCTGGAAATAATATGATTTCAATATTAAATGTTTAATCCTAAAATAAATAAAAGCAAATCTTCCTTTTCGGTTGATGATTATTTCCCATCACACACACTGCCCGGTGGGATGGACTGAGGGTGAGCTGTCAGGGTCAGACAGCGTCCTGTTCATTGGGACATTTGTTTTGACCAGAACAGAATAATAATGGACCAACACCCGGACCGTTACTAACTAGTAAAATATTAATGTAATTTCAAACTCCAGTGGGGAGTTCCGGAGATCGTTTCCTCTCTGAGCTGCTGTGCAGCAATGTTTACTCACTTCAGGGAGTTTAATGGGACATGAGGCTGGGCCTAGTTACACAGATCTAAAGGAAACCTCCTGATATATTTTTGAGACGATCAGGGGTCGGAAAATTTCGCACGGCCGTCGCAGGCCAAGGGAAAGCTATACGGGGACTCCTTGCCCCACAAAATATAAGTTAAAAATAAACTTCTCAGTGTTCTGGACCAGTGAATGACTATCGAAACGGCGGCTCCTCCACCCATTTGTGCCCAACATTAAATGGTGTCACGTGTACGTCTTAATACTCTGATTTACACGTAGCCTGACCGGAAACAGGTGGGTGATGCTCTGGCCGCTCTTCTCAGGACCTTACCCACGATGTTGGAGGCAGGAACGCCAGAGTTAAAAGGGTGGTAAGTGACCCGACACCACTTACTAGCCTCTACCACCCCATTTCCGCGAGGCAGGGATACTTTAAATCGGCCACATCTTTCCTGACCTACGCCCTAGTATCAATCTTCGAAGCCCAGAGGCTGGTCCATTGTCTCAAACTGCACCGGTTCACAATACGTGGAGGGAAGTTTTCACCATTTCTGTGGACTGAACTGGTGGAGCAGATCACCCGCCCCTTATAGAACCGGCCCGATTTTAATTTCTGCTCAGTCAGTTTACCGCCCAAGGAGTGAAGGTGAAATTACCCCCTATATCGCTGATCCCAACGTTCGACATATGTGTGAAAGACATCAGACAATGTTTGCCAAATACATACATGAATGGATCGGTGTATTGGGGTAAAAGGTGTTAACTCCCCTCCATACCGACAGGACCCCTATACCGTGAAGTCAAAGAATGGTTCACCCCCATAAGTTCGGTAACACAGGACGCTGTGGACGCACACCAAGATAGATATCAACTGCTGCTGGAAGACAATCAACTCGGTGAAAGAGGCCCTTTTGTCCGACCGAAACCTGCTGGTCTTCCAGGAGCTGTCCACGACCGAGTGTTGTCACCTGGCACACTCTAAGGTCAAGGATAATGTGCTGTGGGACGCACTGATGCGAGATGCGGCCTGTGCAAAGGTTCTATGGGGAAATGCCACCGTGTAAGGCAATTTTGCCTTGTCTGTACAGCATGTATTAGAAGATAAGTTCTGTGTTTTCAATTGTAATAATTGAATCGTAGTGTGTATGATCTGTATTGTATTATTTTGAATTGTAACTGTGATATTGACATTGAACTCTGTGGATCCATGAATTTTATGCAATAAAGTATGTTTTGAAATATAATCAACATGTTCTTGTCTCACCATGTCTGTTGTTATTGGACAGTGAACAGTGGAAACATTGGCGGACAGTAAAGATGCGAGGAGCTCTACAAACAGTATCTATTCCGAGCACCAGGTGAGAAATAGGAGCATTTTCTTAATAGTGAGAAACTAGGGACTGTGCTGGAGCAAAGGGATTTGGGTGTCCAGTTACAGCAATCACTAAGATTTAACGGACATGTAAAAAATAAATCCCAATTTCTAGTCTGTCATATCCCAAAGTACCGCTGTCAGGTACTTAGCTAACTCACTGGAATTTGCTGATACAATCAGGCTTCACTGCCTCCCCTGATGGTCCATTCCATACATCTAGCAGCTTCTGCATTAAAAAAGTTACATTCAAGCATTCTGCTCACCGTAAGCCCCAAGTACAGAAGACTATTTGTGGCAGGAGGACCAAGACCATCAGCCTTATGTGAGTTTGAACATTTCTGCTTTAAATTCAGATGATTTAATCTCCTCCCACACCCCATGTATTCTCTACCCCACTGTTTTTCAAACTTTTTTACTCGTGATCCAGTGGAAGAAAAACACTTCCCCCAGGGACCCAAACTATCTTCTGACTGGGACCATGTCTTTTGATCTCCTCAGTACTTACTCATGTGATCGCGCTGGTTCCCCTTCATGTCATCGCTCCAGTTCCCAACCATGTGATCACTCCAGTTCCCCATCATGTGATCGCCTCAGTTCCTCGTGATGTGTTCTCCCCAGTACCTCATGTGATCTCGCCAGTACCTCATCATGTGACCTCCCATTTGCCTCGTCATGTGATCTACCTGCACCTCATCGTGTGTTTTCTCCAGTACTTCGTGTAGTCTCGCACTCCCTCGTCCTGTGACCTACCTGTTCCCCCGTTGTCGTGTGAACTTCACGGTCCCTCCCCCTGTGTGGCCGTCCCTCTCCAACCCCCACCGTGTGATCCTGTGACCTCCTCTGTCCCTTTCCCCGTGGTCTTGCGACCTCTCCGGTCCCCCCTCCCCCAGCGCCGCCGTGTGATCGTGCGACCTCCCCGGTTTTACCAAACATCCGCCGTGTGATCGTCCGACATCACCGCTCCCCCCAACCCCGTGTGATCGTGTGGCCTCCGCGGTGCACCCCCCCCCCCCCACACCCGGCCGTGTGATCGTTCGACATTCCACGGTTCTGCCCCCCACCCCAGACCGTATGATCGTGCGACCGACCCGATTCTCCCCCATACCACCCGTGTGATCGTGCGACCTCCCCCCAACCCCGTGTGATCGTGTGACCTCCGCGGTGCACCCCCCCCACCCCGCCGTATGATCGTGCGACCGTCCCGACTCTCCCCCACACTCCCCGTGAGAACGTGCGACCTCCCCGCTCCCCGCGACCCCGTGTGATCGTGTGACCTCCGCGGTGCACCCCCCCACCCCGCCGTATGATCGTGCGAACGCCCCGATTCTCCCCCACACTCCCCGTGCGATCGTGCGACCTCCCCGGTACCGCACCCCCCCCCCCCCCACACGCCGTATGATCGTGCGACCTCCCCGGTTCTCCACCACCCCCGCCCCCCCCACCACCGTGTCATCGTGCGACCTCCCCGGTCCCTACACGCGTGGTTGTGCGACCACTCCTGTCCCTCCCGGAGTTGTCGTGTGACCCCCCACCCCCGTTCACTCCGAGCATGGTCGTGTGACCTCTCCTGTCTCTGCCTGTGTGGTCGTTGCGACCTCCCCGATCCCTCCCCGCGTGATCCCCCTCTTCCGTCATCATGTGATCTCCCCAGCAGTTACCTGCAGTCGATCTTCCTGTTCCAGTGGTGGTGGAGAAAACCTTGAATTAACCAAGGGAACCTGGACTGGCGAATCTGAGGTTTGTATGCAAGAAGTGAGTGATGACAATGAAATAAATAAAAACTGACCGCAATAAGAGAAAGAAATAGATGAGTTATACTAAAGTGAGCAATAAACGGTAACTAAAAGAATACAATTTAAACCGATCTAATAATCAATGTTTAATATTAAAGGGGAGTCCGTTAGCTGTGAAACTAGATAAATAAATAACTGCAAACCAGTAATGAAATCTCCAGGACCTGATGGTTTCCACCCGAGGGTATTAAAGGAAACGGGTGGGGAAATTGCAGATACATTATTCGTAATTTCCCATAACTCTCTAAACTCAGGAATAGCACTTTTGGATATGACAATTGAAAATGTCACTCCGTTATTTAAGAAAAGAGCGAGGGAGAAACCAGGAAATTACAGACCTGTCAGTTTAACATTAGTTGTGGAGAAGTTACTGGAACCTGTCATCAGAAACAAAAATAATTCAACACTTGAACAAGTCAAAACTGACCAAAGAGTCAACAGAAATTTGTGAAGGGCAGGTCATGTCTGACTAATACAGTTGAATATTTTGAGGTCACTAACAAGTTGGATAGGGAAGTGTCCATGGATGTTTTCTATATGGACTTCGAGATGGCAATTGATAAGTTTCAGCCCAAGGAACTAATAGAATAAATACAAGTGCACAGAATTGAAATTGACCCTGTGACTTGGGTTGGAATTGGTTGGGAGGTCGAAGAAGAGAGAAGAGATAAAGGGAACATTCTTTGATGGGCGGGATTTGACAATTGGAGTCCCCATGGACCTGTACTGGGGCCTCAACTTTTCACCATATTTATCAATAACTTGGATGAAGGAATAGAGAGTTATAGATCAAAGTTTCCAGATGACATTAAGTTCGGAGTCAGGCTAAGTTGTGTAGATGGGAGCAGGAAGATACAAAGGGACAGTTTAAGTGAATGGACAAACTGTGGCAGGCGGAGTTCAAAGTGGGGAAGTTTGAGATCATTCACTTTGGATGTAAGAATGTTACATTGGAGTATTTTCTTAAAGTGAGAGACTGGGAACGATCGGGGAGCAAAGGGATTTGGGTGTCCATGTACACAAATCACTAAAAGCTAGTGCACAGACACAAAAAATAATCACAGACTGATGGAATGTTGGCCTTTATCTCCAGGGCTGGAATACAAAGGGGAGGAAGTGATGCTTCAGTTCTACAGAGCCTTGGTCAGAGCCCATCTGGAGTATTGGTCCTCACCAAGGATGTATTGGTCTTGAAGAGGGGATAATGCAGATTCACCAGAATGATACTGGGGCTTGAAGGGTTTGATTATGAGGACCGATTGCATAAACTTGGTTTGCATTCACTTGAGTTTAGACGGTTGAGGGGTGATCTGATCCAGATATTTAAAATTATCAAGGGATTTGATAGGGCAGAAATATAAACTATTTTCTCTGGTGGGGGAATCCAGAACAAGAGGACATAACATTAAATTTAGAGCTAGGGCGTCTAGGAGTGAAATACGGAAGCTCTTTTCCAGACAAGCGTAGTGAAAATCTGCTCAGGCTGATTGAAGTGGACCCTGTGATATAATAGAATTTTCTGTCCTGTCAGACTTGGACATCTTGTAGATCCATCTTTAAAAATGTGGAGTGACTCAGTTCTGAGATGGATTCCACTCACTTCATCATGAGTCCTCGATCAACTTCTCCTATCATTGAGATATCAAGGACTAGAAACACTGTGTTTAAAAGAAAACTGATTTATTTGACAATTGTACAGAATATTAAAATCCAGCCCAGTTAAAGGGGTTATTACCATCAGAAACAAACCCAACTGTCGGAATGAACATGGTTCAGTTCTGGATGTGATTAACAGCAGCATTAACAGCAGAATCCAATCCCTGCAGTCACATGTGAACTCGCTGGTGACTCAGCAGGTGGGATGATCGGTGAACCTCATCCCACACACGGAGCAGGTGATCGGCCTCTCCCCGGTGTGAATACGTTCGTGTCTCAGCAGATCCCGCATTCTTTTAAAGCTCTTCTCACAGTCAGAACATTTAAAAAGCCTCTTATCAGTGTGAACAAGTTCGTGTTCAACGAGGCTGGATGACTGAGTGAATCCTTTCCCATAAGCGGAGCAGGTGAATGGCCTCTCTCCAGTGTGAATTCGCTGGTGTGTCAGCAGAGTGGATGAATGAGCGAATCCCTTCCAACACACGGAGCAGGGGAACGGCCTCTCCCCAGTGTGCCTGCGTCGATGAGTTTCCAGCCCGGACGGGGAACTGCATCCCTTCCCACAGTCCCCACATTTCCACAGTTTCTCTGTGGTCCGATTGTCCTTGTGTCTCTCCAGGTTGGACAATCAGCTGAAGCCACATCTGCACACACAACACGTGTACGGTTTCTCCCCGCCGTTTAACTGGTTAAAGCTCTTTCCACAGTCAGAGCACTGGAACACTCTCACTCGGGTGTGTGTGTCTCGGTACTTTTCCAGTTACACTGATGTTTGAAATGTTTTCCCACAGACAGAACAGACAAACATTTCTCTCTCTTCTTTCAAAGGCCGATGATCTTCAGGTGCTGGTGAATTGAGTGGAGTCGAGCGGAGTCTCAGCAAAATCGAGTGCGACTCAGGCCCCGAATCCAGGGGGGGCCGGACTCCATTAAACCCATCATCCAGCGCCGCCCCCGTCCAACCCGCCACTTCCCGGTTTGTTCTCCCGTTTCCACCGAGTCCGACTGGCGACTCGCGACAGTCGCTCACAGAATGCAGGGCAGGCCTGAAGAGCATGCGCAGTGTGAGCGGGAAATCAGCGTCTTGGAGAGATAGAGGGGTTTCTGGGGCGCGGGAGATTGTGGAGCTTGCGGCCGCCATTAGTCGCCGGTTGTCGGTCAGTGTTTTATTGCCCGCGTCGCCCACGGAACCGTGTCTGGAAATACAGACTGAGGAATTCAGAGCCGGTTTGCTAAACAGACACTGACCGTTCAATGTGGAATAGGGTTTTTCAAACTTTTTTTCTCGTAACCCAGTGGAATAAAAACTCTTCCCCCAGGGACAAAAAAAAAATCTTCTGACTGGAGTTTTCATCAAATCCCAATAAAGGTCAATACATGCTCGCTCTTCACTTCACTTCGAGTAATAAATAAAATTAGACATCGACGTTACTTGAAAATCATTGTAAACACAGCATAAATACAGTAAAAAAAATGAGATCAGATTGAGTATCACTTACGGGTGGGCCTGCCTGTTGTTCATGATCTCATTCCAATCTGGATCACAAGATGACAAACTGAGAGACTTGTGGTGTGTTTTCAGTGTGTATCACAAGTGAGTCGCACCAGCTCGTTTTCTTATTCAGACATCAATTTAGTTTCATTATTGATTCAGGATTTTCGAAAGCAAAAGGATCTTTCACCCAACGCTTTTCCTTCAAATTAGCAAATCCATCTGCAGAGAAGGAGAGACTAAAATTGTCAGACAGAGCAGCGAGATGTAACTGTATGACACATTTCATTTCATTCCCTTTATCTTCATTGATGCTGTTCTCCTCAATGTGTTGTAACAGTGTGAAACAGTAAATGAGTAAGCTCCGCTCCCAATTCTGAGCAAAACACTTCAAAAAGCCTGCAGTTCAGTGAGCTACTTTTAACGAAATTAACAATTTTCACTACTTCCTTCAGTACTGCCATAAGATCAGGGGGAATACATTTGGACGCCAAAGCTTCGCGGCGAATGAAACAGTGATTCCAAACAAGATCATTACCAGCTGCATCAGATTTTCTTCTCACAACTCCGCTATTTCGACCTGTCATATTTGCTGCACATTCACTCGGAATTCCAAATTCAATTTGTATTTTCCATCTACACAGTGATGCAGTGCTTGGAATATCTGTGCTCCTGTTGTACTTGTTGGTAAAGTTAGACAATACAGCAAATCTTCCATAAAATCATCTTGCCTAATTTGAAATTTCAGCACTCTCGTCAAGTTTAATTGCAAAATCCCCGGCTGACTGTAACCGAGTAATCAGCTTGGCTTCAAAATGCTCAGCAATAGAACATATTCGCCGAGACATTGTGTTGTCACTGAGAGGAATGGTTCTCAATTTTTCAGCAGGCTCCTCATCGAAGACTGTACAATATTCCGAAATTCTGGAAGAATAAGTTTTTCGCCAACTGCATGGAACATTTTCTCTTTTTCCACGCCCGATGCGACCAAATATGACGCCAGTTGTGCCTTATCATTCAGAGCAGTTGACCGACTAAGAACTTGTGCTGATAACTTTAATCCCCGTTGCTTCCTTGGAAAATATTCAAGCGGGTGATCAACGAGTTCCCCATGTTTTTTGAGGGTTTTAGACTATCGTTTACAAGCACCTCGCTACAAACAACATACTGTGGCTTTGGATCTTGGTTTGCGTTTGCACAATTGATCAAACAACATTGCCAAAAAGCCTCACTCTACTGCCTCGTCCACGATTTGCTTTCCTTCCTAGTAGGCGGTTCAGACCAGGTCGACATGGCAGAAGTCTGTCCGTCATTACTTGAACTTTCTGTTGCAGATGACGTCCTTACACATGTTTTTTTTTTCTTTTTCGGATGTTTGATAACTGTGTTTCCGAACTTCTGTCTCTTATTACAAAATAATCCATTTTTGGGGAATAAAATTTGATGATTAAGCCGCCCCCGGCTTCTTTCCCCGTGATAATGGACCTGGACCAAAAACACACACAGTGGCTTTGGCGGTGAGGAAGAGCACATCCTGATTAATGATTGGAAACACTAAACATAACAGGAAGACTATTCCACAGGAACAAGGCTATCGGTCCACAGAATGAAATGACTGCCTGTCATCAGCACAACGGAAAATACCTAATAAAAACGTGAATGTAAACTTGAGTCCAACATTCAACCAAACAATGCCACACAATCACAACTTCTGACAACAGAACTGCCTGTCACATATCATCTCTTTACGAAATACATGTTTGCCCTTTTCTTATTTGATGCCCAGTATGCTTCATTTGATTTTCCTTGGATTGTATTGTGGCCGTACCCATTTAATGGAAGTCAGCTGATATTGCCAATCGGGCTCAGCATTCTCTGGCGAGCAGCTACCTGCCCTATAAGCTCCCCTGATAACCTGATATCTGAGGAATTTCCTTTCCATGCTCCATTACATTTATGCCTTTCGTTTTAGGGTTCAAACGAGGGGGCACAAAGTTAAACACAAACCAATTTGGCAACATATAGGTCTCCCCAGGAAACGCCAGAGCTCCCACTGGAAAGAATCCGAAAAGGCCAAACCCTTTCCTATTCCCTCCCGTTGCATAGAATCCCAAAGAGAAAAACCCCTTCTCATTCCAAGCCATTATAGAAAGTCCCAATGGACCAACACCATTTACACCAATATAAAGATTCCCACTGGACCAACACCATTTACACCATTCTAGAGAGTCCCAGTGGACTAACAGCATTTACACAATTACAGAGAATCCCAGTGAACTAACACCATTTACATCATTCTAGAGAGTCCCAGTGGACTAACAGCATTTACACCATTATAGAGAGTCCCAGTGAACCAACATAATTTACACCATTATAGAGAGTCCCAGTGGACCAACACCATTTACACCATTATAGAGAGTCTCAGTGAACCAACATCATTTACACCATTCTAGAGAGTCCCAGTGGACCAATGCAGTTTGCACCATTATAGAGAGTCCCGGTGGATCAACACAATTTACACCATTGTAGAAATTCGAAGTGGACAAACACCATTTACAACATTATAGAGAGTTCCAGTGGACCAACAACATTTACACCATTATAGAGATTTCCAGTGAACCAACAACATTTGCACCATTATAGAGAGTTCCAGTGGACCAACACCATTTACACCATTATAGGGGTTTCCAGTGGACCAACACCATTTACACCATTACAGAGAGTTCGAGTGGACTAACGCCATTTACACCTGCTGCATTCCTGTTCCAGTAAAAAAAACAAGTGTTCTGTTGTTTTTTGGTGCACTGAATTCAGTCGATCGCTGCGATTTCCGATTTCTGAGACATGGTACGACACAGGGCTGAGAACTGCCCTCACAACCCTGGGTTTGGTTGGGATGCTGGGCTCAAGTGTTCGAGCTACGATCGGATGATGCTTCTGCAGGGGCAGCACGATCATGACGGGCAGGGGACTCGGCCACAGGGGGAAGCGCAGGCCCTCGTGCAACGACATCAGATCGGGCAGTCACACTGGAATGGAAACTAGAGTCTTAGACTTAAATAAAGCCAATTACATAGGTATGGAGGGCGAGTTGGCTAAGATAGATTGGGAAATTCGATTCAAAGATTGGCAATGGCAGATATTTAAATAAATATTTCAGAATTCTCAACGAATATACACTCCATTTAGAAATAAAAATTCCACGCAGAATGTGATCCATCCGTGGCTAACTAAGGAATAGTATTAGATTAACAGAAGAGGCCTATAATGTTGAGAAGAAGAGCGGTGAGCCTGAAGATTGGGAGAGTTTTAGAAACCTGCAATGGACGATGAAAAAATTATAAAAAGGGAGACAATAAGGGAAACAGTAAACGAGCAAGAAATATAAAACAGATTGTAAGTTCTTCTACAAGAATGTAAAAAGGAAGGGAGTTGCCAAAGTAAACGTTGGTCCCTTAGAAGCTGAGACAGGAGAAATTATGATGGAAAATGAGGAAATGGCAGAGTCTTTAAACAAGAATGTTGCGTCTGCCTTCACATTAGCAGACACAAAAAGCACACCAGAAATAGTGGGGAACCAAGGGCTAATGAAATTGAGGAAATTAAAGTAATTAATATCAGTAGAGAAAAAGTACTAGAGAAACCATTGAGACTAAAAGCTGACAAATCCCCAGGACCTGATGGCCTACATCCTAAGGTTCGAAAAGAGGTGGCTGCAGAAATAGTGGATGCATTGGTTGTGATCTTCCAAAATTCCCTAGATTCTAGAATGGTCCTCGCGGTTTGGAATGTAGAACATGTAGCACCACTATTCAAGAAAGGAGCGAGCTGGGAAAACATGGAACTACAGGCCAGTGAGCCTGACATCAGTCACCGGGAAAATGCCGGAATCCATTATTCAGGAAGTGGTAACAGGGCACTTAGAAAATCATAATATGGTTAATCAGAGTGAACATGATTTTATGAAAGGGAAATCATGTTTAACAAATTTATTACAGCTTTCTGAGGATGTAACTAATAGGGTAGATAAAGGGGAACTAATAGAGGTAGTTTACTTGAATTTTCAAAAAGGCATTCGACAAGGTGCCACATAAAAGGTTGTTACGCAAAATAAGGGCTCATGGGGTTCGGGGGAATATATTATCATGGATAGAGGATTTGGTAACGGAGCAAAACAGAGAGTCCGGATAAACGGGTCATTATCAGGTTCTCAAGCTGTAACTTGTGGGGTGCCGCAAGGCTCGGTGCTTGGGCCTCAGCTATTTACAATCTGTGTTAATGTCTTGGATGAGTGCAATGTATCCAGGTTTGCTGACTATACAAAGCAAGATGGGAAAATAAGTTGTGAGGAGGACACAAAGAATCTGCAAAGGGATGTAGACAGATTAAGTGAGTGGGCGAGAAGATGGCAGATGGAGTATAATGTGGGGAAATATGAGGCTATTCTATTTGGGAGGTAGAATAGAAAAACAGAATATTTTTTAAATGGTGAGAAACTATTAAATGTTGGTGTTCAGAGAGGCTTGGGTGTCCTCGTACATGAAACAAAGAAAGTTAGCATGCAGGCACAGCAGGCAATTAGGAAATCAAATGGCATGTTGGCCTTTATTGCAAGACGGTTGGAGTACAAGAGTAAGGATGCCTTGCTTCAATTATACAGAGCTTTGATGAGATCATACCTGGAGTACTGTGTACAGTTTTGGTCTTCTTATCTAAGGAATGATATACTTGCCTTGGAAGTGGTGCAACGAAGGTTCACTAGATTAATTCCTGGGATGAGAGGGTTGTCCTGTGAGGATAGATTGAGCAGAATGGACAAATACTCTCATGAGTTTAGATGAATGAGAGGTGATCTCATGGAAACATATACGATTCTGAGGGATCTTGACAGGGTAGATGCTGAGAGGTTGTTTCCCTTGGTCGGAGAGTCTAGATCTCGGGGGCATAGGCTATGGATAAGGTGTCGGCCATTTAAGACTGAGATGAGGAGGATTTTTTTCACTCAGAGGGTAGTGAATCTTTGAAATTCTCTACCCTAGAGGGCTGTCGGTGCTCATTCATGGTTTATATTCAAGGTTGAGATTGATAGATTTTTGGATTCTAGGTTATTCAAGGGTATTTGGGGATCGGGCTGGAAAGTGGAGTTGAGGTCAAAGATCAGCCATGATCTCACTGAATATCAGAGCAGGCTCGAGAGGCCGTATGGCCTACCCCTGCTCCTATTTCTTATATTCTTATGTTTTTGTTTCCGCCTATGTATCTACTTGTCCCCTTTATTTATCTCTATCTGTTTCTTCCTCTTTCCCTTTTCATCTGTTTTTGTTTCATTCTGTTTGATTCTTATTCTCTCCAGCTCTGCTTCTGTCGACTACTTTCTCTCTCTTGCTCGTTGACTTCTCGATCTCGTGTTTTCATCTGTCTTTGTAAATGTTTCTAGTTATTTTTAATTGATTCCTTCTGTCTATTTACCTCTCCACTTCTATCACTTTATGATTCTTTGTCGTTGTCTCCCTCTCGTTCCACCTGTCTAATTTATCATTCTATTAATCTGCTTTCTTTCTCTTTATTTTTCTCTCCTGTCTTCATTACTCGATCTTTATTTCTCGCCATCTTTTTCGAACTCTGTCTCTGCCCCTCGTCGTTTCTATCTCACTCCCACACACTATCCTTCCTTTTTATGTGAATCTGTCTTAATTGTCTTTGTTGTTTTAATCGTTACATTTCTTTTGCCCTTGTGTTCTCTCTTAACGTCTTTGTTCCTGTTTTTATTATTTTCTCTCTCCTTGTCACTTCTTTTCTTTCTCCCGCTTTCTACCTTTTCTATCCCTTTATTTGTTCCTTTTCTCTTTCTGTCTTTTTTTTGGCTATCTCTGTTTGTTTTTTCGTCGATATCTCTATCTGTCTTTGTTTTCTGGTGGTCTCTCAGGTTTTATCTTTATCTTTACCCTTTTCCTCCTCAGTCACTATCTATTATTTTACATTTTGCCACACTTCATTTCTCCCTCTCCTTCTTCCCTGATCTCTCTCTCTATCTCTGTTTCTGACTTTGACCCATTCTCTCACTCATCCTTTCTGACTGTCTGCATTAATATGATTTTCTCCTTGCGAAAGTTACATAGAAACAAAGAAAGGTAGAAAATAAGAGCAGTAGTAGGCCATTCGTCCCTTTGTGCCTGCTCCACCATTCAATGTGATCATGGCTGATCCACGATCTCATTACCATATTCCGGCTCTCTCACCATACACCTTGATGTCTTTCGTGTCTAGAATTCTATCGAGCTCCTTCTTAAATATATTAAGTGATTGGCCTCTGCAGTCTTCTAAGGTAGAGAATTTCACAGGTCCACTACCCTCTGAGTAAATAAATTTCTCCTCATTTCAGTCCCAAATGTCCTACTCCGTATCCTGAGACTGTAACCCATTCGTTCTGGACCCCACCCCCCCCCCCCCCCACCCCCAGCCAGCGGAAACATCCTCCCTCAATCCATTCAGTCTAGCTCTGTCAGAATGTTATATATTTCAAAGAAGTCCCCTCTCATTCTTCGAAACTCACGTGAATGCAGGCCGAGTGGGCCCAATCTCTCCTCATACGACAGTCCTGCCATCCCAGGAATCAGCCTGGCGAACCTTTGCTGCACTCCCTCTATGGCAAGTATATCCTTTCTGAGATAAGGAGTCCAAAACTGCGCACAATACTCCAGGTGTGGCCTCATCAAGGCCCTGTATAACTGCAGTAGGACATCCTTGCTCCTGTACACAAATCCTCTTGCAATGAAGGCCAACATACCATTTGCCTTCCTAACTGCTTAATGCACCTACGTGTTTGCTTTCAGTGACTGTTGTACAAGGACACCCAAGTCCCTTTGTACATCAGCATTTCCCAATCTATCATAATTTAAGTAATACTCTGCCTTTCTGTTTTTCCTTCTGAAGTGGTTCGCTTCACATTTAGCCACATTGTACTGCATCTGCCATGTATTTGCCCACTCACTCAACTTGTCCAAATTCCCTTGAAGCCTCTTTGCATCCTCCTCACAATTCACGATCCCACCTAATTATGTGTCTCTTCCTTTCCATGCCTCTCTATCTTTCTTTCACTCCATGTCTCCCTCTCTCACACAACACACACACACACACACAAACACACAACAAACATAAACGCACATACACACTCACTCTCCAGGAGCAGCAGTGAATAACCTATGGGGGTGGTTCTACACAATGCATTTACAGGATAGTAGCAGGCTTTACGAGGACATAGACAGAAAAGTGTAATGGGTAGACTAGTGGCAGATTAAATTCAATGCAGACAAGTGTGAAGTGATGCATTTTGGATGGAAGAAAAGGAGAGGCACTATGAATTAAATGGTACAATTGTAAAGGGAGTGCAAGAACAGAGAGACCTTGGGGTTTATGTACACCAATCTTTGAAGGTGGCAGGACCGATTCGTAAGTCTCATGAAAAAGAATACGGGATCGTTGGCTTTATAACGATAAAAGCAGGGAATTTAAGCTTAACTATTATAAATCACTGTTAAGTTCGCAGCTGCAGTATTGTGACCAATTCTGGGCACCACACATTTAGAAGGATATCTAGGCCTTGGAGAGCGTACAGAGGATATTTATCAGAATGCTACCAGGGATGAGGGAGTTTCCATATATAGAGAGAGGACAGAAGTTGAGATTGTTCGATATGGAGGAGAGAGGTTGAGGCGAGTTTGCATAGAGCTGTTCAAAATTATGAGGAGTTTCGATAGAGTAAATAAGGGAAAACTGTTTCCACTGGCAGCAGAGTCAGCAACCAGAGGACACAGATTTAAGGTAATTGACTGAAGAACCAGAGGGAGACGAGCAGATTTATTTTACACATTGTTTTGTCATGATCTGCAATTCACGGCTGGAAAGGACGGTGGGAGCAGATTCAATCATAATTTTCAAAAGGGAATTGGATAAATACTTGAAGGGGAGAAAATTACAGCGCTGTGGGGAATGAGCAGGGGAGTGGGACTAATTGGAAAGCTCTGTCGAAAATCTGGCACAGGCACGATGGGCCGAATGGCCTCTTTCTGTGCTGTACGATTCTGTGAATCTGTGTACTTGATTACTACGGAGGAAATGTTCCACATTAGAAGATGAAGAACTTCCATTTCCATAAAGCAAGTGAGAGGTATTGGTCGAGGGAAAATTTAGAACTTGAATTATAGAAGGGGAATTCTATATTGCGGACTTTAAAAATTTGCCCCTGCTTTGAAGGATTATGCACTGTCTTTCAACTCTCCATTTCTTCTCTGGTCTCCGTCTCTGCCCCTCTGGTTTTCTCTCTCGCTTTCTCATACTGTGCTTTTCTCTCTCAGTTAACCTCGTTCTTTCCCTCCCGGTTTACCTCTTTCTTTCTCTCCCACCTCTCTCACTATCTCTCTATTCATTGCTTTCTCTCTCGTTCTAGCTCTTTTTTCCTCTGCTTTTTTTCCCCTCTTGTTTCACTGCTTCTTTGTCTCTCTATTTTCATACATTTCTTTCTATCTGTGTATGTGTCTGTTTTTCTCTGTCTGTCTGCTTGTCTGTCTCTCTCCCTCAGTGTTTCTCTCCCTCTGTATCTCTCTCTCTCTCCCTCTCTATGCCTCTCTGTTATCTCTCTTTCTCTTGCTCTTACTCCCTCTTTCTGTCAGTCTGTCGGTCTGTCTCTCTCTTGTTCTCTCTCTAGTTATGTAGAGTGCGCCCATTCTGATGCGGCCCACAGCAGTGAGTGTGATTGCCAGGTTTGACCATTATTCTTTGGTGCAGGTTGGCCATTCAGTTGAATTCCAGGTGAGCTCTTCAGTGCCACCTTTTTGAGCAATAGTTCATGTTTTTCCCTGCAGATCCTCAATAGGTCAGATTATCGGTAAAATATCAGATTGATAATCATTTCAGAGCTCTGTGCTGCTAATATAAATTGTACTTTCCGTCCCCTGGGAAGTGTAGGTGTGGAGTATGAAATGAAAAGTAGTTCTACCCTTCAGCTCTTTCTACAATTTAACTAATTTAACAATCAGATTGAGTGGGTATTTCACCGCGTTCTTCAGCTCCTCCCTGAATTTAGTCTGGGTCAAGACATAAATACACGTGTTTGTGCAGGAACTGAGAAGCTGCAGCATAACTGATGTCTGTTCTGTGATAAAATTAGGGTCAGTGGTGGAATTATAATACTGAGTGTCTGTAATTCGTACATAAATATTATACACAACCTTCGTCAACCATAACAATATAAAACTGCCCGATATGCTGAAGAGCAAAATGATGGATTTTTTTCGGTTCTCCACCTCTGGATCCTTGTGATTCTCTCCATTGCTGCGGCCCCGGCGTCTCCTGCGAACTTTGCTGGCTGCTAAAATACGTCTGATCGTCAGAACATTGAGCAGCAAAATCAGAAAGAACGGGACACAAGGGGTTAAAATGTAGTGAAATATCTCAAATGCGGCCCATACGGGTGAAGTAAAGGAGCGCGGTTTAGTGATACAATACCAGGGAACATTATCAATTACATATTCTGGTTCATATATAAAGTACCAGGGGAGACTCTCTAAACAGCTCAGCACACTCATTGTTCCGAGAACCACAACCGTAGTTTTCTCGGTGCAATATTTTGTTTTCAGCTTCTCACAACAAATGGCCACAAATCGATCAAAAGTGAAAGCGACTGTGAGCCAGACAGAAACCTCAGTGGTTGCAAAAATCAGGAAGAAAACAAGACAACACACTGGAGTAATAACAAGGAATGAAACTGGGAAATAAATTCCAACAATCCTCCTCATATAACATCGGTGATAACGACCAGGAGATCGGCCGCTGCCATTCCCATCAGTTAGCGACTGATACATTTACACTTTCCTCGGGACAGGATCACAATCGCCACGAAGTTACCTGTAAGAGAGAGAAAGGAAAGCAGATAAATTATTGACCTGTAGCCAAAGCTGCAGTTTGACAGGATCTGAGATGAAATTTCCAGCTTTGTTGCTGCATCAAACGGTGGAAAATGATTCACTAATCTTGGCGACGCTTTCGGGCAGAGAAATGTTTTTAAACACAATTATCAATAATGAATTGGGAAATTGATACTGAAAGTGAATAAAGTGAGCACAGGATCCACTGGAAGGGCCGAGTGAGGGCACAGTGCCAATGGGGAAAGGAGAAAGGGTTTTAATGAGCGGGAATCCAGACGATTAGATCCGGATTTGGGCTCCAGACGAGTGGTAAAGAGAGCGAAGGTGGGGAAGGTGCGGGGACAGGGGGAGGTGCATCTGGTTTGTTGCTCTGTGGTAATAGAGCCCACAGGCGCTGGCACTAAATGGGAAAGGCAGCTGGAGACGGAGCCAGTGAATGAGATTGGAAGGGAGATAAGGAAAAGGACATGTAGGAGTTGGAGGGTAGTCAGAAGCAGATGGTTTCGGAAAGTGGATAACCTGAAGCAAAGATGAGGAGACAGAGGGTTCTATGCTGTGGGAGGAGAGGCTGGGGTTCAAAGAGAGAGACTCCAGCAGAGCCTTGGAGGAAATGTGATCCATAGGTCCCAGTAACACAATCCACTTAATAAATTCAACAAGTCATTTTTATCTTTTTTGGTGTTCGGGAACTGGTCGTTGGGTATAAAATGTGTTCAATAAATTTACTTTGCACATTCAATTAAAGTTAAATTAATATGTATTAATTAAATTATCCTCGTTCATTATTGAATTAAGCCGACACGTAGCTTTTAGAATAGAGTATCCTAACAATTCAGTACGATAAATTAGGTTTATTTTTTCAGTCAGTAAATAATTAAAAGTCGCATTCATCTAAACAGATTAAACACACCCGGCTCGAGCAATAAAACTCTCACATCTTATCACGTCCTAATAACACCTTCAAGTCGCATTTCCTCTTCATAATTTTACTGGAAGTTTCAGCAGTTCATTCCGATGAAATGATCACCTAGATGTTACTCTCTCTTATCTCTCTCTCTCTCTCTCTGTCTGTCCCTCGCTTTCTCCTCTCACTTTCCTGCTCCCGCCTCCCTCTCGTTTTTCTTCTCAGTATCGTTCTCTGTCGCTCCTCTCTATCTCTCTGCAGTGTCTCTACTCTCTTTCTCAATGCCCCTTTACACATCCGAGTAAATCCTAACATCCTGCGCCTTCTTTCTCTTCACCAGCCACGTGTTCCAACGATCCTATTCTTAGTGTCAGTTTGTTAAATGGCGAAGCCACCGTGAAAAGTTTAATGTTTCTACAGATCACCCAAGACTCCACCTGTTCACAGACAGTGTTCATTTCATCTAAAATGCATGGAATAAACAGAATCGAATGCATCTTCCAGACACACCTCACAATAATTGTAATTGCTTCCCCTGTAATTACAAAGTACAGCGTTAGATGGCGGCATTGTTCAATTACCAAAACGCCAATATCGCTGCTGCAACTGAAAGTCCACAGATCAACAGAAGAGCTCAGGATTCCAACGGATAAAGTGCAAACTGATGCAACATAGCCTCAAAACATTGCATTGTTCAGTGAATTCATCCACAGTGAATCAGAGAAGGAGATGTGAAAGAATCAATGACAAACTCAGTTCAGTAGCCAGACATCAGATTCAGCCTCAGATAAACACATAATGATATAATATTTCAGAACAGTGATAACCAATGAACACATTGAAATCTGAGTTGAACTTAACCATGTTATTGGGGAGGGGGGTCATTGCGCTGCCTCCTTGTAACACTGAAACCAAGAGCTGTCTCTTTATAAATCACTGAAAAAACATTCATGAAAAAATATTCCAGGACAGGTTAGTTTCACAACAGGAAACTGTGAACAGGTCCTGATGGTCTGATACCTGCTCTTAGCCCAGACACATGATTCCAGTAAAATCTATGTTTCTATATATGTTTTGATGTTTCTATGTATTCAGTACAGAGAATAATTCTGTACCAATGCCATGGTGGGATATAAAAGGTATATAATAGTTAAGACGCGGCTTCTACAGGACTGAAAGAGCAGAGACTTAGAGCATTCCATCAAATGATAAAACATAACAGGCGGCTGTGTAAAATATGATGGGAGAAAAAAAGTGCCAAGTACAGCAATACAGTTCACACCGATTTACACGATTAATAGCTGAGATAACGGCTTACCCGAAACTCCAACGGCTGCAAGAACAGGATAATAAATGTCTTCTTTTTTTTTATTCGTTCATGGGATGTGGGCGTTGCTGGCGAGGCCGACATTTATTACCTATCCCTAATTGCCCTTGAGAAGGTGGTGGGGGGCCGCCTTCTTGAACCGCTGCAGTCCGTGTGGTGACAGTTCCCCCATAGTACTGTTAGGAAGGGAGTTCCAGGATTTTGACCCAGCGACGATGAAGGAACGGCGATTTATTTCCAAGTCGGGATGGTGAATGACTTGGAGGGGAATGTGCAGGTGGTGTTGTTACCATGTACCTGCTGCTCTTGTCCTTCTACGTGGTCGAGGTCGTGGGTTTGGGAGGTGCTGTCGAATTAGCCTTTGCGAGTTGCTGCAGTGCATCCTGTGGATGGTGCACACTGCAGCCACTATGCGCCGGTGGTGAAGGGAGTGAATGTTTAGGATGGTGGATGGGGTGCCAATCAAGTGGGCTGCTTTATCTTGGATGGTGTCAAGTTCCTTGAGTGTTGTTGGAGCTGCACTCATCCAGGCAAGTGGAGATTATTCCATCACACTCCTGACTTGTGCCTTGTAGATGGTGGAAAGGCTTTGGGGAGTCAGGAGGTGAGTCACTCGCCGCAGAATTCCCAGCCTCTGACCTGCACTCGTAGCCACATTATTTATATGGCTGGTCCAGTTATGTTTCTGGTCAATGGTGACCCCCAGGATGTTGATGGTGGGGGATTCGGCGATGTTAATGCCGTTGAATTTCAAGGCGAGATGGTTAGACTCTCTCTTGTTGGGGATGGTCATTGCCTGGCACTTATCTGGCGCGAATGTTACTTGCTACTTATGAGCCCAAGCCTGGATGTTGTCCACGTCTTGCTGCATGTGGGCTCGGACTGCTTCATTATTTGAGGGGTTGCGAAAGGAACTGAACACTGTGCAATCATCGGCGAACATCCCCATTTCTGAACTTATGATGTTGGCACGGTCATTGATGAAGCAGCTGAAGAAGGTTAGGCCTCGATCACTTCCCTGAGCAACTCCTGCAGCAATGTCCTGCGGCTGAGATGATTGGCCTCCAACAACCACTACCATCTTCCTTTGTGCTAGGTATGACTCCAGCCACAGGAGCGTTTCCCCATGATTTCCATTGACATTAATTTTACGAGGGCTCCTTGGTGCCACACTCGGTCAAATGCTGCCTTGATGTCAAGGGCAGACACTCTCACCTCACCTCTGGAATTCAGCTCTTTTGTCCATGTTTGGACCAAGGCTGTAATGAGGTCTGGAGCCGAGTGGTCCTGGTGGAACCCAAACTGAGCATCGGTGAGCAGGTTATTGGTGAGTAAGTGCCGCTTGATAGCACTGTCGACGAAACCTTGCATCACTTTGCTGATGATTGAGAGTGGACTGATGGGGCGGTAATTGGACGGATTGGATTAGTCCTGCTTTTTGTGGACAGGACATACCTGGGCAATTTTCCACATTGTCGGGTGGATGCCAGTGTTGTAGCTGTACTGGAACAGCTTGGCTAGAGGCGCAGCTAGTTCTGGAGCACAAGTCTTTAGCACTACAACTGGGATGTTGTCCGGGCCCACAGCCTTTGGTGTATCCAGTGCACTCAGCCGTTTCTTGATATCACGTGGAGTGAATCGAATTGGCTGAAGACTAGCTTCCGTGATGGTGGGGATATCGGCAGGAGGCCGAGAAGGATAATCCACTCGGCACTTCTGGTTGAAGATGGTTGCAAAAGCTTCAGCCTTGTCTTTTACACTCACGTGCTGGACTCCGCCATCATTGAGGATGGCGATGTTTGCAGAGCCTCCTCCTTCCGTTAGTTGATTAATTGTCCACCACCATTCACGACTGGATGTTACAGGACTGCAGAGCTTTGATCTGATCCGTTGGTTGTGGAATCGCTTCGCTCTGTCTATAGCATGTTGCTTCCGCTGTTTAGCATGCATGTAGTCCTGAGTTGTAGCTTCACCAGGTTGGCACCTCATCTTTAGGTACGCCTGGTGCTGCTCCTGGCATGCTGTTCTACACTCCTCATTGAACCAGGGTTGATCCCCTGGCTTTTTGGTAAAGGTAGAGTGAGGAATATGCCGTGCCATGAGGTTACAAATCTGCTGCTGCTGATGGCCCACAGCGCCACATGGATGCCCAGTTTTGAGCTGCTAGATCTGTTCTGAATCTATCCCATTTAGCACGGTGGTAGTGCCACACAACACGTTGGATGGTGTCCTCAGCGCTAAGACGGGACTTCGTCTCCACGAGGACTGTGCGGTGTTCACTCCTACCAATTCTGTCATGGACAGATGCATTTACGACATGTAGATTGGTGAGGACGAGGTCAAGTAGGTTGTTCCCTCGTGTTGGTTCGCTCACCACCTGCCACAGGCCCAGCCTGACAGCTATGTCCTTCGGGACTATACCAGCTCGGTCAGTAGTGGTGTTACCGAGCCACTCTTGTTCATGGACTTTGAATTCCCCCACCCAGAGTATATTCTGTGCCCTTGCTACCCTCAGTGCTTTCTCCAAGTAGTGTTCAACATGGAGCAGGACTGATTCATCAGCTGAGGGAGTGCTGTAGGTGGTAATGGTTTCTGGCGGAGCAAAGGGCCTCCTTCACCGATTTGATGATCTTCCAGCAGCAGTTGATATCTATCTCAGTTTGCGTCCCAGAAAACAGCCCGTAGAGCACAGCGTCCTGTGACACCGAGCTGTTGGGGAAGAACCGGGACAGACACCAACACATCTCTCTCCACACATTCTGCAGGGCGGGGCAGTCTCCCAGGAGGTTGACGATGGTCTCGCCCCGCTGCATCCTCGAGGACAGCTCACTGTGGCGCTGAGATGCTGTTTTCAGGAATGACCGCACTGGGGGGGCCCTTCTCAACACCATCCAGGCTACATCCTAGTGCCTGTTGGTCAGTTTTGGCAATGAGACGTTCCATAAAATGGGCTCGACCGTCCGTTCGGAGAACTGACTGACCAGATCTCCACTCTCCTTTCCCTGTAGGACACTGAAAACGTTCTGTGCCGTCCACTGTTTGATGGCATTGTGGTCGAAATGGTTCACTTCATGAGAGGTGGTGGGGTACGGTCCAGCTGGACGAGACAGCCTGCATCCTCTCGGTCAGTGTGGCCAGACCCAATCTTCTCAGAGTGGGGACTGTCACTACCATTGGTATCAACCCCAAAACTTGCTCCATTTGATTACACGGCTTGCCGGTGTAACAGGCAGAGCTGCAGAGTTTCAATTTTCACTCATCTGAAGTTCCCTTGAACCACCCCTTTATATGAATATCTTGGCTCAAATTTGGAATCTCACTCATTTCTATGAGATTTAAACCTTTTTGGATCCGGGTCAGTAAAAATTTTCCAAACATTATCTGCTGGTGGGACCTCGAGGGTCTCGTTGGACAAGGCGGCCAATCAGTGATTCGGGACAATCAGTGATTCGGGCCAATCAGTGATTCGGGCACGAGACACATTTGTCTCTTCAATTCGGTCTTTTTTTCTGAAGAACCCTGGACTGTGATGGGTGCAAACGTTAACCTTGTGACCTCCAATGATGTGGAGGGACTGAGAGAGGGCGCAATACAGTGGAAGTACCAGCCTCTCTCATTCTTTGTAGTTCAGCTCAGCTCCATGGAGACGATTCGATGTAAAATTAATGGGATTAGTCTCACCATGATGGACCGGCCCAAGCATGGTGACGGAACGCTCTGATGGGGAAGGGGGTAAAGGGCACAGTCGTTTGTATAATGGGGGCGGCAAGCATCGGACGAGTAAAAAGTCGAGTATTAAGGGTGGTGGTGATGTTGGTGTGCCTCTCTGTCCATTGCCGTTCAACTCCCTCCCGAAGTAGCTCATGCAGGGGAGCGGCAATTTCTGTATAGTCAGAGATAAAAGCCCCAAACAATCCTGTCATACCGAGAAACAAGTGTAGGGAGGTCTCATCGTTGGATCGTGGTAAGGAGATGATAACCTTGACTTTATCCTGGTCCACAGGCCGGGGCCCTGCATCTAGGATGACAACAAGGAACTTGACCTGTGGTTTCATCAACTTTAGCTGAATAACATTGATCCTAAGTCCAGATGACTCCAGTCGATGGAAAACCTCACTCACCATTCGTTGCTGCTCTTCCCGTGTCTCGGTGTGTATTCGGATTTCATCCACGTATTGGATGACAAGCCGGGGATTCACGGCCCTGTCAAAGCTCCTTTCGTATGAGCTGGGAAAATAGCGGGGCTGTTGTGGGAACCTGGAGACAGGACGATCCAAGTGTACTGCTGTGCTTCGAATGTAAAGGTGGGTTTATACTGTGAATCGGGGTCGAGGGGGAGGTTCCAGAACCCGTTCGAGATATATGTCTCTTAATAATGGAGTGCAACGGAGCACAGAGTGGGCAGTTGAGAGTTTGGTGAGTGTGGGAGTGTAAGGGTTAATCTCTTTAAAGTCTAGTGTAAATTGCTACCAACTGTTAAAGTTTAATTGCTATCAACTGTTTAAGTTCAATTTTAAAGTTTAAATTTTTAAGTTTCAGTCAGGCTTCAGCAGAGAGAGCTGCTGTAGTAAGTTAACTGTTCAGCTAGATTAAACAGGTTCCTGAAGGTGGAGCAGGCCTGACTCATTTGTGTCACAAACTATAGAAATACAGGGGCCTGTCAGTGCAAGCAGCACGGAGTGAAACGGAGCACAGAGTGAACAGCTGAGACCAAAGTAAAGCAACAGCAATGAAGAAAATAATAGCACTAAAGAGTGACAAATTCCCAGGACCAGATGGTTTCCATCCCAGGGTTTTAAAGGAAGTAGGTGAGCACATTGCAGATGACCGAACTATAATCTTTCAAAGTTCTCTAGATTCAGGAACTGTCCCTTTAGATTGGAAAATTGCACATGTCACTCCGCTTTTTAAGAAAGCAGAGAGAGGGAAAGCAGGGAATTTTCGACCAGTTAGCCTAACATCTGTTGTGGGGAAAATGCTGGAGTCTATAATTAAGGATAGGGTGACTGAACACCTCGAGAATTTTCAGTTAATCAGAGAGAGCCAGCATGGATTTGTGAAAGGTAGGTCGTGCCTGTCAAACCTGATAGAATTTTTTGAAGAGGTGACTAAAGTAGTGGACAGGGGAATGTCAATTGATGTTATTTATATGGACTTCCATAAGGCATTTGATAAGGTCCCAAATAAGAGACTGTTAGCTAAGATAGAAGCCCAAGGAATCGACGGAAAAGTACGGACTTGGTTAGGAAGTTGGCTGAGCGAAAGGCGACAGAGAGTAGGGATAATGGGAAGGTACTCACATTGGCAGGACGTGACGAGTGGAGTCCGGCAGGGATCTGTCTTGGGGCCTCAATTATTCACAATATTTATTAGCGACTTAGATGAAGTCATAGAAAATCTCATATCTAATTTTGCCGATGACACAAAGATTGGTGGCATTGTAAGCAGTGTCGACGAAAACATAAAATTCCAAAGCGATATTGATAGATTTGGAGAATGGGCAAAAATGTGGCAAATATAATTCAATGCAGACAAATGTGAGGTCATCCACTTTTGATCAAAAAAGGATAGAACAGGGTACTTTCTAAATGGTAAAAAAGTTAAAAACAGTGGATATCCAAAGGAACTTAGGGGTTTAGGTGCATCGATCATTGAAGTGTCATGAACAGGTGCAGAAAACAATCAAGAAGGCTAATGGAATGCTGGCCTTTATATCTAGAGGACTATAGTATAAGGGGGCAGAAGTTATGCTGCAGCTTTACAAAACCCTGGTTAGACCGCACCTGGAGTACTGTGAGCAGTTCTGGGCACCGCACCTTCGGAAGGACATATTGGCCTTGGAGGGAGTGCAGCGTAGGTTTACTAGAATGATTCCCGGACTTCAAGGGTTAAGTTACGAGGAGAGATTACACAAATTGGGGTTGTATTCTCTGGAGTTTCGAAGGTTAAGGGGTGATCTGATCGAAGTTTGGAACGCTCTTCCGCAAACGGCAATTGATACCAGCTCAATTGCTAAATTTAAATGTGAGATAGGTAGCTTTTTGGTAACCAAAGGTATGAAGGGAAATGGGCCGTAGGCGGGTATATGGAGTTCGATCACAGATCAGCCATGATCTTATCAAATGGCGGAGCAGGCACGAGGGGCTGAATGGCCTATTCCTGTTCTAATGTTCCTAATACCAGTGAGACCGATGGACCGTTCGCGATTTCTCTCACTGAATACCAGTGAGACCGATGGACCGTTTGAAACATCTCTAATCGAATACCAGAGGGAGCGATGGACCGTTCGAGATATCTCTCACCGAATACCAGTGAGACCGATTAACCGTTCGAGACATCTCTAATCGAATACCAGTGAGACCGATGGACCATTCGAGATATCTCTCTGAATACCAGTGAGACCAATGGATAAGCTTGCCTAACATCTCTGGGTATGAGTCCACAATAGGACTCACAGTTGGAGTATATTTGTTTAACTGACTGTAATTTTACAGTGCTCACCAAAAGCCGTTTGATTTACATTCGAGCCGCAGAGCAGAGTTACCCTCTGACAGACCATAATTTTCCTGAACACCCCTGGTGCTCTAAACTTGTTATTATCGCTCATGAGCTCTCCACGGCCTCTCTCAGATAGGGGGTCCTGTCTCTATGGAGGGAGGTTATCAGCTTTTACCCGAATGCACGGATCCATTCGCCCACATTCATGTTAGTGTTTGGCAAACACTGACTGATGTCTTTCACACACCTGTCGAACCTTGGTGTCAGAGACGTAGTGGGTAATTTCACCTCCACTGCTTGGGCGGTAAACTAACGGAGCAGAAATTAAAACCGGGCCGGTTCTATAAGGGGCGGGTGATCCGCTCTACCAGTTCAGCTCCCAGCGGAGGTGAAAATTTCCCTCCACGCGTTGAGAACCGGTGCAGTTTGAGACAATGGACCAGCTGGTGGGCTTCGAAGATTGATACTAGGGCGTAGGTCAGGAAAGTTGTGGCCGATTTCAAGTATCCCCGCCTGGCGGAAATAGGGCGGTAGAGGCTTGTAAATGGTGTCAGGTCACTTACCGCCGCTTCAACGCTGGCGCTGCTGCCTCTGCCATCGTGGGTAGGGTCCTGAGAAGATCGGCCGGAGCAACACCCACCTATTTCCGGTCAGGCCACGTGTAATATGTAAATTGGAGTATTATGATGTGCACGAGACAGCATTTAATATTGGCTACAAATGGGTGGAGGAGCCATCCTTTCGATGGGCATTGAGTGGTCCACAACACTGAGAAGTTTCTTTTAACTTTTATTTTGTGCGGCGAGGTGGAGCAGGAGAGCATTCCCTTGGCCTGCTGCGGCCCTGCGAAATCTCCCAGCCCCTAATCGTCTCAGAAATGAATCAGGAGGTTTCCTCATAGATCTGTGTAACCAGGCCCAGCCTCACATCCCATTAAACTCCCTGCAGTGAGTAAACATTGCTGCACAGCAGCTCAGAGAGGAAACGATCTCCGGAACTCCCCACTGGAGTTTGAAATTACTTTACTATTTTACCAGTTACTAACGGTCCGGGTGTTGGTCCATCAGTTTATGTTCTGGTCAAAACAATTATCTCAATGAACAGGACGCTGTCTGAGTCTGACAGCTCACCCTCAGACCATCCCACCGGGCAGTGTGTGTGATGGGAAATAATCATCAACCGAAAAGGAGGAGTTGATTTTATTCATTTCAGGATTAAACATTTAATCTTGAAATCAAAGTTTTTCCAGACGAATAGCAGAACACAATTTCATGTTAGAATCAAATATTGTATCTACTCTCAATCATCAGTGATTTCAGAGTTAAATATTAAAGCTTGATATCATGTTATTTCAAGACTTCCATGATTGTATCATTTCACAGCACCGCATTTGTCGGATAAAATATAATTCCTGTCTGGTATTTACAAATATATTTGAAGTATTGGATTGATATCAGTTACTTCAGTGAACTCATTGATGTCAATGGATAGTAAAATCAGACGCGATGAATAATCGCTGCCCGATTCGCTACCGCCCGTCATACGCCACCGCCAAACGAGAAAATCTCCTCTAATTGACTTTTTATTTAATTGCGGTTGGAAAGTCTTCAGAAGTTTCTATGGTTTAAAGAATCTAACAATTAGATTCAGCGGGTATTTCACCCCGTTCTTCAGCTCCTCTCTGAATTTAGTCTGGGTCACAGCATAAATACACGTGTTGGTGCAGGAACTGAGAAGTTGAAGCATGAGTGCGGCTTTCTCAATTTCACTGGCCGGATAGAACTGGACATTCGTTACACGCAGAGAGATAACATAGAAAACGAATATGCTCCATAACAATATAAAACTGCCTGATATACTGAAGAGTAAAATGATGGATTTCCTTCGGTTCTCCATCTCTGGATCCTTGTGATTCTCTCCTTTGCTGCGGCCCCGGAGTCCCCGGCGGACTCTACTGGCCGCTAAAATGTGCCTGGCTGTGAGAACATTGAACAGCAAAATCAGAATGAATGGGAGACAAGGAGCTAACACAAGACTAAACAAGTCAAACGCTGCCCATGAGGGTGAAGTGAACAGGCTCATTTGCCAGACACAACCCCGGGGTACATTGTCCATTATATATTCCGGGTCAACCACAAAGTACCAGGGAACGTTGATTAAACAGCTCAGCGCACTCACCACCCCGATAACAGCAGCCGCCGTTTTCTCGGTGCAATATTTTGTTTTCAGCTTCTGACAACAAATGGCCACAAATCGATCAAAGGTGAAAACCACTGTAATCCAGACAGAAGCCACTGTGGCTGCCAAAATGAGGACCGTAATAAGACGGCACACGTGGGTCATGCTCAAGAATGAAACTGGGAAATATATGTCACCAATCCCCCTTAAGATAACATCGGTGATAACGACCAGGAGATCGGCTGCCGCCATTCCCACCAGGTAGCGAGTGGTACATTTGGAGAGTCCGCACTTTCCTCGGGACAGAACCACAATCGCGACCAAGTTAACTGTAAGAGAGAGAAAATGAAGCAGATAAATTTCTGATCAGACCTGGAGACAAAGCAGCAGTTTGAGAGGATCTGGGGTGAAATTTCCAGCTTTGTTGCTGCATCAAACGGTGGAAACTGATTCACTGACCTGGGCAGTGCGTTCGGGCAGAGAAATGTTTTTAAACACAATTTTCAATAATGAATTTTAAAATCGATACTGAAAGTGAATAAAGTCAGCACCGGATCCATTGGAAGGGCTGAGTGAGGGCGCAGTGCCGGTGAGGAAGGGAGAAGGGGTTTTAGTAAGTTGGAATGCAACGGGTTAAATCCGGATTTGTTCTCCAGAGGGACGGAGAAGTGAGCGCGGGCCGTGTAGATGAGTGGACAGGGGGAGGTGCTACTGGTTTGTTGCTCTGTGTTAAGAAAGCCGACAGGGGCCGGCACAAAACGTGAAAGACCCAGATCCGCGGCGGTGTGTTTGAGGCTTCGGATTGGATTGGAAGAGGCAGCTGGAGGCCGAACCAGTGAGTGTGAATTGGCGGGAGACAAAGGAACGAACTTGCCGGAGCTGGAGAGGAGTCAGGATCAGATGGTTTGGTAAAACGGATAAACTGAAGCAACGGATGAGGAGACGGTGGATTCAATACAGTTGGAGGAGAGGCTGGGATTGAAAGGGAGAGACTGCAGCAGAGCGTTCGATGAAATCTAATCTCTTGGTCACAGTAACACAAAGCAATTAATGAATTCAACTATTAATTTCAGTGGTTATTGGTGTCAGGGAGCATCTCGTTGTTTACATAATGTTTTAAATAAATTTACTTTACACATTCAATTAAAATTAAATTAAAATGCAATCTTTAATTCGCCTCGTTCTTAATTGAATTATTTTGACACCGATTCCAGAATACAATATCAAAATAAATCAATGGAATCACGAAAATCACGGGTTTTTTTCTTTAAATACACTTCAATTATGTTTATTTATTCAGCAGGTAAACAAGTAAAAGGAACATTCACATAAACGGACTGTGGACCTGATGGCGATAAACACACCCGGCGCGAGTACAATAAAACTCTCACAATCTGACAACATCCTCATAACACCTTCAAGTTACATTTCCTCTTCATAATTGTACTGGAAGTTTCAGCAGTTCATTCCAATGAATTAGTACAGGGCTGCCGCTTTCCCTCTCTACCCTTCCCTCTCATTCTGTGTCTCTCATTGTCTCTTGTCTTGTTCCTTCTTCCCCTCCTTTTCGTTTTCCTTCTCAGTCGCGTTCTCTATCGCTCCTCTCTATCTATCCGCACTCTCTCGTCTCTCTTTCTCAATGCCCCTTTTCACATCCGAATAAATCCTAACATCCTGCGCCTGCTTTCTCTTCACCAGCCCCGTGCTCCAACGATCCTCTTCTTTGCGTCAGTTTGTTAGATGTTGAAGCCTCTGTGAACAGTTTAATGCTTTTACACATCATCCAAGTCTCCACCTGATCACCTGCACTGTTCACTTCATCTACAATTCATGGAATAAACACAATCGAATGCCTCTTCCAGACACACTTCACAATAATAGAAATTCCTTCTCCTGTAATTTTCAAGTACAGCGTTAGATGGCGGCATTTTTCAATTCACATTACGCCAACATCACCGCTGCTGCTTGTCATCTGCAGATAAATAGAAGGGCTCATGATCACAACAGATAAAGTGCAAACTGATACAACATAACCTCATAACATTGCATTTTACACTGAATTCATCCACAGCGAAGCAGGGAATGAGATGTGAAAGAATCAGCTGCAAACTCAGTTCAGTAGCCAGACATCTGAAGCGGCGTCAGATACAAACACAATGAAATAATATTCCATAATAGTGATAGAAAATAAATACATTGAAATCCCAGTTAAACTGAACCATGTTATTGTGGAGGGAGGACATTGCGCTGCCTCCTTGTAACACTGAGACCGTGAGCTGCCTCATGTTTAATCACTGAAAACACATCTATGAAAAAATATTCCAGGACAGGTTAGTTCCAAAACATGAAACTGTTATCAGCTCCTGACGGTCTGATACCAGCTGTGAGCCCAGACACCTGATTCCAATACATTCAGTACAGAAAATAATCCAATAACAATGACAGGGTTGGATAAACAAAGTTCACTACAGATATAATGCAGCCGCTACAAGGCTGAACGATTGAACTTAAGGACACACCATGATTTAACAATACATTCAGTACACAGAATAATCCAGTTGCAATAGCAGGGTAGGATATATAAAGTTTATTACAGCTATAATGCAGATCCTACAAGGCTGAAAGGGAAGAGACTTTAAATATTACATCATCAGGTCCACAGTCCGTTTATTTGAATGTTCCTTTTACTTGTTTACCTGCTGAATAAATAAACATAATTGAAGTGCATTTAAAGAAAAAAAACCGTGATTTCGTGATTCCATTGATTTATTAGGATATTGCATTCTGGAATCTGTCTCAAAATAATTCAATTAAAAACGAGGCGAATTAAAGATTGCATTTTAATTTAATTTTAATTGAATGTGTAAAGTAAATTTATTGAAAACATTATGTAAACAACGAGATGCTCCCTAATAGTTGAACGAACAGAACAGGCGGATGTGAAAAACATTCTGGGAGAAAAATAATTTGCCAAGTACAGCAGCACAGTTAACATCAAATTACAATATTCAGAGTTGAGATAATGGCTTACCCGGAACTCCAATGGCTGCAAGGACAGGATAGTAAATGCGTTCTACCTGAATTATTAATGAATTTCTCATTCCTGTGAGAAGCAGTGACTTCTGATGATCTGAAAACTGCAGCTCCGGGAGTCACTCTGAGCCGATATATTTGAACGAGCCTGATTTATACAGGGGATAAATCTCCCCTGACACGGTTATACCCCTGATCATTGCTATTAGTTACAATCACTTCAACAAACACGTTACATCAGCAGCTTTTTCTCCAATGGAAATAATGACGTGGATATATAACAAACATCTCAAAGTCCAGGACACTATCTTACTGAGACCTCTCTCAGGAATAAAGTTAAAAGCTTTGCTCAGAAAGGACTGGTCCAACAACAATGAGCGGCTTCATTTACAGTTTTCATACAATTATATTGACCATGTTCACTCCTGCCGATTCATTAATAAATTTTACCGATTTCTCCGCGTGTACTCTGAATCCAGGAACTGTCCCTGCAGTTAAAATATGAATATTGTCTCTTTTACACGTGGACAGTAAAAGGCCATGTTGAGGATTGCAGCCCCAAAACGACTGTGGGTGATATTACGGGACGGACACTGAACGAGCATCATTGCTCTTCATCTCTCCGTTATTTTACTGCAGATATTTACCCGTTTGTTTTCCATCGGTTGACGGCTCCAGTAAAATTGCTCCCTGTAACCCCGAGCTGAGCTCATGACCCGATTTGACCTCCATCACAAAGGCCTCGTGCTTCCCTCACCCGCCTTCATTCCTTCCTCAGCTCATTGCCATTGAAACCCGAATCAATGCCTCTGTCCCCAACAGACTCCAATCCTCCAATGCATTCATGGTCGGCCACCCAACCTCCAACTTCCAAACAGCACCAGGTCCTGCTTGGCCTCACTGACCCTCACTGACACCCAGTTCCCGATCGCCAATATTACAATTTTTCATCCTGGAGTTTAAATCCCTCCAATGGCCCACCCCTCCCAATCTCCGACCTCTCCTCCACACTGACGGGAAACCTACCCGTGACCTCTTCATTCATCGATCATTGGCCTCTTTTGGTGGGACTGCCCTTGCATGGTTCCACTCACCAATGTGATCATAGCCAGGAAAAGCTTCTCTTCCCATCCTATCACTGTTATATCCGATGTATCTAAAGGTTCAATCCTTGGCTCCCTCCTCTTCCTCATCTACATGCTGCTCTTTGGTGACAATGTCAGCATACATGGACCAGCTTTCAGATAGACGCTGACAAACCACCGCCTCCCTTGACCCTTCCAATGTCTTTGTGTTGTCAGAGCGACATTCTGTTTTAGATGAGCCACGATTTCATCCACTTAAAAATTGGGAAGTCCTGACCTGATCTTTGACCCCACAATCTCCACATCCTGGCCAATGAATCGATCCCCAACACTCTCTTTTTGATTGGTGAGTCCCTCGCCAATCACCCAAGCCCCTTTTGACCTGCAGTGACTTACAGTCTCCAAAGTATTTAGTTTATTTTTATTCTTTCTTGTACTTAAATCCACCAGGTCCTCATCCCTCCCTCTCTCTGTAAACTCCTCCAGCCCCGCAGCCCCTAACAAAAACTCCGCTCCTCCACCTCTTACCGCTTCTGCCTCCTCAGTACATTTGCCCTACTTTTGACAGCCGCGCCATCAGCCATATCCACGCTCCAGAATTCCCTGCCGATGTCCGTCCATCTCCCTCTCCCCCTTTCAGTTGTCAGCCGTGGCCCTGTGGTAGCAGTCTCGCTACTGATTTAGAAGGTAGTGAGTTCAAGAGACTTGAGCACATATCCAGGCTGGCATTAAAGTTCAGTGCTGATCGAGCACTGGACTGTCGGAGATACCGACTATCGTAGGACATGTTAAACGGAGAGCGCATCTGCCCTCTCCAATAGATGTGAAAAATCCCACGGCAGTATTCGACAAAGAGCAGGGGAGTTCGCCCTGGTGTGCTGGGCAATATTTATCCCTCAACCAACATTACTAAAACCGATTTTCTCGACATTTATCTCATTGCAGCTTGTGGGAGCTTGCTGCGTGCAAATTGGCCGCCACGTTCCCTTCATTACCACAGTCACTGAACTTCAAATTGAACTTCATTGACTGCAAATGTTTTGGGACGTCCTGGGGTTTTGAAAGGCGCTGTATAAAGGCAAGTTCTTTCCTTCCTTCGGACCTTCAGTGAAAACCTTCTCTTGCTTCATTAACTTGTCATCCCTTCGAATAACTCCTTCTTTGGCCAGGGGTCCATTTTTGTCTGATTATACCTCAGTAAAGCGGCTATGGATATTTTTTTACGTTAATTCCGCTATATAAATACAAGTATAATTGTAAACAATTTTACAACACCAAGTTATAGTCCAGCAATTTTATTTTAAATTCACAAGCTTTCGGAGGCTACCTCCTTCCTCAGGTGAACGACGGAAGCTAGGTAATTTGCTGCGAACGATGGTCTGTTTGAGGTTGGGTGGCTGTTTAAAGGCGAGTAGTGGAGGTGTGGAGATGGCCATTGCGAGGTGTTCGTCGTCATTGATGACATGTTGAAGGCTGCGGAGAACATGGTGTAGTTTCTCCGCTCCGGGGAAGTACTGGACGACGAAGGGTACTCTGTTGGTTGCGTCCCGTGTTAGTCTCCTGAGGAGGTCTATGCGATTTTTCGCTGTGGCCCGTCGGAACTGTCGATCGATGAGTCGAGCGTCATATCCCGTTCTTACTAGGGCGTCTTTCAGCGTCTGTAGGTGTCCATCGCGTTCCTCCTCGTCTGAGCAGACACTGTGTATTCGTAGGGCCTGTCCATAGGGGATGGCCTCTTTGACGTGGTTCGGGTGGAAGCTGGAAAAGTGGAGCATCGTGAGGTTGTTCGTCGGCTTGCGGTAGAGTGAGGTGCTGAGGTGCCCGTCTTTGATGGAGATTCGTATGTCCAAGAAAGAAACTGATTCTGAGGAGTAGTCCATGGTGAGCTTAATGGTGGGATGGAACTTGTTGATGTTATCGTGTAGTCTCTTTAGTGATTCCTCGCCGTGGGTCCAGAGAAAGAAAATGTCGTCGATGTATCTGGTGTATAGTGTTGGTTGGAGGTCCTGTGCAGTGAAGAAGTCCTGCTCGAACTTGTGCATGGAAATGTTGGCGTATTGAGGTGCGAATTTGGTCCCCATGGCTGTTCCGTGTGTTTGGGTAAAGAACTAGTTGTCGAAGGTGAAGACATTGTGATCCAGGATGAAGCGGATGAGTTGTAGGATGGCGTCTGGAGATTGGCTGTTGTTGGTGTTGAGTATTGATGCTGTCGCAGCGATGCCGTCATCGTGGGGGATACTGGTGTAGAGTGCCGAGACGTCCATCGTGGTGAGAAGTGTTCCTGGTTCAACTGGTCCGTGGGTACTGAGTTTTTGTAGGAAGTCTGTAGTCTCGCGACAGAAGCTGTGGGTTCCCTGTACGATGGGTTTCAGGATGCCCTCGATGTATCCAGAGAGGTTCTCGCACAGGGTTCCGTTGCCTGATACGATAGGACGTCCGGGTGTGTTGGCTTTGTGTATCTTTGGGAGGCAGTAGAAGTCTCCCACGCTGTGAGTACGTGGGATGAGAGTACGTAGGAAGCTTTGAAGGTCTGGATCGAAGGTCGGGGTTATGACGCTCGACTCATCGATCGACAGTTCCGACGGGCCACAGCGAAACATAGCATAGACCTCCTCAGGAGACTAACACGGGACGCAACCAACAGAGTACCCTTCGTCGTCCAGTACTTCCCCGGAGCGGAGAAACTACGCTATGTTCTCCACAGCCTTCAACATGTCATCAATGACGACGAACACCTCGCTATGGCCATCCCCGCATCTCCACTACTCGCCTTTAAACAGCCACCCAACCTCAAACAGACCATCGTTCGCAGCAAATTACCCAGCTTTCAAGAGAACAGCGTCCACGACACCACACAACCCTGCCACGGTAACCTCTGCAAGACATGCCAGATCATCGACACAGATACCACCATCACATGAGAGGACACCACCCACCAGGTGCACGGTTCATACTGCTGTGACTCGGCCAACGTTGTCTACCTCATACGTTGCAGGAAAGGATGCCCCAGAGTATGGTACATTGGCGAGACCATGCAGACGCTGCGACAACGGATGAACGGACACCGCGCAACAATCGCCAGACAGGAGGGTTCCCTCCCAGTCGGGGAACACTTCAGCAGTTAAGGACATTCAGCCACCGACCTTCGGGTAAGCGTACTCCAAGGCGGCCTTCGAGACACACGACAACGCAAAATCGTCGAGCAGAAATTGATAGCCAAGTTCCGCACCCATGAGGACGGCCTCAACTGGGATCTTGGGTTCATGTCACGCTACACGTTACCACACCAGCGAACAAATGTTACCTGTTTTTAATATAACGTGTCATTTGCTGTCTTTTCTATGTTTCTACCTCTCTATCACTGTTTTTTTTGTTTTTTCTGGTGATTTGTATATTCGGAGACCTTGTAGGTAACACCTGTCTGTCTGCACACTGATTGCCTTGGCAACGGGCAGTTGAAAAAACTGTCTGTAATCAACAAGCATTGTTCTATGTTTTATAAATGCGATTTCATTTCGAGGATTTCATTTCCACAACATTCACCTGAGGAAGGAGGAATCCTCCGAAAGCTTGTGAATTTAAAATAAAATTGCTGGACTATAACTTGGTGTTGTAAAATTGTTTACAATTGTCAACCCCAGTCCATCACCGGCATCTCCACATCATAAATTCTTCACGCAGAGATTTTTTGTAGCATGGAATGCTTTGTCACAGGGAATGGAAAAAACAGCAATGGTACAATTGCAACTTTTACCATTTCATCATTGAAGAGAAAATTGAATACAAATTTGAAACTGATGTAGAAAAAAGGCATTTGGGAGAAAGTTTTCCAAGGATGTTCGTTTTGAATTGCTTTAACCATGAAGCATGATGGGCCAAATAGCCTCCCTTTGTTCTGTAAACATCTACGCTTCACGTGTCTCTCAGATTGACATTAGTGACGTGCTTGAATGATTCTGGAGGACAATGTGAAGAACTGCGCAATATCTAACAGTGCAACGGTGTAACCCAGGGATGTACCAATACTTCCCCCTTAAAATCTCACAATGCTGATGTGTAACCCAGGGATGCAACAATAGTTCCGCCGTATAATTTGAACAGGATATTCATGTTTCTGCACTGCCGCATACCTAACAATAGGATACTGTAACCCAGAAAAAGAAAGACAGGCATGCATTTATATAGCGCCTTTCATGACCTCGGGACGTCCCAAAACGCATTACAGCCAATGAAGTGCTCTTGAAGTGTAGTCACTGTTATAATGAAGGAAACGCGGCCTCCAATATTCACACAGCAAGGTCCCACAAACAGCAATGTGATCATGACCAAATCATCTGTTTTTTAGGTGTTGGTTGAGGATCAGAGAAAGAGAAACAGAGAATTTCTGCATCCTCCGTTTGTGAGGATCAGTGATAGTGTAATAGAGAATTACTGTATCTTCTGGTTGTGAGGAACAGTGATAGAGTATTAGAAAATTACTTTATCCTCTTGTTATGAGGATCAGTGATAGTGTAATAGAGAATTACTGTATCCTCTGGTTGTGAGAATCTGCGCTGGAGTATTAGAGTATTATTGCATCCTCTGGTGGTGAGGATCAGTGATAAAGTAACAGAGAATTACTGTATCCTTTGGTTGTGAGGATCTGTGCTGGGGTAATAGAGAATTACTGTATCCGCTGGTTGTGAGGATCATTGATGGAATAATAGAGAATTACTGTATCATTTGGTTGTGAGGATCAGTAATAGAGTAATATAGAATTACTGTATCCTCTGGTTGTGAGGATCAGTGATAGAGTAATAGAGAATTACTGTATCCTCTGGTTGTGAGGATCAGTGATAGAGTAATAGAGAATTACTGTATCCTCTGGTTGTGAAGATCATTGATGGAGTAATAGTGTCATGGAGAATTACTGTATCCTCTGATTGTGAGGATCAGTGATAGTGTAATAGAGAATTACTGTATCCTCTGGTTGTGAGGATCATTGATAGAGTAATAGAGTAATATAGAATTACTGTATACTCTGGAATGAGGATCAGTGATAGTGTAATTGAGAATTACTGTATCCTCTGCTTGTGAAGAACAGTGATAGAGTAATAGAGAATTACTGTATCCTCTGGTTTGAGGTTCAGTGATAGTGTAATACAGAATTACTGTATCCTCTGTTTGTGCGGATCACTGATTGAGTAATAGAGAATTACTGTATCCTCTGGTTTGAGGTTCAGTGATAGTGTAATACAGAATTACTGTATCCTCTGGTTGTGACGATCAGTGATAGTGTAATAGAGAATTACTGTATCCTCTGTTGGCGAATATCAATGATGGAGTAATAGGGAATTTCTGTATCCTTTGTTTATGGGGATCATTTACAAGGGGCCATCAATTCCAACCTCATGATGAAAGAGTTTAAGTGTAAATTATTTGTGCAATGAATTTTTTGATGATGTAATGTTTTGCCACAGGGAATGGAAATACCAGAAAAGAGACAATTGCAACTTTTACCATTGCATCGTTTCAGAGAAATTTGAATACATATTTGAATTTGATGTCGATAAAAGGCATTTGGAAGAAAGTTTGCCAAGGTATACGTTTTGAATTGCTTTAACCATGAACTGACACTGACACGATGTTCCAAATGGTCTTCCCTTTTTCTCTAAACATCTACGCTTCATCTATCTCTTAGATTGACATTAGTGACTGCTTGAATGTTCCTGGAGGACGGTGTGTAGTACTGCGCAAAATCCAAAAGTGCAACAGTGTAACCCAGGGATGTAACAAGAATTCACCCTTAAAACCTGAGCTGGATATTCATGTTTATGCACTGTCCAAAATCTCACAATACTACAGTGTAGCCCAGGGATAAAACAATAGTTCCGCCGTATAATCTGAACAGGATATTGATGGTTCTGTGCTGCTGCACAACTAACAATACAATACTGTAACCCAGAAAAAGAAAGAGAGACTTGCATTGATATAGCGCATGTCATGACCTCCGGGCGATCCAAAGCGCATTACACCCAATGAAGTAATCTTAAAGTGTAGTCGCTGTTGTAATGTAGGAAACGCGGCTTCCGATTTTCACAGGGCAAGGTCCCACAAACAGCATTGTAATAGTGACCAAATCAATTGTTTTTTTGGATTTGGTTGAGGGATAAATATGGGCCAGGACACCAGAACTCCCCTTGTCGTCTTCGAAATAGTGCCATGGGACCTTTTACGTCCACCTGAGAGGGCAGAGAGGGCCTCGTTTTAACGATTCACACAAAAGGCGGTACCTTCGACAGTGCAACACACCCTCAGTACTGCACTGCAGTGTCAGCTTGCATTTTGTACTCACATCTCCTGAGTGGGACTTAAAGCCACAAAATTCTGATTCAGAGGCGAGAGTGCTACCAACGGAGCCACGGCTGATACCGGGGATGTGACAAAAGTTCCACTTATAAACAGAACTGGATATTCGTGTTGCTGCACTGTCCAATATCTAAAAATGCAATAGTGTAACTCAACGATGTAACAGGAACTGGATATTCGTATTTCTGTACATGTGTCACAAGCCTCACCAATCTTTCAATATTCGGACGCAGGAAACACTTGTTAAGATGAAGCTGATCGCAATCGATAAACTGTTTCATTTCACACCAAGCAAACTCACAAACCAATCGGTATTATTAGCTTCACAAATTCAATCAGTTCGACATAACTGCACCGAATAATATAAAATAAAGTATATGCAGTATTTCCCCACGTCAGCGGGTCGCTTTGATTGACCTAAACAAAATGTCTTCTGCCTGTCCTCCTTTTATCTAACCTTCTGAGTCGATGAAAGCTTGTCCTCCCCGGAGATCACTCTGGCCCTGAGAATTCTATGCGGTACCCAACTTTTGGACGAGGTGATTTCTGTCCCAGCCAGAAACAGGTCCAGCTCTCGCTTGAAGGAATTTGGCGAATCGGCGTCCACTGCGCCAGCCGACAGTCTGTTCCAGAGGTTCACTATTCTCTGGGAAATGAATCATTTCCTGACATCAAACCTCGATCTGGCTTTGTGCAACTTAAAATTATGACCCTGGTCCTCCCTAACCTATTTAGTTGGCACAAACTGTCGACTCGAGCACAATCAATTCCCTTCTTCATCTTATACGCCTCGATCAAATCACCCCTAAGTCTACGCTTCTCTAAAGTGTAGAGTCCCAGCTCGTTTAGCCTATCGTGACAAATAAGATGCTTCAAACTTGGAATTAATCTAATGTCCCTCTCTGCATCCTTTCCAAAGCCTCAATATCACCCACCATGTGGGGAGACCAAAACTGTACGAAATATTCAAACGGAGTCCTGACCATGGTCTTGTACAAGGACAAAATAGTAGGTGTTGCTTTATGATCAATTGGTGTTCAATGTGGGAAAGTGTGAGGTCATGCACTTTGTACATAAGAGAGATTGATCAGAGTAATTTCTAAATGGCGAGAAGCTAGGAAGTGTGGATGAGCAGAGAGATTTAGGGGTCCAAGTAGAAAACAATTAAAAGCAAATGGAAAGGTACAGTAGATAATTAAAAAGGCTAATGGAATGTTGGTATTCATCTCAAGGGGCGGGGATACAAGGGATGGAATTTATGTTCCAGCTATACAGAGCTCTGGTGAGACATCATCTGGAATACTTTTTCAGTATTAAGCACCCATCCTCAAGAGGGTTATATTGGCCTTGGACGGGGTTCAGCGCAGATTAACCAGAATGATACCGGGGCTAAAAAGGGTTAAATGATGAGGACAGATTGTATATACCAGGCTTCTATTCCCTTGAATATAGATGGTTAAGAGGAGATTTAATTGAGGTGATTAAGATGATTAAAGTATGTGATACGGTAGGAAGAGAGAAACTATTTCCTCAGGGCGGGAGGGAGTCCAGAACAAGGAGTGCGAGAATGCGAGAGTGCGAAGTGCGAGAATGAGACTGTGCGAGAGTGCAGATTACGGAAAGTGAGAGTGCGAGAGAGCGGACTGCGAGAGTGCGGAGTGCGAGAGTGCAGAGTGCGAGAGTGCAGAGTGCAAGAGTGCGAAGTGCGGATTGAAAGTGTGTGGAGTGCGGTGTGCTAGAGTGCGAGAGTGCAGAGTGCAAGATTGAGAGAGTGCGGAGTGCAGGAGTGCAAATTGTGAGAGTGCAAGAGTGCGGAGCGCGAGTGTTCGAAGTGCGAGTGTGCGAAATGCGGAGTGTGAGAGTGCAAGCGTGCAGAGTGCGAGAGTGAAAGAGTGCGATATGCGGAGTTTGAGAGTGCGACAGTGCGAAATGCGAGGCTGCAAGAGTGCGAGAGTGGGGAGTGCAAGAGTGCGAGACTGCGAGAGTGCGAAGTGTGAGAGTGCAAAGTGCGAGTGTGCGAGAGTGCGAGAGTGAGAGCATGTGGAGTGCGAGAGTGCAAAATACGTGCGTGTGGATTACGGAGAGTGAGTGTGTGAGAGTGCGGAGTGCGGGAGTGTGAGAGTGAGGAGGGCGAGAGTGCAAAGTGCAAGAGTGCTAAATGCGGACTGTGAGAATGCCAGAGTGTGACAGTGCGAGTGTGCGAAGTGCCAGAGTGTGAAAAGCGGGAGTACGAGATTTCGTTGCGCAAGAGTGCGGAGTGCGAGAGTGCGATGTGCGAGCGTGTGAGAGTGCGAAATGCGGAGTGTGAGAGTGCGAGTGTGCGAAGTGCCACAGTGCGGAGTGCAGAGTGCAAAGAGCGAAAGTTGGAGAGTGTGAAATGTGGAGTGTGAGATTGTGAGAGTGCAAGAGGTCGACGTGCAGAGTGCGAGAGTGAGAGAGTGCAGAGTGTGGAGTGCGAGAGGCAAGACTTTTGTTACCTCGAGAAAAACCGAATGCTCCGCACAGGATAGCATTCAGTGGAACAGCGCACGCACCGTATCAATGGTTCCGAACCCAGGGCTGGATTGCGGGCCCAATGAGAGATTATTCCACTTTGACAGATTGGGGAGGACCTGGGACAAGAATTTAGACTACACAGAGGTAGGAATAGGCTGGATGCTTGGCGGTTCTTCTTTTCCCAGTGAGTAGTGAACCTCTGGAATGCGTTGCTGGCTGGTGTGGTGGGGGCGGACTCTCTGTCTGCCTTCTCCAGGGAGCTGGACCGGTTTTTCGCTGGGGCAGAGGTAAGAGGATTTACAGTTAACGTACGTACGATCCATGTGATCTCCTGAACTGGTTTCGATCACCTGAGCGGGTCGGGGAGGAATTTTCCAAGGTATTCTATTCCTTGAAGGCCCTGGATTTTTGCCTTTCCCAGGAAATGACATGGATGCGGGTGGGGGTGCAAGCGTCCGTAATGATGCTGCAGCCATCATGATTGAGGGGCAGGCCTGATGGACCAGCTCGTCTTTTACTGCCCGTCATTTCCATTTGTTCGTCCACATCCCCAGCTCGTCAAGGTGTTTTCAATGAAGCGTTCGTCACACAAACCCACACCTGGGACATGTCCTGTGTCTGTCTTTCGTAAAACGAGATTCAATGACTCTGCGTCTCGCGTTATCCTCCTCTGAAGCTCAAGGGCTCGAAATATTCTTGCAGGCCTCTGCCTCAATGCGCCTGAGAATTTCTCGTCCGCTACGGGACTACGTGGCTGTTGTCTGCTTGAAGCATAAGAGGAGATGATTTTAAGCCCAGTAATCATCGGATGGTCTTAAGACAGTAAACACTCAGTCCTTCTACCCTTGGTTATAGGTCTATTGGATCCGGGGTTGTAACTCAGTGATATAGTGCCTGCTTTGCGTGTATATATTTCTGGGTTCAATATCTAACCCTCCAACATTGTTTTTTTTTCACCAGAATGACCCACAGATTGACGAATCGTGTTTTCAGAGGGAAGCGAGTTTCAACTTTTGAGACAAGCATTCAATTGTTCCGGAGCAGGACTTCATCTCACGGTCCCCTCAGCAGCTCAGCTCAAAGTAGCCGCCGACTGATTGGAATTCAAAAGATAAAGTTCTTGGGGATAGACCTGAGACCTCATATACGCGAAACATCCGGTCTATCACTGAGCTGCAGCACCTCATAAAAACGATCTCTAACTAAGTGTAAAAGGACTGAGTGCCTCATTTTCCTAAGTCTACCCGAGGATTTACTGGGCTGAAAAACATCTCCTTTTGTAATCATTGGAGACAACCATACCTGAGGTTTGCGGACGTGATACAGATGTAGTTGAACAGAAGAAACCATGTCTGGCGACTTCGAAAATGAGAATGGGAGCGTTGTGAAGAAAGTCTCAGAGAGCGGGGGAGTCTCCTGGGGCTGTGCTGACCATTATTTCTGTTTCAGTTCGCCGTTCTTCGAACGCCTCGCTGGACATTGCACCGTCACACATTCCGATCAGTCAGCGGCTGTTATGAGCTGAACTGCTGAGGAGACCGTGAGATGAAATCCAGCTCGGGGCAATTTAATGCTTGTCGAGCCTCAGAGGTTGGAATTCGCGACACTCCGAAACCAAGATTCGCTTTTCTGTGGATAATTCTGGTGAAAAATTATCTTTGGAGATGCTGGGAATTGAACCCAGAACCGCCAATTCACTCTACCACTGAGCTACATACCCAGATAAAAGCGAATTCCAACGAAGAACTGATCGCCTTCAATTTATGAGGCCACACAAGGTTTTTCTGGGCTTCAGTTCATCTCCTTTTCTGCTCCAACCAGACAATTAAACATGACGTTTGTGGACGTGATATAACTGTGGGCGAACGGAAGAAACCAGACCTCGGCACTCAGAACAATGAGAAAGGGGCGTTGAGATGAAATGCTGGGAGAGGGGGAGAGTCTCCTTTGTCTATGCCGTAACCATCCTTCCGATTTCAGGGCACATTTTTCGAACGCTCCCGTTAACAGTCACTTTGATTACGATTGGACGGGGCTAGAAACGCTCAGGGAGATTGTAGCAGAGGCCGGCAAGAATATTTCGAGTCCCTGAGCTTCAGAGGAGGGCATGGTGAGGCGCAGAGAGCATTGAGTCTCATTTCACTATAGACAGAAGCAGGAATTCCCCAGGTGTGGGTTAGTGTTTAAAGATCACTTCACAAAAAACAGCTTGACGAGCTGGGGTTACAGACGGACATGTCGGGCAGGAAAAGGCCAGCTGGTTCATCAATCCTGTCCCAATTGCCTGCTGCATCGTGACTGGACACTTCCTACCGACACCACCCGCCCCACACACTGGAAACATGAAATCAACTGGGAGCGGTTAGAAATCAGAAAAAAATACAGGGCCAATAAGGAGGGGAAATTCTGGGAAATTCCTCCCCGAATCCCTCAGGCGATCGAATCGAGTTCAGTGGATCACACTGACCATGTGTAGGTGAACTGTAAAACCATTCACCTTCTATATGATGCGATCTCTGCCTCAGTCAAGAACCGGTCCAGATCCCTCGAGAAGGCTGAGAGAGAGTCAGCACCCACCACACCAGCCGGGAATGCATTCCACATACTCAGTATTCTCTGGAAAAAGAAGAACTGCCGAACAACCAGACGATTCTTACCTGTGTATGGTCTAATCGCATGTCCGCTGCTCCGCCTCAATCTGTGAAATTGGAAATAATCTATTTCTTCACTCACAGGGTGGTGAACCTGTGGAATTCTCTACCACAGAAGGCTGTGGAGGCCAAGTCACTGAGTATATTTAAGAAAGACAGATTTCTACACACAGAAGGCAGCAAAGCATATGGAGAGAGAGCGGGGATATGGTATTGAGATAGAGGATCAGCCATGATCATATATAACAGCGGAGCAGGCTCGGAGGGCCGAATAGCCGACTCCTGCTCCTATTTTCTCTGTTATTATTACTGGGCACGCTCTCCAGCCCCGGGATGGGAGCCATTTCAAAGGCGCATGCGTGCTTCAATTGAATTGTATCGTGTGCAGAGCGTTCGGTTTTTCTCGAGTTGAAGAAACCCTTTCCTGTCCTTGTGTGTGAAGGTGAGGTGAGGACAAGAGGGTCTTTTCAAAATTCGAAACATAAAGCGTTTGGAGATGCCGGGGATTGAACCCGGGACCTCATACATGCAAAGGACGCACTCTTCCACTGAGTTACATCCCCTTCGTAAAAGCCCTTCCACTTTAGAATAAAAAAGTGGGCTTCCGGCTCTGACTCTCCCGGACAACGAGATGCCCAGTCGTTCCACGTGCTCACAATGTTCAACCTCTGCTTCAGTTCACGGGGTTTCTGCTCCTTTTTACTTTGAACTTTCCAAAAAAAAAGTCAGCGGAAATAAAAAAAATACAATTGCCAATAGTCAGTGACGAGGCTGACATCCAAACTCTGAATCATAACGTGAGATCAATGAATGACACAGCGTCGAACAAGAGCTGGGACTGCTCGCTCGACATTGCACTGTCACACATTCTAGTCAGTCGGCGGCGGCGATGAGCTGAGCTCCTGAGGGGACCGTGAGATGAAGTCCTGCTCCGGGACAATTTAATGCTTGTCGAGCACTCAGAAGATGGAACTCGCTGCGCTCAGAAAGCGAGATTTGCCTTTCCATGCGTAATTTTGATGAAAACTATTCGTGCAGATGCTGGGGATTTGAACCCAGAGACCTCGGACATGCGAAGCATGCGCTCTACCACTGAGCTACATCCCCAAGTAAAATAAATAGCTACCCAAGGAAAGAAGAACTGATTGTTCTCATTTTATGAGACCACCCATGGTGGGTCTGCCACGTGATAGATTATTTCCAGTTTCAAAGATTGGGGAGGAGCAGGGAACAGGCGTTTGGACCACACAGAGATAAGAATAGCCTGGATGTTGGACGGTTCTTCATTTTCCAGAGTAGTGAGTCTCTGGAATGCATTGCCGGCTGGTGTGGTGAGTGCTGACACTTTGTATACTTGGCTTAAAATCGTCTAGTTTTCTGCTGCAACCAGACAATTAAAGGTGAAGTATGCGGACCTGATACGACTGTGGGTGAACGGAAGAAACCAGGCCTCGGCACTTAGTCTAATGAGACAGCGGGAGTTGAGAAGAATGGCCTGGAAAGGGGGGAAAGACTCTTTGAACTGTGCTGTAACCATCCCTCCTATTTCAGGGCGCATTTTTCGAACGGTCCCGTTATCAGTCACTTAGCTTACGGTTGGACGGGACTAGAAATGCTCAGGCACATTGTAGCAGAGGCCGGCAAGAATATTTCGAGTCCTCCAGCTTCCGAGGAGGGCAAGGTGAGGCGTGGAGAGCATTGAGTCTCATTTCACTATAAAGGGCCAGGTGTGAGTTTGTGTTTAAAGATCAATTCACAAAAAAACACCTTGACGAGCTGTGGTTACTGACGGGCATGATGATCAGGAAATGACCAGCTGGTTCATCAATCCTGTCCCACATGCCCGGAGCATCGTGACTGGACACTTCCTACCGACACCATCCGCCCCATCCACCGGAAACATGTAATCTACTGGGAGCTGTGAAAAACCAGAAACAAATACAGGGCCAATTTCTGGAAAATTCCTCCCCGACATCTTCAGGTGATCGAAACCAGTCCAGGACATGACACTGAGCATGCGGAGGTTAACTGTAAAACCACTCACCTTCCATAGGATGCGATCTCTGTCCCATTCAAAAAACAATCCCGATCCGTCGAGAAGGCAGAGAAAGACTCAGTATTCACCACATCAGCCGGCAATGCATTCCAGAGGCTCACGACTCTCTGGGAAATGAAGAACCGCGTAACATCCAGCCAATTCTTACCTCTATGTAGCCTAAACGCATTTCCGCTGAATTCCAGCATCTGAATCATAAAGTGAGTTGTATGAATGACAGAGCGTCAAACAGGAACGAGAACTGGCATTGCTCGCTCGACATTGCACCGTCACACATTCCGGTCAGTCGGCGGCTGCTATGAGCTGAGCTGCTGAGGGAACCATGCGATGAAGTCCTTCTCCGGGCCAATTTAATGCTGTGGAGCCTCAGAAGATTCATCTTTCCGTGGGCGGCGGGTGGGAGAGGGGGAAGAGGCTCCTTGGTGTAAGATTAGGTATTTCCAGCAGAAAGAGCGTACATTTCGATTCGGAGTTTTTAAAATATAAACCATAGAAACCAATCACGTTTACATTCGGCATCTTAATGCATAAACAGCACCCGCTTATAAACATAAGCTCGCTGGGAATCGGAGGATAGTCGCTGAGGTTCATGCAATGGACGACTTAAAACTTATCCAGAATACAGAATGCCAGACTGAGCGAGGTGATGCTGGAACTGATTATATTGCAGAAGATAAAAGGCGACACTGTGAATGTGTTGCGACTATGTAGAGAATGTGTTGAGAATATGTTGAGAATTTGTTGAGAATTTGGTGAGAATATTTAGACCTTGGGTATGTCGAGATGTAGGGGTATTTTGTCCGCACAGACCATGAGCAGTTCTGATAGGGGTGTCAAGGAATGTGAATAACAAATAAAGATAAGGGAGAGTTTGCATGAAATGAGCGGTATAAAGAATTCTAGTTTTACATTTGAATTTATAGAAGGACAAGACGGCGAGAGAGAGAGAGAGAGAGACGGATAAGCAGCCAACCGAGTGTTCCAGCTTCTATCCAAAGCAAGACTAAAGGTCAGTATTATGTCCTTCTTAGTAATACTATGGCCATCAACATTGTGTGTGTTGATACTTGCTTATATTCAATAAAAGATTAATCGCAACATATTGGTGAAGAGTCTGAATCGATCTTATAAACTGGCGACTGCGACGTCGGACCTTGACATGAGATAATGTGGATTGAGTGAAACTAAATGCCTCCGACGGACAAGGTGCTGAACCCAGTCCGTTAAGGTGGGAAAACCGTTTCGGCGGGAACATGAGTTTTTCCCTCCAATACTAACAGTAACATTGGGGACAATCAGGGAAGCTTTTGGAAAAGAATCTGGGCATAGAAGTCTGTTAAGAATTATCTAAGAGACAATAGGTCTGGGTGAGACAAAGACTGTGAGCTTGAGACATTGACTCACTACAAAATGGGGTTCAGGAGCAAACAACAGAAATTGAAAATTGGTTTGGGAGAAAACAGGATAAATTAGTTTATCATACAATAAAGAAGGAGAGAGGGGAAGATCCAATCCCCTTTGTAGTTACAAGCTACAAAAGTTCTTTTGTTTGCAGCGCACTGTTTCTTTAAAAGCCTGTGTGAATGCTCCGGGCCACTGGCTGTGGCGACACGTTCTTTTTCAGCCTGCAGTGTAAGAATGGTACAAAGATTTTGTTCAGCTGCGAAGGATAACTTTTCTTCAATTATTTTCAGTACTTTTTATGCTCAATTGGAAAGGCGACTGAAGAAACAACAAAAAGAAAGGTGAAGTAATTTATTGTTTTTTTAAGCACGTGCTATTTCTATAATACTATCTGTTTTGAATTGTGTTAAGTTTAAGATATTGCTAAATTAAATTGGAGATATTGAGGTGAGCTCATCTATTAAATTGTGAAAAACAGACTTTTATTTTGGCCACGGTGAAATTCTGCTTATTGTAAATTATGTGAGAGTCTTTAGTTCCCGACATGAGATTATCACATTTAAGGCAATTTGCATTTTTGAATTTCTTAGAAATGCCAGGGAATTAATGATTTGAGGTGGATAAGGAGTTAATGTTGGGTGTAATTAGTAGGCACAAGGGCAGGCACAAACGAATCTTTTAAAAAAGAGATGTATGGACTAAAATGCTGTCTTCCCTGACAGGAATATGTTTAAAGTTCATAGTGATGTTATGAATGATTTCTGCTTGTTTTAACTGATTTTCAATTCCGATGGAAAAAAAGTTTGGATCACAAAAAAGTCTGTGCTTTCACGGCTCATGCATTGAAAATTGGATGTCAACAATAAGCTAACATTTACTTTCTAGAATTTAATTGTATTAGGATCTTTGTGCATGTTATTATTGCTTAACTGCACAAAGACATGTTGGTGGTTAGGAGTAAAATGAAGTTAGGTTCTTTTTCATTCAGCTAAGTTTTTTCAAGTTGATGTGAAAGCAGCGTTTACAAGCTGCGTGAGTCGGATGATATCTGGTTCCGCCTTCTATTCGCTGCAGGGAAGTTAACCCCTTCCACAGGCAGCTGATTTAGATTTTTTTCCAGTATACGATTAACTCTGCCTAAATATTCACTAAGCAGCAACTTTTCTATTGCAGAATGTAAACATATAACAGGAATTATTACATTTTAAAGTTTCTTAATTTGAGTGGATATTTCCCCACGTTGATGGAAGGAAATCAGGAATTGGCAAAATCATGTGATGCAATTCATCCCTTGGGTTCTCAAGAACAACCACAGTGGATTTTCTGTTTTCTTCTTTTAAAACAGGTGAACATGGTTTTCGGAACCGAATGTGTGTTGTTAGTGCAGGATTATCGAGAGTAGTTCTTTGACATAAAAGTGGCCTCACAGAGTTGCGGAGCAACATTTGTTGAAAAAACGAAGGTGAAGGAGGAGATCCAGGAGTGTTAAGAATTTAAGACCTCATCGGCAGACATCGGCAGATATCGAATGTCAGGGCGTTGTGACGATTTGGTCCAAGACTTTGCCTCTCAAAGGCTCGGATTTAACCCATTCAGGGTTATTTGTTATCATCCGGGATAGAGTGTTCGAGGGGGTGGAGATATGAGATTTATCTCCAAAAGTACTTGCAAGCACTACTGGACTTTAACCATCATTCCTGTTTCAGGTCCCCGTTTTCGAAAGCTGCCCTGATCAGTCAGGAAGCATTCAGTTGGACGGGATTAGAAATGCTCAGGCATATTGTAGCAGAAGCCTTCAAGAATATTCTGAGTGCTTGAATTTCATAAGAGAGCAACATGAGACGAAGAGAGAACTGGGGCTCATTTCACTAAAGCCGGACTTAGGACATGTCCCAATTATGGGTTTGTGTTTAAAGATCGTTTCACTGAAAAGATCTTGACCAGATGGGGTTGGCGGCCATTGAAACGGCGCGTGCGCTCTTCTATTGAATTGTATCCTGTGCGGAGCATTAGATTTTTCTCGAGATAAAGAATGTCTTGCCTGTCCTTGTTTGTAAAGGCGTGGCGAGTCGAAGAGGATCTTTCCAAAATTCTCAACATAAGTGAATGGAGATGGCCGGAATAGAACACAAACCTGCGCACATGCGCTTTACCACTGAATGACAGTTACATTCAAAAATGAGCTCCAGTTGAAGTTTACAAGCGTGTTTTCTCCTTTGTCTTTCCCAGACAACCAGCTCTTACAGCTGCTTGTTGGAGACATAAGAAGCTTAAATACTCTAGAGTGAAGCATTGTTGGTTCAGTGGTCGACTTGTTGTTTCACACACGAGTGACGTGGGTTCGATTTCCAGCCGATGCAGCTTCAATTTTATTTTAGATCTATAATTGGCAACATCACTCAACCCCGCTCATAGCTAAAATTCACAGTTTATTTCGGGCTGCCTGTAGTGACGCCACTATTCCCGGCAAGAATGGAAATGATTGGGTAATTCCCCTGTCAATCACTACTGTAAGTCATTGGGATTGATTTTACGCACATAATTTGTATTGTGCAACTATCATCCCAACATCGCATTTTGCAAACATACAAACATACGGAAAATGACAGACAGGAAAAGACTCTCTGGTCGATCCAGCCTGTCTAATGGAATTGTCATACTTTGTGTTTTACACTATACACACTCTCCACTCCACTCAAAAATTTGCGATCTCCTGCGGCAGGGGAAAAAACAGATAAAAACCCATACCAATTGGGGGGAATGTGGGAATTTCCGCTCTGAACCTTTAGGAGATCGAAACTAGACCAGGAGATCATTCTGCTCCTGATCATTTTATGCATTGCCTACCTTTTGTATGTGGTGATCTCCATCCCTGTTAGAAGCAGGTCCAGCACTCGCTTGAAATATTGCTGAAGAACTAACCAGTTGATATTCTGTAACTATCCTCCACTCACTCCACTTTGCTGGAGAAATAAACAATTTGTATTGTGCAACTATCCTCCACTCACTCCACTTTGCTGGAGAAATAACCAATTTGTATTATGTAACTTTCCTCCACTCACAGAACTTTGCTGGAAAAATAATCCTGCTTTGATTGGGAGATATTGCTGTAGTTTCGGACATGAGTTCTGTTTGCTGTAGTGCGTAGAAACTCTGTTCAAATGGCATGTTTGGTCGAGTGCTTCTTGCTTGCAGAGCAAATAGACTGTTTCTCCAGTCGTGTGTAGTTGTCGTACCAAAGGCAGCTCAGAGTGTGTCGCTCTTGCAACAAACCCGGGCACGGGGCGGCCTTCCTGCAAGGCAGAGATTTGCTTCACAGAGAGACACCAGACACAGTGGACTGTCAGGAGGCCAAGTGCGGCAACTTTTGCGGAGAGGCTGTGCATCTATACGAGACCTGACCCAACCGCAGAAACAGCTAGGCACAGGCAGCGAGGTGCGAGGTGATGCAGAGGAAGGGAGCAGCAGTCGTGACTATTCCAGAGGAGACCAGACCTCGCCCCACCTCCCCCACTGTGGACTCCGTGTGACAGAGCCAAAGACCAGGAGGAGGACAAAGATCAGCAAGGGAGCGTCGAGGAACCCAGCCAAACCCCGACACTCAATCCCGAGACTATCCACAAACACACAGAACCAATGGAAGGTGCACGAGGGGTGTGTGGGGAGGAAGCATGGACCACGATGGGAAAGAAAAAGAGGAAGTCCCGTAGAAGCAGAGAAACTGACGCCAAAAGTGGGACCGGCGGCAAGAGGCGCTTGGAGTCCTTAACGGACAACAGCGGCTGCTTCCAGGCTAACGAACAGGAAAAATGGGGAAGACCCCGGCTTTATCAAAGGGAGCGGCAAAACACAACAGTAAGAAATGACACAGACACCACGCTCCAGCTCCAGGGACTCGGGAGCAATAATGCCCAGCTCTGGGGCACCGGAACAAGTGACACAGACAGCACGCTCCAGCTCCAGGGTCTCGGGAGCAATAATGCCCAGCTCTGGGGCACCGGAACAAGTGACACAGACAGCACGCTCCAGCTCCAGGGTCTCGGGAGCAATAATGCCCAGCTCTGGGGCACCGGAACAAGTGACACAGACAGCACGCTCCAGCTCCAGGAACTCGGGAGCATTAATGCCCAGCTCTGGGGCACCGGGACAAGTGACACAGACAGCACGCTCCAGCTCCAGGAACTCGGGAGCAGTAACACCCAGCTCTGGGACACCGGGAGAAATGACACAGACAGCACGCTCCAGCTCCAGGGACTCGGGAGCAGTAACACCCCGCCCCGGGGCACAAGGAGAAGCGACACGGAGAGAGAACAACCAGCAAGAGCCAAGGAGCCGGATCCCGTCGTGGATGTCACAGGCACATCGCCCCACGAGAACGCGCTGATGACCCCCGAGCGCAGATAACCCCCAAGGGAGGACAGCCCTCGTACCTCAGACTAAGGGCGGTCCAGCAGTTTGTGCACACCACGCGAATGCAGAATCTGGACCAAGCGATGGAAAAGGAGGGTAACGTTGAACACGACTGAAAAAATTGCACGACCTTAATTTTGTCCTTTTTGTATTTTTAAAATGGCTTTACAAATCGCATCAATCAACGTGCATCGTGTTAAATCGACTTGGCAATGTGCTGCAACCCTGAACAAACTGTCCAGGGTCAAGAGGGACCTACTGTTCTTGCAGGAGTGCTGGATGCGGAACCTCAGCAACTCCCGGCAGTGGTCACGCATGTTAACCCAGGGGCAGTCGATCTGGTCGGGAGGCAATGATAATCGTTCCTCGGGCCTGGGAATTCTGCTGCGAGGAGGCCAATTCTCCATCACCGAGGTTAAGGAGGTGGTGGTGGGCCTCCTGCTCGTAGCAGACGTTCTGAATATAACGCCCTGCTCCGACTGATCAATGTTTACGCCCCGGCCCCCAAGAGCGATAGGCTGGAGGTCGATCAGTATCTCCATTGCAGCTGGGCGATCCAGCAGGGGCGGTGGAATACTGGATTCCACGTCCAAGCTCCTGATGCAAGTGGTGAAAGACACAAAGCTTCGCGACGTTTTCAGCATTCCTGCAGATGAACCACCACGGATATACGCTGGTCCATGCCAGGCGCGTCCGTCCGTTCCAGGATAGACATCGTATATGTGTCCCCAACGCTCAAGGTCAGATCCACCACCATCCAGCCGGTGTTCCTCTCAGACCACTGCCTCCTACTGGCCGAATGTCAATCGTAGGAGGACCAGAGGGTGGGCAGGAGGATATGGAAGCTGAACGTGAGACTGTTGACCCCGGAGAACATCGATGAACTGAAGAGGGATCGCACAGGTCGGAGAACCGTGAAACCCGTCTTCGACACCACGTTGCGCTAGCGGGAAGCGAACAAGGCCAACATAAAGAGCTTCTTCATCCTCAAAGATGTTCAGAAGGAGGGAGAGAATCAGAAGGAAGTGTCACAGCTCCAGAGAAGCATCAGAATCTGCCGCAGCTGCAGTTGACGGGGGTCGATGTTGGAATAATCAGAAATAAGAAACAGGTGCAGGAGTAGGCCATACCTCCCCGCGAGCCTGCTCCGCCATTCAATAAGATCGTGGTTATTCATCTACCTCAAATCCACTTTCCTGCCCGCTCCCCATATCTTTTGATTCCCCGAGAGTCCAAAAATCTATCGATCTCAGCCTGGAACATACTCAACGACTGAGCATCAACAGCCCTCTGGGGTAGAGAATTCCAAAGATTCACAACCCTCTGAGTGAAGAAATTCCTCCTCATCTCAGTCTTGAATGACCGACCCCTTATCCTGTGACTGTGTCCCCTCGTTGTAGACTCTCCAGCCAGGGGAAACAACCTCTCAGCATTTACCCTGTTGACCCCCTTCAGAATGTTATATGTTTCAATGAGATCACCTTTTATTCTTCTAAACTCCAGAAAGTTTAGGCACATTTTATTCAACCTCTCCTCATAGGATCACCTTCTCATCCCAGGAATTAATCGAGTGAACCTTTTATTGTACTGCCTCTAAGGCAAGTTTATCCTTCCTTAGTAAGGAGACCAACACTGTACGCAGTACTCCAGGAGAAATCTCACCAAAGCCCTGCATTATTGTAGGAAGACTTCTTGACTCGTGTACCCAACCCTCTTGTAATAAAGGCCAACATGCCAATTGCTTTCCTAATTGCTTGCTGTACCTGCATGCTAACCTTTTGTGGTTCTTGCACGAGGACACCCAAGTCTCTCTGAACACCAACATTTAATAGTTTCTCACCATTTACAAAAAAATATTCTGTTTTTCTATTCTTCCTGCCAAAGTGACTAGTCTCACAGTTCCATCTGCCATCTTCTTGCCCTTTCACTTAACCTGTCTATATCCCCTTGCAGACTCGTTGTGTCCTCCTCACAGCTTGCGTTCCCACCTAGCTTTGCATCGTCAGCAAACTTGGATACATTACACTCGGACCCTTCATCAAAGTCATTAATATAGATTGTAAATAACTGAGGCCCAAGCGGCACCCCACTAGTTACAGCCTGCCAACCTAAAAAGGACCCGTTTATCCATACTCTCTGTCTTTTTTCGGTTAACCAATCCTCTATCCATGCTAATATGTTACCCCCAACCACTTGACCTCTTTTATCAGGCATCTTAATGAATGCCTTTTGAAAATCCAAATATACCACATCCACTGGTTCCCATTTATCTGCACTGCAAGTTACATCCTCAAAAACTCTAATAATTTTTTCAAACACGATTTCTCTTTCATAAAACCATGTGGACTCTGCCTAGCCATATTATGATTATGATGCCCTACGTGTCTGTTACCACTTCCTTAATAATGGATGCCAGCATTTTCCCGACGACTGATATTAGGCTAAACAGCCTGTAGTTCCCTCTTTTCTATCTCCCTCCTTTCTTGAATAACGGGGTTACATTTGCTACCTTCCAATCCGCTGAGACCGTTCTAGAATCTAGGGAATTTCATTCGTTCATAACCAATGCATCCACTATCTCTGCAGCGATCTCTTTTCGAAGTCAAGGTTGTAGGCCAGCTGGTCTATGGGATTTATGTGCTTTCAGTCCCATTAGTTTCTCAAGTGCTTTTTCTCTATTGATATTAATTAATTTAAGTTCCACACTCTCATTAGCCCCTTGGTTCCCCATTATCTCTGGTACGCTTTTTATATCTTCTACTGTGAACAAAGATACAAAATATTTGTTTAACGTCTCTGCCATTTCCTGATTCCTCATTATCATTTCTCCTGCCTCAGCCTCTAAGGACCAACATTTACTTTTGCTACTCTCTTCCTTTTCACATACTTGTAGAAGCTCTTACAACCCATTTTTATATTTCTTGCTCGTTTACTTTCACAGTCTACTTTCTCCTGTTTTATCAATCCTTTGTTGGTTTCTAAAACTTTCTCAATCCTCATATTTACTATTCTTCTTGGCAACCTTATAAGCCTCGTCTTTAAATCTAGTACTCTCCTTAACTTCTTTGGTTAGTCGCAGATGGATCACTTTTCCCGTGGAGTTTTTATTTCTCAATGGAATGTGTATTTGTTTTGAACATCGAAATATTTCTTTTAACGTTTCCCTTTGCTAATCAACCCTCATACCTTTTAATCTAATTTCCCAATGTACTTTAACCAACTCGCCCTGATAACTATGTAATTGGCTTTGTTTAAGTTTAAAACTCTAGTTTCTGACTTAAGTCCGTAACCCTCAAACTCAATGTGAAAACCTATAATATTATGATCACTCTTCCCCAGAGGATCTTTTACTGTGAGATTACTAATTAACCCTGTCCCTAAATACAAAATCTAAAATAGCCTGTTCCCTGGTTGGTTCAATTATGTATTGCTCTCGGAAACCGTCTCGAATGCATTCCATGAACTCATCCTCCAAACTACACTTGCCAATTTAATTTGCCCAGTCTATATGAAGATTAAAGTCGCCCATGATTACTGCAATACCTTTGTTACAAGCTCCTATTACTTCATCATTAATACTCTGTTAAACGGTATAGTTACTATTGGAAGGCCTATAATTTACACCCACCAGTGCTTTCTGCACCTTGTTATTTCTTATACTAATTCTACTTCCTGATCTTCCGAGCCAAGATCCTTTCTCACCACTGTCCTTATGTCATCCTTTATTATTAGGGCTACTTTTTCATTCTTTCCTAAACGTCATGTACCCTGGAATATTTAGTTCCCAACCTTGATCACTTTGCAACCATGTCTCTATAATGGCTATTACATCAAACCTATTCATTTCTATTTGTACGTCTATCTTGTTACGAATGCTCCATGCATTCAGATAAATAACCTTTAATTTTGACTTTTTACCATTTTTTCCTGCTTTGACTTTATTTGCTGATGCACTATTAACGTTAAACTCTCTGTCCCTTCCTGCCACACAATGCTTATCTTTACCCAAATCACTACATTGCTTTCTTGTCTTGACTTTTCACATTAGATTTCAGAATTTCCGTCCACCTCACCCCTCTCCATTTATAGTTTAAAGCCCTATCTACAGCCCTAGTTATTCCATTCGCCAGGATGCTGCTCCCAGCTCAGTTTAAGTGGAACCCGTCCCGATGGAACAGCTCCCTCTTTCCCGAGTACTGGTGCCAGTGCCCGATGATTCGAAACCCTTATCTCACATACCACTCTTTGATCCATGCAGTTAACTCTTTGATCTGTTTGTCCCTGTGCCAATTTGCACATGCCTCAGGGAGCTATCCAGAGGCTATTACCTTTGAGGTTCTGCTTATTCATTTGGACCCCAGCTCAAACTGTCTCAACAGAAACACATTCTTGGTTCTACTTTTGTCGTTAGTTCCTACGTGGACCACGATAATTGGATCCACCCCTTCATGCTCCAAGTTCTTTTCCAGCCACGAGGAGATGTCCTTAACCTAAAACAGCCTTCGGAACACCCGATCGCGGCTGCAGAGAATAATATCGATTCCCCCTGACTACATTATCCTCCACCACTACCACATTCATTTTTACTCTCCCCACTTGAATGGCCTTCTGTACCACAGTGCCATGGTCAGTTTGGTCATCTTCCCTGCAGTCTTTTCTTTCATCCACACCTGTAGCAAGTACCTCGTACCTGTTGGACAAGGTCAAGGACCGAGGCTCCTCCTGCACTATACCCTTGGTCCCCACACCTGCCTGACTCGCAGTCACTGAACGAATATAAACTATTATCTAATCTAAGATGTGGTTACCGGGGATCTCCATGATCTGCACCAATTCCCACATGCTGCAGTTACGGCACCGCCTGCCCTGCCATCCCCATCTAACCGTGTTTTATGTATTTACTTCACTGGAATTTTTTGTACACTTGCAATTCTTAGTTTTATTAACTAATAAGGTTATCTACTTTAAGTTATACATGTAATCTCTTAGTTTAACCCACTACCCTAATAGTAATACTCACCAACCGATCATCTACCTGCTGTCCAGTGAAGTCACTGCTTGATTTTAGTTTTGTTTCTGATTTCACCAAATGTTTACTGGAACCACCGACTGGGGCCACTGACTGGGGCCTCCGACTGGTGTCTCCGACTGGGACCTCCGACTGGGGCTACCAACTGGGGCATCGATTGGGGCACCGATGGGGCCTCCGACTCCCGCTCTTTTTATCTCTGACTGCAGAGGAACTCAGAGAGGTGAAGGGCAAGCAAGCCTCGGTCGTCACCTCTGAATCCTCAAAGATCATCTTCCCGTCCAAAGTCCGCTCCGTGGAGCAAGGCGAGAAGTGCCCGCGCTTCTTCCGGATGACGTCTGTGATCAGCAGCCTGAAGGAGGAAGATGGCTCGCTGACGTCCTTGCAGGCCTACATTCTGAGGGTCAACAAGTCCTTTTATACTGGGCTGTATGACGTGAAGCCCACAGTGCATTGCTTGCCAGTCCTTCCTGTCCTTTATTATGGAGGTTTTAGAAGACAGCGAGAGGGAGAGCATGGATCGGCCACGGACCTTGGACGAGTTGACAGAGTCCGTCCAGTCCTTCGAGAAGAGTAGAATTTCTGGGAGCGATGGCTTATTGGTTGAGTCGCACTCGGCTCTGAAGGACTGGATAGGCCCAGACCTACTGGAAGTGTACGGGGGTATGCTTCTGACAGGCAACATGTCAGAGTCCATGAAGAAAGGCATCATCACCCTCATCGACAATCGGAAGGGGGAGAGGGAAGAAATCAGAAATTGGGCACCCATTTCGATGCTAAATGTTGACTACACGATTCTGTCGAAGGTCGTCCCAACAGGCTCTGCTCTGGAGCTGGAGATCCACCCGGATCAGACCTGTACTGAACCTGGCGGGAAGATGCCTGATTGCCTTTCACTACTCATTGATACAATCGCCTACGTGCAGGATGCGGGGTGAACACCTGGCTCATCAGCCTAGACCAGCAGAAGGTTTTCGACAGAATATCCCACATGTACTTGATGGACGTGCTCTTTAAAATGTAGTTTGAGGAGGGAATCCACGATTGGATCCGACTGCTCTACACGGACATCTATAGTGCAGTCCTATTCAATGGATGGGAGCCGGAGAGCTTTCCAAACAGATCTGGAGTAAGGCAGGGCTATTTCTCTCCGTGGTCTTGTTTGTGTGTTGTATCGATCCGTTTGCTGCATCCATCAGGATGGTCGCAGGCATCGGGGGGAGGGGGTTGGGGTTGTTAGTGTGGTGGTGACGATCCCAGGCAGTGGAGGCTCTCAGTTAAAATTTCCCTTTACATGGACGACGTCACCGTCTACTGCTCCGATCAGCGGTCGGTTCACAGACTGATGGGCATCTGCGACCATTTCGAGCTGCACTCGGGGGCCAGAGTGAACCGAAATAAAAGCGAGGCCATGTTATTTGGCAGGTGGGAAGCCCGGTCTCTTGTTAGTTTCGATTTCGTGAAGGTGCTGGGCATCCGTTTCGGGGGGCCCCTGGACTGCGCCAAGAACTGGGGAGAGCGGGTCGCCAAGGCCAAACAGAAGCTTGGGATGTAGGTAGGGCTCTCCCTCTCTTCTAACCAGCAGGGACCTGGTGAGAAGGTGTGAAGTACTCGCAGTGTTGCTCCACGTGGCCAGGGTCTGGCCCATACCCCGCCGATCCGCCGTCACAGTCACCCGAGCTATCTTGCACTTTGTCTAGAGGTCCAAGGCAGAACGTGTCCACAGAGACACCATGTACAAGACCCCAGACAAAGGGGGAAAGAGTGTCCCCAAAGCTACTCTGATCCTGAAGGCCACCTTTGTGTGTGGCTGACTGGGGATATGTGCAGAGCCCCAGTACGCAAACGCCAAGTGTCACGACGTGCTGAGTTTTTACCTGTCCACCACACTGAGAAGGCTGAGTCTGGCCACGCTGGCCAAGCAGACGCAAGATTTCCCGTCCAACTGAACCGTAATCCCCCAACCCCACCTGTCCCAGATGGAGAGGATCCTGACGACCACAAGGCCGCCAGACAGTGGGAGTCCTGCAGGTAAAGGAGAGGGTGGATCTGATCCAGCAGTTCCCCGACCAGACGGTCGATGCCATTTGGCAGAATGACTCATTGCCAGAACTGACCAACCGGCGCCAGGGTGTAGCCTGGATGATGGTGAGAAGGGCCCTCGCATTGCGTTCCTACCAACACGCACTGAATCTCAGCATCACCGCGAGCTGCTCTCGAAACTGGAGCAAGAGGGAAACCATCGTCCATGTTCTGCTGGGCTGCCCCTTGGTGCAGAATATGTGGAGACAGATGTGTTTGTATCTGTCCTGGTTCATCCCCAACGCCTCAATAACACAGGACATTGTGCTCTACCGGCAGTTCCCCAGGACGCACAAGACAGATATCAACTGCTACTGGAAGACCATCAAGTCGGTGAAGTTGGCCCTTTGGTCCGCCCGAAACCTGCTGGTCTTCCGGCTGAAGGAGCTGTCCATGATCGATTGTTGCCGACTGGCACACTCCACGTTCCAGGATTATGTGCTGAGGGACGCACTGGAGAGAGGTCCTGCCTACGTAAAGGCTCCATGGAGAAAGGCCACCGTGTAAGGCCATTTCACCTTGTATTGTACAGCATGTATTAGAAGATACGTTCTGTGTTTTGAATTATAATAATGAGGTCATTGAGTGTATGATCTGTATCGTATTGTTTTGAACGGTAATTGTGACATTTACATTGAAATGTGTGTATCCTTAAATTTTATGAAATAAAGTATGTTTTGAAATTTTAATAAAATCTTGGGGCACAAATACAGAAATCACTAAAAGTAGCGACGCAGGTTTTAAAAAGGCAAATCAAGCACTGGGATTGAATTCTAGAGGGATAGAATTGATAAGCAAAGAAGTTATGTTAAACTTATGTGGAGCCTTGGTTCGGCCACACTTCGATTATTGTGCTCAGTCTGGTATCCATATTATAGGAAGGATATACAGGGATTGGAGAGGGTGCAAAAAAAGATTCATAGGCATGATACCAAACTGAGAGGATATGCTTATCAGGAAAGGCCGAACAGGATGGATCTCTTTTCTGTCGAAAAGAGAAGACTGAGGGGTGACCTGACTGAGGTCTTAAAGATAATGATAGGGTTTTGTAGGGTAGATGTAGAGAAAATGTTTCCACTTGTGAGGGAGACCAACATTAGTGGTCATAAATATAAGATAGTCACTAATAAATCCAGGAATTCAGGTTAAACTTCTTGACATAAAGAGTGGTTAGAATGTGGAACGCGCTACCACAGGGAGTAGTTCAGGCAAATAACGTAGATTTAAAGGGAAGCTAGATGAGGACAAGAGGGAGAAACAAATATGGTGTCCAGCGAGGGATAGATGAAGTAGGGAGGGAGGAGGCTCGTGTGGAGCATAAAAGCTGGCATAAACCAGTTGGGCCGAATGGCCTGTTTCTGTGCTGTGGTTTCGATGTAACTTAATGTACTGTTTTGAGGGCGGTGGAAGAGCAGACCGACCTGGGGGCGTATATTCACAAATCTTTGAAGGTGGCAGGGCACGTTGATAAGACGGTTAAGCAAGCGAATGGGATACATGGGTTTGTAAATAGACGCTTTGAATAGACATATCGGGAAGTCATGTTAAACCTTTTCCAAAGACTGGTTAGAGCTCAGCTGGAGTATTGTGCACAACACTGGGCACCACACTTTAAGAAGGATGTCAAGGCCTTGGAGAGGGTACAGAGAAGATTTACCAGGGTGATGCCAGGGATGACGGACTTCAGTTATGTGGATGGATTGGAGAAGCTGGGATTCTTCTCCATAGATCAGAGAAGGTTAAGGGGAGACCATTAGTGTTGTTCAAAATAATGAGGGATTTTTATGGAGCAAATAGTGGAAACTGTATACTCTGGCAACTGGATTGGTAACCAGAGGTCATAGGTCTAAAATAATTTCCAAAACAACTAGAGGGGAAATGAGGAGCATATTTTTAACAACGAGGGTTGTAAAGCACTGCCTGAAAGGATGGGGTACCTTTTTGAGGCTCTCTTCGTGTCAGAGACTCAAAATTCTTACTTTAACTGGTAAACTGCAGGAACAGAGTGAAACGTGTTTGCTTTTGCCCCTGGCTTCAGTGTACAATGTAGAGAAATCTGTAATTTTTTTTAATTAATCGGCAGGAGTGAACATGGTCAATACAACTATATGAAAACTGTAAATGAAGCCGCTCATTGTTGTTGGATCAGTCCTTTCTGAGCACAGCTTTTAACTTTATTCCTGAGAGAGGTCTCATTAAGACAAGGTTCTGAACTTTGAGATGTTTGTGATATATCCACGTCATCATTTACATCGGAGTCAAAGCTGCAGATGTAATGTGTTTGTTCAAATGACTGTAACTAATAGCAATGATCAGGGGTATAACCGTGTCAGTGGAGATTTACGCCATGTATAAATCAGGGATCGCTGTAATGAATCCACTCAGACTGCCTGCCGGAGCTGCGGTTTCCAGAACAACAGAAGTCATTGCTTCTCACAGAAATGGGATATTCAGTAATGTATCAGATTGAATGTATTTATTATCCTGTTCTTGCAGCCGTTGGAATTCCAGGTAACCCATTATCTGAGCTGTTCATGGTGTAAATCAGTATTAACTCTATTGCTTTACTTGGCACTATTTTTCTCCCATCGTGTATTAGGCAGTGGACCGTTCGGTTCTAACAATTGATTGACTGTCCTAAGTCTCTGCTCTTTTTGTCTTGTGGCAATTGCATTGTGTTCGTTACGATCTTGAATATCCACCCCCGGCAATGATACTGGATTATTCTCTGTACTGAATGTATTGGAATCAGGTGTCTGGGCTAAGAGGGGGTAACAGACCACCAGGAGCTGTTAACAGTTTCATGTTGTGGAATTAACATGTCCTGGAATATTTTTTCATCAATGTATTTTCAGTGATTGAAAAAGATTCAGCTCACGGTCTCAGTGATGCAAGAAGGCAACGCAATTTACTCCCTCCCCAATAATATGGTTCAGTTTAACTAGGATTTCAATGAATTTATTGGTTACCACTGTTGTGAAATATTATTTAACCGTGTGTATATCTGACGCCGTATCAGATGTCCGCCTATTGAACTGAGTTTGTTGCTGATTCTTTCACATCTCATTCTCTGCTTCACTGTGGATAAATTCACTGTAAAATGCAACTTTTGAGGTTATGTCGTATCAGTTTGCACTTCATATGTTGGAATCATGAGCCCTTCTATTTATCTGTAGTACATAAATTGCAGCGGTGATGTTGGCGTTTTGTTAATTCAACAATTCCGCCATCTAACGCTGTACTTTGTAATTACAGGGGAAGGAACTTCAATTATTCTGAGCTGTGTGTGGAAGAGGCATTCCAATCTTTTCTGTTCCATGCATTGTAGATGAAGTGAACACTGGAGATGAACAGGCGGAATCTTGGATGATCTGTAGAAACATTAAACTATTCACCGAGGCTTCACTATTTAACAAACTGACACTAAGAATAGGATCGTTGGAACACGGTGCTGGTGAAGAGAAAGCAGACGCATGATGTTAGGATTTACTCGGATGTGAAAAGGGGCATTGCGAAAGACAGTAGAGAGAGTGCGGAGAAATCGAGACGTCTGAGAAAGAACTGGGAAGGAAAACGAGAGGTGGCAGCACGAAAGAGAAAGAGAGAGAGACACACACCCACACACAGAATGAGAGAGAGAGACAGAGACGGAGAGAGACAGAGAGGGAGGGGAAGAGAGAGAGAGCAGCAGAGGAGTGAATAATTCATCCGAATGAACTGCTGAAACTTCCAGTACAATTATAAAGAGGAAGTGGGACTTAAAGGTGTTTTTAGGAAGTTGTCAGTTTGTGAGAGTTTTATTGTACTCTGTCCGGGTTTTTTTTTATCGCTATCAGGTCCACAGTCTGTTTATGTGAATGTTCCTTTAACTTGATTGCTGACTGGATATTTAAAAATAATTGAAATATATTTGAAGATTAAAATCAGCGATTTCTTGATCGCATTGGTTTATTCGGATATTGTAGGTAAGAATCTATGTGTCAGCTTAATTCAATAAAGAACGAGCCTAATTTAGTTAATCCATTTTAATTTAATTTTATTGATTGTGCAAAGTAAATTTATTGAACACATTATTTACCCAACGAACTGTCCAGTAACACCAACAACCACAGAAATTAAAAGTTGAATTCATTAATTGCGTTGTGTTGCTGGGACCTATAGATTAGGTTTCTTGTAACCGTCCGCTGCAGTCTCTCCCTGTGAATCCCAGCCTCTCCTCCATTGCAATGAATCCTCTGTCTCCCCATCCGATGCTCCATATTTTCCACTTTCCCTCCAGCTCATACATGTCCTTTTCCTTTGTCTTCCTCCCAATCTCACTCACTGGCTCGGCCTCAAGTTGCCTCCTCCAATCCAATCCGCAGCCTCAATATCACCGCCGCAGATCTCAACTTTCCTGTTTTGTGCAAGCCCCTGTCGGCTCTCTTAACCCAGAGCAACAAACCAGCAGTAGCTCCCCGTCTCCCCTAACCTTCCTGGCCCTCGCTTACTTTTCCAACAATCTGAAGCCCGAATCCGGCGTTAATCCGTTGGATTCCAGCTCTTCTCCTTCCGCATCGATACTGCGCCCTCAGTTCTTCAAGTGGATCTGGTGCACACTTTATTCAGTTTCTGTATCGATTTCCCAATTCACTATTCGTAATAATATTTAAAAACATTTCTCTGCTCAAAAGCGCCGCCAAGATCAGTGAGTCAGTTTCCACCGTACGATGCAGCAACAAATCTGGAAATTTTATCCCAAATTTTCTCAAACTGTTGCTTTAACTCCAGGTCTGATCAGTAATTTCTCTGCTTCCGTTTCTCTCTCTTACAGTTAACTTGGTGGCGATTGTGATCCTGTCCCGAGGAAAGTGCGGACTCTCGAAATGTATCACTCGCTACCTGGTGGGAATGGCGGCGGCCGATCTCCTAGTCGTTATCACTGATGTCATAATGTGGCGCATTGTTAATATTTATTTCCCAGTTTCATTCTTGACCATTACCCCCGTGTGCAGTCTTATTGACGTCCTGAAATTAGCAGCCACAGCGGCCTCTGTCTGGTTCACAGTGGTTTTCACCTTTGATCGATTTGTGGCCATTGGATTTCAAAAGCTGAAAACAAAATATTGCACCGAGAAAACGGCGGCTGTTGTCATCGGGGTGGTGAGTGCGATGAGCTGTTTACTCAACATTCCCTGGTACTTTGTATTTGACCCGGAATATACAATGGACAATGAATCCTGGGGTTGTGTCATGAAACCGACCTTTTTCACTTCACCCGCATGGGCAACGTTTTCCTTGTTTTATCTTCTGTTAATGGTTTGTCTCCCATGCTTTCTGATTTTGCTGTTCAATGTTCTCACCGCCAGGCACATTTTAGCGGCCAGTAAAATCCGCCGAGGTCTCCGGGGCCGCAGCAATGGAGAGAATCACAAGGATCCCGAAATGGAAAACCGAAGGAAATCCATCATTTTACTCTTCAGTATATCGAGCAGTTTTATATTGTTATGGAGCGCAGAAGTTTTTTATGTTATCTCTCTGCAAACCACCGGCCAGTACTACATCGCCAGTCACACTGAATCAGCCGCATTTATGCTTCAACTTCTCAGTTCCTGCACCAACACGTGTATTTATGCTGTGACCCAGACTAAATTCAGAGAGGAGCTGAAGAACGGGGTGAAATACCCTCTGAATCTAATTGTCACCTTACTTAAATCATAGAAAGGTCCAAAGATTTTTCATCAGAAATTTTAAAAAGAGTCAATTAGTGTCGATTTTCACGATTGTCGGTGACGTAAGACTAGAGGTCGCGGTTCGGGCGCTCGTTGTTCACCGCGCCTGACATCAATGAGTTCACTAAAGTAACTGATATCAATCCAATACTATAAATACATTTGGAAATACCAGACAGGAATGGTATTTTACCCGACAAATGCGATGTTGTGAAATGGTACACGATGTGATTCTAACATGAAATGGTTTGCTGTTATTAGTCTGGAAATAATATGATTTCAGTATTAAATGTTTAAGTCCTAAAATGAATAAAATCAAATCCTCCTTTTCGGTTGATGATTATTTCCCATCGCACACACTGCCCAGTGGGATGGACTGAGGGTGAGCTGTCAGGTTCAGACAGCGTCCTGTTCATTGGGACATTTGTTTTGAACAGAACAGAATAGTAATGGAGCAACACCCGGACCGTTACTAACTGGTAAAATATTAATGTAATTTCAAAGTACAGTGGGCAGTTCCTGAGATCGTTTCCTCCCTGAGCTGCTGTGCAGCAATGTTTACTCACTGCAGGGAGTTTATTGGGACATGAGTCTGGGCCTCATTACACAGATCTATAAGGAAACCTCCTGGTACATTTCCGAGATCATCAGGGGCCGGGAGATTTCGCATGACCGAAGCAGGCCAAGGGAAAGCACTCTTGCTCCTCCTTGCCCCAGAAAACAAATATGTAAAAATAAATTTCTCAGTGAATAAAATAAATCACTCAATGCCCATCGAAAGGGCGGCTCCCGCATCCAGTTGTAACCAACGTTAAATGATGTCCCGCGCACATCATAATGCACTGATTTACATATTACACGTGGCCTGACCGGAAACAGGTGAGTGTTGCTGCGGCCGCTCTTCTCAGGACACGAGCCACGATGGTGGAGGCAGGAACGCCAGCGTTAAAGGGGCGGTAAGTGACCTGACACCATTTAATAGGCTCATCCACCCAATTTCCGCCAGGCGCGGGTACTTAAAATCGGCCACACCTTTCCTGCCCTACTCCCTACTATCAATCATCGAAGCCCATAAGCTGGTCCATTGTCTCAAACTGCATCGGTTCACAACACGTAGTGGGAAATTTTCACCATCGCTGGGGACTGAACTGTTGGAGCGGGTCACCCGCCCCTTATAGAACCGAGCAGATTTTAATTTCTGCCCTCTCAGTTTACGGCCTAAGCAGTGAAGGTGAAATTACCCCCTAATCCTCTGACCCCAAGGGTGGACAGGTGTGTGAAAGACATCAGACAGTGATTTCCAAACAAAGACATGAATGTGGGCGAATGGATCCGTGTATTCAGGTAAAAGGTGATAACCACTCTCCACAAGACAGGACCCCTATACCGTGGAGTCGAAGAGTCGTTCACCCCAACAACTCGGTAACACAGGAAACTGTGAAGACCATCAACTCGGTGAAGAATGCACTTTGGCCCACCCAAAACCTCCTGATCTTCCAGCTGATGGAACTGAACTTGACCGAATGTTGCAACTGGCGCATTCCAACGTCCCGGAGTACGTGCTGAGGGACGCACTGAAGCAATGTGCGGCCCACTCAAAGGCTCTATGGGGAAAGGCCAATGTTTAAGGTCACCCCACCTTGCATTATATCGCATGTATTAGAAGATATGTACTTTGTTTTAAATTGTAACAACGGAATCATCGCGTACGATCTGTATTGTATTGTTTTGAATTGTAACTGTGATATTTACGTTGAACTGTGAGTATCCATATATTTTATGAAATAACGTACATTTTGAAATATTAAAAAATACTTCCAGTCTCACTGTGTCTGTTATTATTGGACAGTGAAGAGCAGAAACAGAGGTGGACAGTAAAGATGTGGATGGTTCTACAAAGAGCATCGATTGCAGGCACCAGTTGAGAAATTGGTATATTTTCTTAATGGTGAGAAATTAGGGACAGTAGAGGAACAAAAGGGTTTGTGTGTCCATATACACCAGTCACTGCAAGTTAGTGCACATGTACAAAAAGAATGTAAGATCCCAATTTCCAGGTTGTCCTATCTCAAGTTACCGCCTCCCAGTCAAACGGGCCGTGGGTCGGAGCTCAAATGTGAGCGAGAATCAAACAGCACAGAAAGAAGCCACTCGGCCCATCGCGCCTGTGCTGGCTCTGTGAAAGAGAGATCCGATTAATCCCACTCCCCTGCTCTTTCCCCACATTCGCGCAAATTTCCCCCTTCAAAGATTGACCCGATTCCCATTTGAAAGTTATTATTGAATCTTCTCCCACCGCCCTTTCAGGCAGTGAATGCCAGATCAGAACAACTCGCTGCCTAAAATCATTCTCCTCATCTCCCTCTGGCTCTTTCCCCAATTCCCTTCAATCTGTGTCCTCTGGTTACCGACCCTCCCGCCAGTGGCAACAGTTTCTCCCCATCGACTCTATCAAAACCCCTCCTCATTTTGACACCCTCTATTAAATCTCCTCTTAACCGTCTCTGCTCGAAGGAGAACAATCCCAGCTTCTCCAGTCTCTCCACGTAACTGAAATCCCTCATCCCCTGTACCATTCTGGTAAATCTCCCCTGAACCTTCTCTGCTCCAAAGAGAGTAATCCCAGCTTCTCCATTCTCTCCGCATTAAGATTATTTTTTATTAAGTGGGTTGTGCTGGGTATCTGGAGGCTCCAATTCGGTGATTAGAAAGCAGTTGGAGGAGAAGTCTGCAGATTGACTTCGGGAGATGCAGAAGATGGCGATCGTGGATTCAGACAACGGAGGAAGGTGGTCTTTGAGATCGTCCGTACTCTGTTGGAAGATCTCACTGTGTGTGTGCATTTTCTTCCAGCCGTTCCCATTTGTACCTGTGACCTGACTGGCGGATTCTGCGAACTCGACTGCTGCTGTGACCCTCACTGTTCCCCCGCGGACATCAATGTCTTCTCCACCTGTCTGCCGGGCACTGAACCGTAAGTTTCTGTTCGTGAGTTACTATGCTGGCTCCCAGTCTGGCAACGGTTCGAATTAAAATCGTCATCACTGTGTTCAAATCCCTCCATGACCCTCGCCCCCTCCCTATCTCTCTAACCTCCTCCAAGCGATTTAAACTCCACCGACAACCCCATGTCACTCCACCCTATCATGGATTCTGTGCACGCATTCTCTCCTCCCCCGCTCGTGGACTGTGCCATGCCCATTTATCTCCTCCCACAGCGCACGTCTACTCTAGCAGATCATGGAATCAACCTACCCAATTTAATCCCCTCCCACACCCCATGCACTCTCTACCCCAGTGTTTTTCAAGCTTTTTTTTTTCTTGTGACCCAGTGGAAGAAAAACACTTCCCCCAGGGACGCCAAACAATAATGTCTTCTGACTCGAGTTTTCTTCAAGTCACAATAAAGGCAAATCGATGTTCGCTTTAACCATTTCGCTTCGCTTTTGAATCATATGCTTTATATATCTGCAACTCGATAAGACTTCTTTGACAGAACCTCCCAACCCCACAACCTCCAGCAGGTGCAGCATCACCATCACCTCCAAGTTCCCGTCCAAGTCTTGACTTGGGCATTTATCACCGTTTCTTCATCGTCGCTGGGTTAAAATCCTGAATCTCCTTGCATTGTGGGATTACATTCACCACACGAACTGCAGCGGTGCAAGAAGAAGGCCAACCACCACCTTCACAAGAGGCAACTCGGGACTGGCAATATTTTCTGGCCTTGCGAGCTTCGTCCATATCCCAAGAATGATTTTTTAAAAAATTTGTGAACGTAAAATGGATTAAAAGCCTCTTCAGAAATATTTGTTCCTAAACTCTTCTACATTGTATGGTGAGTGTCTGTTTAGCAAACCGGCTCTGAATTCCTCAGTCTGTATTTCTCCACACGGTTCTGTGCGCGACCCGGGCAATAAAACACTGACAAACACCCGGCGACTAAATCTCGGAGCGGGCCCCACAATCCCCCGCGCCCAGGAAACACCTCTCTTGCTCCAAGACGCTGATTGCCAGCTCAGAATGCGAATGCTCCCCAGGCCCGCCCTCCATTCTTGGAGTGCCTCGGTCCTGTCGTTTGTCGTGAGTCGGACTCGGTGGAAACGGGAGAAGAAACCGGAAAGCAGCGGGGAAGACTGGGGAAGCGGTGGATGAGGGGTTCAATGGAGCCCGGGGACACCCGCCCGTCCGCCGGGCCACCCGGCTCTGATTCTGGGCCTGAGCCGCACTCGGTGTTGCTGAGACTCTGCTCAGTGTAAATGCAGGTTGTTGTTGATCTGCTCCCGTTGGCCTCAGCTTTTCCAGACAGAATCAGCCAGGGACTCTGGCTGTGCTGCTCCCCATGGTTGAAATGCCTACAGCTTGCTGTATAGGCTTACAAGTGCAGAATTACCACTTGGTCGGTTACTGGAGGGCAAACAGTGACTGGGTCCGAACGCAACCATCACGCAGCACCTTCAGGAGAGAAAGGGAGAAAAAATTAGAGCCTGCGTTAAATCTGGATTTCAAACAGTGAGGCCGTGTCAAGGAGGGACAGTGTGTGGGACGGGTAATTTAGAGCTTAATAGGGGCAAGGAGGGAGAGTGTGTGGGACGGGGGATTTACTGCTTAATAGGGGCAAGGAGGGAGAGTGTGGGACGTGGGATTTACAGCTTAATAGGGGCAAGGATCGAGAGTGTGTGGGACGGGGGATTAACAGCTGAATAGGGGCAAGGAGGGAGAGTGTGGGACGGGGGATTTATAGCTTAATAGGGGCAAGGAGGGAGAGTGTGTGGGACGGGGGATATACAGCTTTTTAGGGGCAAGGAGGGAGTGTGTGGGACGGGGGATTTACAGCTTTTTAGGGGCAAGGAGGGAAAGTGTGTGGGACGGAGGATTTACAGCTTAATAAGGGTAAGGAGGGAGAGAGTGGGACGGGGGATTTACAGCTTAATAGGGGCGAGGAGGGAAAGTTTGTGACGGGGGATTGACAGCTTAATGGAGGCAAGGAGGGAGAGTGTGGGACGTGGGATTTACAGCTTAGTAGGATGTTCCAGAGAAACCAGAACTGTCTGTGTATTTCTGTCCTGTAATTGCACTGATGATTTGTGCAAATGATCAGGAAAGATGCATAGACTAGGTTTGTATTCTCTTGAATATGCATGATTAAGGTGTGATCTAATTGAGGTGTTTAGATGATTAAAGGATTTGAAAGGCTAGATGGAGAGAAACTACTTCCTCCAGTTGGTGAGTCTGGAACAAGGGGGAATCACCGTAAAATTAGAGCTAGGCCGTTCAGTGGTGATGTCAGGAAGCAATTCTTCACACAAAGGGGAGGGGAAATCTGGAACAATCTCCACCTGAAAGCTATTGAGGCTAGGGTTCAATTGATAATTTCAAAACTGAGATTGATAGATTTTTGTTTGGCCAGGGTATTAACGTTCATGGTATCAAGGCTGGTGGATGGAGTTAAGATACAGATCGGCCATAACCTAATTGAAGGACGGAACAGGCTCGTGGAGCTGAATGGCTGACTCTTGTTCCTATGTTGCTCAATGCAGCCATCAGTAATAAGGTTGTGGATGGCAAGGGCCTTGTTCACAATTGAAAGGACATCTGGAGGGAGATGTGGAGAGAGGAGGTGACTGATCAGGGAGTGTCTATAAATGAAGGAGAAATGGTGACGAGTTAGGGAGTGTCTGTAAATGAAGGAGAAATGGTGACTGGTCAGGGAGCCAACATCACCAAAAGTGGGAGGTATCACAGATGGACAACTTGCAGGCAGTTAAAGGGAGGGACATCATGTCGAATAGAGGCGGAGAGCAGAACCACCCAGCCAGCGTCAGCAACTTCAGGGGAGGAGAGAGGGGGGGAAACCAGTGATTGGCTGGGCTCAGTTCTACAATCACTGGTTCCCATCCCTCTCCACCCCTGAAGGTCCTGACTCTGACTGGGCCCACTTCTACTCTCACTGGTTTCCCTCCCTCCCCTCCTCTGAACGTCCTGACTCTGACTGGATTCTGTTCTACAGAGTCAGGAGCTTCAGGGGAAGTGAGGGAGGGGAACCAGTGAGTGTAGAACTGAACCCAGTCAGATTCAGCACCTTCAGGGGGAGTGGAAACATAAATAGAAGGAAAAATGTTGGAGATGGTGCGATGGGTTTGCATTTCAGCAGAGGGAGGAGGGTGAGCGTGTGGGACGGGGATTTACAGTCTGGGGAAATGAGCGGGAAGAATGTTACATAGAAACTAGAATTGCCTGTTCTGAATTTCTATCCTGTATTCCGTGTGTTCACAGTGAGGAATTTTGTAAAATCCTTTTACAGGGTATTACAAGTTGAGGATTTGCAGACGGGAAACTCAACACAAACATCACTTCAACATCTGACAGTCACTCGATTCACCAGCACTGAAGATCATCGGCCTTCGATTATAGAAGGAGGAATGTTTGTCTGTTCTGTCTGTGGGAAATGATTTCAAATATTAGTGTAACTAGAAAAGCACCGAGAGACACACACACCCAAGTGAGAGTGTTCCAGTGCACTGACTGTGGAAGGAGCTTTAACCAGTAAAACAGCCGGGAAAAAAAATCACACCATTCACAGCGGGGAGAAACCAGACACGTGTTGTGTGCGTGGACGAGGCTTCAACTGATCATCCAACCTGGAGAGACACAAGGACACCCGGACCAAGGAGAAACAGTGGAAATGTGTGGACTCTGGGAAGGGATTCAGTTTCTCGTCCCGGCTGGAAACTCATCGAAACAGTCACAATGGGGAGAGGCCGTTCACCTGCTCCGTGTGTGGGAAGGGATTCATTCGTTCGTCCCATCTACTGAGTCACCAGTGGGTTCACATGTGACTGCGGGGGTTGGATTCTGATGTTGTTGCTGCTGTTAATCACACCCAGGACTGAACCATGTTCATTCTGACAGTTTGGGTTTGTTTCTGATGTTAATAATCCCTTTAACTGGGCTGGAGTTTAATATTCTTTAAAGGTGTCAAATAAATCAGCTTTCTTTTAAACACAGTGTGTCTGTTCCTTGATATCTTGGTGATAAGACAAGCTGATTGATGAATTATTATGAAGTGAGTCGGATCAATCTTAGAACTGAGTTCCAATACCTTTTAAAAGATGGAAGTACAATACGTCCAATTCTGACAGGACGGAGCATCGCGGCGCTGACTGTGTGTAAAACAGGAGTGAATGTCCCAGTACTGTCAGTGTGTATAACAGAACTGAGTGTCCCAGCATTGATCGTGCGTAGAGTGTACATGAGCTGTGGAGGAGATAAATGGGTGGGTTACAATCCTTGATCGGGTGGGGTGACATGGGGTTGTCGGTGTTGATTCAATCTTTTGGAGGAGGTTACAGAGATAGGGAGGGGGCGAGGACCATGGAGGGTTTTGAAGACGAGGAGTTCCTCAGGGCAGTGTCCTAGGCCCAACCATCTTCAGCTGCTTCACCAATGACCTTCGCTCCATCATAAGATCAGAAATGGGGATGTTCGCTGATGATTGCACAATGTTCAGTTACATTCGCAACCCCTCAAGTAATGCAGCAGTCCGAGCCCGCATGCAGCAAGACCTGGACAACATCCAGGCTTGGGCTCATAAGTGGCAAGTAACATTCGCGCCAGATAAGTGTCAGGCAATGACCATCTCGAACAAGAGAGAATCTAAGCACCTCCCCTTGACATTCAACGGCATTACCATCGCCGAATCCCGCACCATCAACATCCTGGGGGTCACCATTGACCATAAACTTAACTGGACCAGCCATATAAATACTGTGGCTCCGAGAGCAGGTCAGAGACTGGGTATTCTGCGACGAGTGACTCACCTCCTGACTCCCCAAAGCCTTTACACCATCTACAAGACACAAGTCAGGAGTGTGATGGAATACTCTCCACTTGCTTGAATGAGTGCAACTCCAACAACACTCAAGAATCTCGACACCATCCAAGATAAAGCAGCCCGCTTGATTCGCACCCAATCCACCATCCTAAACATTCACTCCCATCACCACCGGCGCACTGGCGCTGCAGTGTGTACCATTCACAGGATGCACTGCAGCAACTCGCCAATGCTTCTTCGACAGCACCTCCCAAACCCGCGACCTCTACCACCTAGAAAGACATGAGCAGCAGGCACATGGGAACAACACCACCTGCACGTTCCCCACCAAGTCACACACCATTCCGACTAAGAAATATATCGCCGGTCCTTCATTGTTGCTGGGTCAAAATCCTAGAACTCCCTTCCTAACAGCACTGTGGGAGAACCGTCACCACACGGACTGCAGCGGTTCAAGAAGGCGGCTCAGCACCACCTCGTCCCTCGTCCCTGATACCATTCTGGTAAATATTCCATTCACCTTCTCTGCTCTGAGGAGAACAACCCGAGCTTCTCCAGTCTCTCCACATAACTGAAGTCCCTGATCCCTGGTCCCATTCTACTAAATATCTTCTGCACCCTCTCGAAGGCCTTGACATTCTTCCGAGTGTTTGGTGCCCAGAATTGAGCACTATCCTCGAGCTGAGGCCTAACCACTGTTTTATAAAGTTTTACCATAACTTCTTTGTTTTTGTATTCTATGCCTCTATGTATAAAGCCAAGAATCACATATGCCTTTTTAACAGCCTTCTCAACTTCATGGAATTGTGCACATACACCCCTAGGTCTCTCTCTTCCTCCCATTAAAATCATACCATTCAATTTATAATGCCTCTCCTCGATCTTTCTACCAAAATGTATCACTTCACATTTCTCAGCATTAAATTTCATCTACCATGTGTCTGCCCATTTCACCAGTATGACCACGTCCTCCTGAAGTCTGTTACTATCCTTCACATTGTTTACTACATATCCTAGTTTCGTGCCATCTGAAAACTTTGAAGTTATACCCTGTATTCTCACGTCCATATCATTAATATATATCAAAAAGAGAAATGGTCCCAATACTGACCCCTGGGAAATAACACTGAATTGTTCCCTCCAGACAGAAAAACAACCGTTCACCACTACTCTCTGCTTTCTGTCCCCTAGCCAATTTTGTATCCACGCTTCCACTGTTCCTTTAATCACATGGGCTTTAATTTTGCTAACAAGTCTATTATGTGATGCTTCATCAAATGCCTTTTGAAAGTGCATGTACACAACATCAACCGCCCTGCCCTCATCAACCCTCTCCGTTACTTCATCAAAGAGTTCAATCAAGTTGGACAAACAGGATTTTCCTTTAACAAATTCGTGCTGACTTTCATTTATTGCGTGTGTTGATACTTAGTTACATTTAATAAAGGATTAATCGCAACCTATTGGTGTCAAGTCCCAATCGATCATGCAACCTGGTGACTTCAGCATAGGACCTTGACATGCGATCATCTGGATTGAAAGAAGCTGAATGCGTCGGATGGACAAGGTGCTCAAGACTATCCGTTAAAGTAGGAAACCCGTTTTGGCACGAGCATGAGTTTCCCTCCAATACTGAAAATAACCATGGAGACTATCAGGCATTTGTTTGTGATTTATTTCGCTGCCCTCACAATTCCATGGAATTCTATATTTGAGTACTTTTAATCTTTCTTTTATTCCACATCCTCCAGCGTCTTTTCATTAAGGATGTATTAAATTCGTTGTTTTCTTCCAATGTCTGTCACTTTACATTAAAATGCAGTTATCTCGTGTCTGTTCAATGCAGCCAAGGTGCCTGTATCATTCTTGAATTTATTTTATCATTTTGCTCACAATTTATTAAACCCTGCTTTTTTTCTGTGCATATTTGGGCTCCGTCACCCTAAGTCCAAATCATCTCGACTAACTGGTTCCAAGAGTTTCTCCAAAACTGATGTTAGAGCCACTGGTCTATAAGTGTTCAATGGATTCCCCGCTCCCTCCCACGGCAAAAATCAACATACTAATTTCATACCAGGACACCGCAATGTCAGAACACAGGGGCTCTTTATCAATCAGCCCCATGGAGCAGAGATATCACAGACCGGATGGCAAAAAGTCAACCATGCCCTAACCAAAGATAATATCTACCAAAGCTTCACCCGAGGCATTATCCCCACAGAACAGTAAAACGGGTTATAATCAAATAGATAAAAGAGAAATAACTAATAAAACGTCGTAATAATCACTGTAGCTGGTCTCATCTTAGAGACTGGCTAAAGACTGCCTCTCATTTGTACAAAACTATTTCAATGTCTGTACATGAACCGAGTTATGTCGTTCCAACAACGAAGATTTCCAAGAATTGTTGCCAAGTCTGTCTATTATTTAAATCTCTTTCTGGTACAAGAATATTAGCCCAGAAATTACCATTCCTCCTACAGTAGACAACTAATGAGCACATTCCAATGACGGTCAACAATAACCCCCATTCACAGACCGCCTTTAATGTAATAAACATTCCCAACGGGCTTCACAGGGGCGTGAGGGACAACGGGCTTAAAACGAATAAGAAGATATCAGGAAAATTGATGAAAACCTCGTTCAAAGAGTATGTTTAAGGAGGCTGTAAGAAATGGAAATGGAGAGACGGAGGGGATAAAGAAGGGTTTCCGAGAGTAGAGTTTATTTTTCTGAAGGAATGGCCACCAATGGTGGGATGAAGAGAGTGGCGGATGGTAAAATATAACAATAACTACTTGTATTTATATAGCGGATTTAAAACAGATAAATATCCTAAGGCGCTTCACAAAGGTATTCACAGACAAATATGGACCCAGGACAAAGAAGGTGATATCAGGAGGGAAGAGAAAAGGTTGGAGCAAGAGAAGGGTATCGTGGATGTCTGAAAGAGAGAAATAACTTGCATTTAAACAGCTCCCTTTACGACCTCAGGACGTTCCAAAGCGCTTTACAGACAATGAAGTGCTTTGTGAAGTGCAACCATTGTTTTAATGTAGGAAACTTGGCAATTTACACACAGAAAGCTCTCACCAACAGGAATGAGATAATGACAAGATACTCTGTTTAAGTGATGTTGGTTGAGGAATACGTATTGGCCAGGACACCTGGGAGTACTCTCCTGCTCTATGTCGAATATTGCCCCGGGATATTTTACATCCACCTGAGAAGGCAGACTGGTCATCGGTTTAACACCTCATTGGAAAGACGGCATCTCCGACAGTAGAGCGCTTCCTCAGTACTGCACTGCAATATCACCCTGGATTATATGTTCAAGGTTGTGGAGTCTGACTCAAACTTACAACCTTCCGACTCAGAGGGGAGACTGCTACCATTGAACCAAGTCTGGCAGCTGAAAGAGGGGGAGAGGGAGATGGAGGGGCTTATGGAGTGCATTCTGGAGCGTAGATATGGCTGTCAAAATTAGGGCCAATGGACATTAGATGCACAAGCGGCCAAAGGAGGAGGATCTGAGTGTTTGGGAAGAGCAGTAAGGCTGGAATAGGTTACAGAGACAGGGAGGGGTGTGGCCCTGAGGATTTAACTTTTAGAAAGAAAAGAAAGGCTTAGGAGACTGGAAACCAATGCAGGTCAGTAAGGACTTGAGTGATTGATCAAAATCAAAAAGAGAGGTTTGGGGATGGAATCTTTGGCCAGCATGTGGAGATTGTGGGGTCAAAGATCATGACTTCCCAAATTTAAACTGGAGGAAATTGAGGCACATCTACAACACAATACCGCTCTTACAGCACAAAGACATCAGAAGGGTCAAGAGAGACGAAGTTTTTGTCAGCGGCCATCTGAAAGCTGGTCCATGTCTGCGGATAATGTCACCAAAGGACAGCATGTAGGTGAGGAAGAGAATGGAGCTAAGGATTGAATCTTGAGAGACATCAGAGATGAGAGTGATAGGGTGGGAAGAGAAGCTTCTCCTGGCTATGATCAGATAGGTGAGTGGAACCAAGCGAAGGTAGTCCCACCAAAGAGGCCAATGATCGATGAATGGGGGAGTTCACGGGTGGTTTTCCTGTAAGTGTGGAGGAGAGGGTGGAGATGGGGAGGGGTGGGCCATGGAGGGGTTTAAACACCAGGATGAAAATTTTAAATATTCGGCGATGGAAACTTGGAGTCAGTGAGGGTCAGTGAGGCCAACCAGGACTTGATGCTATTTGGAAGTTGGACGTCGGGTGGCCGGCCAGGATTGCACTAGAGGAATGGAGTCTAGAAGGGGCAGAGGTATTGATGAGGGTTTCAATAGCAATGGGGTGAGGAAGGAATAGAGACGAATGACGGAAGCACTGGATCTTTGTGATGAGGTCCAATCGGGTCATGAGCTCAGCTCCGCGTTACACGGGAGCAATTTTACTGGAGCCATCCACCAATGCAAATAAACGGGTAAACATCTGCAGTAAAATAACGGAAAGAGGAATGACATTAAAGCTCATTCAGTGTCCGACCCCTAATATCACCTGCACTCATTTTCCAGCGGCAATCCTCAACGTGGCCTTCAACGATCCTCGTGTCAGCGACTCCAAATTCATATTTTAACTGGGAAACTGCAGGAACAGAGTGAAACGGGTCTGCTTGTATCCCTGGGTTCAGTGCACACACGGAGAAATCGGTAAAATTTATAAATGAATTGGCAGGAGTGAACATGGTCCATACAATTATATGAAATCTGTAAATTAAGCTGTGAATTGTTGTTGGACTAGTCCTTTCTGGGCACAGCTTTTAATTTTATTCCTGAGAGAGGTCTCATTAAGAAAATGTCCTGGACTTTAACCTGTTTGTGATATATCCACGTCATTACTTACATTCGAGGCAAGTCTGCTGATGTAATGTGTTTGTTCAAGTGAATTTAATTCATAGCAATGATCAGGGGTATAACTGTGTCAGTGGAGATTTATCCCCTGTATAAATCAGGGCTTGTTGCACTGTATCAGCTCAGAGTACCTGCTGGAGCTGCGCTTTTCAGTTTAACAGAAGTCACTGCTTCTCACAGAAATGGAATATTCACTACTGTTTCTGATAGAACGCATTTACTATCCTGTTCTTGCAGCCATTGGAGTTCCAGGTAAGCCGTTATCTCATCTGCGAATATTGTAAATCGGTGTTAACCGTGCTGCTGTACTTGACTAATGATTATTTTTCTCCCACCATGTTTTACACCGCTGCCTCTTCTGTTCCATCAGTTGGATGATGGAATATTTAAAGTCTCTGCTCTTTTCGTCTTGTAGAAGCTGCGTTATATCTCTTGTCAAATTTGTTGATCCAACCTTGGCATTGTTCCTGGATTATTCACTGTACTGAATGTATTGTGAAATGATGGTATGCCGTTAACTTCTAAACGTTCGGCCCTGTAGAAATTATATTATACTTGTAGTAAACATTGTTTATCCAAGCCTGGCATTGTTACTGGATTATTCTCTGTACTGAATGTATTGGAATCAGGTGTCTGGGCTAAGAGCTGGTATCAGACCATCAGGAGCTGTTAACAGTTTCATGTTGTGGAACTAACCTGTCCTGGAATATTTTTACATTAATGTGTTTTCAAAGATTGATAATGAGGCAGCTCACGGTCGCTGTGTACAAGGAGGCAGCGCAATATCCTCCCTTCACATGTTTCATTTTAACTGGGATTTCAATGTATTTGTTGGTTATCACTGTTATGAAATATTATTACATTATGTGTGTATCTGACGCAGCTGCAGAGGTCAGGCGACTGAACTGAGTTTGCTGCTAATTCTTTCATATCTCATTCTCTGCTTCACTGTGGATGAATTCACTGTAAAATGCAATATTTTGAGCATATGTTGTGTCAGTTTGCACTTGATCTGTTGGAATCATGAGCCCTTCTATTTATCTGTGGATTCGAAGTAGCAGCGGTGATGTTGGCGTTTTGTGAAATGAACAATGCCGCCATCTAACGTTGTACTTTATAATTGTAAGGAATCTGACAACACCAGGTTATCGTCCAACTGTTTTATTTGAAAATCACAAGCTTTCGGAGGCTTTCTCCTTCGTCAGTTGAGTGTCCCACACCACTGTGGTGTGGGACATACTTCGAATCTACAGATAAATAGACGGGCTCATGATTACAACAGATGTAAGATTCCTTACATTTGTCAACTCCAGTCCATCACCGGCATCTCCACATCATGGGTACTTTGTAATTACAGTAGAACGAATTTCAATTATTGTGAGGTGTGTCTGGAATAAGCATTCGATTCTGGTTATTCTATGCATTGTAGATGAAGTGAACAGTGTAGGCGGACGGTTGGAGATTTGGATGATCTGTAGAAACATTAAACTGTTCACAGATGCTTCACCATTCAACAGACTGGTACGAAGAATAGGGTGGTTGGAACACGGGGCTGGTGAAGAGAAAGCAGGCGTGGGACGTTAGGATTTACTCGGATGTGAAAAGGGGCATTGAGAAAGAGAGGAGCGAGAGTGCGGAAAGCTAGAGAGGAGCGATACATAACGCTACTGAGAAGGATAACGAAAGGGAGGGGGAGAAGTGACGAGAGAAAGAGAGAGACAGATAGAGAGCGAGACAGAGAGAGAGCGAGAGAGCAGCAGCGGTGCGAATAATTCACCGGAATGAATTTCTGCAACTTGTATTTCAATTATGAAGAGGTAATGTGACTTGAAGGTGTTATTAGGATGTTGTCAGATTATGAGAGTTTTATTGTCCTCTCGCCGGGTGTGTTTATCGCTAGCAGGTCCTCAGTCTGTTTAGGTGAACGTTCCTTTTACTTGTTTATTGATTGAATACATAAACATAATTGTAGAGTATTTTGAATTGTTAGGATACTGTATTCTAGAAGCTACGTCAGCTTAATTCAATAAAGAATGAGGCTAATTCAACTAATACATTTTAATTTAGTTTTAATTGAGAGTGCAATGTAAACTTAATGATATAATTATTTAACCAACGAGGTATTCCCTGACAACTATAACAACAGAAATTAAAGGTTGAAATCATTAATTGCCTTGTTTTACTGGGACCTATAGATTCGATTTCCTCTAAACCTCTGCTGCAGTCTCTCCCTGTGAATCCCAGACTCTCCTTCCACTGCATTGGATCCTCTGTCCCCTCAGCCGCTGCTTCAGTTGATCCGCTTTCCCAAACCATATGCTCCTGACGCTTCTGTCCCGTAATCTCCCCGGTCCTCGCTCATTTTCTCTTCCTTTTGGAGCCCAAATCTGCATTTAACCCGTGGGATTCCAGCTCGGTAAAACACCTTCTCCGTTCCCCACCGGAACTGTGCCTTCACTCGGCCCTTCCAGTGGATCTTGTGCTCACTTTATTCACTTTCTCTATCAGTTTCCCAATTCATTATTGATAATTGTGCTTAAAAACATTGCTCTGCCTGAAAGCATTGTCCATGTCAGTAAATCACTTTCCACCGTTTGATGCAGCAACAAAGCTGGAAATTTCACCCCAGATCCTGTCAAACTGCTGCTTTGGCTCCAGGTCTGATCAGTAATTTCTCTGCTTCCGTTTCTCTCTCTTACAGTTAACTTGGTGGCGATTGTGATCCTGTCCCGAGGAAAGTGCGGACTCTCCAAATGTATCACTCTTTACCTGGTGGGAATGGCAGCGGCCGATCTCCTGGTCGTTATCACTGATGTCATAATGTGGCGCATTGTCAATATTTATTTCCCAGTTTCATTCTTGACCATTACCCCCGTGTGCCGTCTCATTGACATCCTGAAATTAGCCACCACAGAGGCCTCTGTCTGGTTCACAGTGGTTTTCACCTTTGATCGATATGTGGCCATTTGTTGTCAGAAGCTGAAAACAAAATATTGCACCGAGAAAACGGCGGCTGCTGTTATCGGGGTGGTGAGTGCGCTGAGCTGTTTACTAAACATTCCCTGGTACTTTGTATTTGACCCGGAATATATAATGGACAATGTACCCCGGGGTTGTGTCTTGAAACCGACCTTTTTAACGTCACCCGAATGGGCAGCTTTTGACTTGTTTTATATTGTGTTAATGCCTTGTCTCCCATGCATTCTGATTTTGCTGTTCAATGTTCTCACGGCCAGGCATATTTTAGCGGTTAGTAGAGTCCGCAGGGGTCTCCGGGGTGGCGGCAATGGAGAGAATCACAAGGATCCAGAGTTGGAGAACCGAAGAAAATCCATTATTTTACTCTTCAGTATATCAGGATGTTTTATATTATTATGGAGTACACTCATTTTCTTTATTATCTCTCTGCAAACAAACGCCCACTCCTATACGGCCAGTGACATTGAGACAGCCGGATTCATGCTTCAGCTTCTCAGTTCCTGCACCAACACGTGTATTTATGCTGTGACCCAGACTAAATTCAGAGAGGAGCTGAAGAACGGGGTGAAATACCCACTGAAGATATTTGTTGCATTATTTAAATCATAGAAACGTCTGAAGACTTTTCATTCAAAATTAAATAAAAAGCCAATTCGAGTAGATTTACACCACGCCTGATTTTACTATCCATTGACATCAATGAGTTCACTAAAGTAACTGATATCAATACAATACTTCGAATAAATTTGTAAACACCAAACGGGAATTATACTTCACCCGACAAATGCGGTGTTGTGAAATTATACAAGATATGATTCTAACATGAGATGGGTTGCTTTTATTAGTCTGGAAATAATATGATTTAAATATTCAATGTTTAATACTGAAATGAATAAAATCGAATGCTCCTTTTCGGTTGATGATTATTTCCCATCACACACACTGCCCGGTGGGATGGACTGAGGGTGAGCTGTCAGGGTCAGACAGCGTCCTGTTCATTGGGACATTTGTTTTGGCCAGAACAGAATAATAATGGACCAGCATCCGGTCCGTTACCAACTGGTAAAATATTAATTTAATTTCAAATTCCAGTGGGGAGTTCCGGAGATCGTTTCCTCTCTGAGCTGCCGTGCAGCAATGTTTACTCACTGCAGGGAGTTTAGTGGGACATGAGGCTGGGCCTGGTTACACAGATCAAGAAGAAAACTGCCTGATACATTTCTGAGACGATCAGGGAGCGGTGATTTCTCAAGGCCGCAGCAGGCCAAGGGAAAGCTCTCCTGCTCCTCTTCCACCAACAAAATATAACTTAAAACGAAACTTCGCAGTGTTCCGGACCACTCACTGCCCATCGAAAGTGCGGCTTCTCCACCTATTTGTAACCTACATTTATTGGTGTCCCGCAAATATCATAATACTCCGATTTACATATTACACGTGTCCTGACAGGAAACAGGTCGGTGTTGCTCCGGCAGTTTTTATCAGTACCCTACCCACGATGGTGGCGGCAGGAATGCCTGTGTTAAAGGGGCGGTAAGTGAACTGACACCATGCACTAGCCTCATCCACCCCATTTCCGCCAGTCGTGGATAATTAAAATCGGCCACACCTTTCCTGACCTATGCCCTAGTATCAATCTTCGATGCCCACAAGCGGGTCCATTGTCTCAAATTGCATAAGTGGAGGGAAGTTTTCACCATCGCTGCGGGCTGAACTGGTAGAGCGAATCACCCGCCCCTTAAAGAACCTGCCCGATTTTAATTTCTGCTCCATCAGTTCACCGCCCAAGCAGTGAAGTTGAAATTACGCACTACGTCTCTGACGTCAAGGTTCGACAGGTGTGTGAAAGACATAAGACACTGTTTCCTAAACACTAACATGAATGTGGGTTAATGGATTCATGTATTTGGGTAAAAGGTGATAACCCCCCTCCACAGAGCCAGGACTCCTGTACCGTTGAATCGAAGAGGGGTTCAACCCCAACAATTCGGTAACACAGGAGGCTGTGCTCTGCTGGCAGTTCCCCGGGATGCACACCGCGAGACAGATATCAGCTGCAGCTGGAAGACCATCTACTCGGTGAAGGAGGCCCATTGGTCCGCCCGAAACCTTCTGGTCTTCCAGCTGAAGGAGCTGTCCACGACCGACTGTTGGCGTTTGTCACACTCCAAGGTCCAGGATTACTTGCAGTGGGACGCACTGAAGCAATGTGAGGTCAACGCAAAGGCCCTGTGGGGAAAGGCCACTGTGTAAGGGGATCCCACCTTCTATTGCACAACAGGTATTAGAAGATATGTACGGTGTTTTGAATTATAATAATGGAATCGTAGTGTGGAGAAAGGATATTATTAAACTCGAAAAAGTGCAGAAAAGATTTACTAGGATGCTACCGGGACTTGTTGGTTTGACTTATAGGGAGAGGTTGGATAGACTGAGACTTTTTTCCCTGGAGAGTAGGAGGTTAAGGGGTGATCTTATAGAAGTCTATAAAATAATGAGGGCCATAGATCAGGTAGATAGTCAAAATCTTTTCCCAAAGGTATGGGAGTCTTTAACGAGGGGGCATAGATTTAAGGTGAGAGGGGAGAGATACAAAAGGGTCCAGAGGGGCAATTTTTTCACTCAGAGGGTGGTGAGTGTCTGGAACGAGCTGCCAGAGGCAGTAGTAGAGGCGGGTACAATTTTGTCTTTTAAAAAGCATTTGGACAGTTACATGGGTAAGATGGGTATGGACGGATATGGGCCAAGTGCAGGCAACTGGGACTAGCTTAGTGGTATAAACTGGGCGACATGGACATGTTGGGCCGAAGGGCCTGTTTCCATGTTGTAAACTTCTATGATTCTATGATTCTATGTACGATCTGTATTGTATTGTTTTGAATTGTAACTGTGATATTTGCATTGAAATGTGTGTTTGAATAAATTTTATGAAATACAGCATATTTTGAAGTGTGAAAAAAAGTTCCAGCCTCCCGTGTCTGTTATTGTTGGATAGTGAACTGTGGACACAGAACCGGACAGTAAAGATGTGGGGAATTATCCAAGGAGCATCTATTGCAGACACCAGGTGAGAAATCGGGTGTGTTTTCTTTATGGTGAGAAACAAGGGACGGTAGAGGAGAAAACGGGTTTTTCTGTCCAGGTACACCAATCACTAAAAGCTGGTGAACATCTACCAAAAATAATTTTAAAGATCTCAATTTCTAGGCTGTCATATCCCAAGTACCGCTATCAGTTACTTAGCCAACTCTGTGGAATTTGGTGACACAATCAGGCCCCACTGCCTCCCTTGCTGGTCCATTCCATACATCCAACGCCCTCTGCATTTAAAAAATATATTCAATCATTCTGCTCATCCTATGCCCCAGGTAAGGAAGACTAATACTGGCGGGAGGACCCAGACCATCATCCTGATGTGAGATTGGACATTTCTGTTTTAAATTCAGCTTATTGTATTTGCAATGTTTTCCTTTTTTTTGTACATTTATATTTTGATTTCATTCTTGCAGATTTTGCATTTTTAAACCAATTCTTCAAAACCTGTGCGCAGTGAGCGCTGCCTCCAGGCCCTTTATTTGACAGCTCTCACCTCCACCACCGCCCCCTCCTCCTGGGCTGACACTTCCCATCACTTGACACGCGGCAGCATCAATCAACTTTGCGAGCTGACGTCACGGCGCGTACGTACCGCTACGTGCGGTGGGACGCCGTGCATGCGCCGCGCGGTCCTAGCGCCGCGTTCCCTTAGCAACAGGTCCGCGCCGGAAGGATAATGATGGCGGCCTCCGGCCGGCGGGCGCTGCTGTGGGCGGGGGCGAGGCCGACAGAGGGAGGGCCCGTACCGCGGAGTGGCCTGGGCTCCGGCCTTGGGAATGGCGCGGTGAGGGTGGTCCGCGCTGCAGCTCCTCCGAATCCAGGACAGAGCGGCGTTGATGGGACCTTGACACCGGGACGGAGGGACCGCGACCCCGGTACGGAGGGAACCAATCTCCAGCCGATGTAATAGCAAAAAACGCCATTTGGAACATCAAGGCAGGTAACGGGAGGGGGAGACTCTGATGGCGGAGAGTTGGGGAGACTGGAGAAGGGACTGATGGGAAGGTGGAGGGTCTGAGGGTGGGGAGATGGGGGCTTTTGAGGGAGGAGAGGTTGGGAGACGGGTGTGGAACGAATGAGCGTGAGACCGACGGTGGGACTGATGTTGGATAGGAGGGTCTGACCGGTGAGAGATGGGGAAACAGCGAGGGGAGGGTCTGAGTGCAGAGACGGGTGGAGGTACTGAGGGGGGAGATGGGGGATGGAATGATGGGGATGGGGAGGGGCTGAGGGTGGAGAGGTGGGGAAATGGGGAGGGTAGGGACTGAGGAAAAGGGGAGGACGTCTGGGGGTGACGGGGAGGTGAAGGTGTGAGGGGGAGAGGTGGGGAGTCAGGAATGGGAGGGACAGAGGGAGAGGGGTAACCGGGGGTGGGACTGATGGAGAGGAGGAGGATCCAAGTGGGGAGAAGTGGGAGACGGATTGAGTTACTTGGGGCCTCCTGCGGTCCCTGTGAATATCGACTCTGGCAGCGCCCTGTGTCCAGCTGGTGTTACAACTGAAGGATAGAATATTAAAGCCTGGTCTTCACTTGCTTCCAAGTCTTTATTCACAGAGACCAACACAACCCACCCACTGGATAAGCTCTCGTAAAATGGATACAAGCGAGTCCCCAATTGATACGCACCAGCTGAATACAATTAACACCCATTGATATAAATCACATACAATTAACAGCTGGGCTCGGGGGGAGGGGACGGTCATTCTGCCGCCTCCCAGTCAAATGGGCCGTGGGTCGGATCCCAAAAGTGACCGAAAATCAAACAGAACAGAAAGAGGCCATTCTGACCAACGCGCCTGTGCTGGCCCTGTCAAAGGGCGAGCCAATTAGTCCCACACCCTGCTCTTTCCCCACAGTCCTGCAAATTTCCCCTCTTCAAGGATTGATCCAATTCCCTTTTGAAAATTATTATTGAATCTGCTTCCATCATTCACGTCTCCTCATCTACCCACCTGGCTCTTTTCCCGATTATTTTTAATCTGTTTCCTCTGATTACCGAACCTTCTGCCACTGGGAGCAATCCCAGCATCTCCAGTCTATCCGCAAACTGATGTGCCTCATCCCTGGTACCATTCTGGTAATCCTGCTCTGCGTCCGCTCAAAGGCCATGACATCCTTCACAAAGTGCAGTGCCCAGAATTGGACTTAATACTCCAGCTGGGGCTTAACCAGTGATTTATAATGATTTAGCATAACTTCCTTGCTTTTGTACTCTGTGCCTGTATTTATAAAGCCAAGGATCCCGTGTGCTTAATTAACATCCTTAACACCGCCCTGTCATCATAAAGTCTCTCTGTTCCTGCACCCCATTGAAAATTGTACAACAAAAAAACCATAATTATTATTTTTTATTAAGTGTGTTGTGCTGGTATCTGGAAGCTGTAATTCGGTGAGTAGAAATCAGTGGGAGGATAAGTCTGCAGATTGATTTTGGGAGATGGAGAAGACGGCGATCGTGGATTCAGTCAAGGGAGGGAGGTGGTCTTTGAGACCGTCCGTGCTCTGTTGTAAGATCACTCTGAGTGCGTCTTGCTCCAGCAGTTCCCATTTGCACCTGTGAACTGACGGCGGAGTCTGCGAACTCGACTGCTGCTGTGACCCTGACTGTTCCCCCGCGGACATCAATGTCTTCTCCACCTGTCTGCCGGGCAGTGAACCGTAAGTTTCAGTTCGTCTTTTACTAAATTGGCTCCTGGTCCGGCAATGCCTCGATTTTAAAATCCTCATCTTCGTGTTCAAATCCCTGCCTGTCCTCGCCCCCTCCAAAATTCTATAACCTCCTCCAGCCCAACGACCCTCCGAGATCCCTGCGCTGCTCCAATTCTGGTCTTCGGCGCATCCCTAGTTTTGATTGCTGCACCATTGGTGACCGTGCCTTCAATTGCTTTGGCCCTAAACTCTGGAATTCCATCCCGAAACAGCCTCTCTATCCTCCTTTAAGATGCTCCTTACAACACATCTCTTTGCTCAGTTAGCTGATCTCAACCGGTGTGGAAGTGAGCCCCAGAATGTTTATTGAAAGAATAACTGAAACCTGTGAGTCAGTTACAGACTGTAATGTAATTGAGGGGCTCGGGTCGTTTATATATCGAATAGCAGATATCCAGGTGTGAGTTACAGGCTGGAATCTAATCGAGGGGTTCAGATGGTTTATATATAGAATAACGGATAACCGGGATAGAGTTACAGGCTGGAATCTAATCGAGCTGTTTGGGCGGGGGGGAGGGTGGTTTAAATAGTATAACGGATACCCGGAAGTGAGTTGCAGGATGGAATCGAATTGGACGAAGCGCAGGGCAGTTCTCTCCGGACAACTGGGTTCGAGAAGGCTCTGAACACTATCCCCTATCATGAACTCTACCCCTCTACCCACCCATTATAATCTCCTCCCACAGCCCATGAACAGTCTCCGCCTACATGGATTTAACAACCCATTTCAGCTCCTCACAGACCCCATGTACACACTCCCCTATTAGTGATTACACCCACGCATTTAATCTCCTCCCACAGCCCATGTACACTATCCTCTATCTTGGACTCTACCCACCCATTTAATCTGATTCCACACCCCATGTGCACTCTCCGCTATCATTGATTTTACCAACCCAATTAATCTCCTCCCACAGCCCGTGTACAATCTCCCCTATCATGGACTCTACCCACTCATTTAATCTCATTCCACACCCCATGTACACTCTCCGCTATCATTGATTTTACCCACCCATTTAATCTCATTCCACAGCCAATGTGCACTCGACAGTTCCTGTCTCCATATTATGAAAAATAAAGAGAGGCACTGGACAAGGTGAAAAAAAAGATTGACGGGGATTACACCAAAACTGAGAGGTGATAAGTATCAGGAAAGATTGCGCAAGCTGGGGCACTTTTTTTCTCGATAAGAGAAGACAGAGGGGAAACTTGATAGAGGTCTTTAAGATTAGGAAAGCGTTTATTAGGGTAGAATTAGAAAAAAAATGTTCCCACTTGCATGGAGACCAGAACTAGGGGCCACAAATAAAAGATAGTCACTAATAATTCCAAAAAGAAATTCAGGAGAAACTTCTTTACCCAGAGAGTGTTTAGAATGTGGAACTCACTACCATGAGGAGTTGTTGAGGTGACGAGCATAGATGGATTTAATGGGAATTTAGATAAACACATGAGGGAGAAAGAAATAGAAGGATGTGCTGATAAGGTTAGATGAAATCGGGCGGGAGGAGGCTTGTTTGGATCATAAATACCGGAATGGACCTGTTGGGCCGAATGGCCTGTTTTTGTGCTGTACTTTCGATGCAATACCCAATCATCAACGCTCCCCACCCATTTAATCTCCTCCCACATCCCATGTGCACTCTCCCTTATCATGGACTCTACCCACCATTCAATTGCCTCCCACAGACCCTGTTCACTCTACCCTATCATGGACACAACCCACCCTTTTAATCTCCTCCCTCACCCGATGTACACTGCACCCAATCAGGAACACTACCCACATTTAAATTTGTCGCACAGCCCATGTACACTCTACCTATCATGTTGTCCACCCACCCATTTAATCTCCTCCCACAGCCCATATACACTCTAACTATCTTGGATTCTACCCATCCATTTAATCCCCTCCCACAGCCCACGTACAATCCAGCTTATCATGGAATCTGCTGCACCCATTTAATCACCTCCCACAGCCCTTCTGCACTCTCCACTATGATGGACTCTACCGACCCATTTAGTATCCTCCCATGGCCACTGTACACTCCCAACTATTATGGACTCTGTCCAACCTTGTAATCTCCTTCCATAGCCCATGTAGACGCTCCCCTATCATGGCATCCACCCACCCATTTAATCTCCTCCCACACCCCACGAACACTGCTCACTGTTTTGGACTCCACCCGCCATTTATTCTTCTCCCACAGCACATGTACACACTCCCTTGTCATGGACTCTACCCACCCATTTAATCTCCTCCCACACCCCATGTGCATTCTATAGTTCTGGTCTCCATATTATCATAAGTATAGAGAGGGAATGGACAAGGTGAGGTAATGGACAAGGTGGAAAAAAGATTGACTCGGATGATATCAAAAATTAAAAAGCAGGTAAGGTAGTAATCTCAGGAATACTCCCAGTGTCACATGCCACATGGTTGTTTTCCTTGGAGCGGAAGAGGCTGAGGGGAGACTTGATAGAGGTATTATGAGGGGCCCAGATAGAGGAGACAGGAAATAGCCGTTTCCGCTAGCGGAGAGTTCAAGAACTAGAGGACATAGATTTCAGCTGATTGGCATAAGGATTAGCGGGGACATGACGAAAAACTTTATTACCAAGAGGGTGGTGGGTGTATGGAATTCGCTGCCCGAATCGGTGGTAGAGGCAAGGACCCTCAACTCTTTCAAAAAGAACATGGACCTGCACCTAAAATGCTGTAAGCTGCAGGGCTACAGACCGGGTGCTGGAAGGTGGTGTGAGAATGGGCACCTGGTTGTTCTTCGAGCCGGTGCGGACACGATTGGCTGAATGGCCCTCTTGTGTGCTGTATCTTTTCTATGGTTCTAACTGAGAGATAATACATATCAGGAAAGATTGAGCAGGCTGGGGCTCTTTTCTATGGAAAAGAGAAGACTGAGGGGTGACCTGACAGAGGTCTTCAAGATTAGGAAAGGATTTGTTGGTGTAGACGTAGAGAAGATGTTTCTGCTTGAGGGGAGACCAGAACGAGCGGACAAAATATATAGTCACCATTAAATCCAATAGCGAATTCAGGAGAAACTTCTTTACCCAGAGGTTGCTTAGAATGTGGAACTCGCTACCACAAGGAGTAATTGAGGTGACTAGTGTAAAGGCGTTGAAGGAGATAACCACATGAGAGAGGAAGGAAAAGAATGGTACGCTGATAGGGTTAGATGAAATATGGAGGGAGGAGGCTCGTGAGGAGCATAAACACCGGCATGGAACTGTTGGGCTGAATGGCCTGTTTCTGTGCTATACATTCTATTTAGTACCCTATCATGGACTCTTCCCACCCATTTAATCACCTCCCACAGCCCAGGCACACTCTCCCATACCATGGACTCTACCTACCCATTTAAACTTTTCTCACACCCCATGAACACGACACCAATCATGAAATCTACCCACATTTAACTCGTCGCACAGCCCATGTACACTCTACCATATCATGGATTCTACTGGGCATTTGCTCATCTCCCACATCCCATGTACACTCCAGCATATCACGGACACCACCCACCCATTTAATCTCCTCCCACAGCCCATGTACACTGTACACTATCATGGACTCTACCCACCCATTTAATCTCCACCGACAGCCCATGTGCACTCTCCCGTATCATGGAGCGCACCCACCCATTTAATCTCCTCCCACAACCCATGTACATACTCCCTTAACACAGAATCTATCCACGCGTTTAATCTCCTCCCACAGCCCATGTACACTCTCCCCGATCATGAACTCTACCCATAGTGTCTGTCAATTCTTTGTTATAGCAGAAGTAATTTCCAGAAATAATCTTCAGTTGCAACAAGGTCTGGTTAGTTCCCATCTGGAGAAATGCGTTCAATCTGAAACCCTCTCCCCAAACAAGCTGTTGAAGCTGGGGGTCAATTGAAAATTTCAAAATTGAAATTGATAGGATTTGCTAGTAAAGGTCATTAGGGGATATGGATCCAAGGCAGGTAAATGGAGTTAAGATAGAGATCAGCCATAATCTTATTAAATGAGGGAGCACGCCCGAGGGGCTGAATGCCCTCCTCCTTTGCTGTAAATGTTTACAACGACTTAACATCATTGGTAGTAGGTAAACAATCCCATCACTGCCCATCACCCGCGCACCCTGTTCTCTGGGACATCACCACGTGGAAACATGTTATTGCATTCTTGCGCAGCAATTCAATGGATCTAAATGAAGCCGAATGGGTATTGGTCAAACTCAATTTCATCAAGATGAGGCCCCTTTAACTGGACGGGTCACACCGTGAGATCAGAGGGTGAGGCCCCTTTAACTGGACGGGTCACATCGTGAGATCACAGGGTGAGACCCATTTAACTGGACGGGTCACCCCGTGAGATCACAGCGTGTGACCCATTTAACTGGACGGGTCACCCCGTGAGATCACAGGCCATGCCTCAAGCCCACCCTCACACTGCGCATCGCAGTGAGATCAGACATCACAAGAGGTTTGTAAACTGGGTCAATTTGAGGCAGGAGGCTGCACACCCACTTTAAGTGAAGGAAAGGGAGCCGCACTGACTGTGACTAACCGAGTGATGTATCTAGGAGTGAATACGGTCGGGTAGAAGATCTGAAGAGGTTCACTTTGTGAAGAGAGCGTGAACAATGGAAATGTCACCAGTCAGCTGACAGTCCGAAGGTTTGTTTACACCTGGAGTTCCAGCTTGTATCGTTCCCTGTGAAAGTCAGAGTGAGTAACAGTAAAATCCGCTGTAGTGAACGTGCAGATTTAAAGTCTCAAATCCTGGAAACTGAAACCAGGTCAGTACACGATGGTTGTTCTGATCAGCCTGTCCCGGACCCTCGGATTGTCTGTGGGACAGCTCAGCTGAAATGGACAATTTGAACAGTGGAGGGAGTCAGCCCGAACCGACCATTTAAACAGTGGAGGGAATCGGCCCGAACCGACCATTTCAACAGTGGAGGGTGTCAGCCCGAACCGCCCATTTAAACGGTGGAGGGAGTCAGCCCGAACCGCCCATTTAAACGGTGGAGGGAGTCAGCCCGAACCGACCATTTAAACAGAGGGAGTCAGCGCGAACCGACCATTTAAACAGGGGAGGGAGTCAGCCCGAACAGACCGGTTAAACGGAGGGAGTCAGCCTGAACCGACCATTGAAACAGGGGAGGGAGTCAGCACGAAAAGGCCGGTTAATCGGTAAAGGGAGTCAGCCCGAACCGACCGTTTAAACAGTGGAGGGAGTCAGGCCGAACCGACCGTTTAAACAGTGGAGGGAGTCAGGCCGAACCGACCGTTTAAACAGTGGAGGGAGTCAGCCTGATCCGATCATTTAAACAGTGGAGGGAGTCAGCTCGAACCGATCATTTAAACAGTGGAGGGAGTCAGCCCGAACCCACCATTTAAACAGTGGAGGGAGACAGCCCGAACCGACCATTTAAACAGTGGAGGGAGTCAGCCCGAACTGACCATTTAAACAATGGAGGGAGTCAGCCCGAATCGACCATTTAAACAGTTGCGAGTCTATCTATTTAAACAGCTGGTCGGTGTTGACCAGTGTCCCATTCAGAATGCAGTTTTGGGACTGAATGAATGGGCTGAAATAAAGGGAGAGGCTGAGGGTGGAGAGAAGAACTGAATAATCAGCTCCTCAAAGTGTCCCCCAGCCCTGAGACCAACGACATAGAAAGAAAAGGGGTGCGGTCCTGCAGTTAGAATTTCAGGAACTAGTTGGGGAGTTTAAAAAAAGAGGACATCAAAGGTAGTAATCTCTGGATTTCCCCAAGTGCTACGCACAAGTGAGTGCAGAAATAGGAAAATAAGGCATGTTTATGCGTGGCTGGAGACATGATGCATGAGGGAGGGCTTCAGATTCTTGGGGCATTGGCACTAATTCTGGAGTTCATTTTCAAGACGGATGGGTTGGACCTCAACAGAGCTGGGACCAATGTCCTCGCTGGGATGTTCACGAGTGTGGGGGAGCGTTCAAACTAATTTGGCATGGGAATGGTCACTCGGAGGCAGCACCAGAAAGGAGATGCAAGGTGCAAATAGGACTGAGAGAGACAGGTAATAATGGAATAAGAAATAGTACAGTGTTAAGTGGGATCAGACTAGGAGAGAATACAAGAAGGTCGAAGATAGGTTTAGTGCGCATGTGTGTAAACGCACGACCTGTGGTAAATAAGGTTGCTGAGGTGTCGGCAAAAATCGCCACATGGGAATTTGATGCAGTGCCGATGATGGAGAGCTGGCTCAAAAAGAGGCAGGATTGGGTACTAAATATTCCTGGATATAAGGGTGTTCAGGAAAGATAGGGAAGGGTAAAAGGAGGGCGGGGCTGAAAGTGTTGATTAAGGAGAATAGTACAGTGCTGGAGAGAGAGGGTGTCCTTGAGGGGTCAAGGACAGTATCTATTTGGTTAGAGTTGAGAAACAATAGAGGTGCCATTACACTACTGGGTACTTAAAATGGGACGGATATACAGGAGCAATATTGCAGGGAGCTGCAAGAACTATAGAGTAGTGATAAGGTGGGACTTCAACTGTTCTGATATAGACTGGGAGAGTAAAGGTGTAAAGGACAAAGAGGGAGAGTAATTTCTGAAGTGTGTTTAGGAGAACTTTCTTAATTAGTATGTTTCGTCCCAAAGAGGAATGATGCTTTGCTGGATCCGTTTCTGGGGAATGAGCTGGTCAAGTGGAGAATGTATCAGTTCGGGAACATTTGGGGATGATAGAAACATAGCAACATAGAAAATAGGAGCAAGATTAGGCCATTCGGCCCTTCGGGCCTGCTCCGCCATTCAAAATGATCATGGCTGATCGTCGAAATCCCCTGTTCCCGCTTTCTCTCCATATCTCTTGATCACTTTAGCATTAAGAAATATATCGATCTCCTTCTTGAATACATCGAATGACTTGGCCTCCATTGCTTTCTGTGGTAGAGAATTCTACAGGTTCACCACGCTCTGAGTGAAGAAATTTCTCCTCATCTCGGTTGTAAATGGCATATCCGGTATCCTGAGACTGTGACCCTTGGTTCTGGACTCCACGGCCATCGGGAACATCGTCCCTGCATCTAGCCTGTCTAGTGCTGTTAGAATTTTATATGTTTCGATGAGGTCGCCTCTCATTCTTCGAAACTCTCGTGAATATAGGCCTAGTCGACAAATCTCCCCTCATACGTCAGTCCTGCCATCCCAGGAATCAATCTGGTGAACCTTCGTTGCACTCCCTCCATGGCAAGGACATCCTTCCTCAGATAAGGAGACCAAAACTGCACACAATACTCCAGATGTGGTCTCACCAAGGCCCTGTATAACTGCAATAAGACATCCCTGTTCATGTACTCAAATCCACTTGCAATGAAGGCCAACGTACCATTCGCCTTCCTAACTGCTTGCTGCACCTGAATGCACTCTTTCAGCGACTGCTGTACAAGGACGCTTAGGTCTGGTTGCACCTTCCCTTTTCCCAATCTGTCACCATTCAGATCATAATCTGCCTTTCTGCTTTTGCAACCAAAGTGGATAACCTCACATTTATCCACGTTATACTTCATCTGCCATGTTCTTGCCCACTCGCCCAACTTGTCCAAAGCATCTTGGAGTCTCTTTGCATCCTCCCACAGCTCACACTCCATCCCAGCTTTGTTTCGCCTGCAAACTTGGAAATGTTACATTTAGTTCCCTCATCCAAATCATTGATATATATTGTGAATAGCTGGGGCCCAAGCATTGATACCTGCGGTACCCCACTAGTCACTGACTGCCACCCGGAAGAAGACCCGTTTATTCCTACTCTCTGTTTCCTGTCCGTCAACCAATTCTCAATCCATGCCAGTATATTCCCGCCAATCCCATGTGCTTTAATGTTGCACACTAACCTCTTGTGTGGGAGCTTATCAAAATCCTTCTGAAAATCCAAATACACCACATACACTGTTCTCCCCTATCTATTCTACTAGTTACATCCTAAAAAAACTCCAGTAGATCTATTAAACATGATTTCCCGTTCATAAACTCATGCTGACTTTGTCCAACCCCGTTAATGACCTCCAAGTGTTCTGTTATCATGGCTTTTGTAACAGACTCCACCATTTTACCCACTACTGACGTTAGGCTAACTGGCCTGTAATTCCCTGTTTTTTCTCTACCGCCTTTTTTAAATAGTGTGATTATATTCGCCACACTCCAATCTGTAGGAACTGTTCCAGATTCGATAGAATTTTGGAAGATGATCACCAATGCATCCACAATTTTCAGTGCCACTTCCTATAGTACTCTGGGATGTAAATTACCATGCCCAGGGCATTTGTTAGCCTTTGGCCCCGTTAATTTCCAGAGCACTATTTGTTTACTAATATTGGCTTCCTTCAGTTCCTCCCTCTCACTGGACACTTGGTTCCCTAACATTTCTGGCAGGTTATTTGTGTCCCCCTTTCTGAAGACAGAACCAAAGTATGTGTTTAATTGTTCTGTCATTTCTGTGATCCCAATTATAATTTCCCCCATTTCTGATTTCAAGGGACCCACATTTGTCTTCACTAGTCTTTTTCTCTTGACATGTTTATAGAAGCTTTTACAGTCAGTTTTTATGTTCCCTGCTAGTTTACTCTCATACTCTATTTTCCCCCTCTTAATCAATCTCTTTGTCCTCCTTTGCTGAATTCTGAACTGCTCCCAATCCTCAGGCTTGCCGCTTTTTCTGGCAAGTTTATATGTCTCCTCTTTGGATCTAATTTTTTTTGGAAGCCACGGTTGAGCCACCTTTCTTTTTTCATTTTTGCGCCAGACATGGATGAATAATTGTTGTAATTCCTGCACACGTTCTTTAAATATTGTCCACTATCATCCCTTTTAGTAAAGCTCCCCAATCTAAGATAGCCAACTCGCACCTCATACTTTCGTAATTTCCTCTATTTACATTCAGGACCCTAGTTTCGGTTGCAACTACTTCACTCTCCATCTTAATGAGGAATTCTGTAATGTTATGGTCGCTCTTCCCTAAGGGACCCCGCACAACATGATTGTTAGTTAATCCTTTCTCATTCAACAATACACAGTCGAGGATCGCCTGTTCTCCATGTAGTTCCTCAACGTATTGGTCTAGAAAACCATCACGTACACACTCCAGGAATTCCTCCCCCACAGTATTAATGCTAATTTGGTTTGACCAATCTATATGTAGATTAATGTCACCCATGATTATAGTTGTATCCTTCTTGCATGTGTCTCTAATTTCCTGTTTAATGTCCTCCTCTACATCTCCACTACTGTTTGGGGGCCTATAGACAACCCCCACCAAAGTTTTTTGCCCCTTGGTGTTTTTTCGCTCCACCCATACAGATTCGACATCGTGATTTTCCAAGCCAATATCCTTCCTCCATATTGCATTGATTTCCTCCTTTACTAACAACGCAACCCCACCCCCTTTCCCTTTTTGCCTGTCCTTCCGAAATATTGAATACCCCTGGATGTTCAGTTCCCATCCTTGGTCACCCTGCAGCAATGTCTCTGTAATCACAACTATGTCATAACCGTTAATTTCTATCTGAGCTTTTAATTCATCTCCCTTATTGTGAATGCTCCGCGCAGTAACACACAATGCCTTTCGACTTGTCTTTTTAAGATTACTAGTCATTTTAGTTTTATTTTGCACTATGGCCCCATTTGTTTATCGCCCTTGTTTTCTCTGCCTTCCACTATTGTTTCTTCCCTTTCTGCCTTTTGTTTCTATCCTTGTTTCCCACTCCTCTGTCTCCCTGCTCAGGTTCCCATCCCCTGGCCATTCTACTTTAAACCTTCCCCAACAACACGAGCAAACAACCCCGCGAGGACATCGGTCCCGGTACAGTTCGGGTGTAAACCGTCCCACTTTTACAAGTCCCACCTTCCGCAGAACCGGTCCCAATGTCCCAGGAATCTAAGTCCCTCCCTCCTACACCATCACTGCAGCCACACATTGATCTGGTCTATTCTCCTGTTCTTATACTCACTAGCACGTGGCACTGGTAGTAATCCTGAGATCACTAACTTTGAGGTCCTGCTTTTTAATTCATCTCCTAACTCCTTAAATTCACCTTGCAGGATTTCATCCTTTTTTTTGCCTATGTCGTTGGTACCGATATGGACCACGACTACTGGCTGTTCACCCTCCCCCTCCAGAATGCCCTGCCGCTGCTCCGTGACATCCTTGACCTTAGCAGCAGGGAGGCAACATACCATACTGGAGTCACGTTTGCGGCCGCAGAAACGCCTATTTGTTCCCCTTACACTTGAACCCCTATCACTATTATCCTATCGCTTTTCTTCCTCCCCTCCCGTGCAGCAGAGCCACCCGTGGTGCCAAGAACTTGGCTCTTTCTGCTTTCACCTGAGAAGCCATCTCCCCCAGCAGTATCCAAAGCGATATATCTGTTTGAGAGGGAGACGGCCCAAGGGGACTCCTGCACTACCTGCCTAGTCCTTGTACTCTTCCTGGCGGTCACCCATTTATTTTCTTCCTGCATATTCTTTACCTGCGGTGTGACCACCTCACTGAACGTGCTATCCACGATAATCTCAGCATCGCGGATGCTCCAAAGTGAATCCACCTGCAGCTCCAGCTCAAAAATACGGTTAGTCAGAACCACCCTCTCTCACTGTCTCTCATTCTCTCCGTCTCTCTCTATCATCCTTTCTCAGTCTCTCTCATTCTATTTACTTATGACGAGGTATATCGAAGCAAAATTGTGAAGCTCTGGAGAAAAACTGAATTGAATTTGATATTTTAATTCCATATTCATTTGTGGCGCAGTTCAGCTCAATTCAACATCATTGTTTGTACAAGGGACACGTATCACATGACTGTGTGTTTTTGTGTGTGTCTCAGTTTCACTGGTCCCATAATGTAACCAATCCCCCTCGAAGCCAGTCTTCCCCTTCCTCTGTGCCTCATGTGTCTCAGTGTCTCCTGGTCCAATAACATAACCCAGTCACCCCCTTCACAGCCTGTCTCCCCTTCCACCTCTGCCTTATGTGTCTCATGCTCTCCTCGTCCAATAAGGTAACCCAGGGACCACACTCCACTGACAGTCTTAATCACCCTCCCCCTTTGCCAGTGTGTCTTCGGCTATCCTGGTCCAATATCATAACCCAGGGACCACCCGCACAGTCTGTCTCACCCTCCCCTCTTGCCACGTGCGTCTCAGGCTCTCCTGGTCCAATAACGTAATCCAGGGACCACCCTCGCAATCTGTCTCCCCAGTCCCCCCCCCCCTCTTTGCCCGGTGTGTCTCCTGGACCCATGATTAAAACCCTGTCAGCTCTCACTCTGCCTGTATATCTCAGACCTTCTGTCTCTCCATTTATATAGAGTTCACCCATTCTGATCCGTTACTGTGATTGCCAGTTTTGTCCATTTCCTATCGGTGCAGGGCGGCCATTTAGTTGAAGTCCAGCGGAGCTCTTTAGTGCCGCCTTTTTGAGTAAAAATTCATGCGTCACATGCAGAGCGAGCCCTGCCTCAATAGGTCAGATTATCAATATAATATATCAGAATCAGATTTAAGATAATTTCCGGGCTCGGTGCTGCTAATATAAAATTTACTTACCGTCCAATGTAAAGTGTAGGGGATAGAAAATGAAATGGGGTTTAGCTCTAGTGCTTGAAACCCTTCAGCTCTTTCTATAATTTAACTAATTTAACAATTAGAATCAGTGGGTATTTCACCGCGTTCTTCAGCTCCACTCTGAATTTAGTCTGGGTCAAGACATAAATACACGTGTTTGTGCAGGAACTGAGAAGTTGCAGCATTCCTGATGTGCGTTCTGTGATATAAAGAGGGTCAGTGGGGGAGAAGCAATAATCATTACTGTTTTTAATTCGCTGATAAATGTAAAATACAACCTGTGTCACCCATAACAATATAAAACTGCCCGATATACTGAAGAGTAAAATGATGGACATTTTTCGCTTCTCCATCTCTGGATCCTTGTGATTCTCTCCATTGCTTCTGCCCCGAAGTCCCCTGCGGACTCGGCTGGAAACTAAAATATGTCTGACCGTCAAACCATTGAACAGCAAAATCAGACAGAACGGGACACAAGGGGTTAAAATGCGGTGAAACAACTCAAATGCGACCCATGCGGGAGAAGTATTGAAGCTCGGTTTATACACAGAAAACCAGGGAACATTATCAATTATAAATAGAGGTTCAATTGCAAAGCACCAGGGGAGACTCTCTAAACAGCCCAGCACACTTACTGTTCGCAGAACCACAGCCGCCGTTTTCTCGGTGCAATATTTTGTTTTCAGCTTCTCACAACAAATGGTCAAAAAACGATCAAAGCTGAAAGCGACGGTGAACCAGACAGAGGCCGTTGTGGTTGCAAAAATCAGGAATACAACGAGACAACACACGGGAGTAATTTTGAGGAATGAAAGTGGGAAATAAATCCCATGAATCTGCCTCAATATCACATCAGTGATAACGACCAGGAGATCGGCCACTGCCATTCCCACCAGGTAGCGAGTGATACATTTGGAGAGACCGCACTTTCCTCGGGACAGGATCACAATCGCCACCAAGTTAACTATAGGAGAGAGAAAAAGAAGCAGAGAAATTACTGATCAGACCTGGAGTCAAAGCAACAGTTTGAGAGGATCTCGGGTGTAATTTCCAGCCTAGATGCTGCATCGAAGGGTGGAAAGTGATTCACTGACCTGGGCAGTGCTTTCGGACAGAGAGATGTTTTTAAACACAATCATAAATAATTAATTGGGAAATTGATACACGTGAATAAAGTGAGCACCGGATCCTTTGGAAGATCTAAGTGAGGGCGCGGTGCCGGTGAGGAGGGAGAAGGGGTTTTACCCAGCGGGAATCCAGCGGATTAAAGCCGGATTTGGGCTCCAGGTGGACGTGGAAAGAGAGCGAACGGTGGGAAGGTGAGGGGATAGCGGGATGTGCAGCTGGTTTGTTGCTCTGGTTTAGGAGAGCAGACAGGGGCTGGCACTACACGGGGAAGGGCAGCTGGAGACGGAGCAAGTGAGTGAGATTGGGAGGGAGACAAGGAAAAGGACATGTAGGAGCTGGAGGGGAGTAAGGAGCACCTGGTTTGGGAAAGCCGATATACTGAAGCAACGGGTGAGGAGGAAGCTGATTCAATGCAGCAGGAGGAGGGGTCTGGATCCATCGGGAGAGAGTGCAGCAGAGTGTTAGAGGAAATCTAATCTATCGGTCCCACTAACACAATACAATCAATAAATTCAAGCAATGATTTCTATGGTAATTGTTGTCAGAGAACAGCTCATTGGTATCAAATATTTTCAATTTATTTACTTTATCATTCAATTAAAATTAAATTAAAATGCATTAATTAAATCAGCCTTGTTCTTTATTGATTTAAGCTGACACACAGCTTTAAGAATACAATATCCTAATAATTCATAACGGTCAAGAAATGACTGAGTCTATACTATAAATACTTTTAAATCATGTTTATTTATTCAGTCAGTAAATAAGTAAAATCAACATTTAATAAACAGACTGAGGACCTGATAGCGATAAACATACCCGGCGAGAAAACTCTCACAATCTGACAACATCCTAATATCAACTTCAAGTCACATTTCCTCTGAATATTTGCACTGGAAGTTTCAGCAGTTGATTCCGATGAATTGTTCATCCCAGTGCTGCTTTCTCTCTGTGTCTCCCTCTTTGTGTCCGTATCTCTCTCTATCTCTGTCTCTCTCTCCCAGTGTCTCTCTCTCTCCAGCTCTCTCTGTCTCTCTGTGTGTCTCTCTGTCATTCTCCCTTCCATTCTTGCATTCCTTTTCTCCCTCCCTCTCGTTTTCCTATTCAGTCTCTTTCTCTTTCGTTCATCTCTGTCTCTCTGCACTCCCTACTCTCTTTCACAGTGCCCCTTTTCACATCCGATTCAATCCTAACATCCTGCGCCTGCTTTCACTTCTCCTGCCCCATGTTCCAACGATCATATTCTTAGTGTCAGTTTGTTAAATGGTGAAGCCTCTCTGAACAGTTTAATGTTTCTACAGATCATCCTAGTCTCCACCTGTTCACCTGCACTGTTCACTTCATCTACAATGCATGGAATAAACAGAATCGAATGCCTCTTCCAGACACCTCACAATAATTGAAATTCCTTCTCCTGTAATTATAAAGCACAGCATTAGATGGCGGCATAGTTCAATTAACAAAACGCCAACATCACCGCTGCTGCTGAAAATCTACAGATAAATAGGAGGGCTCATGATTCCAACAGATAAAGTGCAAACTGATACAACATAACCTCAAAACATTGCATTTTACAGTGAATTCACCCACAGTGAAGCAGAGAAAGAGATGTGGAGTAATCAGCAGCAAACACAGTTCAGGAGACAGACATCTGATTCGGCGTCAGATGCACAAATAATGGCATAATATTTCGTAACAGTGACAACCAATAAATACATTGAAATCCCAGTTAAACTAAACCATGTTATCAGCCAGGGAGGACATTGCGCTCCCTCCTTGTAACACTGAGACCGTGAGCTGCCTCATTGTCAATCACTGGAAACACATTGATGAAAAAAAATATTCCAGGACAGGTTCGTTCCACAACATGAAACTTTTAACAACTCCTGATGGTCTGATACCAGCTCTTAGCCCAGATCCCTGATTCCCATACGTTCAGTACAGAGAATAATCCAGTAACAATACCAGGGTTGGATATAAAAAGGACATTACAGATATAATGCAATTGCTGCAAGACCGAACGTATAGAAGTTAAGGCTATGCCATAATTCAACAGTACATTCAGTACACAGAATAACCCAGCAGCACTGCCAGGGTTGCATCACAAAGATGATAGCGGATATCATGCAGCTGCTACAAGACTGAAAGAGCCGAGACAGGACATTCAATCAACTGATAGAACAGAACAGGCAGCTGTGTAAAACCTGATGGGCGAAATAAAATACCAACAACAGTAGCACAGCTACCATCGATTTACACCATTAACAGCTGAGATAATGGATTACCAGAAATTCCAACGGCTGCAAGAACAGGATAATAAATTTCTTCTATCTGGTAGATTACTGGATATTCCATTTCTGTGAGAAGCGCTGACTGCTGTTGGCCTGGAAACCACAGCTCCAGCAGGCACTGAGAGCTCATTCATTTCAACGAGCCCTAATTTATACAGGGGCTGAGTCTCCACTGACACGGTTATATCCCTGATCATTGCTATTGGTTACAATCATTGAACAAACACATTACATCAGCAGCTTTGACTCCTTTGTAAAGAATGACGTGGATATATCAGAAACATCTCAAAGTCCAGGACATTATCTTAATTAGACTTCTCTCAGGAATAAAGTTATAAACTTTGCTCATACAGGACTGATCAAACAATAATAAGCGTCTTCATTTACAGTTTTCATCTAATTGTATTAACCATGTTCACTCCTGCTGATTCCTTTATAATTTATAGCGATTTCTCCGCAGTGCACACTGAATGCACGGACACAAACAAATCCTCGTCTCGCTTTCTGCAGTATTCCAGTTAAAATATGAATTTTGAGTCTCTTACAGAAGGACAGTTAAAGGGCAGGTTCAGGATTGTTGCTGAGAAATGGGGTGATATCAGGGGTCGGACACTGAATGAGCTTCATTGCCATTCCTCTCTCCGTTATTTTACTGCAGATGGTTCCCGTTTATTTTACATTTGATTCATGGCTCCAGTAAAATTAGCCCTGTGTAACTGAGCTGAGCTCGTGATCCGACTTGACCTCCGTCATAAAGATCCCGTGCTTCCCTCACCCGCCTTCATTCCTTCCTCAGCCTATTGGCATTGAAACCCTCGTCTATGCCTCTGTCCCCTCCAGCCACAATTGCTGCAGTTCACTCCATCCTCCACCTTTCGACCCGCACCAGGTCCTGCTCGGCCTCACTGACCCTCAGTGACTCCCACTTCCCCATCATCTTACATTTAAAATTCTCAATCTTGGGTTTAATTCCCACCAAGGCCCACCCCTTCCCCCCATCCCGCCGCCACGCACATAAAATTATAGAATCATATTAAACAGAAGGAGACCATTCCACCCATCGTGCCTGTACTGGCTCTTTAAAATAACTATCCAATTAGCCTCAATACCCAGCTCTTGCCCGATTGCCCTGCAGATTTAACATACAACGACTGCAAACCCACCGATGACCTCCTCATTCATCTGACCTTTTGGTGGGACTACCCTCAATATGTCCCACACTCTTATCTGATCATAGCCCGGATAAACGTCTCTTCCCACCCTATCACCGTTATCTCTGATGTCTCAAAAAGTTCAATCCTTGGCTCCCTTCTCTTCCTCATCTACATGTTGTGCTTTGGTGATGTTGTCCACAGACATGGACCAGCGTTAGATGTACGCTGACAAAACCACGGCCTCTCTTGACCCTTGCAATGTCTTTGTGTTGTCAGACTCATAACCTAGAAACATAGAAAATAGGAACGGAGTAGATCATTCGGCCCTTCGAGCCTGCTACGCCGTTCAATATAATCATGGCTGATCCTCTAACTCAATACCATATTCCCGGTCACTCCCCATACCCCTCGATGCCTTTCGTATCTAGAAATCTATCTAGCTCATATATTCAGTGATTTCGCCTCCACAGACTTCCATAGTAGAGAATTCCACAGGTTCACCACTCTCTGAGTGCAGAAATTTCTCCCCATCTCAGTCCTAAATATCTACCCCGTAGCCGGAGATTGTGAATCCTCGTTCGGGACCTTCCAGCCAGGGGAAACTTCCTCCCTGCATCCAGTCTGTCTCGCCCTGTCAGAATGTTATATGTTTCAATGAGATCCCCTCTCACTCTTCTAAACTCGAGTGAATACAGGCCGAGTCGACCCAATCTCTCCTTCCTTCCCAGGGATCAGTCTGGTGAACCTTTGCTGCACTCCCTCCATGGCAACTATATCCTTTCCGAGGTAAGGAGACCAAAAATGCACACAATGCTCCAGGTGTGGTCTCACCGAGGCCCTGTATAACTGCACTAAGACATCCTTGCTCCTGTACTCACATCCTCTTGCAATGAAGGCCAACATACCATTTGCCCTCCGAACTGCATGCCACACCTGTATGTTTGCTTGCAGTTACTGGTGTACAAGGTCACCCAGGTCCCTTTGTACATCATCATTCCCCAATCTATCACCATTTAATTAATACTCCGCCTTTCTGTTTTTCCTTCCGAAGTGGATAACTTCAAATTTATCCACATTATACTGCATCTGCATGCATTTGCCCACTCACTCAACTTGTCTAAATCGCCTTGAAGCCTCTTTGCATTCTCCTCACAACCACGATCCCACCTAGCTTTGAGTCTTCAGCAACCCTGGAAATATTACATTTGCTTCCCTCATCCAAATCATTAATATATATTGTGAATAGCTGCTGCCCAAGCACCGATCCCTGCGGTACCCCCCTATTCACTGCCTGCCACCCCCAATGAGATCCACTTATTAGTACTCTCTGTTTCCTGTCTGTTAAACAATATTCAATCCATGCCAGTATATTACCACCAATCCCATGTGCTTTAATTTTGCACACTAACCGCTCATGTGGGGCTTCAACCAAAGGCTTTCTGAAAATCCAAATAAACCATTTCCATTGTTTCTCCCTTATCTATTCCACCAGTTACAGCCACGAACAAACTCCAGTCGGTTTGTCAGACATGATTTCCATTTCATAAATCTATGTTTACTTTGTCTAATCCCTTTGATATTTACTTAACGTCCTGTTATCACATGTTTTATAATAGACTCCAGCACTTTCCCTGCTACTGATGTGAGGTTAACTGGTCTGTAGTTCCCTGTTTACTCTCTCCCTTCTTTTTTTAAATAGTGGGGTTACATTTGCCGCACTCAAATCTGCAGGAACTGGTCCACATTCTTTGAATTTTGGAAGATGGCAACGAATGCATCCACGCTTTCCATGGCTAACTCTTCTGGTAGTCTGGGATGCAGATTATCAGATCCTGGGGATTTATCGGCTTTCAGTCCCATTAATTTCTCCAGCACTATTTTTTTAAGATTACTAATTTCCTTTAATTTCTCCTTCTCACTGGACCATTGGTTCCCTAGCATTTCTGGGAAGTTATTTGTGTCCTCTTCCATCAAGACAGAACCAAAGTATTTGTTTAATTGCTCTGCCATTTCCCTGTTCCCCATTATAAATTCTCCCGTTCCTGACTGTAAAGTACCGACATTTGTCTTCACTAATCTTTTTCTTTTTACATACTTTTAAATTTCACTTTTATGTTCCTTGCAAGTTTACTCTCATATTCTATTTCCCCCCATTAATCAATCTCTTTGTCCTTTTTTGCTAAATTCTAAACTGCTCCCAATCCTCAGGCTTGCCACTTTTTCTGGCAACTTTATATGACTCCTGTTTGGATTTAATACTGTCCTTAATTTCTTTTGCTAGCTATGGTTGGGCCGCATTTAGAGTGTTTTTGTGTCAGAAAGGAACGTATAATTGTTGCAATTCATGCATTCGTTCCTTAAGTGTTAGTCATTGCCAATCCGCCATCATGCCTTTAAATAAAGCTTCCCAATCTATCATAGCAACTCACAAGTCATACATTCGTAGTTTCCTTTGTTCAGATTTAGGACCCTAGTTTCGGAATGGACGACTTCACTTTCCATCTTAATGATGAATTCTATCATGTTATGGTCACTCTTCCCTAAAGGACCCCGCACAACAAGATTATTAATTAACCCCTTCTTATTGCATAATACCAAATCTAGTACAGCCTATTCCCTGGATAACCTGTCTTAGATTAGCCACAATTTCTTGCAATTAAAAATTGGGAAGTCATGATCTTTGGTCCCACAATCTCTACACCCTTGCCGCTGATTGCTTCCTGGGCTTTTATCTGAGGCTAATCCAGGCTGTTCGTAACTTCGACATCATATTCAACAACGAGCTGAGCTTCTGACTCCCTATCCTCTCCATTGCTAAGACCGTCTACTCCCGTGTCCGTAATAATAGCCGTCCCATCCTTCCGTTCCTCCTTGCCCTGCCATCTGCTAATGACACCCTCAGACATGCCTTTGTAACAGCTCTGGTAAACACACACGGGCCGTACAGTACCAGACTGGAGTCAGTCGTTCCCTTTTACCTAATGTATACCGTACATGTACAGGAGTTGACACTGAGACACACATGGACTATACATTTTCAGACGCGAGAATCATTCTCATTTACTTTCTGTGTACTGTACGTCTACAGGAGCTGACAGTGAGATACACGAGGCGGACAGTACCAGACGGGAGTGAATCATTCCCTTTCACCCATTGTATACTGTACATGTGCAGGAGCAGCCACCGAGGCACACAGGGGCCGTACAGTACCAGACAGGAGTGAATCGTTCCCTTTTACAAGCTTTGTGCTGTACATGTAGAGGAGCTGACACTGGGGCACGCATGAGTCCTACCGTAAAGGAAGAACTGAATCGTTCTCATTTACTTTTACATAGAATCACATAAAATATACAGCACAGAAACAGGCCATTCCGCCCAACAGGTCCATACCGGTGTTTATGCTCCACATGAAATACCTCCCTCCTCACTTCATCTATCCCGATCAACATATCCTTCCATCCCTTTCTCCCTGATGTGTTTATCCAGCTTCCCATTGAATGCATCTATGCTAGTCGACTCAATTGTTCCTTGTGGTAGTGAATTCCACATTCTAACCACTTTCTGGTTAAAAAAGTTTTTCTTGAATTCCATATTGGATTTATAAGTGATTATCTTATATTTATGGCCCCGAGCGCTGATCTCCCCGGCAAGTGGAAATATTTTATCGAAGTCTACCCGATCAAAACCTTTCATCATCTTAAAGACCTATATTAGTTCACCCCTCAGTTTTCTCTTCTCGAGAGAAAAGAGCCTCAGCCAGCTCAATCCTTCCAGATAAATGTACATGGCCATACAGTACCAGGCGGGAGTGAATCGTTCCTTTTGCACGCTGTGTAAACTATATGTGCACTGGAAATAACATTGGGACACACATGAGCGGTTCAGTACCAGACGGGAGTGAATTTTTCCCTTTTACAAGTTTCATACTGTACATGTACAGGAGCTGATACTGAGACACACTGGCCAGACGGGAGTGAATTGCTCCCATTTTACCCACCCTGTGCTGTGCATATACAGGAGCTGGCAGTGAAACACACACGGGCCGCACATCACCAGACAGGAGTGAATCGTTCCCTTGTATCCGCTGTGTGCTGGACATATATAAGAGCCGACACTCAGTCATCGTTTGTCTCCCTCGCTCTCACTCTCTCTCTCTTTCTCCCAGTCCCTATCGCTGGCTCCTGTCGCTGCTCCCATATCTCAACTTGTCTCTCTCCCTCTCTCAATTGTTTTTTCGTTCTCTCTGTTAAATCTCCTAATAATTCTTGATTGAACGTACCCTGAACTATTTCAGTCTCATTATTTAAAATAAAAACAAAACATTCCAGCATTTTGGAACTCCCTGTTAACTATACAGAGACAGGAGATAGGTATGTTCAATGGAGATTGAAGATTTGTTCAATTCAATAGGGTGAGAATTAGATCGTGTCCCTCGCATCTAAACATTCCAGCATTTTGGAACTCCCTGTTAACTATACAGAGACAGGAGATAGGATTGTTCAATGGAGATTGAAGATTTGTTCAATTCAATAGGGTGAGAATTAGATCGTGTCCCTCACATCTACACAGGATTGAAGCTGTTTACAGTAAACATCCTGAGATGATGAAATGGTTAAACAATGTCAGAGAAACTTCAAACTGACAAAATACATAAAAGAACAGGAGTGGAAGGAAGGTGTCAGCACTATTCCAGTTCTACATCTATTGTGCCTTTGGAGCAGATTCTGTTTAACTTTAGTTATTTAAATGTCGTCGCCGGGCAATGTGGGATGCGCCGGGGTCCCTGGGATGCTTGGGCCACAGGAGGAGGCGAGATGGGCTGCGAGGGGAACCCGTATGCTTGGGCTCCATGGGGGAGTGAGCGACATGCTGCGAGGGAACCACGGGTGCTTGGGCATCAAGGGGAGGAGAGATAGGCTTTGAGGGTTCCCTGGGGTGCTTGTGCCACAGTGGGAGGTGGAGACAGGCTCTGAGAGGCCTCTTGGGTGCTTGGGCCAGAGGGGGAGGGAGAAATAGGCTGAGAGAGGACCCCGGGGTGTTTGGGGCCACACGGGGTGGGGAAACAGGCTGCGAGGGGACAACGGGCGCTTGGGCCACAAGGGGAGAGGAGACAGGCTGCGACGGTTCCCTGGGGTGTTTGGGCCAGATGGGGAAAGGAAGACAGGCTGTGAGGTGAGCCAGGTTTGATGGGCCACAGTGAAAATGGGAGACAGGCTGAGAAATGACCCCGGGGTGCTTTGGCCACAAGGGGAGGGGAGACAATCTGTGAGAGGACACCGGGTGCTTGGGCCACAGGGGGAGGGGAGACAGGCTGCGAGAGGCCCTTGGGTTACATTATGCGCTCAGTGACACTGAGACACACACACACGTTGATAATCAGCCACACATGCCCCTTGTACGTGCTGACCCATTTGTGACACTTTTATTCTATCAAATCAAACATTCCTAAATATGACAGCGAGTCACTGCGTATCATTCTCTTTTAATGCACGGTGTACTGTACATGTATAGGAGCTGACACTGAGACACACACGGGTCTTACAGTATCAGACAGGAGTGAATCGTTCCCTTCTATCAACGGTGCACTGTAGATATACAGGAGCTTACACTGACACACTCAGGCCGTACAGCACCAGATAGGAGTGAATCGTTTCCTTTTATCCACTGTGTACTGGACATGTGCAGGAGCTGAAACTGACACACACGGGCCGTACAGTATCAGACAGGAGTGATTTGTTTTTATTTTGCTGTGCGATTACTGGGTCACTGTGGGGTTATTGGGTCCCTCTGGAGTTATTGGGCCACTACGGGGTTACTGGGTCACTGTAGGGTTACTGTATCACTGTGGGGTTACTGAATCACTGCGGGGTTATTGCGTCACTGTGGGGTTATTGGGTCACTGTGGGGTTACTGAATCACTGTGGGGTTACTGAATCACTGCGGGGTTATTAGTTCACTGTAGGGTTACTGTATCACTGCAGGGTTATTGGTTCACTGTGGGATTACTGAATCACTGCAGGGTTATTGGGTCACTGTGGGGTTATTGAGCCACGTAGAAGTTGCTCGGTCACGTTGAGGTTACTGTGTTACTGCAGGGTTATTGGCTCATTGTGGGGTAATTGGGTCACTGTGTGGTTACTGGGTCACTCTGGGGTGACTGTGTAACTGTGGGGTTATTGGGTCACTTTGATGTTGCTGTATCATTGTGGGGTTATTGGGTCACTTTGAAGTTACTTTGTCACTGTGGTGTTATTGGATCACGGTGGAGTTACTGAGTCACTGTGGTGTTATTGGGTCACTCTGGGGTTACTGAGTCACTGTGGTGTTATTGGATCACGGTGGAGTTACTGAGTCACTGTGGTGTTATTGGGTCACTGTGGGATTACTGAGTCACTGTGGAGTTATTTGGTGACTTTGAGGATACTGTGTCACTGCAGGGTTTTTGGGTCATTGTGGGGTAATTGGGTCACTGTGTGGTTACTGGGTCACTCTGGGGTGACTGTGTCACTGTGGGGTCCATCTCTCTCTCTCTACATTTCCATTTCTTCTAGTCTCTACCTCTTCTTGCATCTGTCTACCTTTCCATCTCTCCCGCTGCATCTTTATATTGAATTCTGCATCTATCTCTATTCATATCTCCGTATTTCTACAATTCTTTATATCTCTTTATCTCCCTATTTCTTCATATCTCTGTATCTATCCTGTCTCTCTGCATCGCTGTACCACTCTCTTTATGTGTATCTCTCTCTTTATGTCTCTGTACCTCTCTCTATAAATGCAGCTCTCTTTTTATGTTTCTCTCTTTCTAATAATGTCCATCTCTCTTTATATCTCTGTACCTCTGTCTTAATGTGTAGCTCTCTCTTTATATTTATCTCTCTGTATCTTCTCTATATTACTTTATAAATCTCTTTACATCAATTTGAATTTTTACTCTCTGCATTTTTATCTCGCTTTGTATTTCTTTCTGCCCTTTTTAAATCTCTATCTGTCTGCACATCTCTCTCTCTCTCTCTCTCTCTCTGTTTCTGAAAATCTCTGTGGTGATCTCCCTTGCTGTTATTCTCTCTCTATCTCTGCCTTTCTGTTCCTCTATTTTCTGATTCTCAGTCCCTCTCACTGTGGGCAGATGTTGACTGTGTGCGACAGTGTAAAATGGGTGACAGCAAATCAGGAGCCTCATATACATCTCTCCTGAGATTTTTCCCATTAATGTAAAAATGGGGAGAGATGTAAACCCTCGCTATCACCCAGTTTACACTATCGCATGAAATCACAATATAACCCAGTGTTTATTCCTATCACTACAAATCTGCTCCCCTCACTGTCTCTGCCTCTCTCTCTGTACCTCCACCTCTTCTGGATGAGTTGAGGTACAGATCAACTGTGATGTAACTGATTGACGGAACAGGCTCGAGAGACTGAATGGCCTCCTCCTGTTACAATGTCAGCCACATTTCTGTCTCTCTGCCCTTCTCTCTGTTCATGGAATCATTGAAATTTAAGTCGCAGAAGTAGGCCATTCAGTCCATCGTGTCCTTGCCGGTCGAAAATGTGTTATCCAACCAAATCGCACTTTCCAGCTCTTGGTCCGTAGCCCGGTAGGTTATGGCACATCAAGTTCACATCCAAGTCACCTTTCAATCCCATCAGGGTTTTTCAACTACCACCCTTTCAGGCAGTGAGTTCCAGACACCCACCACACTCTGGGTGAAAACAATTCTCCTCAACTCCCCTCTAATCATTCTACCCATCACTTTAAATCGATGGCCCCTGGTATTGACCTCTCTGCTAAGGGAAATAGGTCCTTCCTATCAACTATATCTAGACCCCACATAAACTTATACACATCAATCAAATCTCTCCTCAGCCTCCTCTATTCCAAAGAAAACAACCCCAGCTTATCCAATCTTTCCTCAATGCTAATATTCTTCTGACATTGCAACATCCTCATAAATCTCCTCTGTACACTCTCCATTGCAAACATATATTTCCTGTAATGTGGTGACCAGAACTGTAGGCAGTACTGTAACTGTGACCGGACTAGTGTTTTATACAAATTTACAATAACCTCCCTGATCTTATATTCTATGCCTCGGCTAATAAAGGAAAGTTTCCTGTATGACATCTTAACCACCTTATCTACCTGTCCTGCTACCTTAAGGATCTGTGGACATGCACTCCAAGTTCCTTCTGTTCCTCTACAACTCTCAGCATCCCATCATGTATTGTTTATTCCATTGCCTTGTTTGCCCTCCCCAAATGCATTATCTCACATTTCTCCAGATTGAATTCCATTTGCCACTTTTCTGCCCACCCGACCAGTCCATGGATATCTTTCTGCAAACTACAGCTTCCTTCCTCGCTATCAACCACACGGCCAATTTTTGTATTATCCGCAAATTTCTTAATCATGCTGCCTACATTTAAGTTTAAATCATTTGATATATGCCACCAAAAGCAAGGGAACTATTACTGAGCGCTGCGGAACCCCACTGGAACCAGCCTTCCATTGACAAAAACACCTTTCGCTTCCTGCCATTGAGCCGATTTTGGATCCAACTTGCCACTTTCCCTTGAATCCCATGGGCTTTTACTTTTCTAACCAATCTGCGATGTGGGACCTTGTAAATAGCATTGCTAAATTCCATGTAAACTCCATCCAGCGCGCTAACCTCATCGACCCTCCTTGTTACCTCCTCAAAAGAAAGATCAGTCACGTTAGTGAGACACGACCTTCCCTTAATAAATCCATGCTAACTCTCCCCGATTAATCCGTGCCTTTCTAAATGACGATTAACACTGCCTCTCAGAACTTTTTTCAGTAATTTACCCACCACCGACATCAGACTGACGTGCCTGTAATTACTTGGTCCAACCCTTTCTCCCTTCTTAAAGAATGGAACAACGTTAGCAGTCCTCCAGTCATCCGGCACCACGTCTGTAGCTAGAGAGGATTGGAATATGATGGTCAGAGTCTCCACTATTTCGTCCCTTGTTTCCCTTAACAGCCGAGGATACATTTCAACCTGACCTGCGGTTTATCTACTTGCAAAGATGCTAACCCCCTTAATATTTAATCTCTCACTATGTTTATCCCATCCAATGATTCGCACTCCTCCTCCTAAACTACAATGTCTGAATCGCCTCCTTCTTTTGTGGAGACAGACGCAAAGTATTCATTAAGAACCATGTCCACATCTCCCGCCTCCAAACACAGGTCGCCTTTTTGTTCTAATAGGCCATACTCTTTCCTTTGTTATCTTCTTGCTCTTTACATATTTGGAAAACATCGTTGGATTTTCCTTGATTTTACTTGCCAATATTTTTTTCAGCTTGGCTTCTAAATGCTCAGCAATAGAACATATTCGCCTGGACATTGTATTATCACTGAGAGGAATGCTTCTCAATTTCTCAGCAGATTTCTCGTCAGAGATTGTTCGCACTATATTCAGAGATGCTGGAAGAATAAGTTTTTCGGCAACTGTATGGGCCATTTTTTTTCTTTTGCCACACGGTATGAGACCAAATATGACGTCAGTTGTGCCTTATCATTCAGAGCAGTTGACCGATTAAGAACTTGTGCTGATAAATTTAATCCCCGTTGCTTCCTTTGAAAATATTCAAGCGGGTGATCAACGAGTTCCCCATGTTTTGTTTCTAACTGTCTTTTTGATTTTGACGAGTTTTAAACTCTTGTTTACAAACACCTCCCTAAAATTAACACACTGCGGCTTTGGATCTTGGTTTGCGTTTGCACAATTGATCAAAACACATTTCAAAAAAGCCTCACTATACTGCATCGTCCTTGATCTGATGGATGTTTCGTAGCAGAAGAACTTCTTTCTCTTATTAGAAAACGATCCATTTTTGGGAATTAAAGTTTGATGATTAAGCGGCCCACCGACTCCTTTCCCCTTGATATTGAGCCTAGACCAGCACCACACACTGTGGCTTTGGTGGCGAGGAAGAGCGAGTCTTGGTTGATGCTCGGAAACACTAAACAAAACAGGAATACTTCTCTACTGGAACAAGGCCATCGATCCACAGAATGAAATGACCGCCTGTCATCTGCCCAACAGAAATTACCTGTCAAATGATTGCCTGACATCTGCCCAACGGAAATTACCTGTCAAATGACTGCCTCTCATCTGCCCAACGGAAATTACATGTGAAATGATTGCCTGTCATCTGCCCAACAGAAATTACATGTGAAATGACTGCCTGCCATCTGCACAACGGAAAGCACCTAATAAAGACGTGAATGTAAACTTCAGTCCAACATTCAACCAATCAATGTCAAGCAATCACAAGTTCTGAGTACAAATCTCCCTGTGACATATCGTGTCTTTATGAAATAAAAGTTTGCCCTTTTCTTATTTGATGTCCAGTTATGCTTCATTTGATTTTCCTGGGTTTGTATTGTGGCTTTACCCATTTAATGGCAGTGAGCTGATATTGCCATCGGGCTCAGCATTCTCTCGCGAACAAGTACATCCCCTGTAAGCTCCGCTGTTAACGTGATAGCTGAAGAATTTCGTTTTCATGTTCCATTACATTTATTCTTTTCTTTTTCGGTTCAAACGAGGGTGTACAAAGTTAAACACAAAGCAATTTGGCAACGCACAGGTTTCACGAGTAAACGCAAGAGCACGCAGAAGGAATCCCAATGGATCAAACCCCTTCTCATTCACGCCCACTGGAAAAAAATCCGAAAAGACCAAACCCTTTCCTATTCCATTGCATGGAATCCCAAAGAGAAAAAAAAAAACCCTTCTCATTCCAAGCTATGATAGAGAGTGCGGTGCCCAGAACTGAACACAGTACACTAAATGAGGTCCAACCAGAGCTCTGTATAACTGTGAAATAACTTCCACTCTTTCTTATTCCAGTTCCCTTGAGATAAAGAACAAAATTTCATCTCCATTTTAATTTTTATATGATTTAGTGATTTCTGTTCTTGGACCCCTAAATCTCTCTCCTCACCCACAGTTCCTAGATCCTTGCTGTTTAGAAAATACTCTGATCTATCTTTTTAAGGTCCAAAGTGGATGACCGTTCACTTCCCCACGTTAAACCCCATCTGCCATAGTTTTGCCCACTCACTTAATCTATCAATGTCCCTTTTCAAATTTCAGCTCCCATCTATAATGTTTACAGTCCCACCGAACAGTGTCGTCAGCACACACTCCACATAAGAACATAAGACATAGGAGCAGGAGTAGGCCATACGGCCACTCGAGCACTCCCTGCCACTCAATCAGATCATGCCTGATCTTCGACCTCAACTTCACTTTCCCGCCCGATCCCCATATCACTTGATTCCCCAGAGAGTCCAAAAATCTATCGACCTTAGCCATGAATATACTCAACGACTGAGCATCCACAGCCCTCTGGGGCCGAGAATTCCAAAGATTCGCAACCCTTTGATTGAAGACATTTTTCCTCATGTCGTTCCTAAATGGCCGACCCCTTATCTTGATGCGATGCCCTCTAGTTCTTGACTCTCCAGCCAGGGGAATCAACCTCTCAGCATCTACCCTGTCAAGGCGTTCACGAATTTTATACGTTTCAATGCAATCACCTCTTATTCTTCTAAACTCCAGTGAATATAGGCCAATTTTACACCGTATCTCCTCATAGTAGAATTGCAGCAAGACCTCCTCATTCTTATATTCCAACACACTTGCAATAAAGACTAACATATCATTTGCCTTCCTCACTCTCATGACACCCTTGATAGCTCATTATTTCCAGTATGTTTTTCCTCTATTCCTTCTATCTGGAAAATAAATGAACGTTGAAAACATTTTACTATAATTATACTAGTTTATGTTTTGGAAACAATATCCAGCTGAACTGCAAGGAATCCGATTGCAAACTAAGTTTTTCTCAATGCAATAAATTAATCAGAACACTAAATTGCGATAGCGGGGAAGCGAAGCTGGCTCAACTGCTTGGAAGGCAGCTATGCTCACCACAATACCACCATCACTGGCAAGCAGTCACACCAAAATAGTTCCCAAACATCAGACCCTGAACAGACACTGCAGGCTGTTGGATTTTGTTCTTTATTTGAACTGGGTTCTGACAGAACCTTTCTCGCTCTGTTGCAGTTCCCGTTTCCAGCCAGTAGATGTCGCCAACTCCCAATCAGTGGAAATTACACAACAGTCAGTAATTATTCACCTTTTATCGGACTGAAGAGACAGTCGATACCTGAAACACTTGACCAGCTGCAAATACGTTTTGCCGCAGTTCACATCAGGCATTGAGTAAAGTTAAATAATTGCATTAAATGATTACGGAGACCTGACTACCAGCTGGGCACTAATGGCAGCTTAATATTCAAGTCGACAAGACCTTTAGAAAGGACAGAGAAGTAGGGAAAGGAGGGAGAGAAGCAATATTACTAAAGGACAATATTGCAGCAGTTGAAAGAAATTATATCAGTGAAGGTGAGCGGGCAGTGTAAACACTCTGAGAGAGACCCATCACAACTGCCCCCACTGTACTCCTGCAGAAGGTATAGGAAGGGCGAGTGCGGGTGGATTTCTTCATTCTTTGTGAAACTGCTTGTGAGATTGTGGAAATGTCTGGAAGGAGAAAAACCGGCGGTAATGCTCGAGCCAAAGCCAAGTCTCGCTCATCCCGGGCCGAACTGCAGTTCCCTGTCAGCAGTTTTCACAGGCTCCTGCGAAAGCGGAACTCTGCTGAACGTGTGGGTGCCGGAGCCCCGGTCTATCTGACGGCTGTGCTCGAGTATCTGACGGCTGAAATCCTCGAGCTGGCCGACAACGCGGCCCGCGACAACAAGAAGACCCGCATCATCCTCAGACACCTGCAGCTGGCCATCCGCAACGACGAGGAGCTCAATAAGCTGCTGGGAGGGGTGACCATCGCTCCGGGCGGGATGCTGTCTAATATCCAGGCCGTGCTGCTCCCGAAGAAAAGCCCTGGGAGCATCAAGAACAAGTGAAGCGGCCCAGATTTAATCTAATAACAGGACAAGGACAGGACCAAACTTAATAAATCATTTGGAGAAGGAACAGAAAGATAGACAAGGTTCATTTAGTAGATGTGATATATTTAGATTTTCCGAAGGCCCTCGATAATGTACCGCATTCTAGACTCATGGGTAAGTTCAGAGTACATGGAGTCTGGGGACAGGTGGCAGAATGGATAGCAAGTTGGCTCCAAAACAGAAAACCGAGAATAGAGGTTAAGGGCAGCTACTCAGGCTGGCAAAAGGTGGAAAGTGTTGTTCCATAGGGATCGGTGCTGGGACCACTGTTGTTCACAATTTACAATAATGATTTGGATTCTGGAATCGGAAGTAAAATTTCAAAATTTGCCGATGACATCAAATTGGGGGATGTAGTTAATACAAAGGAAGAATGTGTCAAAATGCAAGAGGACATTAATAAACTTGCAGAATGAAGAATAAAGAGATCACACACTGATTGGATAATAAGAGTCTACACGGCATAGAAGAGAAAATGGATCTCGTGGTACAGATATACAAATTACAAAAAGTAGCGACGCTGGTGAATAAGATCATAAAAAGGCAAATCAAACGTTAGGATTCATTTCTAGAGGGGTAGAATTGAAAAGCAAAGAAGTTATGTTAAACTTGTATGGAATCTTGGTTAAACCACATTTGGAATACTGCGAACAGTTCTGGTCTCCATATTATAGACATAGGTTCATTGGAGAAGATGCAAACAAGATTCACAAAGATGATACCAGAAACCAGAGGATTTTCTTATCAGGAAAGGCCGAACAGACTGGGTCTCGTTTCACTGGAAAAGAGAAGACTGAGGGTTAACCTGATAGAGGTCTTTAAGATAATGATTGGGTTTGTTAGGACAGACGCAGAGAAAATGTTTTCACTTGTGGGGAGTTCAAAACTTCAGGTAATAAATATAAAATAGTCGCTAATAAATCAAATAGGGAATTCAGGAGAAACTGCTTTACCCAGAGAGTGGTTAGAATGTGAAACTCGCAACTACAAGGAGTAGATGAGGCAAATAACATAGGGGCATTTAAGGGGAAGATAGATCAGCACAAGAGGGAGAAAGGAATCGAAGGATATGCCGATAGGGTCATGTGAAGTAAGGAAGGAGGAGGTTCGTGAGCAGCATAAACGCTGGTATGGACCAGTTGGGCCGAATGGCCTGTTTCTCTGCTGCAGTTTCAATGTAACTCGATGTAAAGGCTTTTTTCAGAGCCACGCATTGAATCTGTGAAAGGGCTGGTTACTGACTGAAGGAAGACGTTGATATCATGCTACCAGTGTTGCGTTGAGCTGTTTTTGTCTCATTGTAGACGAGATGGGGTATTAATGGGACTGGAGTCGGGGCACCGACCACAGTCCGGTACTTTAAACGGTGACCTTTGGACCCAGTCCACACATCACCAGATTTCTTGCATTTATTCAAACTATTTGCCATGCTGGGCTCGTAAAGCATCACCAGAACGGATCGACTAACCTTTCTACATTTGTGGGATTCAACGCTTTGCTCCGTTTCTGTTCGATTTTGTTGGATGATTTAAATAACGCATTAAACAAACTGGGGAATCATTGAAATTTAACTTTGTTAATAAAAACAATTAACAGTGAATTGCCTGGTGCCCAGGAGATTAGAAATATTACTCGCTTTTCGTCCTGTTAACAAGTAAACCGTGTTTACAGTCCACCTACCCGCTTTGGTTCCAAATGGGGGATTAAACAGAGAAAGCGGGAGAGGAGGAGTCAGAGTGAGCGACAAAGCAGAGAGCGGCCTCTGATCTTCCAGCTCCACCTCCAGCTTTCTCCACCCGCCAATTTCAAATCGTTTATCGACAATTGAAACAAAACACAGCGGCCGGCACAAACGCTTACAGACTCGGGCTTCATATTCAAGGATTCCCAGAAATCCGGAGCTTTTAAATAAGCCCCGTTACAATTAACAGTCAGTGATATTCCTGCATAAATAGAGTCCCTTCGATAATAAGTCAACCCGCCTCCTTCCATTTCAGTCCCAGGCCCGATTCTATCTCCCCACACATCCCCTCCCAGACGAGTTCAGCAGTTTACAAACACTTCATTCCAGCTGATTTGGAGAATCTCACGTGTTGGGGTTTCAGTTGCGACGCGGATTTTCTCCGCCAGTTTTACCGTCTCACAGAGACTCTCGCCCTGAATCTGTGAAAAGAAAATGACCGTGAACTGGGAATGGGGCCGAACACATCCCCAGTTACAGTGAGGCCCGGACACTCCGTTCTCTCTGTTTTATATCAGGCAATCTCCCACCTTCATGTTCAGCACTCGAGAAAGAGCGAGACACACACTGTCAGTCTTACACTTCCTATCAGTGTGTTTATGTCACGCTCAATAGCAGTATCCCACCTTCATATGCAGCACCAGAGAGTTAGAGAGAAAGGGAAACAGATACGGTGACAGGGCGAGCGGAGATGCACAGTGCCACAGTATCAGTTGCAGACTGACCTGTGAAGTTCCGCTTCATCCAGAAAATCCCGTTGGAGAGACAGAAGATGCAATCTCATCTCTCACTGTTATACCAGAGACGGACACATTATTAATCCCAAACTCAGGGACAGTGCAGAGAGCGACAAAAACAATGTGGGCCGAATTCAACCCCCTCTTGCCTGTTGTACTATATTCGGTATTGCAGATCACGGCCGTTCGATCTTACTCGCAGTGACTGAGAGTTTCACTCTGATTATATTAATCTGGGACTATAGCTGTCAGATATTAATGCAAATACACGGACATCGACATTCCACCCATATTTCTCCAGGATTGGTTTGAGAAATCCTGCCTCAAGTTTCGGAGTCACAAGAATGAACAGAACCAATTGGCTCATTTCAAAATGTCACACTGTATCTATCAATCCCCCACAGTCAACATCCTGGGGGTCACCATTGACCAGAAACTTTACTGGACCAGCCACATATATACTGTGGCTACAAGAGCAGGTAAGAGGCTGGGTATTTTGCTGCGAGTGACTCACCTCCTGACTCCCCAAAGACTTCCCACCATCTACAAGGCACAATTCAGGAGTGTGATGGAATACTCTCCACTTGACTGGATGAGTGCAGCTCCAACAACACTCAAGGAGCTCGATAAAAACGAGGACAAAGCAGCCCGCTTGATTGGCATCCCATTCATCACCGTAAACATTCACTCCCTTCACCACCGGTGTACCATCCACAGATTGCACTGCAGCAACTCGCCAAGGCTTCTTCGACAGCACCTCCCAAACCCGCGACCTCTACCACCTAGAAGGACAAGGGCAGCAGGCGCATAGGAACAACACCACCTGCACGTTCCCCTTCAATTCACACACCATCCCGACTTGGAAATATCTCGCCGTTCCTTCATCGTAGCTGGGTCAAAATCCTGGAACTCCCTTCCTAACTGCACTGTGGGAGAACCTTCACCACACGGACTGCAGCGGTTCAAGAAGGCGGCTCACCACCGCCTTTTCAAGGGCAATTAGGGATGGGCAATAAATACTGGCCTCGCCAGCGACGCTCACATCCCACGAACGAATCAAATAAAATCCTGATTTCCTTCCATCAACGTGGGGAAATATCCACTCAAATTAGAACCTTAAAAACTTTACGAAGTTCACATTCAGCAATATAAAAGTTGTCGCTTATTGAATATTGAAGCAAAATTAATGTTATACTGGAAAAAAATAAATTTCAGCTGCCTGAGGAAGGGGTTAACCTATCGGCAGTGCAAATAAGGCGGACCCGGATATCGTCAGACTCACGATGCTTGCGTCACGCAGCTTTCATATCAACTTAAAAAATGTTGCGGAATGAAAATTAACCAAACTCAACTAAAACTCCTCCCCCCAAACTCTTTGTGCTGTGAAGCAATAATAACTTGCACAAAAATCTTAAGACAATTAAACGCTGGAAAATAAATTTCAGCTTCTTTTCGAATTCCAATTTCCAAAACACGAGCCGTGAAAGCACAGAATTTGTTTTTTTTAACAAACTTTTGTTTCTTTAGGATTTGAAAATCTGTTAAAACATTCCTTGAACCCGTATCAGAACTGCTGATGGTCTGAGCGGACCTAAGCCGCCTATATCTCGACATGCCCATTGTCCACATATTCGCAACACATTCTCTACATATTCTCAACACATTCTCTACATATTCTCAACACATTCTCTGCATATTCTCAACACATTCTCAACACATTCTCTTCATATTCTCAACACATTCGCAACATATTCTCTACATATTCTCTGCACATTCTCAACACATTCTCTTCATATTCTCAACACATTCTCAACATATTCTCTACATATTCTCTGCACATTCTCAACATATTCTCAACACTTTCTTTACATATTCTCTGCACATTCTCAACACTTTCTTTACATATTCTCTGCACATTCTCAACACTTTCTTTACATATTCTCTGCACATTCTCAACATATTCTCAACATATTCTCTATATATTCTCTACATATTATCAATACATTCTGAACATATTCTCTACATATTCTCAACATTTTCTCAACACATTCTCAACACATTCTGAACATATTCTCAACACATTCTCAACACATTCTCGATATATTCTATCCATATTCTCAACACATTCTCTACATATGATCAAAACATTCTCAACATATCATCTACGTATTCTCAACACATTCACAATTTCGCCTCTTATCTTCTGCAAAATGTTTAAACCCTGCAATTTAAGCAGCTTCCAGCATCATCTCGCTCAGTCTGACTTTTTGGGGAAGTTTTAACTCGGCCATTTCATGATCCTCAGCAACTATCCTCCGATTTCGAGCGATCTGATGTTTATAAGCGGGTGCTGTTTATGCATTAAGATGCCTAATGTAAACGTGAGTGGTTTCTATGGTTTATATGTTGAAAACTCCGAATCCAAATGTAAGCTTTATGTGTTAAAAATGCCTAATCTTATACCAAGGAGTCTCTTGCCCATTTCCCAGCCGTTTCCCACGGAAAGGTGAATCTTCTGGGGCTTCACAGGCATTAGATTGTCCCGGAGCAGGACTTAATCTCACGGTCCCCTCAACAACTCAGCTCATAGCAGCAGCCGTCTGACGGAATGTGTGACGGTCCAATGTCGAGCGAACATTCGCAGCTCTTGTTCCTGTTTGACGCTGTGTCATTCATACAACTCACTTTATGATTCAGAGGCTGGAATTCAGCGGACAGGCCTTTAGACTAAACAGAGGCAAGAGTAGGCTGGATGTTCGTCAGATCTTATTTTCCCATAGAGTAGTGAGCATCTGGAATGCATTGCCGGTCGGTGTGGTTGGTGCTGACTCTTTGCCTTCTGGAGGGTTCTGGACCGGTTCTTGACTGGGACAGAGATCGCATCATATAGAAGGTGAGTGGTTTTGCAGTTAATCTACACATGGTCGAAGTCATGGACTGGACTGGATTCGATCGCCTGAGGGGGTCGGGGGAATTTTCCTGAAATTCCCCTCCTTATCGCCCTTTAATTGTTTTTATGCTTTATCAACGCTCCCACGAGATTACACTTCCGATGGGTATGTGTGTGTGTGTTGGGGGATGGGGGGTGATTTTATTCGTTCCTGGGATGAGATTGTCGCTGGCAAGTCCAGGATTTATTGCCCATTCCTAATTGGCCTTGAGAAGGTGGTGCAGAGCCGCCTTTTTGAACCGCTTCAGTCCGTGTGGTAAAGGTTCTCCCACATTAAATGGTGGTGTTGGTTGTAACTGTCCAGTCACGATTCTCCAGTCATGTGGGGCAGGAGTGATTAACCTGCTGGTGTTTTCCTGCCCGTCATGTCCGTCTGCAACCCCAGCTCGTCAAAGTGTTTTTAGTGAAGCGATCTTTACACACAAAACCGCACGTGGGGAAGGGCTTGCGTCCGTCTGTAGTGAAATGAGACTCAATTCTCTTTGTGCCTCACCTTGCCCTTCTCTGAAGCTCAGGGACTCGAAATATTCTTGCCGGCCTCTGCTACAATGCGCCTGCGCATTTCTAGTCCCGTCCAACCGAAAGCAAAGTGACTGAATACGGAAGCGATCGAAAAATGCTCCCTGAAATCGGAAGGTTTGTTACAGCACAGCCCAAGGAGTCTCACCCCTTCTCCGAGTCTTTCTTCTCAACGCGCCCTTTCTCATTGCTCAGAGTGCGGAGGCCTGGTTTCTTCCGTTCACCCACAGTTGCATCAGGTCCGCACACTCCATGTTTAATTGTCTGGTTGGAGCAGAAAAGGAGATGATTTTAAGCCCAGTATACAGAGAGTCAGCACCAACCACACCAGCCGGCAATGCATTCCAGAGACTCACTACTCTCTGAGAAATGAAGAACCGCCTAACCTTCCAGACAATTTTTACTTCTGTGCAGACTAAACGCCTGTTCCCTGCTCCTCCCCAATCTTTGAAACTGGAAATAATCTGAAACTGTGCGCGCCCACCATCGGTGGCCTAGTAAAATGAGAACAATTAGTTCTTCTTTACTCGGTTAGCGGTCACTGTAATCAAGGGATGCAACTCAATGTGGTACAGCGAGTGCTTTGCATGTATGAGATCCTTAGTTTAATCCCCAGCATGTCCATTTTTTTTCCACCAGAATTAAGCAGGGAAAGGTGCATGACGCTTTCTGAGCGCAGCGAATTCCAACTTCTGAGGCTCCACAAGCATTAAATTTTCCCGGAGCAGGACTTCATCTCAAGGTCCCCTCAGCAACTCAGCTCATAGCAGCCGCCGACTGACCGGAATGTGTAACGGTGCAATGTCGAGCGAGCAGTCCCAGCTCTTGTTCCTGTCTGACGCTCTGTCATTCTTCCATCTCACTTTCTGATTCAGAGGTTGGATTTCAGCCTCGTCACTGACCATTAGCAAATATATTTTTTTATTTCCGCAGACATTTTTTTTTGGAAAGTTCAAAGCAAAGAGGAGCTGATACCCCGTGAACTGAAGCAGAGGTTGAACATTGTGAGCACGTGGGACCGCTGGGCATCTCGGTGTCCTGGAGAGACGGAGCAGAAAGCTCACTTCTTTACTTCGAAAGTGCCTGCTTGTTTAATTCTGAAGTGCCTCTTGCTCCGTGGGGATGTCGCTCAGTGTAAGATCGCATGAAATCCCGGGTTCAATCCTTGGTATCTCCAAACATGTTGGATTTCACACTTTTGATTCAATTGTGAAAATATCCTATGAGGCTCGCCTCACCTTTAAAGACAAGGACAGGAATATAGGAACAGGAGTCGGCCGTTCAGCCCCTCGAGCCTGCTCCGCCATTTGATAAGATCAGGCAAGAGTTTCTTTACCTCGCGAAAAACTTAACGCCCCGCACAGAATATAATTTAATGGTAGCGCGCCCACAAACGTTTAAATGTCTCCCATCTCAGGGTTGGACAGCGTGCCCATTGATAGATTATTTCCAGTTTCACAGATTGTGGAGGAGCAGTGGACTAGCGTTCAGACCAGACGCAGGAAAGAATAGTCTGGATGTTGTGAGCTTCTTCTTCTCTCAGAGAGTACTGAGTCTCTGTAATGATTCCCGGCTGGTGTGGTGGGTGTTGACTCTCTCTCTGCCTTCTCGAGGAATCTGGACCGGTTCTTGACTGGGGCTGAGATCTCATCACATGGAAGGTGAGTGGTTTTACAGTTAACCTGTACATGACCAATGACATATCCTGGACTGGTTTCAATCGCCTGAGGGGGTATTGGAGGAACTTTCCAGAATTTTCCTTCCTTATTGGCCCTGGATTTTTTTCTGGTTTGTAACCGCTCCCAGGAGATTACATGTTTCCGGTGGGTGGGGCGGGTGGTGTCGGTAGGAGGTGTCCAGTCACGATGCACGAGGCATGTGGGGCAGGATTGATGAACCAACTTGTCTTTTCCTGCCCGTCATGTCCGTCTGTAACTCCAGATCGTCAAGGTGTTTTTAGTGAAGTGATCTTTAAACACAAAATCACACCTGGGCCAAGTCCTGCGTTCGTCTATCGTGAAATGAGACGCAATGCTGTCAGTGTCTCACCTTATCCTCCTCTGAAGTTCAAGAACCCGAAATATTCCGCCCGGCCTCTGCTACCATGTGCCTGAGCGTTTCTAGTCCCGTCCACCCGTCAGCCTCGTGACTGATAACGGGAGCTTTCGAAGAACGGCGAACTGAAGCAGAAATAATGGTGCACATAGCCGGAGGAGACTCTCCCCCTCGCCCTGACTGTCTTCTCATTTCTCTGAGTGGCGAGACCTGGATTCTCCTGTTCGCGCACAGTTGTATCAGGTCCGCTTACCTCAGGTATAGTTGTCTGCTTGGAGTACAAAAGGAGATGCTTTTCTGTCCATTAAACCCTTGGGGTGGCCTTAGGAAAGTGAGACACTCAGTCTTTTTATACTTGGTTAGAGGTCTTCATTGTCTGGTGATGTAGCTCAGTGATAGACCGCATACTCCGCGTGTATGAGGTCCCGGGTTCTATCTTCAACCAATTTATCTCTCGAATTTTGAATTCCAATCAGTCGGCGGCTGCTATGAGCTGAGCTGCTGAGGGGACCGTGAGATGAAGTCCTGCTCCAGGATAATTGAATGTTTGTCTTAGAAGTTGGATCTCGCTTCCCTCTGAAAGGACGATTCGTCTTTCTGTGGGACATTCTGGTTAAAAAGAAGTGTTGGCAGCGTTAGATATTGAACCACGCAAAGCAGGCGCTATACACGCAAAGCAGGCGCTATACCACTGAGCTGCAACACGGAATGCAATAAACATCTTCCCAAGGGTAGAAGATTATCCTCGCTGGCAAAAAAAAGCTGCTGGAACTTTTCATTCTCTCTCAATTTGAAGCACTAATGAAAGCTTTCGAACCTGCTCAATCTTCCCAGAATGCAGTCTTCAACAATCAAGTTCTGTGTTGAACCAAACTCTGCAAGTGAAAGATCCATATTGAAAATTCCAAAATCCTTCAAGGGGTAATCATATATTTAATCGAATGTTTAATACTGAGCCTGAACTCGTATCAGGCCTTCATGTGGGGGAACACCTGGGCAACAGTGATCACAATATTATAAGTTTTCGATTGGCTGGTAGAAACAAAGGTACTGAAAGTTTACAACTTATTCCAGATTTCATTATAGCAAACTTCACTAAAATGGCAGAAGATTTAGAACAGGTTAATTGGCTAAAACTACTGGGTGGTGATGAAACCGATGTGGAATATAAATGGGAAGTTTTTTTAAAACAAGATAAAAAATGTGGAAGACAAATATGTGCACAAAGTCCAAAAATGGAGTGTGGTAAGAAAAGGCAAGGTGGCTGACTGGTCACGGACAAAGAGAAATAAGATGTAATCAAAAGGATTTCTACAAACTAAAGGCGTCTAAGACTCAACTAAACAGAGTTAGTTACCGGGAACAGATAAAGAAAACGGAGGCTGCTGTTAGATCAGCTAAAGGGATAATGGAAAATAGGAACCTAGAGAATTGTGGATGTTTTGGGAAAAGCGCTTTCAGTTATGTGAAGAGTCAGAGAACTGTCGAAGACTGTATTGGGCCATTGAGGGATGATCAAGGACAGGTTACGAAGGACTCACGGGATATGGTCGCAATGTTCAATGGGAACTTTGCGTCGGTCTTCACTCTTGAAGACGATGCTCGACTGTAAGAATTTCATGATGTTGTTGAAAATATTAACATCGATGAACATATTGTTTTAGAAATAATTACGAAGCTTAAAAGAGCTAAGATAGCCAGTCCGGATAATATGCACCCAAGGAGTCTTTAGGGATATTGGGCAGATGCTGTGATAGTCCCTTGTCCTTGTCTTCAATAGCTCGCTGCAATCTGGGACGGTTTCCGTAGACTGGAAGGAGGCTAAAAAGTCCCCATCTTTAAAAAAAATAGTTAAGACGGACCCGGGTAAGGGTTTGACCACAGTACGAGGGAATATGCTTCAGGGGCTCATTAGGGACTCAGATAGAGAAGGACATATTAGAGGCACCCAACATGGCTTCAAATAAAAGCGATCATGTCTTACAAAGCTGATCGTATTTTTTCAAGAAGTCACCAAGATGGTGGATGTGGCAAGCCCAGTAAACGCTCTTTACTTCGACTTCCAAAGAGTTTTTGACAAGGACCGCGCAAGATGTTTCTCTGCAAGATAGAAACCTCTGATATTAGTGGTAATATATTGAGCTGGATTGAGAACTGGCTGGAAGGTCGTAGGCAGAAAGTATTTATGGATGGATTTGGATCTGTTTGGAGACCGCTCACCAGTGGTGTCCCGCAGGGATCGGTTTTAGGACCATTGATCTTTACTATTATTATTAATAATCTAGACGTAGGTTTTGGGGGTACGATTTTTAGATGATATTAGGATTTGTGCGAGTGTGAGGTCTGTCGACAATTCTCGATTGCTTCAGGCAGATCTTGATGCGTTGGGGGATTGAGCTCGTGACTGGCTCCAAATAGAGCATAGAGCTCTAAAGGTTCATGAGGAATATCGCGATGTGATAGTTAAAGAAAATAAGGAGCTGGTGTCCATTTATAGGAACAAATAAACACAGGAACCAGAGTAGACCACTCAGCCTCAGGAGCCTCTTCCTCCATTCAATTAGATCATGTCTAATTTGTACCTTAACCCCATCTACCAACATTGGTTCCATAACCATTAATACCCTTGCCTAACAAAATTCTATCAAACTTAGTTTTGAAATTTTCAGTTGACCCCCAGCCTCCACAGCTTTTTTTGGGAGAGTGTTCCAGATTCCCACTACCCTTCTTGTGAAGAAGTGTTTCCTCACATCACCCCTGAATGGCCTAGCTCTAATTTATATGCCACCTTGTTCTGGACTCCCCCACCTGAGGAAATAGTTCATGCCTATCTGCCCTAACACATCCTTTTATCATCTTAAACACCTCGATTACTTCTCCCTTAATTTACGATATTCAATGGAATACAAGCCTGGTCTTTGCAACCTGTCCTCATAATTTAACCCCTTTATCCACAGTATCATTCCAATGAATTTGCGCTGAACCCCCTCCAGGATCAATATATCCTTCCTGAGTTGCGGTGCCCAGAACTGAATGTGGTACTCCAGATGGGGTCTCACCAGAGTTCTGTACAGCTGTAAAATAACTTCCATCCCCTTTTATCCCAGTTACTTTGAGATGAAGGCCAACATTCCATTAGCCTTTTTTAATTAGTTTTTGTACCTGTCCGCTAGATTTTATTGATTCCTGTGCTTGAACCCTTAAATCTCACTGCTTCACCACAGTTCCGAGCTTCTCGCCATTTAGAAAATATCTGATCAATCTTTCTTCGATCCGAAGTGAATGACATCACACTTTCCCGCATTGAACTCCAATTGATTACAAAACAACACCAACTATTTTGTCCTTGTACAAGACCGTCGTTCGGCCTCAGTTTGAATAATTCGTCCAGTTTTGGATTACGCATACTGAGTAATACTGAGGATTTGGAAAGGGTGCAGAAGAGGGCAACCAGATTAATTCCCTGTTTGAAACATCCTAGTTGTCAAGATAGGCTAAAAGAGCTGGGACTCTACACTTCAGAGAAGCGTAGGTTTAGGGGTGATTTGATCGAGGTGCATAAGAAAATGATGGGAATAGATTGTGCTCGGGGAGACAGTTTATGGCAACTAAATAGGTTAGGAAGGACCATGGGTCACAATTTTAAGCTGTACAAAGTCAGATCTCGGTTAAATGTCAGGAAATGATTCTTTTCCCAGAGAATAGTGAACCTCTGGAATAGAGTGCCGGTTCGTGCAGTGGACGCCGATTCGCTGAATTCCTTCAAGCGAGAGCTGGACCTGCTTCTGACTGCGGTGGAGATCAGCTCGTCCAAAAGGTAGGGACTCCATAGAATTATCAGGGTCAGTATGATCTCCGGGGAGGACAAACTTCACAGACTCAGAAGGTTAGAGAACAGGAGGACAGAGAATATATTTTGTTTCGGCCAATCGACCTGCTGATGTGGGGAAATGTTGCATATACTTTATTTTATATTAACAGGTGCAGTTATGTCGTAAAGATTGAATTTGTGAAGCCAATAATTCCGATTGGTTTGTGAGTTTACTTGGCGTGAAATGAAGCAGTTTATCGATTGGGATCAGCTTCATCTTAACAAGTGTTTCCTGTCTGGGAATATTGAACGATTGATGAGGCGTGTGACACATGTTCAGAAACACGAATATCCAGTTCAGATTAAAAGGGCGAACTGTTCATGTATCCCTGGGTTACAGTATCATAATGTTAGATATTGGACAGTGAATTAAGAAGAATATCCAATTCAGATTATAAGGGGCACTATTGATGCATCCCGGGGTTACAATGTCATATTGTTAGATAAAAGGCAATGCAGAAACACAAATATACAGTTCATATTATGAAGAGGAACTACTGCTACATCCCTGGTTATGCTGTCGTATTGTCCGATAGGGGGCAGTGCAGAAACACGAATATCGAATTAATTAGAAGGAGGAACTATTGTCATATTCCAATGTTACTGTTTGGTATTATTAGAAATTGGAGGGTACAGAAAAATGAATATCCAGGACAGATTATAAAGGAAACTGTGGATGTATCCTTGCTTTACGCTGTCACATTATTATATATTGAGCAGTGCAGAAACACGACTATAGAGTTAAGATTTAAAAAGTGGAACTGTTGTTACATCCCTGGGTTACACTATCGTATTGCCAGATATGGAGCAGTGCATCAACACGAATATCCTGTTCAGTTCAAAGCCGAATGATTGATGCATCTCTGGGTTACACGATCGTATTGTTAAATGTTGGACAATGCAGAAACACGATTATTTAGTTAAGATTATAAAGGGGAACTATTGTTTCATCCCTCGTTTACACTGTCGCATTGTTAGATATTGGAAGTGCCAAAACATGATTAACTTATGCAGATTATACGGGGGAACGACTGCCAAATCCCTGGATTACACTTTCGTATTGTGGGATATTGAACAGTGCAGAAATATGAATATCCATTCCAGGTTATAAGGGGGAACTATTGTTACATCCCCGGGTTACACTGTCGTATTATTAGATATTGGGCAGCGCGGACACGTTAATATCCAGTTCAAATAATAAAGGGGGAACTATTGTTACACCTTTGGTTTACACTATCGTATTGTTAGATTATGGGGCAGTGCAGAAACAGGAATATCCAATACAGATTATAAAATGGAACTACTGTTATATCCCTGGGTTACACTATCGTACTGTTAGATATTGGACAATGCAGAAACACGAATATTCAGTTCAATTTATAATGGGGAATTACTGTTCCATCCCTGTGTTACAAAACCTTATTATTAGATATTGGACAGTGCAGAAACATGAATATCCAGTTCAGATTAGAAGCAGGAACTATTGATACATCCATGGTTTAAGTTACCATATTGTTAGATACGGGACAGCATACTCGCCTCCGGGATCATTCAAGCACATCACAAATCTCAACCTAAGAGAAGCATGAAGCTTAGTGCTTTACAGAACGGGATGAGGCCAGTCGGCCCAATATATCAGTGCGAGTTCATGGTTGATGCAATTCAAAACGTAAGACATGGTAAACTTTCTTCCAGATGCCCTATATCTTCAACAACTTCAAATATTAAATTCAATTTTCCCTGAAATGATGCATTGGTAAAAGTTGCAATTGTCTCTATTCCGGTTTTTCCATTCCCTGTGGTAAAACATCCAAAGCTGCAACAAAACTCTGCGTGAAGAATTTACACCTAATCTCGTTCATGATGAGCTGGAATTGATGACACCTTGTCACATATCCTCGCAATCAGAGGATACATTAATTCTCCATTACTGTATGACTGATCATCGCAACCAAAGGATACAGTCATTCACTTTTGCTCTATCACTGATCCTCACAACCAAAGGATACAGTAATTCTCTATTAAATTTCAAACCATGACTGTGTTTGTTACAGTAATTCTTTATTACTGTATCAAACACTTTCATGGTTTGAAATTTAAGTCTCCTCTTCTCCATTTCCATATCAAAATATCCCGGCGTTTTACATCTTTCCTCATACAGTATCCTTTCGCTAGCCTCATTCGAGAGAATGTACATTGTGCTCTCTATGGGTTTAATGTTGTTTCTATAATGGTCTTCCAAACTGCACACTGTACTGTGAGACTACAGGCTTTAACCAAAGAGAATAAATAATAAAGCTTCATCCAAGTTATCAGCCCGAGAGAGCAGTAAATCGGGTTATAACCCAAGAGAAAAAAGACATATAATTAATACATCTTGATCCTGGTAGTTGGCCTCATTTTCGTGCACCCTCAAGGCTGCCTCCTCAGTCTATTTGCCCCACTTTTGCCAGCCGTACCTTCAGCCATATCCACACTCCAGAATGCCCTCTGTTTCAGTGTGATGTCTGTTGATAAACCGAGTTATGTTGTTCGAACAAAACAGTGTCCACAAGTACTAGCTAATGTTAATTTATATCAACAAGTCCGTCTATTATATAAATCTATTTCCGGTACAAAATTATAAGCCCAGAAATTACTTTTGCTCATACAGTTGACAACTAGTGAACACATTCCAATTAAAGTCAACAACAACTCGCATTCACAGACCGCCTTTAATGTAATAAACATTCCCAGGGGCTTCACGGAGGAGTGGGTAAAAACGGGCACTAAAGGAATAAGAAGATATCAGGAAGACTGGCGAAAATCTGGGTCCACGAGTGAGTTTAAGGAGGGTGTAAAAAGAGGAGAAGCAAATGAAGAGACGGAGGGGATAAGGTTGGTTTTCGAGAGTCGAATTTAGATGTTTGAAGGGTGGGATTAAGAGAGTGGACGCTTGCAAAATAAAACAATAACTATTTGTAATTATATAGCGAATTTAACATAGATAAATATCCTCGGCCGCTTTACTGAGATGTGATCAGATAAAAATGGACCTCCGGCCAAAGAAGGAGATATTAGGAGTGATGATACAATTGTGAAGCAAGAGATGGCTTTCATGGAAGGTCGGAAAGAAGGAATTAACTTGCCTTTACACAGCGCCTTTCAAGGCCCCAGGACGTCCCAAAACGCTTTGCATTCAATGAAGAACATTTGAAATGTAGGAAAATGGCTGCAGCCAGTCAGCTCCCACAAACTTCAATGAGTTAAAAGACCAGAAATTCGGTTTTATTAATTTTAGTTGAGGGATAAACACTGTTCTGGACAGTTTGGAGAATTGTCCTGCCCTTTTTTTGGATATTGCAGTGGGATCTTTTTTATCTACTTGAGAAAACAGATGGACCCTCGGTTCCCAATGTACCCTAGAGGATGTCAGCACATCTGACAGTACAGTACTTCCTGCGTATTGCATTTTAATATCAGGCTGGGTTGTTTCATGGAGTGGGATTTGAACTCACGACCTTTTAATATCAGAATCGAGACTGCTACCACTGAGCCACCATTGATACGTGAAAGGGCGAGATGGAGATGGAGAGGCATCGATATGAAGACACGACCATGAAAAGTAGGACAAATGGACTGAGGATGCAGACACGGCCAGAGATGGAGGAGTGGAGTGTTTGGAAGAGGATGCAGGGCTGTAGGATGTTACAGAAACAGAGCGGGTTGAGGCCCTGGTGGATTTAAGTGTAAGAAAGAAAAAAATAAAGTAGAGGCTTCAGAGCCTGGAAGTCAATGCAGGTCAGTAAGGACTGGGGTGATTCGTGAGGGACTCATGAATCAAAAAGAAAGGGGATGGAATGAGTGGCCAGGATGTGCAGATTGTGGGGTCAAAAATCATGACTTCCCAATTTTTAACTGTATGAAATTGTGGCTCATCTAAAACAGAATATCGCTCTGATCGCATAAAAGACATTGGAAGGGCCATGAGAGGGCTTGGTTTTGTCAGCGTACATCTGAAATCTGGTCCATGTCTGCGGACAATGTCACGAAACTGTGGATGTATCCTTGCTTTACGCTGTCACATTATTATATATTGAGCAGTGCAGAAACACGAATTTCGAGTTAAGATTTAAAAAGTGGAACTGTTGTTACATCCCTGGGTTACACTATCGTATTGCCAGATATGGAGCAGTGCATCAACACGAATATCCTGTTCAGTTCAAAGCGGAATGATTGATGCATCTCTGGGTTACACGATCGTATTGTTAAATGTTGGACAATGCAGAAACACGATTATTTAGTTAAGATTATAAAGGGGAACTATTGTTTCATCCCTCGTTTACACTGTCGCATTGTTAGATATTGGAAGTGCCAAAACATGATTATCTTATGCAGATTATACGGTGGAACGACTGCCAGATCCCTGGATTACACTGTCGCATTGTGGGATATTGAACAGTGCAGAAATATGAATATCCATTCCAGGTTATAAGGGGGAACTATTGTTACATCCCCGGGTTACACTGTCGTATTATTAGATATTGGGCAGTGCGGACACGTTAATATCCAGTTCAAATAATAAAGGGGGAACTATTGTTACACCTTTGGTTTACACTATCGTATTGTTAGATTATGGGGCAGTGCAGAAACAGGAATATCCAGTTCAGATTATAAAATGGAACTACTGTTATATCCCTGCGTTACACTATCGTACTGTTAGATATTGGACAATGCAGAAACACGAATATTCAGTTCAATTTATAATGGGGAATTACTGTTCCATCCCTGTGTTACAAAACCTTATTATTAGATATTGGACAGTGCAGAAACATGAATATCCAGTTCAGATTAGAAGCAGGAACTATTGATACATCCATGGTTTAAGTTACCATATTGTTAGATACGGGACAGCATACTCGCCTCCGGGATCATTCAAGCACATCACAAATCTCAACCTAAGAGAACCATGAAGCTTAGTGCTTTACAGAACGGGATGAGGCCAGTCGGCCCAACATGTCAGTGCGAGTTCATGGTTGAAGCAATTCGAAACGTAATACATGGTAAACTTTCTTCCAGATGCCCTATATCTTCAACAACTTCAAATATTAAATTCAATTTTCCCTGAAATGATGCATTGGTAAAAGTTGCAATTGTCTCTATTCCGGTTTTTCCAATCCCTGTGGTAAAACATCCAAAGCTGCAACAAAACTCTGCGTGAAGAATTTACACCTAATCTCGTTCATGATGAGCTGGAATTGATGACACCTTGTCACATATCCTCGCAATCAGAGGATACATTAATTCTCCATTACTGTATGACTGATCATCGCAACCAAAGGATACAGTCATTCACTTTTACTCTATCACTGATCCTCACAACCAAAGGATACAGTAATTCTCTATTAAATTTCAAACCACGACTGTGTTTGATACAGTAATTCTTTATTACTGTATCAAACACCTTCATGGTTTGAAATTTAAGTCTCCTCTTCTCCATTTCCATATCAAAATATCCCGGCGTTTTACATCTTTCCTCATACAGTATCCTTTCGCTAGCCTCATTCGAGAGAATGTACATTGTGGTCTCTATGGGTTTAATGTTGTTTCTATAATGGTCTTCCAAACTGCACACTGTACTGTGAGACTACAGGCTTTAACCAAAGAGAATAAACAATAAAACTTCATCCAAGTTATCAGCCCGAGAGAGCAGTAAAGCGAGTTATAACCCAAGAGAAAAAAGACATATAATTAATACATCTTGATCCTGGTAGTTGGCCTCATTTTCGGGCACCCTCAAGGCTGCCTCCTCAGTCTATTTGCCCCACTTTTGCCAGCCGTACCTTCAGCCATATCCACACTCCAGAATGCCCTCTGTTTCAGTGTGATGTCTGTTGATAAACCGAGTTATGTTGTTCGAACAAAACAGTGTCCACAAGTACTAGCTAATGTTAATTTATATCAACAAGTCCGTCTATTATATAAATCTCTTTCCGGTTCAAAAGTATAAGCCCAGAAATTACTTTTGCTCATACAGTTGACAACTAGTGAACACATTCCAATTAAAGTCAACAACAACTCGCATTCACAGACCGCCTTTAATGTAATAAACATTCCCAGGGGCTTCACGGAGGAGTGGGTAAAAACGGGCACTAAAGGAATAAGAAGATATCAGGAAGACTGGCGAAAATCTGGGTCCACGAGTGAGTTTAAGGAGGGTGTAAAAAGAGGAGAAGCAAATGAAGAGACGGAGGGGATAAGGTTGGTTTTCGAGAGTCGAATTTAGATGTTTGAAGGGTGGGATTAAGAGAGTGGACGCTTGCAAAATAAAACAATAACTATTTGTAATTATATAGCGAATTTAACATAGATAAATATCCTCGGCCGCTTTACTGAGATGTGATCAGATAAAAATGGACCTCCGGCCAAAGAAGGAGATATTAGGAGTGATGATACAATTGTGAAGCAAGAGATGGCTTTCATGGAAGGTCGGAAAGAAGGAATTAACTTGCCTTTACACAGCGCCTTTCAAGGCCCCAGGACGTCCCAAAACGCTTTGCATTCAATGAAGAACATTTGAAATGTAGGAAAATGGCTGCAGCCAGTCAGCTCCCACAAACTTCAATGAGTTAAAAGACCCGAAATTCGGTTTTAATAATTTTAGTTGAGGGATAAACACTGTACTGGACAGTTTGGAGAATTGTCCTGCCCTTTTTTGGATATTGCAGTGGGATCTTTTTTATCTACTTGAGAAAACAGATGGACCCTCGGTTCCCAATGTACCCTAGAGGAAGTCAGCACATCTGACAGTACAGTACTTCCTTCGTATTGCATTTTAATATCAGGCTGGGTTGTTTCATGGAGTGGGATTTGAACTCACGACCTTTTAATATCAGAATCGAGACTGCTACCACTGAGCCACCATTGATACATGAAAGGGCGAGCTGGAGATGGAGAGGCATCGATATGAAGACACGACCATTAAAAGTAGGACAAATGGACTGAGGATGGAGACACGGCCAGAGATGGAGGAGTGGAGTGTTTGGAAGAGGATGCAGGGCTGTAGGATGTTGCAGAAACAGAGCGGGTTGAGGCCCTGGTGGATTTAAGTGTAAGAAAGAAAAAAATAAAGTAGAGGCTTCAGAGCCTGGAAGTCAATGCAGGTCAGTAAGGACTGGGGTGATTCGTGAGGGACTCATTAATCAAAAATAGAGAGGTGGGGATGGAATGAGTGGCCAGGATGTGCAGATTGTGGGGTCAAAAATCATGACTTCCCAATTTTTAACTGTATGAAATTGTGGCTCATCTAAAACAGAATATCGCTCTGAACGCATAAAGACATTGGAAGGGCCATGAGAGGGCTTGGTTTTGTCAGCGTACATCTGAAATCTGGTCTATGTCTGCTGACAATGTCACCAAAGGGCAGCATGTAGATGAGGAAGAGGAGGGGGCCAAGGATTGAACCTTTAGAGACATCAGAGATAACGGCGATAGGGTGGGAAGAGAAGCTTCTCCTGGCCATGATCAGATAGGTGACTTGAACCAAGCGAGGGGAGGGCCACCGAAAGTGGCCAATGATCGATGAATGAGGAGGTCACGGGTGGGTTTCCTGTAGGTGTGGAGGAGAGGGTGTAGATGGGGAGCGGAGGGCCATGGAGGGATTTATCCCCAGGATGAACATTTAAAATGTTAGGCGATCGGGATCTGGGAGTCAGTTAGGTATTGTGAGGCTGAACAGGACCTGGTGCTGTTTGGAAAGTGGAGGTTGGGTGACCGGCCAGGAGGGCATTAGAGGAAAGCAGGCTGGAGGGGTCAGAGGCATTGATGAATGTTTCAATGGCAATGGGCTGAGGAAAGAATGGAGGCTCGTGCGGGAAGCAGGATTTACATGGGACCAATTTTACTGGAGCCGTCAACAAATGTAAAATAAATGGATAAACATCTGCAGTAAAATAACGGAGAGAGGAATGGCAATGAAGCTCGTTCAGTGTCCGACCCCCAGTATCACCAACAGACATTTTTCGACTGCAATCCTCAACGTGGCCTTTAACATTCCCCGTGTCAGAGACTCAATATTCAAATTTTAATTGGGAAACTGCAGGAAGAGAGTGAAACGGGTCTGCTTGTGCCCGTGGATTCAGAGTACACGCGGAGAAATTGGTAAAATCTATGAAAGAATCGGCAGGAGTGAACATGGTCAATACAATTCGAACCGCTCAATGCTTTTGGACCAGTCCTTTCTGAGCACAGCTTTTAACTTTATTCCTGAGAGAGATCTCATTAAGATAATGTCCTTGACTTTGAGATGTTTGTGTTATATCCACGTCATTATTTACATTGGAGACAAAGCTGCTGATGTAATGTGTTTGTTCAAGGGACTATAATTAATTGCAATGATCAGGGGTATAACCGTGTCAGTGAAGATTTATCCCCTGTATTAATCAGGCTCGTTGCAATATATCAGCTCAGAGTGCCGGCCGGAGCTGCGGTTTGCAGATCAAGAGAAGTCATTGCTGCTCATCGAAATGGGATATCCAGTAATGTCTCAGATAGAACGAATTTACTATCCTGTTCTTGCAGCCATTGGAGTTCCGGGTAAGCCGTTATCTCATCTGTGAATATTGTTAATCGGTGTTAACTGAGCTGCTGCACTTGGCAAATTATTTTTCTCCAACCATGTTTTACATAGCCGCCTGTTCTGTTCCATCAGTTGGATGATGGAATATTTAAAGTCGCTGCTCTTTTGGTTTTGCATTATATCTCTAATGAACTTTGTATATCCAACCCTGGCGTTGTTATTGGATAATTCTCTGCACTGAATGTTTTGTTCAAGAATGGTATGTACTTAACATCTGAACGTTCGGTCGAGTTGCAACTGCTTAGCTGCAGTGAAATGTGTTTATCCACCCCTGGCATTGTTACTGGATTATTCTCTGCAGTGAATGTATTGGAAACAGGTATCTGGGCTAAGAGCTGGTCTCAGACCATCAGGAACTGATAACAGATTCATGTTGTGGAACTAACCTCTCCTGGAATATTTTTTCATCAATGTGTTTTCAGTGATTGATAATGAGACAGCTCATTTTCTCATTATGTGGAGATGCCGGTGATGGACTGGGGTTGACAATTGTAAACAATTTTACAACACCAAGTTATAGTCCAGCAATTTTATTTTAAATTCACAAGCTTTCGGAGGCTTCCCCCTTCGTCAGGTGAACGATATCACATCGTTTTTTCACATCGTTCACGTGACGAAGAGGGAAGCCTCCGAAAGCTTGTGAATTTAAATTAAAATTGCTGGACTATAACTTGGTGTTGTAAAATTGTTTACATTTTCTAATTGTAACAGAAGGCAGCGCAATGTCCTCCCTCCACAATAATATGGTTCAATTTAAGTGTGATTTCAATGCATTTATTGATTATCACTGTTACGAAATATTATTCCATTATGTGTGCATCTGACGCAGCTCCAGACTTCTGGTTACTGAACTGAGTTTGTTGCTGATTCTTTCACCTCTCATTCTTTGCTTCACTGTGGGTGAATTCACTGCAAGATGCAATGTTTTGAGGTTATGTTGCATCAGTTTGCACTTTATCTGTTGGAATCATGAGCCCCTCTATTTATCTGTAGATTATAAGTAGCAGCGGTGATGTTGGCGTTTTGTTAATTGAACAATGCCGCACAATGCTGTACTTTGTAATTACAGGAGGAGGAATTTCAATTATTGTGACTGTGTCTGGAAGAGGCATTCGATTCTGTTTATTCCATGAATTGTAGATGAAGTGAACAGTGTGGGTGAACAGGTGGAGACTTGGATGATCTGTAGAAACATTCAACTGTTCACAGATGGTTCATCATTTGAAAAACTGACACTAAGAATAGGATCGTTGGAACACGGGGCTGGGGAAGAGAAAGCAGGCGCAGGATGTTCGGATTTACTCGGATGTAAAAAGGGGCTTTGAGAAAGAGATTAGAGAGAGTGCGGAGAGATGGAGAGGAACGATAGAGAACGCGACGAGGACTGAAAACGAGAGGGAGTGGGAGAACGAACGATAGAAAGAAAGAGAGAGAGAGACACACACACAGAGAAAATGAGAGGGAGAGAGGGAGAGAGAAAGACAGCGGCAGCTTTGTGAATAATTCATCGGAATGAACTGCTGAAAATTGCAGTACAATTATGAAGAGGAAATGTGACTTGAAGGTGTTATTAGGATGTTGTCAGATTGTGAGAGTTTTATTTTACTCGCGCCGGTTGTGTTTATTACTAACAATATCAGGTCCTCAGTCTGTTTATGTGAATGTTCATCTTACTTGTTTACTGACTGAATGCATAAAACATAATTAAAATGTAATTAAAGAATAACATCAGTCATTTCATAATCGCATTGAATTATTAGGATATTATATTCTAGAAGTTTTGTGTCAGCTTAATTCAATAAAGAATGATGCTAATTTAATTCATGCATTTTAATTTAAATTTAATTGAATGTGCAAATCAAATTTATTGAAAACATTACGTAACCAACGAGTTGTTCCCTGCCACCAATAACCACAGAAATTAAAGGTTGAATTCAGTAATTGTCTTGTGTTACTATGACGTGTAGATTAGATTTCCTCGAACACTCTGCTGCAGTCTCTCCCTGTGAATCCCAGCCCCTCCACCCACTGCATTGAATCCTTTGTCTCCTCACCCGTTGATTCATTTCATTCGCTTTCCCAAACCATCTGCTCCCGACACCCCTCCAACTCCAACATGTCCTTTTCCTTTGTCTCCCTCCCAATCTCACTCACTCGCTCGGCCACCATCTGCCTCTTCCAATCCGATCCGAAGTCTCAAACTCACCGCTGCGAATTTCGGTCTTTCCCCTTTTGTGCCAGACCCTGTCGGCTCTCTCCACCCAGAGCAACAAACCAGCAGCACTTCCCCCTGTCCCAACCTCCCGGCCTTCGCTCATTTACCCGTCCAACTGGAGCCCAAATCCAGATTTAACTCTTTGGATTGCTGGCTTTAAAACCCCTTGTCCCTTCCCCACCGGCATTGTGCCCTCACTCGGCCCCTCCAGTGGATCCGGTACTCACTTTATTCACTTTCTGTATCAATTTCCCAATTCATTATTGGTAATTGTCTTGAAAAACATTTCTCTGCCCGAAAGTGCTGCCAATATCAGTGAATCAGTTTCCAGCGTTTGATGCATCAACAAAGCTGGAAATTTAACCCCAGATCCTCTCAAACTGTTGCTTTTTCACCAGGTCTGATCAGTAATTTCTCTGCTTCCTTTTCTCTCTCTTACAGTTAACTTGGTGGCGATTGTGATCCTGTCCCGAGGAAAATGCGGACTCTCCAAATGTATCACTCGCTACCTGGTGGGAATGGCGGCGGCCGATCTACTGGTCGTTGTTACTGATCCGATATTGAGCTGGATTGGTCTGATTTATTTCCGAACTTCATTCCTGAGAATTACTCCCGTGTGTTCTCTCATTAACTTCCTGGCTCTTGCAACCACCGAGATTTCTGTCTGGTTCACAGTCGCTTTCACCTTTGATCGATTTGTGGCCATTTGTTGTCAGAAGCTGAAAAGAAAATATTGCACCGAGAAAACGGCGGCTGCTGTTGTCGGGGTGGTGAGTGTACTGAGCTGTTTACGAAACATTCCCTGGTACTTTGTAATTGGCCCGGAATATAAAATGGACAATATAACCTGGGGTTGTGTCTTGAAACCTACATTTTTCACTTCACCCGCATGGGCAGCGTTTGACTTGTTTATTCTTGTGTTAATGCCTTGTCTCCCATTCATTCTGATTTTGCTGTTCAATGTTCTCACCGCCAGGCACATTTTAGCGGCCAGTAGAGTCCGCAGTGGACTCCGGGGCCGCAGCAATGGAGAGAATCACAAGGATCCAGAGATGGAGAACCGAAGGAAATCCATAATTTTACTCTTCAGTATATCAGGCAGTTTTATATTGTTATCGAGCACATTAGTTTTTTTTGTTATCTCTGTGCGTATAACAAACGCCCAGTTCTATACGGTCAGTTACATTGAGTCAGCCGGATTCATGCTTCAACTTCTCAGTTCCTGCACCAACACGTGTATTTATGCTGTGACCCAGACTAAATTTAGAGAGGAGCTGAAAAACGGGGTGAAATACCCACTGAATCTAATTGTTACGTTAGTTAAATCATAGAAACATCTCAAGGCTTGTCATCGAAAATTAAATAAAAAGTCAATTCGAGAAGATTTTCACGTTTGGCAGTGGTGTAAGACGGGCGGTAGCGGATCGGGCGCCCGTTATTCACCGCTCCTGATTTTACTATCCATTGACATCAATGAGTTCACTATAACTGATATCAATCCAAAACTTTCAAAACATTTGGAAATATCAGACAGGAATTGTATTTTACCCGACAAATGCGGTGTTGTGAAATGATACAAGATGTGATTCTAACGTGAAATAGTTTACTGCTATTAGTCTGGAAATAATGATTTCAATATTAAATCGTTAATCCTGAAATGAATAAAATCTAATCCTCCTTTTCGGTTGATGATTATTTCCCATCACACACACTGCCCGGTGGGATGGACTCAGGGCGAGCTGTTAGGTTCAAACAGCGTCCTGTTCATTGCGACATTTCTTTTGACCAGAACAGAATAATAATGGACCAACATCCGGACCGTTACTAACTGGTAAAATATTAATGCAATTTCAAACTCCAGTGGGGAGATCCGGAGATCGTTTCCTCTCTGAGCTGCTGTGCAGCAATGTTTACTCACTGCAGGGAGTTTAATGGGACATGAGGCTGGGCCTGGTTACACAGATCTATGAGGAAACCTCCTGATACATTTCCGAGACGATCAGGGGCCGGGATATTTCACACGGCCGCAGCAGGCCAAGGGAAAGCTCTCCTGCTCCGCCTTGCCCCACAAAATATAAGTTAAAAAGAAACTTCTCAGTATTCTGGATCACTCAATGCCCATCGAAAGGGCGGCTCCTCCACTCATTGGTGCCCAATATTAAATGATGTCCCGTGTACGTCATAATACTCTGATTTACATATTACACGTGTTCTGACCGGAAACAGGTGGATGTTGCTCCGGCCGCTCTTCTCGGGACCCGACCCACGATGGCTGAGGCAGGAATGCCAGCGTTAAAGGGGCGGTAAGTGAACTGACATAATTTACTAGCCTCATCCGCCCCATTTCCGCCAGTCGAGATACTTAAAATCGGCCACACCTTTCCTGACCTAAGCCCTGGGATCAATCATCGAAGCCCAAAAGCTGGTCCATTTCCTCAAACTACTCCCGTTCAGAGCACGTGGAGGGAAATTTTCTCCATCGCTGGGGGCTGAACTCGTCGAGAGGATCACCCGTCACTTATAGAATCGGCCCGATTTTAATTTCTGCTCAATCAATTTACCGCCCAAGTATTGAAGGTGAAATTAACCTCTACGTCTCTGTGCGCAAGGTTCGACAGTCGTGTGAAAGACAACAGACAGTATTTGCCAAACACTAACCTAACGTGAATGTGGGCGAATGGATTCGTGTATTCAGGTAAAAGGTGATAACCCCCCTCCAAATAGGAGGGATAACGCTCACCAGTGTAGGACAGAACCCCTATACTGTGGAGTCGAAGAGAGGTTCACCCCCAACAGCTCGGTAACACAGGACACTCTACTCTCCAGAAATTCCTCGGAACACACACCAAGACAGATATCAACTGTTGCTGGAAGACCATCAATTCGGTTAAGGTGGCCCTATGGTCCACCCAAAAACTGCTGGTCGTCCAGCTGAAGGAGCTGTCCATGACTGAGTGTTGCCGACTTGCGCGCCCCATGGTCCAGGAGTAAGTGGGACACATTGAAGCGAGGTGAGGCCCACATAAAAGCTCTATGGGGAAAGGCCACCTGTAAGGCCATTTCACCTTGTATTGCACAGCATGTATTAGAAGATATGTACTGTGTTTTGAATAATAATAATGGAATCGTAGTGTTTACAATCTGTATTGTATTGTTTTGAATTGTGACTGTGATATTTACATTGAACGGTGTGTATCCATCAATTTTATGAAATAAAGTATAATTTGAAAGATAAAAAATGTTCCAGTCTCACCGTGTCTGTTGTTATTAGACAGTGAAGACTGGAAACGTAGCCGGACAGTAAAGATATGGGGAAATAAACAAAGAGCATCTCATGCATACACCAGGTGAGAAATAGGAGTATTTTCTTTATGGTGTGAAACTAGGGACTGTAGAGGAGCAAAGGGTTTTGTGTGTCCAGGTACACCAATCACTAAAAGCTAGTGCACATGTCACAAAAATAATTTTATAGATCCCAATTTCTGGGCTGTCATATCCCAAGGTACCGCTATCAGGTACTTAGCCAACACGCAGGAATTTGCTGATACAATGAGGCCCCACTGCCTCCCTTGCTGGTCCATTCCATACATCCAGCAGCCTCTGCATTAAAAAAGTTACATTCAATCATTCTGCTCATCCTTATGTGAGTTTGGATATTTTTGTTTTTAATTCCGTTTATTGCATTGACAGTTTTTTCCCTTTTTTGTACATTTCTATTTTTATTTAATTCTTGCAGATTTTGCATTTTTAAACCAATTCTCCAAACCCTGTGCGCAGTGAGTGCTGACTCCGGGTCCTTTGATTGACAGCTCTCACCTCCTCCCACCGCCCCCACCTCCCCACACACTTCCCCCCCACCCCCGCTATCAACCTGGGCTGGCTCCTCCTATCACGTGACAGGCAGCAGCGTCGTTCAAATTTGTGCGCTGACGTCACGACGCAAACGTGCCGGTTCGACGCGAGTGACGCCGCGCATGCGCCACACGGTCCCTGTGCCGCGTTTCTTCAGAAACTCTGCCCACCCATTTAATCCCCTCCCACGGCCCATGTCCTCTCTCCCCAATCATGGACTCTCCCCACCCATTTAATCTCCTGCCACAGACCAAGTGCTCTCTCCCCTATTGTGGACTGTCCCCACCCATTTAATCTCCTCTCACAGCCCATGTGCACTCTCCCCGATTATGGAGTCTACCCCACACATTTAATCGCCCCCCCACCACAGCCCATGTACATTCTCCCCTATAGAAGAACATAAAAAATAGGAGCAGGTGTAGGCCATGTGGCCCCTGGAGCATGCTCCACCATTCATTCAGATCATGGCTGATTTTCCACCTCAACTCCACTTTCCCGGCCGATCCTCCTATCCGTTGATTCGGCTAGTGTCCAAAAATCTATCGATCTCAGTCTTGAATATCGACTCGGCATCCACAGCCCTCTGGGGTGGAGAAATCCAAAGATTCACAACCCTCTGAGTGAAGAAATTCCTCTTCATCCCAGTCTTAGTAGATTGGGACTCTACTCATTGGAGGCGATCTTATTGAAACATATAAGATTGTGAAGGGGCTTGATCGGGTGGATGCGGTAAGGATGTTCCCAAGGATGGGTGAAACTAGAACTAGGGGGCATAATCTTAGAATAAGGGGCTGCTCTTTCAAAACTGAGATGAGGAGAAGCGTCGTCACTCAGAGGGTAGTAGGTCTGTGGAATTTGCTGCCCCAGGAAGCTGTGGAAGCTACATCATTAAATAAATTTAAAACAGAAATAGACAGGGCTGATGGCCGGCGCGGACACGATGGGCCGAAGGGCCTCTATCCGTGCTGTATAACTCTATGACTCTATGACAGTTTCCTAGAAGTAAAGGGAATTAGGGGTTACGGGGAGCGGGCAGGAAATTGGACATGAATTTTGATTTGAGGCAAGGATCAGATCAGCCATGGTCTTATTGAATGGAGGAGCAGGCTCGAGGGCCGATTGGCCTACTCCTGCTCCTATTTTTTATGTTCTTCAGTCGCCAACCCCTCATCCTGAGAAATTGCCCTTTAGTTCTGGACTCTCCAACCAGAGGAAACTACTCTCTGAGCATCTAACCTGTCAAGCCCCCTTAGAATCTTATATGTTTCAATGAGATCAACTCTCATTCTTCTAAACTCCAGAGATTAAAGGTCCATTCTACTCAATCTCTCCTCATAGGACAACACACTGATCCCAGGAACCAATCTGGTGAATCTTCATTCAACCAGCTCGAAGGCAAGTATACCGTTCCTTATATAAAGAGACCAAAACTGTACGCAGTACTCCAGGTGAGAACTCACCAAAGCCCTGTACAATTGTACTAATACTTCCTTACTCTTGTACTCTAAACTCCTTGCAATAAAGGCCAACATGTCAATGGCTTCCCTAATTGACTGCTGTATCTGCATACTAATATTCTGTGTTTCTTGTACCAGGACAGCCAAGTCTTTCTGAATACCAACATTTTTTTTTCCCATTTAAAAAATATCCCGACCAAAGTGAATAACTTCGCATTTCCCCATATTACACTCCATCTGCCACCTTCTTGCCCACTCACATACACTGTCTATATCCCTTTGCTGATGTTTTTTGTCCTCCTCACAGCTTACTTTCCCAGCTGTCTTTCTGTCGTCAGCAAACTTGGATACATTACACTCGATCCCTTCATTTAAGTCATTAATATCGATTGTAAGCAGCTGAGGCCCAAGCACCGATCCTTGCAGCACCCCACTGTTTACAGCCTGCCAACCTGAAAATGACCCGTTTATCCCTACTCTCTGTTTTCTGTCCTTTACCGATTCCACCACCCATGCTAATATATTACCCCCAACCCCATGAGCACTTATCTTGCGTAACAACCTTTTATGTGGCACCTTATCGAATGCCTTTTGAAAATCCAAATGTACTACATCCACTGGTTCTCCTTTATCTACCCTGCTAGTTACATCCTCAAAAAACTCTAATAAATTTGTCAAACACGATTTCCATTTCGTAAAAGCTTGTTGACTCTGCTAATCATATTATGATTTTCTAAGTGCCCTGTTACCACTTCCTTACTAATGGATTCCAGCATTTTCCCGACCACTGATGTCAGGCCATCTGGCCTGTATTTACCTGTTTTCTCTCTCCCTCTCTTCTTGAATAGTGGGATAATATTTGCTGCCTTCCAGTCGACTGCGACCGTTCCAGAATCTAGAGAATTTTGGAAGATCAAAACGAATGCATCTGCTATCTCTGCAGCCACCTCTTTTAGAACCCTCAGATGTAGGCAATCAGGTCCAGGGGATTTGTAGGCTTTTAGTCCATAAGTTTGTCCAGTACTTTTTCTGTAGTGATATTAATTGTTTTAACGTCCTCACTCTCATTTACCCCTTGGTTCCCCACTATTTTTGGTATGCTTTTTGTGTCTTCAACTGCGAAGACAGATACAAAATATTTGTTTAACGCATCTGCCATTTCCTTATTCCACATTATCATTTCTCCGCTAGCATAGATTCTACCCACCCAATGATTCACCTTCGACAGCCCATGTACACTCACTCTATTCTATCATGGACTCTACCCACTTATTTAATCTCCTCCCACAGCCCATGTACAATCCCTCTATTATGAACTGTACCCACCCATCTGATCTCCTCCCACATTCCGTGTACCCTCTCCCCTATTATGGACTCTACACACCCATCTGATCTCCTCCCACAGTCCCTGTACACTCTCCCCTATTATGGACTCTACCCATCCATCTGATCTCCTCCCACATCCCCTGTACACTCTCATTATCATTCATCGACCCCACTCATTTAATCTCACCTCACAGCACCTGTGGGGAAAAATTTTATCCTGCATGCCCCACATCCTTAGATCAGTAGAGTTTGATCGTTCTCTTTATTTAGCGAGGTTAGTGACAAGATCTCCTCTGTGTGGAAAGCTGGTCCACATTGTAACAATGAAGCCGGTGTCCGGTGAGGAATCGTTGCCTCGAGGGGCCCCCTCTATCGTTTGAATCTCAGTATCACATTTGAATCGGCCTTGACTGTTCTTAAAAAGAACTTGCATTCATTCGACCTCCTTTCACGTCATCAGCACTTCCCCCACATCCCGCCCCAAGGTGCTTCACAGCTAATGGATTCATTTTGAACCAAATTGTGCACAGTAAGGCCCCACAAATAGCAATGCGTTAGTGTTCAGATAATCTGTTTTACTAGTATTAGTTGAGGGATAAATATTGGTCAGGGCACCGGCGTGAACTTACTTTGAACAGTGCGGTGGGATCTTTTATGTCCATTTGAGTAGCCACCTCTGGTGGGGGCGTGTCATTACAGCGTAACGAGTATACATTGACTGTTTCCCATATAAATGTTGACGTACGAATATATAATGGAAATATAAAAATAAGGGAAGGATGTAAGACTTTAAAATGGGGTGTGAATTACATGTGCCCTCCCTGGTCCAATTATCCCACGCCCTCTCATTCAGTTCCCAGAAAACTCCACTTGGTCTGCAATCGATGTGTTCCGCCCCACAGGAGATCGATCGGTCATCGATATAAATGATTGGAGAATTTGTATTTAACTTCATCTTTTAAGAACATATGCAATCTGAACAGAAGTAGGCCGCATGGCCCCTCGAGTCTGCTCCGCAATTCAATCAGATCATGGCTGATCTTCGAACTCAACTCCACTTTCCCTCCGGATCCCCATATTCCTTGATTCCCCTAGAGTCCAAAAATCTATCGATCTCAGCCTTGAACACATTCAACGACTCAGCATCCACAGCCCTCTGTGGTGGAGATTTGCAAAGATTCACAACCCTCTCTGTGAAGAAATTCCTCCTCATCACAGTCTTGAATTGCTGACCCCACATCCTGCAACTATGCCCCCTAGTTCTCGACTATCCACCAAGGTAAAGAATCTCGCAGCATCTACCCTGTCAAGCCCCCTCAGAATCTTACATGTTTCAATGAGATCACCTCTCATTATTTCAAACTCCATAGAGTATAGGCCCATTCTACTCAAACTCCCTTCATAGGACAACCCTCGCATCTCAGGAATTAATCTAGTGAACCTTTGTTGCACCGCCTCCAATGTAAGTATATCCACCCTTAGATACGGAGACCGAAACTGTACGTCGTACTCCAGGTGAGATCTCACTAAAGCCCTGAACAAGACTTGGAATATATCGCCGTTCCTTCATCGTTGCAGGGTCAAAATCCTGGAACTCCCTTCCTAACAGCACTGCGCAAGAACATTCACCACACCTCTGCAGCGGTTCAAGAAGACGAACTCATCGCCACTTTCTCAAGGGCAATTAGGGATGGGCAATAAATGCTGACCTTGCCAGCGACGCCCACATCTCAGGAACGAATAAAAAAAAAGTGTAGCAAGAATTCCTCACTCGTACTCCAACCGCCTTGCAATAGAGGCCAACATGCCATTTGCCTTCCTAATTGCTTGTTGTACCTGCATGTTAACTTTTTCTGTTTCTTTTAAGAGGACACCGAAGTCTCTCCGAACATCAATATTTAATAGTTCCTCACCATTTAAAAAAATATTCTGTTTTTCTATTCTTCCTTACATTTCCCCACATAATAGTCCATCTGCCATCTTCTTGTCCACTCACTTGACCTGTCTATATCCCTTTGCAGACTTTTTGTGTCCTCCTCACAGCTTGCTTTGCCACCTAGCTGTGTATCGTCAGCAAACTTAGATAATTTACACTCGGTCCCCTCATCTAAGTCATTAATATAGATTGTAAATAGCTGAGGCCCAAGCACGGATCCTTGCGGCACTGTATTTGTTATAGCCTGCCAAACTGAGGATGACCCGTTTATGACTCTCTGTTTTCTGTCGGTTAATCAATCTTCTATCCATGCTAATATATTACCCCCAACCACTTGAGCCCTTACCTTGTGTAACAACATTTTATGTGGCACCTTATCGAATGCCTTTTAAAAATCCAAATGTACTACATCCACTGGTTCTCTTTCATCTACCCTGCTCATTACATCCTCAAAAATCTCCAATAAATTTGTCAAACACGATTTCCCTTTCATAAAAGCTTGTTGACTCTGCCTAATCATATTATGATTTTCTAAGTGCCCTGTTACCATTTCCTTAATAAACGATTCCAGCATTTTCCCGACCACTGATGTCAGGCTAACTGGCCTGTATTTCCCTGTCCATCCCTTCTTGAATAGTGGGATAATATTTGCTACCTTCCAGTCCACTGGGACCGTTCCAGAATCGAGAGAATGTTGGAAGATCATAACGAATGCATCTGCTATCACTGCAGCCACCTCTTTTAGTACCCTCAGATGTAGGTAATCAGGTCCGAGGGATTTGTAGGCTTTTAGTCTCATAAGTTTGTCCAGTACTTTTTCTGTAGTGATATTAATTGTTTTAACGTCCTCGCTCTCATTTACCCCTTGGTTCCCCACTATTTTTGGTATGCTTTTTGTGTCTTCTACTGTGAAGACAGATATTTGTTTAACGCATCTGCCATTTCCTGATTCCCCGTTATAATTTCTCCTGTCTCAGCCTCTGAGGGACCAACGCTTATTTTTGCTACTCTCTTCCTTTTTACATGCTTGTAGAAGCTCTTGCAATCCGTTTTAATATTTATTGCTAGTTCACTTTCATGAATCCTTTGTGTCCTCACCCGTTGTTCAGTTTATCCGCTTTCGCAATCCATCCGCTCCTGAATCCCCTCCAGCTCCAACATATCCTTTTTCTTGTCTCCCTCACAATCACATTCACTGGCCCGATCTCCAGCGAAATTTCCCGTTTGGTGCCAGCCCCTGTCGGCTCACTTATCCCAGAGCAACAAACTAGCTACACCTCCCTCTGTCCCCTTACCTTCCCGACCCTTCGCTCTCTTTCCTCGTCCGTCTGGAGCCCAAATCTGGCTTCAATCCGCTGGATTCCCGCTAGTAAAACCCCTTCTCCTTCCCCACCGGCACTGCGCCCTCACTCGGTCCGTCCAGGTGATCCGGTGCTCACATTATTCAGTTTCTCTATCGATTTCTCAATTCATTATTGATCATTGTGTTTAAAAACATCTCTCTGCCCGAAAGCGCTGCCCAGGTCAATAAATCACTTTCCACTCTTCGATGCAGCAACAAAGCTGGAAACTTCACCCCAGATCCTCTCAAACTGCTGCTTTGTCTCCAGGTCTGATCAGTAATTTCTCTGCTTCCTTTTCTCTCTCTTACAGTTAAATTGATGGCGATTGTGATCCTGTCCCGAGGGAAGTGCGGACTCTCCAAATGTATCAGTCCCTTCCTGGTGGGAATAGCAATGGCCGATCTCCAGGTCGTTATCACTGATCCGATTTCGGGGTGGATTTGTTTGATGCATTTCACAGGTTCATTCCTGGACTTTGCTCCCGTGTGCAGTCTCCTTGAATCCCTGATTTTTGCCACCACTGGAGTTTCTGTCTGGCTCACAGTCGCTTTCACCTTTGATCGATTTGTGGCCATTTGTTGTGAGAAGCTGAAAACTAAATATTGCACCGAGAAAACGGCGGCTGTGGTTCTGGGAACAGTGAGTGTGCTGGGCTGTTTAGAGAGTCTCCCCTGGTGCTTTATATATGAACCTGAATATATAATTGGTAATGTTCCCTGGTTTTGTGTGGCGAAACCGAGCTTCAAGACTTCCCCCGCATGGTCCGCATTTGAGCTGTTTCACCTCATTTTAACCCCTTGTGTCCCGTTCTGTCTGATTTTGCTGCTCAATGTTCTGACGGTCAGACGCATTTTAGTGTCCAGTCGAGCGCGCAGGTCACTGCTGGGCCGAAGCAATGGATAGAATTACAAGGATCCAGAGATGGAGAACCGAAAGAAATCCATCATTTTACTCTTCAGTACATCGGGCAGTTTTATATTGTTATAGGTGACACAGGTTGTATTTTCCATCTATCAGCGAATTGCAAACATTTATTCTTACTCCCCCACTGACCCTCTCTATATCACACTACTCACAGCAGCAATGCTGCAACTTTTCAGTTCCAGCACAAATACGTGTATTTATGTCCTGACCCAGTCTAAATTCAGAGAGGAGCTGAAGAACGCAGTGAAATACCGACTCATTCTAATTGTTAATTTAGTTAAATTATAGAAAGAGCTGAAGGGTTTCAAACCCTCGAACTAAATCCCGTTTCATATTCTATCCCTACACTTCCCATTGGTTCGAATGTACATTTTATATTAGCAGCACCGAGACCGGAAATTATCGTGAATCTGATTCTGACATTATATTTTATTGATAACCTGACCTATTGAGACAGGAATTGTTCTGTAGACGACACATGAAATATTGCTCAAAAAGTCGGCACTAAAGAGCTCAGCTGGAGTTCAACCAAATGGCCCCCCTGCACCTACAGCAAAATGGGCAAACCTGGCAATCCCAGTCACTGCTCTGCGTCTGATCAGAATGGGTGCAATCCACATAAATGGAGAAACAGAGGGGGAGAGATAGACAGATACATAGATAGACAGAAAAAAGTTTACGTTATGGTACGAGGAGACCCTGAGACACACGGGGCACAAGGTGGGGGGAGGTGAGATAAACCGTGAGGACGGTCTCCTGATTAAGTTCGAAGACCAGGAGAGCCTGAGACACACTCGGCACACGTGGCGGGTGAGACAGACTGTGTGGGTGGTCGCTGGGTTACGTTATTGGACCAGGAGAGCCTGAGACACACGGGGCACATGGGGACGGGGAACAGGCAGTGTGGGTTGGTCCCTGCGTTACGGGGTTACGTTATTGGACCAGGAGATCGTGGGACACATGGGGCAAAGGAGGAGGTGGTGTCAGGCTGTGAGGGCCGTGCCTGGCTTATGATATTGGACCAGGAGACACAGGGGTAGACTGGTTGCGAGGGTGAACCCTTGTTTAAAATATGGGACCAGTGACACTGAGACACACAAACATGCAGTCAGTACAGTCAGGAGGCACATGTCCCTTGTACACACATTGATGTTGAATTGAGCTAAGCTGTGCCACAAATGAATATGGAATTAAGATATCAAATTCAATTCAGTTCGCTCCAAAGCTTAAAAATTTTGCTTCAATATGCCTTGTCAGAAGAGGATAGAATGGATGAGAATGAGAGAGAGAGAGGGAGAGAGAGAGAGAGAATGAGAGAGAGAGAGTGAGAGAGGGTGATAGATGGAGAGAGAGAGGATAAGAGCGAGTAAGAGAGATGATAGGGAGAAAGAGAATGAGAAAGAGTGAGAGAGGGTGATAGAGGGAGACAGAATGAGAGAGAGAGAAAAAAAACAGAGAAAGAATGACAATGAGGCAGAGAGAATGAGAGAGAGAAGGAGAATGAGACAAAGGGAGAGAGAGATAATGAAACAGAGAGAATCTAGGATAGAGAGAATGAAACAGATACAGCCAGAGAGACAGAAAGTTTGGGAGAGAGTTGTTGTTTGGGTAGATTAAAAAGGAGAATGTAAATTTTCGGGGTCATGTTTGCATTTGTTTACACCAGTAATATCAGTTCAAACCGGGCGGAATCATCCGAATCAGGTCAAAAGATTGGGGGAATTTTACACGTCAGTGAGTTGCACCAAAACCACTTAAGTTGGTATTTTCAGCCATCGTTTACGCTGACTGAAGATTCAATTGTCCGGGACCTGGTCTCGCCCACAGAACTAACCAGATCCCCAGATCGACATTGCGAGATTCCACCGATCGCGCAGGTTCAGAAAGCGACTCAAATTCTATTTCTTTTCTTAGTCACATAGACATTAGTGGGCACGGTTTAAAATGTTCGTCACATCAAAAAATATTAATTCACCACGAAATTGACCAGTATACATCAATGAAACAAGTTAATGGTTCAATGAAGTTGTTTAAATTCATTTTCATTGATTATAAACCAGGTTACTCATAGGTGGAGGACTGGAAACGCGAATTCAAAAAGCTTATTGTTGGTGAACAACCTCATTTTAGCTGTACTAATAAACCTTCACCAGGTTACCACTCTTAAATACATCAAAGAATACTTTTTAATGGAAAAAAAATGTTAAAAATGATTACGTTCTATTACGCTGCCCGAATACGTTGGTTTATTGAAGATTGTATGTTTATAGTGATGCAAATGAATTTTACTGGAAATTTGAAAGGCCCTGATCCCTGGTCTGTGCTGATTCTCTGTTAGTTTACTGGGTGAAGGCACTTATCCCTGGTCTGTCCTGATTCACTGATAGTTTACTGGGTGAAGGCACTGATCCCTGGTCTTTGCTAGTTCCCGGATCGTTTACTGGGTGAAGGCTATGATCCCTGGTTTGTAATGATTATCTGATGTTTTACTGGCGAAAGTCCCGAATCCCTGGTTTGTGCTGATTCTCCGATGGTTTACTGGTTAAATGTTAACGTGTGTGTCAATCTTCTCCATTAGCAAATACTTGTGAATAATTGTAGTAAGCAGAATTCGGTCGGCTTCTTCCAAATAGAAGAAAGTATCTCCTTTATTGAGAACAGTTCAACAAACAGGGTAAAATGACTGGTAGATATTCGTTCTTTAATTCCAGCCTGTCTGTGGATGCAGTACAGTAGAGACAGCTCCTTAATTATTGTACAAAAACTGAAAACTAACAGCAATAAGCGTGGTCTTTTGTAGATCAAAACATCGTTACACTCAATACATTCAGTACCCGAATATTACAATGAAACATGACAATATCTAATTCACCAACTGTAGATTCAATGTTACGGAGATGGAAATAGGAGGTCCTGGTGAAGGAGCGGATATGATATGTCTCTCTGTCTCGTTCTCCCTCTGTCTCTATCTATCTCTTCCTGTGCCTCTTTCTGTCTTATAATTCTCTCTCAGTCTCTGTCGCTCTCTCTCTATCTTCCACCTGTATCTTTCTGTCCGTCTTTCTCTCACTCTCTCTCACTGGTCTCTGCTTCACTCTGTCTCTCTCTCTATCTCTGTGTCTCTCGCCGTCTCTTTGTTTCGTTGTCTCTCTCTTCCTCTCTCTGTCTCTCGCTCTCTCTCTTACACTGTCTCTCTCTCTCTCTCTGTCCCTCTCTCTCTCATACTGTCTCTCCCTCGGTGTTTCTATCTATGCTTCTGTTTCTCTCTCTCTTTCTTTCTGTCTCCCTCTTTGTCTATTTCTGTCTCTCTCTGTCTCTGTTTCATTGCCCCTCTCACTATCTCTCTCTCTCTCTCTGTCTCTCTCTCGCTCCCTCTCTCTCTCTCTCTCTCCCTCTCTCTCTCTATCTCCCTCTCTGTTTTTCTCAGTCTCCATTTCTGTCCCCTTTCATTTAATTGTATTCCCAGCCCTCTAGGACTGTCCCGGAGGTTTCAGAAATGAAAGATTAATCTCCTGAACACTGCTGTGAGCAATGATTCGGGAGCAAAATCATAAGACCGTTAAAACAAAGTTTTTTTAAAAAAATACTTTGAACACTTTTGTGTCTTAGTGGCAAAAATAGTGGTGGAAAAAGGCTGTTTGTCTGGGTGATGGGTGAACGGGACTTGGCACAAGCTAGGAGACGGGCAGCATGTCTTTTGGATGAGCTGGAGTTTATCGAGGTGAAAGATGGGAGGCCGACCAGGAGAGCATTGCAACAGTGGAATCTTCAGGTGACAAAGACATGGATGAGGGTTTCAGCAGCAGACAAGCTGAGGCAGGGGCGGAGACGGGTGATGTTACGGAGGAGGAAGTAGGCGGTCTTGGCGATAGAGCGGATATGATAAGCCTCTATGTTTCCCAGTCCGTCTCTCTGGCTCTGTGTCTCTCTCTCTGTCTCCTTCTCATTACAGCACTGAGGGACTGCTGCTCTGCTGGTGCAGCTGTCCTTCAGGTGAGGCCCCGTCTGTCCTTTTAGGTGGACGTGAAAGATCCCTTCGCAATATTTCAAAGAAGAGCAGGGCAGTTCTCCACTATTTCTTTGCTATATATTGAAATAATTGTGAATCAAGAGGTGAAAGGGAGGGAGGAACTTAATACATTTACAACCAGCAGGAAAGGGTTTTGAAAAAATTATTAGAACTAATAGCTGAGAAGTCCCCAGGTCCTGACGGAATTCATCTGAGGGTCTTAAAAGAAGTGGCTGCAGAGATAATAGATGAATTGGGATTAATTTTCCAAATTTCCAGAGATTCTGGAAGGGTCCCAACAGATTGGAAAATAGCAAATGTAAATCCTCTATTCAAGAAAGGAGGAAGACAGAAAGCAGGAAATTATAGGCCGGTTAGCTTAACGTTTGACATAGGAAACATGCTAGAATCTATTACTTTGGATGTTATAGCAGGGCACTTCGAAAATCTCCATGCAGTCAGGCAGCGTCAACGCGGCTTTGTGAAACGGAAATCGTGTATGACTAATTAATTAGAGTTCTTTGAGGAAGTATCCCGCAACGTGGATAAAGGGAATCCTGTGGATGTTGTGAAATTGGATTTCAAGAAGGCTTTTGACGAGGCGCCACATCAAAGGCTACTGCACAAAACAAGAGCTCATGGTGTAGGAGGTAACATATGAGCATGGGTAAAGGATTGGCTTGCTAACAGGAAGCAGAGAGTAGGAATAAGTGGGTCATTTTTTATTTGTTCATGGGATGTGGGCGTCGCTGGCAAGGCCAACATTTATTGCCAATCCCTAATTGCCCTTGAGAAGGTGGTGGTGAGCCGCCTTCTTGAACCGCTGCAGTCTGTGTGGTGAAGGTTCTCCCACAGTGCTGTTAGAAAGGGAGTTCCAGGATTTTGACCCAGTGACGATGAAGGAACAGCGTTATATTTCTAAGTCGGGATGGTGTGTGACTTGGAGGGGAACGTGCAGGTGGTGTTGTTCCCATGTGCCTGCTCCCCTTGTCCTTCTTGGTGGGAGAGGTCGCGGGTTTGGCAGGTGCTGTCGAAGAAGCCTTGGCGAGTTGCTGCAGTGCATCCTGTGGATGGTGCAACTGCAGCCACGGTGTGCTGGTGGTGAAGGGAGTGAGTTTTTAGGGTGGTGGATGGGATGCAAATCAAGCGGGTTGCTTTGTCCTGAATGGTGTCGAGCATCTTGAGTATTGTTGGAGTCAGGAGGTGAGTCACTCACCGCTGAACACCCATCCTCTGACCTGGTCTTGTAGCCACATTGTTTATGTGGCTGGTCCAGTTCAGTTTCTCGTCAATGGTGACCACCAGGATGTTGATGGTGGGGTATTCGGCGATGGTAATACCATTGAATGTTAAGGAGAGGTGGCTGGACTCTTTCTCTTGTTGGAGATGTTCATTACCTGGCACTTGTCCGGCGCGAATATAATTTGTCACTTATCAGCCCAAGCCTGGATGTTGTCTTCATTATCTTATGGGTTGCAAATGGAAATGAACACTGTGAAATCATCAGCAAACATCCCAATTTCTGACTTTAAGATGGAGGGAAGGACATTGATGAAGCAGCTGAAGATGGTTGGGCCTCGGGCTCTGCCCTGAGGAACTCCTGCAGCAATGTCCTGGGGCTTAGATGATTGGCTTCCAACAACCACTACCTTCTTCCTTCGTGCTTGTACGACTCCAGCCACTGGAGAATTTTCCCCGTGATTGGCATTGACTTCCATTTTACTCTGGCTTCTCGGTGCCACACTCGGTCAAATGCTGCCTTGATGTCAAGGGCAGTCACACTCACCTCACCTCTGGAATTCAACTCTTTTGTCCATGTTTGGACCAAGCCTGTAATCAGGTCTGGAGCCGAGTAGTCCTGGCAGAACCCAAACTGAGCATCGGTAAGCAGGTTATTGGTGAGTAAGTGCCGCTTGACGGCACTGTCGACGACACCTTCCATCACTTTGCTGATGATTGAGAGCAGACTGATGGGGCTTTAATTGACAGGATTGGATTTATCCTGCTTTTTGTGGACAGGACATACCTGTGCAATTTTCCACATTGTCAGGTAGATGCCAGTATTGTAGCTGTTCTGGAACAGTTTTCCAGAGGCGCGGCTAATTCTGGCGCACAAGTCTTCAGCACTACAGTCGGGATGTTGCCGGGCCCATAGTCCTTGCTGTATCCATTTCACTCAGCCCTTTCTTGATATCACCTGGAGTGAATCGAATTGGCTGAAGACTCGCTTCTGTGAGGGTGGGGATCTCAGTATGAGACCGAGATGGATCATCCACTCGGCACTTCTGACTGAAGATTAGCCTGCAATGGATGCTCTTCATGCCCTTGCACCATTACGCCTGGACACCCCAAGGATCAATCGTTCGTCACCTCCAATTTCTCAACTGCATGCTGCCCCTCGATGACATCATCCGAAACAACTGCGTCAGATTCTACAATTATGCTGGCGAAAAACAGCTCTCCCTCACCACCACCTCTCGCAACCGCTCCATTGTCAAACTTCTTGTTTGGATGAGCCATTGTCCTTGGCCCCCTGCACAAACTTCATTCCCTAAAAACCGATTCCATCCCTCCCCTTGACTCTGTCGCTCGCTGGTTTGCAAGCAACCATGCCGCGGTCTTTGATCCCGCGCTGAGCATCTGACCCAATGACAGCTCCATTACAATGACTGCCTATTTCCAACTCCGTAATATCGCCTGTCTTAGCCCCTACCTTCGCGCATCTGCTGTTAAAAACCTCGTCCATGGTTTTGTTATCTCCAGAATCAACTATTTCAATGCTCTCCTGGCCAGCCTCCCGTCTTCCACCCTCCATAAACCTAAACTTAAGGTCTCTGCGCTCCTAACAGTTGCATCTTGTGCACCCCCCACTTCCTTCGAACCACCATTGGTGGCCGGAATTCCCTCCCTAAACCTTACCGCCTCCACTGGTCAATAGAGAGTAATATCGGGTGGCGAGTAAAACAGGCATCCTATCCGAACCCGCCAGGTGGCATCGGTTAAAATAATACTGTTTGGGTGTGTTCACAATAGAGTTGAATGTTGTGACGGGACAATTAAGGTAGTGGAGCGAATCGTTTTAGTGGCCCGAAGACCATTTCTGCTCTTGACTTTTCTCGTGTTCCTATTTTGTAAGCCAGTAATGAGATCTAGATTTCTAACAGTCAGTCTTTCATCTAAGGGAGTTGGGGAAGCAGCGGAGAAATGAGGTGAGAATATCAGCAGTTGAATTGTCAAATTTATCAAATATTATTTTGCTAAATTGGACCACAAACCCAACTGAAATAAAACCCAGACGCAAATTGTTAGACGAGGGGTTTTCTTACTGATCATCTGCTCCTCAAAATAATAGAGTCCGTAGCATTCAATAATTATTATTAACAACAATTAAACATCCACTTAATAACAATATTTATGGCAAAACCTTGTTATGTTTTAGCCGGAGAATTCTATCTAAACACGTTAAAATTTAAAGCTCGGGATTTTCAGGGTTGCTCAGACATTAATCGAATTCAAAATTATCTCTTCCATCATCCACATTTTATAGGCCTTTTCCAACCATTCTACGTTACAATTGTCATGTTTTAAAGTTACATTACTTAGTTATCATTCAACACTGATTCTATTGTCCTCTACTTGCAGCCACAGATCCAAACCCCCTAACTTGCTACACTGCCTAAATTTCCAGTTCTACGACTTGCTCAGGCAGGTTTTCAATTTCATGTCAGGCGTCGATCCCTTCATAATAAAGGGGGCGGGGGCGGAGGTTCTCGCTGTTCTGTGTCTGTGCAATAACTTTAGTTTTAAAGCCATACCTTACCATAGACCGGTAAAATCCCCAACCCTTTCCCTTTCCCAATCAATACCAATCCACTGAAATACTCAGACAGGCACCGACAAATACACAAATGCACAAATACACACACACACACACACATTCACACGTATACAAAGACACACAGACAAACACACACATAAACATAAACACACCAAAACACAGACACACACATACACAAACATACATTCACGCTCAAATTCTCGCTCATACACAGACACAAATACGCACAAGAACACACAGACAAATATTCACACGATCAAATACTCTCACATACACACTCACACATTCACAATAAAGCACATACACAATAACACAAGCACGCATACCCAAAAAACACTGTCTCTCACTCACATACAGACACACACACAAGCGCTCTCACACAAACACACACACACAAATATTCTCACACTCAAATACTCTCTCACACAGACACACACCCACCAACACTCTCACATTCTCACACAAGCACACACAATAACACAAGGCACACACATAGAATCACTCATACACATAAACATCTACACAAGTCGACACACACATAGGCATATGCACACACAATCACACAGACACACAGACACACATCCAAAAAAAATGCACACGCTCAGATACACAGACACAACACCCAAATACGCAGAAGCCAATTTGCACAAAGCAATGTCTTACAAACAACAATGAGATTCGGTACCAGACATTCAGTTTTAGCGATAAATGTCGGCCAGCATCTCGGATAAACTATATTGCCCATTTCAAATAGTACCTTGAAATATTTTACGTCCATTTGAGAGGCCAGACAGGGCCACAGTTTAATGTCTCATCCTGAACATAGCATTTCAAACAGTGCAGCATTCCCTCGACTGAAGAGTCAGCCTAAATGTTATGCTCCAGTTTCTGGACTGGAGTTAAAACACATGACTTCCTGATTTAGAACCAAGATTGGTTCTGAATTAACCAGGGTAGACTCTTCCTGAGGGACAACTGCATTCTGACCTCCAGAAGTGTCATTCAAACATATCCCCTGTGCTCCTGATAATATAAATGATCTCATTGGCACCATTCATAGAAAAACGGGGGAGTTGTCCCAGTGTCCTGGCCAATGTTCATTCCGCAACCAACAACAATTAAGCAGGTTAGCTGGGCATTTGACTCATTGCTGCTTGTGGGATCTTGCTGTGCGAAAATTGGCTCATCCCTAACATTACAACAGCGACTCCGCTTCAAAAGTACTTCATTGGTTGTAAAGCGTTTTTGGACGTTTTGGGGATGTGAAAGTCGCTATATCAATGCAAGATCTTTCTTTCCATTATAAAACTATCATCATGGATGAATATATATTAATATTCAAAAGTGAACGGTGATACAGTCCTGCAATCATTGTGAACATAGAGCAACTCAGCACTTGGCACATTACCGCTACCTTTGTAATATTCCTAAAAAATATCAAGCCTCACATCTACTCCTCTTCCTTATGGACACCTTGGCCATCCCATCCATTTCCTGGAAGAAGGGAGCGAATGGGAAGGGAAGCCCAGCGAAGGAGGCTCATTCACTTCCTAGTGAACAGTCAAAGACCCATTGCTGGTTGTCAAGAACCAGCTACTCCCCACTCTTGGCAGCGGAGATTGTATCCCATTCATATGGTGATTTCATAAAACTTCCTCTGGAGGACAGACGGACCAAAGAAAGAAAACTCTCTAATAAAAGGGGAAAGGTTTTAAGTAATTAAAAGTCAGTGCATTATTTTCTTTGTTTTGTTTCATTTCCACGCTACCCTTAACCTACAAACACAGACGAGGAAAGACGGTGTAAGTTACAAATGTCCCTGGCGGTTTATTTCTTGCCTTTGATGTTGCCTTTCTTCGCGCTCTTTCCTCCTCCTGGAAAGATGTGTCTAAATATTTTATCGCATTCCCTCAGGATCTTCTTGTGCTTTTTAACATCACAGTTATCTTGTCCTGTAAGTTACTATGTTTCGCACCAAATCTATTTTCAATCATATCTCAATATGTCCTAAAACGGCGACCGAAAAGTGTGCAATGAGAGTGCATTAAACGGATCTGAGTTTGTCTCAGTGGACTGAACGATTAGTTCCCATTAGATTACAAATCTTTGAGGTGTGCGCTATAGGGTTGCTCCTCTAACGGAAATGAAGCGAAATAACAGGGATTCGTTCGGAGGTTTGCGGCTGTACATGTGTAAACATACTGCTGTACCATCAGATCCAGACAGTATACAGCAGTGAGGGTTTAGCAGTAGGTTTAAGTGTGGAACACGCAGATCATTATTATGTATACAAGACAATATTCTATTTCCCTACTGACCCAGTGTCCGGTTTGCATGTCTTGCACCAGCCATCTTTTTAGCCCGCCTGGAATGTCAATTCGCCCTTTTTCTTTGCTGTGCCTTTCGGAAAATGCTACTGGAACTTTTGATTTTGCGTAGGCGTAAAGCGGGCGATATTGATTCCGCCGCCCATTGTACAACCCTGCCGATTATCCTCTCCTTCCATGTCATTGGGCTAATCCGTTCTCGTCCGATTTCCGCCACCGCCGAAGTCGGATGTTCCGCCCGCTATGTATTTCCAGCATCTCCTATTTCTCTACTGCAGTTCGCGAGTCTCTCCTTGTTTTAAAACAAACAGCATTAACTTGAACTGATAACATCATTTGAAAACATAACTGTTAGCAGGCAGTCAAAATAATTTACAGTGGCGCCATATTTCCCATTAACGATCGCCCACTCGAAAAGAAAACATTTTGGAATTTGGCCCTTCTGCTGCCGTTCACCTGCCGATAGAATTTCGCCGAACTGTTACCAAATTTTAAGCCGATCGATTGAATGCCTGACCAATTGCACTGTTCATTTCAGGGCCAGCGAGACACCTTCCAAACCGTAGGTGAGGACTCCAGCATCGACACAATGGTGAAGGGTTAGAACATTTGTTGGTCTCCCGGGCACAATGTGCCGCCCCCAACCCCTCTAGAAGAGGGTCAGTGCCGAACAACGCGATGGGCATCAGTATTTCACCAATTTCTATATTATCAATTGATATTTTGTGTTTCTATATCGCCATCTAGAGAAATGCAATCTAGGGGAGATGTCCAACCTCCCTCCTGGTATTTAGTTCACTTCAAATACCATTTAAACGACCCTTTTGGTGGATGAATTGTTTTTTCTGCACAGCCCAGTCCTGAATGGCAAAATTAGCCCCCAGTCGATGAATTTGAATAAAGGAGGTGCCAACCTGGTGAAGGTACAACTCAGGACGACATGCATTCTAAACAGCAGAAACGACATGTTATAGACAGAGCTAATCGACCCCACAACCAACGGTTCAGATCAAAGCTCTGGAGTCCTGCCACATCCAGTCATGAATGGTGGTGGACAATTAAACAACTAAGGGGAGATGAAGGCTCCGTGAACATCCCCATCCTCAATGATGGCAGAGTGCAGCACGTGAGTGCAAAAGATAAGGCTGAAGCGTTTTCAACCATCTTCAGCCAGAAGTGCTGAGTGGATGATCCAACTTGGCCTCCTCCCGAGATTTCCACCATGACAGAAGCCAGTCATCAGCCAATTCGATTCACTCCACGTGATATCAAGAAACGGCTGAGTGCAGTGGACACAGCAAAGGCCATGGGCCCCGAAAACATCCCAGCTGTAGTGCTAAAGACTTGTGCTCTTCAACTAGCTGCGCTTCTAGCAAAACTGTTCCAGTGCATCTACAATATTGGCATCTACCCAACGATGTGGAAAATTGCCCAGGTATGTCCTGTCCACAAAAAGGAGGACAAATCAAATCCAGCCAATTACCACCCTATGAGTCTACTCTCAATCATCAGCAAAGTGATGGAAGAAGTCGTTGACAGTGCTATCAAGCGGCACTTACTCACCAATATCCTTCTCACCGATGCTCAGTTTGGGATCTGCCAGGACCAGTCGGCTCCAGACCTCTTAACAGTCTTGGTCCAAACATTGACAAAAGAGATGAATTCCAGAGGTGACCAAATGTGGCATCAAGGAACCCTCGTGAAACTTGAGGCAATGAGAATCGGGGGAAAAGTCTCCAGCTGTTGGAGACATACCTAGCTCAAAGGAAGATGGTCGTGGTTGTTGGAGGCCAATCATCTCAGCCCCAGGACATTGCGGCAGGAGTTCCTCAGCGCAGTGTTCTCGGCCCAACCATCTTCAGCTGCTTCATCAATGACCTTCCCTCCATCATATGGTCAGAAGTGGGGATGTTCGGTGATGATTGCACAGTGTTCAGTTCCATTCGCAGCCCCACAGATATTAAAGCAGTCCGTGCCTGCAAGCAGCAAGACCTGGACAACATCTAGGCTTGGGCTGACAAGAGGCAAGTAACATTCACGTCAGACAAGTGCCTATCAACAAGCGAAAGTCTAATCACCTCCACTTGACCATCAACATCCTGAGGGACACCATTGAAAAGAAACTTAACTGGAGCAGCGACATTAGTACAGTGGCTATAAGAACAGGTCAGAGGCTGGATATTCTGCGTCGAGTGAATCACCTCCTGACTCCTGCAAAGCCTTTCGAACATCTACAAGGCGCAAATCAGAACAGTGATGGAATACTCTCAACTTGCCTGGATGAGTGCAGCTCAAAGAACACTCAAGAAGCTCAACATCATCCAGGACAAAGCAGCGCGCTTGATTGGCACCCCATCTCCCACCCTAAACATGCACTCCCTGCAACACTGGTGCACCATGGCTGCAGTGTGTACCATCTACAAGATGCACTGCATCATCTCGCTAAGACTTCTTCAAAAGCACCATCCAAACCCACGATCTCTACCACCTAGAAGGACAAGGAGAGCAGCAGCATGGGAACAACACCACCAGCACGTTCCCCTCCAAGTCACACACCATCCCGACTTGGAAATATATCACCGTTTCTTCATCGTCGCAGTGTCAAAATCCTGGAACTCCCTTCCTAACAACACTGTGGGAGAACCTTCACCGCACAGACTGCAGCGGTTCAAGAAGGTGGCTCATCACCATCTTCTCAAGGTGAATTAGGGATGGGCAATAAATGCTGGCCTTGCCAGCGACGCCTACCTCCCATGAATGAATAAAGAAACCTTCATGATTTAAAATTTAAGCCTTCTCTTCTTTATTTCCGTGTCAATAAGCACGGTATTTCAAATCTTCCCTCATACAGTTTCCCTTCCATGGGTTTAATATTATTTCTGTAATGGGGCGTCCAAACTGCTCATTGTGCTCTTGTCAGCAGCCCGAGAAAGCAGTAAAACGGGATGTAAACAAAGAGAAAATGGCAAATAACTGATAAACCTTCATCCTAGTCACTGTAGCTGGTCTCATCGTCGATAGATCACTCCGTAAAGGCGGCCTCCGTTTTCCATTTGCCCCACTTTTGACAGCCGTGCCTTCACCCATATCCACACGACAGAATGTCCTCTATTTCAGTGTGATGTCTGCAGATAAACCGAGTTATGTTGTTAGAACAAGACAGTGTCCACGAGGAGTTATGAATGGTCATTTATCTTAAAAATTCTGTCTATTACATAAATCATTTTCTGGTACAAGTATATTGAGCCAGAAATTACTTTTGCTCATCCAGTGGACAACTAATGAACACATTCTAATGAACCTCAACAACGATTCGCATTCACAGACCGCCTTTAAAGTAATAAACATTCCCAAGGGGCCTCACGGAGGAGCGAGTAAAAACGGGCACTAAAGGAATAAGAAGATATCAGGAGGACTGGCGAAAACCTTGGACAAAGAGTGGGTATAAGGAGGGTGTTAAAGGGGGAAAAGCAAATGCAGAGACTGAGGGGATCAGGTTGTTTTAAAGAGAGTAGAATTTAGATGTCTGAAGGAATGGCTCCAATAGTGGGATAAAGAAAGTGGAGGATGGTAAAATATAACAATAACTACTTGTATTTATATAGCGGGTTTAACAGAGATAAATATCCTAAGGCGATTTACTGAGGTATAATCAGATAAACATGGACCCCCGGCTACACAAGGAGATATTTGGAGGGATGGCAAAACTATAAAGCAAAAGATGGCGTTCATGAAAGGTCTGAAAGGAGGAAAGAACTTGCCTTTATAAAGCGCCTTTCAAGACCCAGGACGTCCAAAAATGCTTTACAATCAACGAAGTGTATTTTGAAGTGTATGCACTTTGTCAATCTCGGAAAAACGGAAGGAAATTTGCGCACAGCAAGTTCACACAAACTGGAATGAGATAAATGACCAGAAAATCGTTTTTAGTAATGTTGGTTGTGGGCTAAATATTGCCCAGGACACTGGAAAGAATTCCCCTGTTCTTCTCGAATATTGCCATGGGATCTTTTGCATTTCTTTGAGAGGACAGATGGACCCTCGGTTTAACGTGCCTTACAAAAGCCAGTCCCTCCGACAGCACAGTGCTCCCTCAGTACTGCACTGCAGTGTCAGCCTGGATTATGTGCTCAAGTCTCTGGAGTGAGATTGAACTCACAATCTTATAACTCAGAAGCGAGACTGCAACCACTGAGACACGACTGACGCCGGAAAGAGGTAGAGGGAGATGGAAGGGCATAGAGAGGACATTCTGGAGCTTGGATATGGCTGAAGGCACGGCTGTCAAAAGTAGAGCAAATGGGCTGAGGATGCACAAGCGGCCAAAGGTGGAGGAGCCGAGTGTTTGGCCGGGGCTGCAGGGGCTACAAGTTTGGAGGAGGCGACAGGGATAGCAAGGGGTGAGGCTCTGGTAGATTTAAGTGTAAGAAAGAAATAAAATATACTACAGGCTTTGGCGGCTGGAAGCCACCGCAGGCCAGTCAGGACTTGGATGATTGGTGAGGGACTCACTACCAAAAAGAGAGGGGTGGAGATGGAATCCGTGGACAGGATGTGGAGATTGTGGGGTCAAAGATCATGACTTCCCAATTTTTAACTGGATGAAATTGTGACTCATCTGAAACAGAATGTTGCTCTGACAACACAAATACATTGTAAGGGTCAAGAGAGGCGAGGGTTTTGTCAGCGTACAACTGAAAGTTGATCCATATCTGCGCAAAATGTCACCAAAGGGCAGCATGCAGATGAGGAAAGGGAGCCAAGGATGGAATCTTTAGAGAGATCAGATTTAATAGTGAAGGGATGGGAAGAGAAGCTTCTCCGAGCTATGATTAGATCGGTGAGTGGAACCAAGCGAGCGCAGTCCCACCATAAGAGGCCAATGATCGATGAATGGGGAGGTCACGGGTGGGTTTGCTGTAAGTGTGGAGGAGAGGGCGGAGATGGAGAGGGTTGGGCCATGGATTAATTAAAACCCCAGGATGAAAATCTTAAATGTTAGGCGATAGGGAAGTGGGAGTCAATGAGGCCGAACAGGACCTGGTGCTGGTTGGAAGGCCGGCGAGGAGTGAACTGGAGGAATGGAGTCTGAAGGAGACAGAGGCATTGATCAGGGTTTCACTGGCAATGGGCTGAGGAAAGAATGGAGGCGGGTGAGGGAAGCACGGGGCCTTTGTGATGGAGTTCAAATCGGGACATGAGCTCAGCTCGGGGTTACACGGGAGCAATTTTACTGGAGCCGTCAACCAATTTGAATTAAACGGGTAAATATCTGCAGTAAAATAACGGAGAGAGGACTGGCAATGAAGCTCGTTCACTGTCCGTCCCCTAATATCACCCACAGTCCTGAACGTGGCATTGAACTGTCCCTTTGTCAGAGACCCAAAATACATATTTTAACTGGGTAACTGCAGGAACAGAGGGAAACGGGTCTGCTGGTGTCCCTGGAGAAATCGGTAAAACTAATAAATGAATCGGCAGGAGTGAACATGGTCAATACAATGATATGAAAACTATAAATGAAGCCGCTCATTGTTGTTGGACCAGTCCTTTGTGAGCACAGCTTTTAACTTTATTCCTGAGAGAGGTCTCATTAAGACAAGGTTCTGAACTTTGAGATGATTGTGATATATCCACGTCATTATTTACACTGAAGACAAAGCTGCTGATGTAATGTGTTTGTTCAGGTGACTGTAAGTAATACCAATGATCAGGGGTATAACCGTGTCAGTGGAGATTTATCCCCTGTATAAATTAAACTCGTTGCAATGTATCAGCGCAGAGTGCCTTCTGGAGCTGCGGTTTTCAGATCAGCAGAAGTCAGTGCTTCTTACAGAAATGGAATTTCCAGTATTGTTTCAGATCGAACGCATTTACTATCCTGTTCTTGCAGCCATTGGAGTTCCTGGTAAGCTATCATCTCATCTGTGAATATTGTAAATCGGTGTTAACTGTGCTGCTGTATTTGACTAATTATTTTTTCTCCCACCATTTTTTACGCAGTCACCTCTTATATCAGTTGAATGATGGAATGTTTAAAGTCTCTGCTCTTTCAGTCTTGTAGGGGCTGCATTATATCTGTAATGATCATTGTATATCCAACCCTGGCACTGTTACTGGATTATTCTCTGTACTGAATATAATGTTGAATCATGGTTTGTTCTTAAATTCAAAACATTCGGTCTTGTAGGAGCTGCATTATATCTATTATGATCTTTACATATCCAACCCTGGCATTGTTACTGGATTATTCTGTGCAATGAATTTATTGAGGAATAATGGTCTACCCTTCAAACGGTCGGTCCTGTAGCACTTGCATTATATCGATAGTGAACGTTGTTTATCCAACCCTGGCATTGTTACTGGATTATATTCAGTACTGAATGTATTGGAATCAGATGTCTGAGCTAAGAGCTGGTATCAGACCATCAGGAGTTGTTAACATTTTCATGTTTTTGAAATAACCTGTCCTGGAATATTTTTCTATAAATGTGTTTTCAGTGATTCATAATGAGACAGCTCACGGTCCTAGTGTTACAAGGAGGCAGCGCAATGTCCGCCCTCTTCAATAACATCGCTTAGTTTAACTGGAATTTCAATGTATTTATTGGTTATCACTGTTATGAAATATTATTTCATTGTGTGTGTATCTGACGCAGCTCCAGATGTCTGGTCACTGAACTGAGTTTGCTGCTAATTCTTTCACATCTCATTCTCTGCTTCACTGTGGATGAATTCACTGTAAAATGCAATATTTTGTAGTTATGTTGTATCAGTTTGCACTTTATCTGTTGGAATCATGATCCCTTCTATTTATCTGTCGATTTTTAGCAGCAGCGCTGATTTTGGGGTTTTGTTAATCGAACAATGCCGCCATCTAACGCTATCCTTTTTAATTACAAGAGAAGGAATTTCAATTCTTGTGAGGTGTGTCTGGAAGAGGCATTCGATTCTGTGTATTCCATGCATTGTAGATGAAGTGAACAGTGTAGTTGAACAGGTGGAGACTTGGATGATCTGTAGAAACATTAAACTGTTCACAGAGGCTTCACTATTCAACAAACTTACACTGAGAATAGGATCGTTTCAACACGGGGCTGGTGAAGAGAAAGCAGGCGCAGGATGTTAGGATTTACTCGGATGTGAAAAGGGGCATTGGGAAAGACTGCAGAGAGAGTGCGGAGAGATATGGAGGAGCGATAGAGAACGCAACTGAGTGGAAAAACGAGAGAGAGGAGCAGAAGAAACGAGAGAAAGAGAAAGGCATAGAGAGAGAATAGGGGAGAGAGAGATAGCGAGACACACAAGCAGAATGACAGAGAAGGAAAGGAAGAGAGATGGAGAGAGAAAGCGGGTTCAACTGCTGAAACTTCGAGTACAATTATGAAGAGGAAATGTGACTTGAAAGTGTTATTAGGATGTTGTCAGATTGTTAGAGTTTTGTTGTACCTGCGCCGAGTGTGTTTATCGCTATCAGATCCTCAGTCTGTTTCTGTGAATGTTCCGTTTACTTGTTTAGTGACTGAATAAATAAACATATTTGACATGTATTATCAGAAAAAGGATCAGTGATTCTTTGATCGCATTGAATTATTAGGTTATTATATTCTTGAAGCTATGTGTAAGCTTAATTAAATAAAGAACGAGGCTAATTTAATTCATGCATTTTAATGACAGGGCTTGACAGGGTAGATGCAAGGAGGATGTTTCCCCTGACTGGAGAGTGTCGAACCAGGATCACAGTCTAAGAATGAGGGGTAGGTCATTTAAAATCGAGATGAGGAGAAATGTCTTCAATCAAAGTGTGGTGAATCTTCAGTATTCTCTACCCCAGAGGGCTGTGGAGGTTCAGTCATTGAGTACATTCAAAGCAGAGATCGATTGATTTCGAGATGTTAAAGACATCACGGGAAATGGGGATGATGCAGGAAAATGGCGTTGGGATGCAGATGGACGGGAAAGTGAGCGAGAGCCGGTACAGTAGGGGGACTGTGCAAAGTAAATTTATTGAATATATTATGTAACTAACAAGCTGCTCCCTGACACCAATAACCACAGAAATTACGGGTTGAATTCATTAATTGCGTTGTGTTACTGGGACCTATAGATTAGATTTCTTCTAACACTCTGCTGCATTCTCTCCCTGTGAATCCCAGTCTCTCCTCCCACTGCATTGAATCCTCTATCTCCTCATCCGTTGCTTCTGTTTATCCACTTTCACAAACCATCTGCTCCTGACTCCACTCCAGCACCTACATTTCCTTTTCCTTGTCTCACTCACAATCTCACTCAGTGGCTCGGCCTCCGATCCGAAGCCACAAACACACCACTGCGGGTCTTGGTTTTTCCCGTTTTGTGCCGGCCCCTGTCGGCTCTCTTAACCCAGAGCAACAAACCAGCAGCACATCCCGCTGTGCCCAACACCCCAGCTCGCTCATTTTCCCGTCCATCTGGAGCCCAAAATCCGGATTTAACCCTTTGGATTCCCGGTCAGTAAAACCCCTTCTCCCTTCCCTACTGGCACTGCGCCCTCACTCGGCCATTCACTTTATTCACTTTCGATGTCAATTTGCCAAGTCATTCATGATAATTGTCTTTAAATACATTTTTCTGCCCGAAAGCGCGGCCCAGGTCAGTGAATCAAATTCCAGCGTTACATGCAGCGACTAAACTGGAAATTTCACCCCAGATCCTGTCAAACTGCTGCTTTGGCTCCAGGTTTGATCAATAATTTCTCGCCTTCCGTTTCTCTTTCTTGCAGTGAATTTGGTGGCGATTGTGATTCTGTCCCGAGGAAAGTGCGGACTCTCCAAATGTATCACTCGCTACCTGGTGGGAATGGCAGCGGCCGATCTACTGGTCGTTATCACTGATGTCATAACATGGCGCATTATTGAGATTTATCTCCCAGTTTCATTTTTGACCATTACCCCCGCGTGCCGTCTCATTGTCAACCTGAGTTTTGCAGCTACAGCGGCTTCTGTCTGGTTCACAGTGGTTTTCACCTTTGATCGATTTGTGGCCATTTGTTGTCAGAAGCTGAAAACAAAATATTGCACCGAGAAAACGGCGGCTGTTGTTATCGGGGTGGTGAGTGCGCTGAGCTGTTTACTAAACATTCCCGGGTACTTTGTAATTGGCCCGGAATATATAATGGACAATGTACCGCGGGGTTGTGTCTTGAAACCGACCTTTTTCACTTCACCCGCATGGGCAGCGTTTGACTTGTTTAATCTTGTGTTAATACCTTGTCTCCCATTCATTTTGATTTTGCTGTTCAATGTTCTCACCCCCAGGCACATTTTAGCGGCCAGTAGAGTCCGCAGGGGACTCCGGAGCCGCAGCAAAAGAGAGAATCACAAGGATCCGGAGATGGAGAACCGAAGGAAATCCATCATTTTAATCTTCAGTATATCAGTCAGTTTTATATTGTTATGGAGTGCAGAAGTTTTTTATTTTATCTCTCTGCGTTCAACAAACGCCCAGTACTATATGGCCAATGACATTGAGTCAGTCGGATTCATGCTTCAACTTCTCACTTCCTGCACCAACACGTGTATTTATGCTGTGACCCAGACTAAATTTAGAGAGGAGCTGAAGAACGGGGTGAAGTACCCACTGAATCTAATTGTTACATTATTTAAATTATAGAAACTTCTGAATACATTTCCTCAAAAAATAAAGTTTATTATAGTAGATTTTCACGTTTTTCGGTGGCATAAGACGGGCGTTAGCCGATCGGGCGCCCGTTATTCACCGCGCCTGATTTTACTATCCATTGACATCAATGTGTTCACTAAAGGAACTTCTATTAATCCGATACTTCACATCAATTTGGAAATACCAGACAGGAATTATAACTTATCGAACAAATGCGGCGTTGTGAAATGATACAAGATGTGATTCTAACATGACCAACACCCGAACCGTTCCTAACTGTTAAAATCTTAATGTAATTTCAAACTCCAGTGGGGTGTTCCGGAGATCATTTCAAGTCTGAACTGTTGTGCAAGCAAGATTTAGTCACTGCGGGGAGTTTAGTGGGTTATGAGGCTGGACCTGGTTACACAGATCTATAAGGAAATCTCCTGATACATTTCCGAAACGATCAAGGGCCGGAAGATTTCGCACGGTGGCAGCAGGCCAAGGGAAAGCTCCCCTGCGACTCCTTGCCCCAAAAAATATAAGTTGAAAAGAAACTTCTTAGTGTTCCGGACCACTCAATGCCCATCGAAAGGGCGGCTCCTCCTCCCATGTGTAACCAATATTAAATGGTGTCCAGTGTACGTCATAATACTCTGATTTACATATTACACGTTTGTTGACCGGAAACGGGTGGGTGTTGCTCCGGAAGCTCTTCTCAGGACCTTACCCACGATGGTGGAGGCAGGAACGCCAAAGTTAAAGGGGCGGTCAATGACCCCAAACCATTTACTAGCCTCCACAACCCCATTTCCGCCAGGCGGGGATACATAAAATCGGCCACACCTTTCCTGACCTCCGCCCTAGTATCAATCTTCGAAGCCCATAAGTTGGTCCATTTTCTCAAACTGCACCGGTTCACAACAGGTGGAGGGAAATTTTCACCATCGCTGGGCGCTTAACTGGTAGAGCGGATCACCCGCCCCTTATAGAACCGGACCGATTTTAATTTCTGCTCCGTCAGTTTACCGCCCAAGCAGTGAAAGTGAAATTGTCCCCTACGTCTCTGACCCCAAGGTTCGACAGGTATGTGAAAGTCATCAGGCAGTGTTTTCCAAACACTGATATGAATGTGGGCGAATGGGAAAACGCGATAATCCCCCTCCATAGAGACAGGAACTCCTATCTGAGAGAGGCAGTGGAGTGCTTATGAGCGATAATAACAAGTTTAGAGCACCAGGGGTGTTCAGGGAAACTATGGTCTGTCAGAGGACAGCTCTGCGTTGCGCCTCATATGCAAATCAAACGGCTCTTGGTGAGCAACAGGAAATTACAGGTAATTAAACAAATATACTTCAACAATGAGTCCTATTGTGGCCTCCGACGCAGAGATGTTATTCAAGCTGATCCATCGGTCTCACTGGTATTCGGTGAGAGATATATCGAACCGTCCATCGGTCTCACTGGTATTCGGTGAGAGATATCTCGAAAGATCCATCGGTCTCACTGGTATTCGGTGAGAGATATATCGAACCGTCCATCGGTCTCACTGTAATTCGGTGAAAGATATCTCGAAAGATCCATCGGTCTCACTGGTATTCAGTGACATATATTTCGAACGGGTTCTGGAATCGCCCGCACCACCTGGATTCACAGTACAAATTCGCCTTTACTTTCGAAGGACAGCAGTACACTTGCACCGTCCTCTTTCAAGGTTCCCGCAACAGCCCCGCTATTTTCCCTGCTCACATGTAAGGAGCTTTGACAGGGCTGTGAATCCCCGGGCTGTCATCCAATATGTGGATTAAATCCTAATACATACCGGGACACGGGAAGATCACCTGCGAATGGTGAGTGAGGTTTTCCATCGACTGGAGTCCTCTGGACTTAAGTTCAATGTTACTAAGCTGCAGTTGATGAAACCTCAGATCACGTTCCTTGGTGTCATCGTAGAGGCAGGGTCCGGGTCTGTGGACCAGGATAAAGTCAAGGTTGTCACCTCCTTACCACGGTCCGCCGATTAGACCTCTCTGCGTTTGTTTCTGGGTATGAGAGGATTGTGTGGGGATTTTATCTCTGACTATAAAGAAATTGCTGCTCCCTTTATGGGCGACTCCGGGATGGAGTTGAATGGCAGTGGACAGAGAGGCATATCAACATCATCACCACCCTTAATACCAGACTTGTTACTGGTCCGATGCTTGCAGCCCCCATTATAAAAAGGATTGTGGCCTTTACCCCCTTCCCCATCAGAGAGTTCCGTCAGCATGCTTGCGCCGGTCCATCATGGGAAGCCTAATCCCTTAATTTTACATCGACTCGTCTCCAGTGAGCTGAGCTAAACAGAATTAAGGAGGCAGGCACTTGCATTGTATTCCGCCCTCTCTTCGTCCCTCCGTATCATTGGAGGTCACAAGATTCAGGTTTACACCTATCACAGTCCAGGGCTCTTCCAAACAAAAGACCGAATTAAAGAGGGAAATGTGTCTGGTGCCCGAATCAATGATTGGCCCGAATCACTGATTGGCCGCTTTGTCCACCGAGGCCCTCGCGGTCTCACCAGCAGAAGGTGCACGGAAAACTTTAACTGACCCGGATCCGAAAAGGTTTTAATCTCATCGAAAGTAGTCAGATTCCAAATTTGAGCCAAGATATTTAGTAAAGGGGTGGTTCAAGGGAACTTCAGATGATTGTAAATTGAAACGCTGCAGCTCTGCCTGTTGCAGACTCAAGCCGTGTGATCAAATGGAGCAAGTTTGGGGTTTGATACCAATGGTAGTGACAGTCCCACACTGAGAAGGTTGGGTCTGGCCACGCTGGCTGAGCGGAAGCAGGATGTCTCGTCCAGCTGGACCGTGCTCCACCACCTGTCGTGAAGCGAACACTTTCGATCACAAGACCATCACACCGTGGACCGCACGGAACGTTGTGAGTGACCTGCAGGGAAAGGCGGGGGGCGGGGGTAGATCCGGTCGGTCAGTTCCACGACCAGACGGTCGAAACCCTTTAGTGGAGTGTCTCATCGCCGGAACTGACCAACAGGCACGAGGATATAGTCTGGATGGTGGTGAGAAGGGCCCTCCCAGTGTGGTCTTTCCTGCACATAGCATCTCAGCGCCAGCGTGAGCTGCGGTCGAGGCTGCAGCGGGGCGAGACCATCGTCTAAATCCCGGGGGACTGCCCCTCCGTGCAGAATAAGTGGAGAGAGATGCGTTGGTATCTGTTCCGGTTCATCTCCAACAGCTCGGTGACACAGGACGCTGTGCTCTACGGGTTGTTTTCCAGGACGCAAACTGAGACAGATATCAATTGCTGCTGGAAGATCATCAATTGGCTGAAGGAGGCCCTTTAGTCCGCCAGAAACCAGCTGGACTTCCAGCTGAAGGAGATGTCGACGACCGAGTGTTGCCGACTGGTCCATTCCAAGGTCCAGGAGTAAGTGTTGTGGGACACATTGAAGCGAGGTGCGGCCTATGCAAAGGCTCTATGGCGAAAGGCCACCGTGTAAGGCCATTTCACCTTGTATTGTGCAGCACGTATTAGATGATATGTACTGTGTTTTGAATTGTAATAATGGAGTCGTAGTGTGTACGATCTGTATTGTATTGTTGTGAATTGTAACTGTGATATTTACATTGAAATATGTGTGTATCCATAAATTTTATGAAATAAACTATATTGTGAAACATATAAAAAAAAAGTTCCTGTCTCACCGTGTCTGTTTTTATTGGACAGTGAAGGGTGGAAATATAGCCGGATAGGAAAGATGTGGGGAGTTACACAAAGAGCATCTATTGCAGGCACCAGGTGAGAAATAGGAGTCTTTCTTCAAAGTGGGAAACTATGAACTGGAGAGATTCAAAGGCATTTGCGTGTCCAGGTGCACCAATCACTAAAAACTAGTGCACAGGTACCAACATAATTTTGAAGATCCCAATTTCTCGGCTGTCATATTCCAAGGTACCGCTTTCAGGTACTTTGCCAAGTCTCTGGAATTTGCTGCTACAATCAGGCCCCACTGCCTCCCTCGCTAGTCCATTCCATACATCCAGCACCCTCTGCGTTAAAAAGGTTCATTCAATTATTCTGCTCATCCTATGCCCCAGGTCGAGAAGACTAATAGTGGCAGGAGGACCCAGACCATCAGCCGTAAGTGAGTTTGGACATTTCTGCTTTTAATTCCGTATTTTTCATTTACAATTTTTTCCTTTTTTGCTACATTTCTATTTTGATTTCATTCTTGCAGATTTTGCATTTTTAAACAAGTTCTCCAAACCCTGTGCGCGGTGAGTGCTGACTCTGGGTCCTTTGATTAACATCTCTCATATCCCCACCCCCGATCTCCTCCAGGGCTGACTCCTCCCATCACGTGACACGCAGCAGCGTCACTCACATTAGCCCGCTGACGTCACGACGCGTACGTGCAGCTCCGGCCGGAGGAACACCACGCATGAGCCGCGCGTTCGCTGTGCCGGGTTCCGTTCCCAACAGGCCGACGCCGGGAGGGTGATGATGGGGGCCTCGGGCCGGCGGGCGGGCGCTGCTGTGGCCGGGGGCGAGGCCGACAGAGGGAGGGCCCGCACACGGAGGTGCACTGAGAGAGGACAGCGGGGGGGGTGGGGTGTGGGGTGGGGAGACGGGGGGAGTTACTCGGGGCCTCCTGTGGGCCCCGTGAATCTCCACTCTGGCAGCGCCGGTTGTCGAGCTGTGCTCGGGGGGGGAGTCACTCTGCCGCCTCCCAGTCAAACGGTCCTGTGAAACAGGCCGCTCGGCCCATCACTCGAGTGCCGGCACCGTGAAAGAGGCCGCTCGGCCCAACGCGCTTGTGCCGGCTCAGTGAAAGAGCGATCCGATTGGTGCCACTCCCCTGCTCTTTCCCCACAGTTGCGCAAATTTCCCCCCTTCAAGGATTGACCCGATTCCCTTTTGAAAGTTATTATTGAATCTGCTCCCACCGCCCTTTCAGGCAGTAAATTCCAGATCTGAACAACTCGCTTCCGAAAAACATTTTCCTTATCTCCCTGTGGTTCTTTTCCCAATTCCCTTCAATCTGTGTCCTCTGGTTACCGACCCTCCCGCCAGTGGCAACAGTTTCTCCACCTCGACTCCATCAAAACACCTCCTCAGTTTGAACCCCTCTGTTAAATCTCCCCTTAACCGTTTCTGTTCTAAGGAGAACAATCCCAGCTTCTCCAGTCTCTCCAGGTAACTGAAGTCCCTCATCCCCGGTATCATTCTGGTAAATCTCCACCTGAACCTTCTCTGCTCCAAAGAGTAAACAATTTTACAACACCAAGTTATAGTCCAGCAATTTTATTTTAAATTCACAAGCTTTCGGAGGCTTCCTCCTTCCTCAGGTAAAGGTGATCACATTTACCTGAGGAAGGAGGAAGCCTCCGAAAGCTTGTGAATTTAAAATAAAATTGCTGGACTATAACTTGGTGTTGTAAAATTGTTTACAATTGTCAACCCCAGTCCATCACCGGCATCTCCACATCATGGCTCCAAAGAGTGTAATCCCAGCTTCTATATTTTCTCCACTTAATTATTATTATTTATTGAGTGGGTTGTGCTGGGTATCTGGAAACTCTAATGCGGTGAGTAGAAAGCAGTGGGAGGATAAGTCTGCAGACTGATTTTGGGAGATGGAGAAGACGTCGATCGTGGAATCAGACAAGGGAGGGAGGTGTTCTTTGAGACCGTCCGTGCTCTGTTGTAAGATCTCTGTGTGTTTGTCTTGTTCCAGCCGTTCCCATTTGTACCTGTGACCTGACTGTCGGAGGCTGTGAACTCGACTGTCGCTGTGACCCTGACTGTTCCTCATGCGGACATCAATGTCTTCTCCACCTGTCTGCCGGGCAGTGAACCGTAAGTTTCTGTTCGTGTGTTACTACATTGGCTCCAGGTCGGGCATCGCCTCGATTTTAAAATCCTCATCCACGTGTTCAAATCGCACCACAATCTCGCCCCCATTCCTCTCACTGTAACCTCTTCCAAACGATTTATAATCCCCTGACAACCATATGTCTCTCCATCCCATGCACTCTCCCCTGGCTCACCACGACCTTCTCAAGGGCAATTATGGATGGGCAATAAATGCCGGCCTCGCCAGCGACGGCCACATCCCATGAACGAATAAAAAAATATCGTGGATTCTACCCCAACCATTTATATCCTCCTGCAGCGCATGTATACTATACGCACAGTCAGTGCTGGGAGAGTCACTCCTGTTATACACACAGTCCGTGCTGGGACACTCAGTCCTGATATACACACAGTCAGTGCTGGGACACTCAGTCCTGATATACACACATCAGTACTGGGAGACTCAGTCCTTTTATACATACTCTCTATGCAGGGACACTCAGTCCTGTTATACACACAGTCAGTGCTGGGACACTCAGTCCTGTTATACACACAGTCAGTGCTGGGACACTCAGTCCTGTTATACACAGTCAGATAAATAAATAACTGCAAACAAAGAATGAAACCTCCAGGGCCTGATGGTTTCCATCTAAGAGTATTAAAGGAAACGGGTGGGGAAATTACAGATGCAAAATTATTGAGCACTTGAACAAGTCTGAGCTGATAAAAGAGAGTCAACATGTATTTGTGAAGGGCAGGTCATGTCTGACCAATCTATTTGATTAATTTGATGTAACTAACAAGTTGGACAGGGAAGAGTCGATGGGTGTTGTCTATGTGGACTTCCAGAAGGCATTTGATAAGGTTCAGCACAAGAGATTAAGAGAATAAATAAAATGGGTTGGAATTGTTTGGGAGGTCGGAGAAGAGAGTAAGGATAAAGGGAACGTTCATTGATTAGCGGGATGTGTCAAGTGGTATTCCCAGGGATCTGTACTGGGGCCTCAGCTTTTCACCATATTTATCAATAACTTGGATGAAGGAATAGAGAGCTGTAGATCCAAGTTTCCATATTACACTAAGTTAATAGGCACAGTAAGTGGTGTAGATGGAATCAGGAAGTTATAAAAGAGAAAGTTTAAATGAATGGGCAATCTGTGGCAGATGGAGTTCAACGTCGGGAAGTGTAAGATCATTCACTTTAGATGCAAGAAGGAAACATTGGAGTATTTTCTTAAAGTGAGAGACTTGGAACTGTGGAGGAGCAAAGGGATCTGGGTGTCCATGTACACATATCACTAAAAGCTAATGCACAGATACAAAAAGTAATCACAGACTAATGGAATACTGGCCTTTATCTCGAGGGCTGGAACACAAAGGGAGGAAGTGATGCTTCAGTTCTACAGAGCCTTGGTCAGAGCCCATCTGGAGCACTGATCCTCACCAAGGATATATTGGCCTTGGAGGGGGGACAGTGCAGATTCACCAGAATGATACTGGAGCTTGAAGGGTTCTATTATGAGGACCGGTTGCATAAACTTTGTTTGCATTCCCATGAGATGAGAAGGTTGAGGGGTGATCTGATCCAGATATTTAATATTATAAAGGGATTTGATAGGGTAGAAATAGAAATTATTTTCTCTTGTGGGGGAATCCAGAACAAGAGGACATAACCTTAAATTTAGAGCTTGGGTGTCTTGCAGTGAAATCAGGAAGCTCTTTTTCACACAATCTGCTCCGGCTGATTGAACTGGACCCTGTGATATAATAGAATTTTATTTCTTGTCAGACTTGGTCATCTTGTAGATCCATCTTTTAAAAAGGTGGAGGAACTCAGTTCAAAGATGGATTCAACTCACTTCATCATGTGTCCTCAATCAGATTGTCTTATCTTCGAGACATTAAGGACGAAACACACTGCGTTTGAAAGAAAGCTGATTTATTTGACACTTGTACAGAATACTAAACTCCAGCCCAGTTAAAGGGGTAATTAAAATCAGAAACAAACCCTAACTGTCGGAATGAACATGGTTCAGTCCTGGATGTGATTAACAGCAGCAGTAACAGCAGAATCCGTCCCCTGCAGTCACATGTGAACTCGCTGGTGACTCAGCAGGTGGAATGACCCCGTGAATACCATCCCACACACGGAGCAGGTGAGCGGCCTCTCCCCAGTGTTAGTACGTTCGTGTCTCAGCAGATTCCCCGTTCTTTTAAAGCTCTTCTCACAGTTAGAACATTTAAAGTGTCTCTTATCATTGTGAACAAGTTGGTGTTCAATGAGGTGGGATGACTGAGTTGATCCCTTCCAATACACGGAGCAGGTGAACAGCCTCTCCCCAGTGTGAACTCGCTGGTGTTTCAGTCGGCTGGAAAATTGTGTGAATCCCTTCCCAAACACGGAGCAGGTGAATGGCGTCTCCCCAGTGTAAGTGCGTTGGTGTGTTAGTAGATCATTTTATATTAAAAGCTATTCTCACAGTTTGAACATTGAAAAGGTCTCTTCCCAGTTTGAATACGCTGGTGTTCCAATAGGCCAGATGATTGAGTGCATCCCTTCCCACACACGGAGCAGGGGAACGGCATCTCCCCAGTGTGACTGTGTCGATGAGTTTCTAGCCGGGACGGGGAACTAAATCCCTTTCCACAGTCCCCGCATTTCCAAGGTTTTTCCATGGTGCGGATGTCCTTGTGTCTCTCCTGGTTGGACGATCAGTTGAAGCCTCGTCCACACACACAACACGTGTACGGTTTCTGCCCGCTGTGAAAGGTGCGATGTTTTTTCAGGCAGTGTAACTGGATAAAGCTCTTTCCACAGTCAGTGCACTGGAACACTCTCACTCGGGTGTGTGCGTCTCGGTACTTTTCCAGTTAAACTGATGTTTGAAATCTTTTGCCACAGACAGAACAGACAAACATTTCTCCTTCTATATTTAAAGGCCGATGATCTTCAGGTGCTGGTGAATCGGGTAACTGTCAGATCATGACGTGATGTTTGGTTTGAATTTCTCGTCTGCAAATCCTCCACTTCTCATACCCTGTAAAAGGAGTTTAAAGAAGTCCTCACTGTGAATACAGGATAGAAATTGAGAATTCGGAATTCTAGTTTCGATGGAACATTCTTCTCTCTCATTCCCCCAAACTGTAAATCCCCGTCCCACAAACTCACCCTCCTCCCTCTGCTGAAATCCAAGTCCATCGCACCATCTCCAACATTTTTCCTTCTATATAAGTTTTCTCTCTTCCCTGAAGGTGCTGACTCTGGCTGGATTCAGTCCTACACTCTCTGGTTTCCATCTCTCTCCTCCGCTTTTCTAATTGTATCACTCCGGCCCTCCATTCTATCGCAGACCGTCCCATTTGATCTTTCCCTCCCCCCGCCCTCCACACACACTATGTCTGGCTCAGTCCTTGCTTAAAAACTTGAATCTTCAACATCTGACGAAACTTCAGTTCTGACGTGAAAAGTTAACTCTGTTCCTTTATCCACGGATGCTGCCTGACTTGCTGAGTATTTCCAGAATTTTCTGTTTTTAATTCATAGTTTCGGCATCCCCAGTATTTTGCTTTTGATTGGATAAACCTCGCTCTTCTGAACCCCATCACAGAAATATCAGCGGGAGGCTTTTAAAATGGCAGATATCGTTAACCAGAATGGCCCGCGGGGTAGAATACGGTCCATCTGCTTTAGAAGGGGCGCAGTGCGCAGGCACGGGAAGCGATTTTGTCTCAGCAACACCGGCTCAGGCCTCGAATCCAAGCCGGGGAATCTGGGGCGGGCTCCATTTAACCCTTCATCCAGCGCCTCCCTCGTCCTACCCACCACTTCCCGGTTTCTGCTCCAGTTTCCACGGAGTCCTACTTGCGACAAACGACACGACAGAGGCGCTCCCAGAATGGAGGGCGGGCCTGGGGAGAATGCGCAGTCTGATTGGGAAATCTTCGCCTTGGAGAGATAGAGGGGTTTCTGGGACGCTGGGGATTGTGGGGCCTGCGGCCGTCATTAGTCGCCGGGTGTTGGTCAGTGTTTTATTGCCCGCGTCGGGCACAGATCCGTGTCCAGAAATACAGACTGAGGAATTCAGATCCGGTTTGCTGAACACACACTGACCGTACAATTTAGAACAGTGTTCCTCGAACTTTTTTTTTCTTGACTCAGTGGAAGAAAAACACTTCCCCCAGGGATCCAAAAAAATAATATCTTCTGACTGGAGTTTTTATCAAATCCCAATAAAGATCAATGCATGCGAGTTCTTCATTTCCCTTCAAGTAATAACTAAAATTAGACAACGACTTTACTTGAAAAACATGTTAAATACAGTGCAAATACAATTTTAAAAAGAACAGGTTGAGTTTCACTTACTAAATGTGACTGGTGTTGATGATCTCGTTCCAATCTGGATCACGAGATGAAAGCGCTCCACGCACGTCAGGTGCGCTGTTGAGTCGGTTTCGTTCTCTTGTTTTTAACCTTCTCAGAGTTGAAAATCCCAGTTCGCACATGTAGGCTGTTGTGAACGGCAGCAACAACAGAACACTAATCTTACTTAACAGTGGATAATCCTTGAAAGCACGGATCCAAAAACGATGACAAACTGAATGACTTGTGGCGTGTTTTCAGTGTGCTCACAGGTGAGTCGCATCAGTTCGATTTCTTCCTCAGCCATCAAGTTTAGCTTCATTATTGATTCAGGATTTTCGAAAGCAAAAGGATCTTTCACCCAATTCTTTTTCTTCAAATTTTCAATCCCCAATGCCGGGAAGTAGCGACTAAAATTGTCAGACAGAGCAGCGAGATGTAATTTTATGACACATTTCATTTCATTCCCTTTTTCTTCATTGATGCTGTTCTCTCAATGTGTTGTAACAGTGTGAAGCAGTAAATGAGTAAATAAGCGCCGCTCCCATTTCTAAGCAAAAATCTTGCAGTTCAGTGAGCTTCCTTGAATGAAATTAACAATTTTCACTACTTCCTTCAGGACTGCCATAAGATGAGGGGGAATACCCTTGGACGCCAAAGCTTCCTGGTGAATGAAACAGTGATTCTAACCATCATTACCAGCTGCCTCAGATATTCTTCTCACAACTCCGCTATTTCTACCTGTCATATTTGCTGCACCATCACTTGGAATTCGAAATCCAATTTGTATTTTCCATCGATACAGGCATGCAGTGCTTCGAATATCTGTGCTCCTGTATTTGTTGGTAAAGTTCGACAACACAGCAAACCTTCCATGAAGTCATCTTGCCTGACATTTCTCACATAAGCTAACAGTTTGAAATATCAGCACTCTCGTCAAGTTTGATAGCAAAATCGCCGGCTGACTGTAACCAAGTAAAAAGCTTGGCTTCTAAATGGTCAGCAATAGAACATATTCGCCGAGACATTGTGTTGTCACTGAGAGGAATGGTTCTTAATTTTTCAGCAGGCTTCTCGTCGAAGACTGTACAATATTCCGAGATTCTGGAAGAATAAGTTTTTCGCCAACTGTATGGATCATTTTCTCTTTTGCCACATGGTATGCGACCAAATATGACACCAGTTGCGCCTTATTATTCAGAGCTGTTCACCGATTAAGAACTTGCGCTGATAACTTTAATCCCCTTTGCTTCCTTTGAAAATATTCAAGCGGGTTATCAACGTGTTCACCATGTTTTTTGACAGTTTTAAACTTCCGTTTACAAGCACCTTGCTACAAATAACACACTGGGGCTTTGGATCTTGGTTTGCGTTTGCACAATTGATGAAACAACATTGCCAAAAATCCGCACTCTACAACCTCGTCCACGACTTGGTTTCCTTCTTAGTCGGTGGTTCAGACCAGGTCGACATGGCAGAAGTCTGTCCGTCATTACTTGAACTTTCTGTTACAGATGACGTACTTACACATGTTTTTTTTTTTCTTTTTCGGATGTAGATGGGTTTGATAACTGTGTTTCCGAACTTTCTCTTATTGCAAAACGATCCATTTTTGGGGATTAAATTTTGAAGATTAAGCCGCTCCTGACTCCTTTCCCCCTGATACTGGGCCGAGAACACTACCACTCACCATGGCTTTGGCGGCGAGGAAGAGCACGTCCTGGTTGATGCTCGGAAAAGCAAAACATAACAGGAAGACTATTCCACTGGAACAAGGCCATCGCTCCACAGAATGAAATGACTGCCCAACGAAAATTACCGAATGAAAACGTGAATGTAAACTTCAGTCCAACATTCAACCAATCAATGTCACGCAATCACAAGTTCTGAGTACAAAACTCCCTGTGACATATCTCGTTATGAAATAAATGTTTGCCCGTTTCTTGTTTGATGTCCAGTTGTGCTTCATTTGATTTTCCTGTGTTTGTGCTTTGACCGTACCCATTTAATGAAAGTGAGCTGATATTACCAATCGGGCTCAGCATTCTCTGGCGAGCAGCTACCTGCCCTATAAGCGTCGATGGTAACCTGATACCTGACGAATTTCCGTTCCATGTTCCACTACATTTATACTTTTATTTTTAGGGTTCAAACGAGGGTGCACAAATTGAAACACAAAGCAATTTGGCAACATGCAGGTCTCCCCAGTAAACGCAAGGGCACACAGAAGGAATCCCAATTGAACAAATCCCTTCTCATTCACTCCCATTGGAAAAAATCCTTAAAGACCAAATTATATTCCTTCCCATTGCATGGACTCCCAAAGAGAAAAAAAACCTTTCTCATTCCAAGCCATTATGGAGAGTGCGGTGCCCAGATCTGAACACCGTGCTCTAAATGAGGTCTAACCAGAGCTCTGTATAACTGTGACAAAACTTCCACTCCTTTTTATTCCAGTTCCCTTGAGATAAAGATCAAAATTTCATCTCCATTTTAACTTTTTTTTTAGTGATTTAGTAATCACTATATTGGACCCCTAAATCTCTCTCCTCCCCCACAGTTCCTAGTTTCTTGCCATTTAGAAAATACTCTGATCTATCTTTTTAAGTTCCAAACTGGATAACCTCACGCTTTCACACCTTGACTTCCATCTGCCACAGTTTTGCCCAATCACTTAATCTATCAATGTCCCTTTGCAACTTTCTGCTCCCATCTATAATGCTTGCTGTGCCAACTAACCGAGTGTCGTCAGCAAACTGGGATATAAGGTTCTCTACATAAGAACAGAAGAAAAAGGAGCAGAAGTCGGCCATACGGGCCCTCGAGCCTGCTCCGCCATTCATTAGATCATGGCTGATCTTCGACCTCAACTCCACTTTCCCGCCCCATCCCCATATCCCTTGATTCCCCGGAGTCCAAAATATGTCCTAAATGTCCGACCCTTTATCTTGAGACTATGACCTCTAGTTCTTGACTCTCCAGCCAGGGGAATCAGCCTCTCAGCGTTTAGCCTGTTCAGACGTCTAAGAATTTTATACGTTTCAATGCGGTCACCTCTCATTCTTCTCAATTCCACAGAATATCAGCGAATTTTACACAATATCTCCTCATCGTCCAATTGCACAAAGACCACCTTACTCTTATATTCCAGCACCCTTGCGATAAAGGCTAACATATCATTTGCATTCCTCACCCTCATCAGACTCTTGGCAACTCACTATTTCGAGTATGTTTTTCCTCTATTCGTTCTACAGGGAAAATAAGTGAACGTTGAAAATATTTTACCATAATTATACCCGTTTATGCATCAAAATCGATTCCAAACTTAGAGTTTCAGAAGGAAGTGGATTAATGCGAATACTGAATTGCGATTGCCTGGAAACAAACCCGGGTCAACTACTTGGAAGGCTGCCATGTTCGCCACTATACCACCATTGGTGATAATCAATAATGATAAAATAGTTTCCAAACATCAGACCTTGAACAGACATAGCAGGCTGTTGGATTTTGTTCAATTCCCCACCACTCAGATAATGAAGCAGTCCGTGCCCGCATGCAGCAAGAGCTGGACAACATCCAGACTTGGGCTGATAAATGGCAAGCAATATTCGCGCCAGAAAATTGCCAGGCAATGACGATCACCGCCAAGAGAGAGTGTAACCACCACACTATGAAATTCAACGGCATTACCACCGCCGAATCCCCCACCATCATCATCCTGGAGGTCATCATTGACCAGAAACTTAACTGGACCAGCCACATAAATACTGTGTCGACAAGAGCAGGCCAGAGGCTCGGCATTCTGCGGCGAGTGACTCACCTCGTGACTCCCCAAAGCCTTTCCACCATCTACAAGGCACAAGTCAGGAGTGTGATGTAATACTCTCCACTTGTTTGGATGAGTGCAGCTCCAACAACACTCAAGAAGCGCGACACCATCCAGGACAAAGCAGCCCGTTTGATTGGCACCCCATCCACCCCCCGAAACATTCACTCCCTTCAGTACCGGCGCAATGTGGCTGCAGTGTGTACCATCCACAGGATGCACTGCAGCAACTAGCCAAGGCTTCTTCGACAGAACCTCCCAAACCCGCGAACTCTACCATCTAGAAGGATAAGGGCAGTAGGCACAAAGAAACAACATCACCTGCACGTTCCCCTCCAAGTCACACACCATCCCGACTGGGAACTTATCGCCGTTCCAGCATCGTCGCTGAGTCGAAATCCTGCAACTCCCTCCCTATGAGCACTGTGGGAGAACCTTCACCACACGGACTTCAGCGGTTCAAAAAGGCAGCTGACCACCACCTTCTCGAGGGCAATTGGAGATGGGCAATAAATGTTGGCCTCGCCAGCGACACCCACCTCCCATGAACGAATTAAAAAAAAATCCGTAGAAATTCCCTTGTCCACTACATTAGTCACCTCTTCGAAAAATTCGATCAGGTTCATCTGGCAAATCCTTTACCCTTTATTAATCCACGCTGGCTCTCTCTGATCAGCTGGAAATTTTCACGGTGTTGAAACACTCTATTCTTAATTGTAGAATCTAGTAAATTCCCGACAACTGATGCTGTTAGCCCCTTTCCCGATGTAGTTACATGATAAGCCTTCTCCCTATGTAGTTCCAATGTAGCCCCTCCCCCCACTTATGGAGTTCAAACGTAGTCCCTCTGCCAATGTAATTCCTATGTAGCCACTGCCCTTATGCCGGTCCACTGTAGCTCCTCTCCCGATGTAATTCCACTGCAGCTCCTCTCCCTATGTAATTCCACTGCAGCTCCTCTCCCGATGTAATTCCACTGTTGCTCCTCTCCCTACGTAATTCCACTGTAGCTCCTCTCCCTATGTAATTCCACTGTACCTCCTCTCCCTATGTAATTCCACTGCAGCTCCTCTCCCTATGTAATTCCACTGTTGCTCCTCTCCCTATGTAATTCCACTGTAGTCCCTATCTCTATGTAATTACACTGTAGCTCCTCTCCCTATGTAATTCCACTGAAGTCCCTCTCCCTATGTAATTACACTGTAGCTCCTCTCCCTATGTAATTCCACTGTAGTCCCTCTCCCGATGTAATTCCACCGTCGTCGCTCTCCCTATCTAATTCCACTGCAGCCCCTCTCCCTATCTAATTCCACTGTCGTCCCTCTCCCTTTGTAATTCCAATTTAGTCACTCTCCCTGTGCAGTTCCACTGTATCCCCTCTCCCTATGTAGTTCCACAGTAGCGCCTCTCCCGATGCATTCCACAGTAGGTCCTCTCCCTATGTAATTTCACTGTAAACCCTCCCCTTATGTATTTCCACTGTAGCCCCTCTCCCTTGGATTTCCACGGTAGCCTCTCCCCTTATGTAGTTCCAATGCATCCCCTCTCCAAATGTAGTTCGAATGTATCCCCTCTCCAAATGTAGTTCCACTGTAGCCCCTCTACATGTGCAGTTCCACTGTAGCCCCTCACCATATGTAGTTTCAGTGCAGCCCCTCTTCCTGTGTAGTTCGTATGTAGCCTGAGCTGAAGACCTCCTCTTTGGTATCCCATTTTCCCATATGCTCCCTGCAGCATTTGCCTCTGGCACACGGGGCTAGGAGGCCCTGTTACTGTTCTACAGCAGCCGATACATCCACAGGACTCTCTGACCTCTGACTGAAGCAGTGCTGCACCAGGGACAATGTTGCTCAAATGCGGGATGTATCTCAAGGACGTACGTTGAAACACGTCATTCGAACCTTTGATAGATCTCTCGTGACGCAGCATTTGGAACATTGTCTCGAGTTCTGGCCACTGGTGTTTCCAATGTACAAGGTTGACGAGGAGTCCAAGAATGATTCCATGTTTTAGGGCTCTAAGTTATGAAGAGCAAGAACACAGGAGCTGAACTGATTGTCACTGAAAAGTAAAGACTGTATGGAACAGACTCCCAGACAAATTACCCGAGTATCTCCTTCAAAAAAAATGAGTAAAGTTCGAGTGAGTTGATGAGGTAATGAAGGAGACACGGATGTTGCTGAGCTGCAGAGAGGTCGCAAAGCACCACCTATAGATGGGATGGCCAGGGATGATCGCTGATGGAGTTTTTTTATATATAATAAGCAGATGTAAGAGCTGATAACAACTTCCCCCAATGAGCAGATATATAGCAAGGGACTATCAATAGAATGGAACACCGCCACTGAGCCATCTCAACCCAGTATAGCACAGGAAGTACTGGATGTCCCAGTGCAGGACACCAAGTGAATGGAGGTCACCATCCCAAGGAATCCTCCTAACCCGCAGACCAGCTGATACATCTCATCCCAATGTCACAGTAGGAGGGAACATGTCAGGTTGTTGCAATCTGACGAGACTGTGACCAGTTAAAACGGGAGGCAATGCTCAGTGGGAGCTACTGGCGAGAAATCTTTGGCAGCCTCAGGTAAGCTTTACTGATAAAGGTTCAACATCACCGAGGAGCACTGAGAATTTGTGAAGTAAGTTTTTTTTAGCTCCATTTGTAAATTTGTCGGTAGCAGTAGCCTTTGCTGCTTCCGCTCACTGTATTGCTTTTTCCTTAGAGCTGCTACATTTGCTCTGTAAAGCCCGAGGTTGAATTTTCTGCTCGTCATGAAGCAGTTTTCTTTAGAAATATGAAGGATTACAATGCAGAATTTGAAGGCAAAGTTCTGTTTAATTTTAAATCAATTTCTTGTTCAGTTACAGAATTTGGGCTGCTGCGTGTTACAAATGGCAAATCTGAGTTTGAACCACACCCTCAGAGCTGCTTTAGCTCCGTCGCTGTAACTTTGTCAAAAGTGCACTTATATTTACACAGGTAAATGGGGTTTTGGCCGCTCTTACGCTGAAGTTACGGTGGTGGAGCGGGAGCAGCGCCGAGGAAACGATAGGTTCATTCATGTTCATTCGCTCTTTATGATTGATTGGCCGTCTCCTATTCTCTCTCCGACTCCTTTATCACTCGGTTCTCCTTTCATTCTTTCTCGCTCCCCTTTATCACTCGGTTTTCCTTTCATTCTCTCTCTCCGTTATCCCTCGGTTCTGCTCTTATTCTCTCTCTCCCCTTTATTCTTCTCGACCTCCTCTCCCATTCTCCCTCTCACTTTCATATGCCTGGTTCCCCTCGTTCGTTATCTCTATCATTCTCTCTCTCCCAATTATCCTCCTATACTCCTCTGGTATTCTCCCTCTCCCCTTCATCTATCCAGTTCCCCTCTCGTCTTTCCTCTCTCGCCTTTATCTATCCGGTTCCCCTTTCTAATTCTCTACCTCCCTTTTATATGGATCTCATTCTCTCTCTCTCTCTCATCCTCCCGTTTCTCTTCTCTCAATCTCTTTCTCTTCTTAATCCACCACTTCTCCCTCTAATTCCCCCTTTCTCCTCCTCTCTCCTCTATTTTTCATTCTCGTTGGCTCTCTCCTTTATTACTCTCTTCCCAATCTCTCCCTCTCTCTGTTCCTTCCAGGTAGAACATTTCTTGAGAGTGTTCAGGACAGCTTTCGGCAACAATATCTCCTAGAACCAACAAGGGGGCAGGCCCTATTAGATTTAATAATGAGTCATGAGCCAGGTTTATTTAACTGCTTAATAATGTATGAATATTTCGGTAATAACGATCATAACATGATCGAGTTCAACGTTGTGTTTGAAAGGGAGAAACATTTATGAGCTGCTAAGATTCTAAATTTCGGTAAGGCCGACTTCAACGGGATGAGTCAGAGACTGTCCACAGTAAACTGGGGAAACCTGTTAATGAGGAAAACGACAGAAGATCAGTGGGAGGTGTTAAAAAGAATTTCAAGTGATACAGAACCAGTTCTTGCCTCCAAGGGGCAAGAGCTCTACTTGCCAAAAAGAAAAACAGCCATGGACGAAAAAAGAGGGAAGCGACAACATAAAACTAAAAGATAAAGCATACAAAAATGCAAATGTAGCATAGATCCTGGCGAATGGGAGAGATACAAAGAACGGCAAAGGGCGAAAAAACAGAGAGTAAGAGCTACAAAAAGGGAGTATGAAAAGAAACTTGCAACAGATATCAAAACGAACACAATTTTTCTTACAATTGTACAAGGAAAAAAAGGTTGATCAAGAGCAATTTGGGCCCCTTAAAAACTGATAATGATGATATTGTAATTGAAAATAAAGAAATCGCAGAAATGTTAAATATTTACTTTGCATCAGTATTTACAGTAGAGGGAGACGATCGCATGCCGGACGTTCCAAGGAAACTAAATGTGAATCAGGGACGGGACTTACAATAATTAACACAAGCAAATTAACAGTAATAAAGAAAATAATGGCACTAGGGAGTAACACATCCCCAGAACCAGATGGATTCCACTTAAGGGCTTGAAAGAAAGTAGTTGAGAACATTGCAGAAGCCCAACCTATTATCTTCCCAAGTTTGCTCCATTCAGGAACTGTTCCTTTAGATTACAAAGTTGCACATGCAACTCCGCTATTTAGGAAAGGTGAGAGAGGGAAACCAGGGCATTCTAGACCAGTTAGCCTAATAGCTGTTGTCGGGAAATTACTGGAGTCTATAATTAAGGATAGAGGACTGAACACCTTGAAAATTTTCCGCTGATCAGGGAGAGCCAACGGTGATTTGTGAAGGGCAGGTCGTGCCTGACGAACCTGATTGAGTTTTTTGAAGAGGTTACTAAAGCAGAGGACAGCGGAATGTCTACGGATGTTGATTATATGGACTTCCAGAAGGCATTCGATAAAGTCGCTCATCAGAGACTATTAACTAAACTTGAAGTTCATGGAATTGAAGGCAAATTATTGACTTGGTTAGGAAATTGGCTGAGCGGGACGAAACAGAGAGTATGGATAATGGCTCAAATTGGCAGGATGTGACTAGTGGTGTCCCATAGGGATCGGTTTTTGGGCCTCAACTATTCACTGGATTTATTAATGACTCAGATAAACGGGATGGAGATCCATCTCTCCAAGTTTGCCAATGACAAAAAGATAGGCAGCATTTTTAGCAGTGTAGATGGAAACATAACATTGCAGAAAGATAGTAATAGACTAAGTGAATGGGCAAAACTGTGGCAAGTGGATTTCATTGTAGGCATGTGTGAGGTAATCTACTTTGGACCAAAACAGGGTACATCAGTGTACTTTCTAAATGGTGCAAAGCTCGAAACAGTGGAGGTCCAAAGAAACTTAGGGGTCCATGTTCATAGATCATTAAAATGTCATGGACAGGTACAGAAAATAATCAAAAAGTCCAATGGAATGCTGGCCTTTATATCTAGAGCAATAGAAAACAAGGGGGAAGAATTATGCTATAGCTATAACAAAAACCCCGATTAGACCGTACTTGGAGTACTGTGTTCAGTTCTGGGCACCACACCTCAGGAAGTATATATTGGCCTTCCAGGGAGTGCAGCGCAGATTTGCTAGAATGAGGTCGGACGAAAGGTCTTCGACCTGAAACGTTAACACTTTTTCATTCTCCACAGCTATGGTCTGACTTGCTGAGCTTCTCCAGCACTTTTTGTTTCTATTTCAGATTTCCAGCTTTCGAAGTATTTTGCTTTTGATTTACTGGAATGATATCTGGACTGCAAGTGTTATATTACAAGAAGACATTACACAAACTAGGGTTGCATTCCCTGGAATTTAGAAGTGTAAGGGGTGACCTAATCGAAGTTTTCAAGATATTAATGGGAACTGATAGGGTCGATAGAGTGAAACGATTTCCGCTGGGTGGGTTTGGGTTAGGGTTCGGGTTAGACATAGCCTAAAATTTAAGCCAAAACTTCCAGGAGTGAGATTAGGAAGCACTTCTGCACGCAAAGGGTGGGAGAAGTTTGGAACTCTCTTCAACAAACGCAGTAGATGGAAGCTCAATTGTTAATTTTATGTCTAAGATTGATAGATTTTTGTTAACCAAGAGTATTAAAGGATATGGGGCTAAGGCGGGTATATGGAGTTAGGTTACAGACCAGCCATGATCTCATTGAATGGCAGAACAGGCTCGAGGGGATTAAATGGCCTCCTCCTGCTCTAATGTGCTTTCAGTCTGTGCATTGCCACTTCTCAATCCAAGAATGAATCTTTTTCAATTGCTGAATTACCTGACATTTAGGGATCTTCTTACTACAGAAATGAGGGTAACGATCGACAGGCTTCCGAAGCACAAAGAAGCATTGCCCCATCCTCCAGGTGGTGCTTTGTTAAACCAGGGATTTCCAAGCACTCCGACAGGGCACAGTTTGGAAACAGTTTTCCGGTTGGTAGAAAGTAACCCGAAGGCGGATAATTGAACATTTGCAGTTAGTTGTTGGCAAATAAATTGATTTCCATGTTCATTTTAAAATTAAAAAAACAATTCAACCGTCCGGGTCAAAGGCATCAGTTTTAGGTGCTCTGTGCTGATGATAATTTGAAATGTTGCTGACCTTAAAACAGTGCAGCATTTGGGCCGTGCAATTACACGGAGCCCTGAGCAGATCCAGTTACGGGAATTAACTGATCACTGAGGGCTTGCCGGTACCTGAGCTGGAAACACAATAAACTTTGATTAATCAGTCTACCTTCTCTCGCCTCTTCACCAACAAATTTGATAATAACACATTAACACAATATTCAAAAGTGTTTGGAATCTCGGCTGTTCCCCATCGATTCGTTGTAACTCGAGTCAGATAAGAAATGAATAAAGACACTGCGCAACAAAGCGCCGAGAGTCAGCGGCCTATCACATCGTCCCGCTGGCAGTGAGCAGCATGGAGCAGTGACTGTCATCACCACAGTGGGAAAAGGCAGTTACTGATCGGAGCAGCTTGTGAGACAGGTGAAGAACATGAAACTGGTAAAGAGTGGGCGGCAGAGAAAGGCTGCTCACCAACCCGGCCGAGGTTGGGTCGATGATACCACGGCTCGCAACAAAAGCTCTTCTGTTCGGTTTGTCAGCTGAGCAGCTCTTGATCGAAGAGAGTAACTTCACTAAAACAACAGTCGCATGGTAAGGCAAACACCGTCCCTGCCTTCAGATAAAGGCCCACAGTTTCGGTTCCCTGCACACTGACTTTATTTGTTCACTTTATTAATGAGGACCTTTCAGAAACTTTTGAATATTGTGTTAATGTGTTATTATCAAATTTGTTGGGGAAGAGGTGAGAGAAGGGAGACTAATTAATTCAAGTTTATTGTGTTTCCAGATCAGAGTTTGTATTGTTTCATCCACTGTCGGACAAGCGGACTGCACGCACCTGAAGCTGAAACCGAGTGAGGCTCACATCCAGACCCCTGGACAAAACATACCTGGAGATTGCAGTGGTTCAACCAGGATCAAAGCAGTACAGAGTGAGCTCAGAGAGGATAATGGAAACACAGCAGGAAAAGAAGCATTTCAGCAGCTCCGACTCCAAGGAGGACAGCAACAAACTCGAAAGTAGCTATCAGTTTTGCGGGCACACTTTGAGAATCACTGGGGACTCCAGCAATAACCGTGAGATACCAGCAATAATCTGGGGAGCTGTAAGTCCAATGTTTGGTGTAAATGCTTGGATCGGATAGAGAGAAACCAAACCCAGAGCCTCTGCCTTTCACTACAGCAACCGCCCCTACCCCCACCCCCGCCATGTTGAGGAAGCCCAACTTGATGCATTGGTTTTGCATAAGAACATCGGAATTTCTAGAAGAAAGATTATTGTTCGCCGTCTACTTTCCTGGTAGTCACATGACACAGTGAGAACCGAGTTGTCGACGAATAAAAGCAACCAATCCCCATCAATTAGTCTCCATCAGACCCAGACATGAGGCGAGGAAAACCCTCCAGTGGTGGAGAGCTTTGGGAACCATTGGTCCAAAGTCACCTGTTCCTCCCAAACCTGCTCCACTCACCACATGTCATGTCTCCAATTAATCATCTGCCTGCCCACTCACTTCACCTGTCTATATCCCTGAGCAGACTCTTTGTATCCTCGTCACAGTTCACTTTCCCACGTATCTTTGTATCGTCAGCAAACTTGGATACATTACACTCGGTCCTTTCATCTAATCATTAATATAGAGTGTAAAAAGCTGAGGCCCAAGCAGGGATCCTTGCGGCACCGCACTAGTTACAGCCTGCCAACCTGAATATGACCCGTTTATCACGACTCTCTGTTTTCTGTCCGTTAACCAATCATGTATCTCTGCTAATATATACCCCCAACCCCATGAACTCATTTTTACTCATTTACTCTATCATAACCGTTCGTGAATATGAACACATCTTTTAAATCTCATCTTAAACTTCTCTGGTCTAACAGAACAACCCCAGCGTCGCCAGTCTCCCCACTTAACTGAAGTCCCGCACCCCTGGTACCATTCTACCAAATCTACACTGCACTGTCCCTAAAGCCTTGACATTCTCCCTAACGTGGTGCTCAGGATTAGACACAATACTCCAGCTGCGGCCTCACCAGTGATTTATAAAGGTTTAGCGTCACTTCCTTCCTTTTGTATTCTGTGCCTATTTTATAAATCAAGGGTCCCGTATGCTTTTTTTAACAGCCTTCCCAACTTGTCTTGCCACCTTCAAATATTAGTGTACGTACAACCCGAGTTCGCTCTGTTCCTGTATCCCCTTCAAAATGGTAACATTTTGTTTATATTGTCGCTTCTTATTATTCCTATCAAAATGTATCATTTCACAGTTCTCCGCGTTAAATTTCATCTTCCATTTGTCTGCCCATTTCCCTTGTGTGTCTGGTCTCCTGAAGTCTGTTCTTAGCCTCCACATTGTTTACTACATTTCCGAGTTTCGTATCATCTGCAAACTTTGAAATTATACCCTCTATACCCAAGTCCAGTTCATTAATATATATCAAAAAGATCAATGGTGCAAATACCGACCCCTGGGGAACACATCCAGCCTGAGAAATAACCGTTCACAACTAGTCCCTGCTTTCTGTCTCTTTGCTAATTTCATATCCACGCTGCCCCTGTCCCGTTAATCCCATGGGCATCAATGTTGCTAACTCATCTATAACGTGGTACTTTGAAAATTCATGTCAACAAACATAACTGCACGAACACCATCAACCCTGTTAATTACTTCATCAAATAACTCAATCAAGTTTATCAAACACGATTTGCCTTTAAGAAATCCGTGCTGACAGTAATTTATTAAAACATGTTTTTCCAAGTGACAATTAATTTTGTCCCAGATTATTGTCTCTAAAATTTTCCCCACCACTGACGTTAGGCTGACTGGCCTGTAGTTACCAGGTTTATCCTTCTCCCCTTTTTTTGAACAGGAGAACAACATTTGCAACTGGTCAGTCCTCAGGCACCATCCCCATATCCAAGGTGGATTGAAAGATTGTGGCTGTAACCTTTGCTATTTCCACCCTTACTACCCACAACAACCTAGGATGCATCCCACCTGGACCGCGTGGCTTTTCTACTTTGAGTACTGCCAACCTTTTTAGTGCATCCTCCACTATCTCTTCCTTTACTGGGATATTGGCAGCATCCTCTTTTTTTGTTAATGTAGATGCAAAGTATTCATTTTGTACCCCAGCCGCGACTCCACAATGAGTTTGTTCTTTTGTCGCTAATTGGCCCCACCCTTCCTTTGATTATCCTTTAGCTATTTGTCTGTTTATAAAATACTTTACTCTTCACTTTTCTGTTATCTGCCACCACTTTCTCGTACACTCTCTTCGCCCGTATTATTTCCTTTTTCAGATCTCCTCTGTAATTTCTCTATTCTGCTTCATTTTCTAATATATTATGGTCCTGACATTAGTCATAAGCCTCCTTTCTATGTTTCGTTTTAGTCTCTATATTTTCAGTTGTCCAGTGAGCTCCAGCTTTGCATGCCCTTCCTATCTCCCTCATAGGAATGCGTTTCGATTGCACCCGAATTAGCTTCTCCTTGAAGGCCTCCGATTGATTATTTACTGTTTTTACAGCCAGTCTTTGTTTGCATTCAACATGGGCCGGCTCACTTTTCAACTCACTGGAATTACCCCTCAGCATCTTCACCTTTGATTGATCCCTGTCTCTTTCCATAACTACTCTACACCTAATATATAACATCCATGGCATCATGTTCTGTCTTCATACCATCCATGGCACCATTAAATTGTTTGTACCCTCCAGGCCACATTTACCGGGTTTACCTCCACCCTGACACAATGTAATGGGTCGATAACCTTCTTGTATCATGTCTTGGGTTTTCTGCTCCAAATTACCATATCCTGGGTTTATGCCATCTTTATCACCATGCCCTAGCTGGCACAAAGTACTGATTGATGTATTCTCCTCTGAATCAAGATGGGATGCATACTCCACCAGCACCATGTATTATGTTTATACTCTCCTTCACACCCGACACTGGATATCCACTATCCTTGATCACAGACATTGGGTATCAACCATTCTAGATCCCCTGCACTGGGTATCCACCATCCTTAGCACCATGTGCGGTATATACACCATTGTTAGAACCGTGCGCAAGGTTTTTTTTTCTATTCGTTCATGGGATGTGGGCGTCGCTGACCAGGCCAGTATTCATTGCCCATCCCGAATTGCCCTTGACTATACACAATCCTGAGCACAATGCGCGGTGTATCCACCATCTTGGACACCATTCCCGGTGCATACACCATCATTGACACCATGTGCGGGGTATTCGCCATCCTTGATACCATGTATTGGGTTTATACCCATCACAACACAATGTTCAGATTTTTATATCTTCCTTGGAACCAAGTACGTGATTGATATCTTCCTTGGAATTACTTACTGGCTTGCACCCTCCCTTGCTCCCTCACTTGCACCTTCGCTTGCACTGATCCCTGCATCCTCCCATGCTCCCACGCTTGCTCTCACCTTTGCTCCCACCCTTGCACGTTCCCTTGCACTGATCCCTGCACCCTCCCATGCTCCCACCCTTGCATCCACACTTGCTCCCGACCTTGCACCCTCCCTTGTTCCCTAACTTGCACCTATCCTTGTACCCTCACTTGCTCCGACACATGGACCCTCCCTTGCATCCTCCCTTGGACTTTCCCTTGCTCCCTCCCTTGCACCCTCCCTTGCAACCCCTTGTCATGTGAACTTGGATTCAGAAAGTTGCAGGTGAACGAATTCTAACGTTAATGCCATATTTTGTTTCAGGGCCTCGTTCTATGCCGGTTCTTTGAGAAAGAGAATATCAGTTTTTCTGGGAAGAAGATGATTGAATTGGGGTCCGGCACTGGGATCGTGGGGATTCTTGCCATCCTACTGGGTGAGTTAAATGTTCCAAGCGATAGAACTTTGCATGTGTGAGAGAGAGCGATGAACTGTAATGGAGTAGGACGGCTATATAGTGAAGGACCATGACAGTGACTGGTCATAGGTTTGATTAAACCCCCAGTTATATGTATGTTTTGTGAACGCTGCTGTCTCTTCTTCTTTTGAGGTCCTTACTATTGACAGTTCTTCACCTCCAGTTTTAATCTGTTTGAAAGAGAATGCTTTCAAAGCACAGGACCCTTACCTCAGGTAATATGAATGATGCCTCAAAAAAGTCGCAGCTTTCGAGACTCAGCCGTTCCACCTGCCATTTTGGAGCAAGTCCCTCCTCCCATCCGGGAGCGGGATATCAATTGAACTGCCGTTGATCTGTGAAAATCCAGAAAACGTAAAAATCTTTAAATGAAAAAGTGAAACATTTGAACACGTTTCTCCTTGAGCTGATGAGCTGAGAACAAGATACCTATCAGAAATGGCCTGGTTTTGTTCAATGTAATATTTGCACAACATCCTGAACATCTCGACTCTGATCAAATATAAAACGGGGAAGCTGTTGCTTTTGATCATGTTTTTGGGTCTTTGTGAACTCCAGTCACGTGTCCAGCAACCAACTGATGGCCAAATTATACACCATAAAACAGTAAGCATGCTTTAGAATAAAATAATGAAGCATTCTGTGCCCGCATACAGCACAACCTGGACAATATCCAGGCTTGGCTGTTTTGTGGCAAGTAACATTGGCGCCAGTCAAGAGCCAGGCAATGACCATCTCCAACAAGACAGAGTCGAACCAACTCCCCTTGACATCAAACGGCATTGCCATCGCCGAATCTCCCACCATCATCATCCTGCGGGTCACCATTGACCAGAAACTGAACAGGACCAGCCACATAAATCGTGTGGCTAGAAGAGCAGGTCGGAGGCCTTGTATTCTGCGGCATTATCTGAGGAATTGCTAAAGGAAGTAAACATTATGTCCTTATCATTACCATTATCGAATAGCCCCACTTGCGACCTTATGATGGAGGGAAGGTCATTAATGTAGCAGCTGAAGATAGTTGGGGCGAGGTCACTGCCCTGCGATGTCCTGAGGCTGAGATGATTGTCCTCCAACAGACACTACCTTTGCGCCAGGTATGACTCCAGCCACTGGAGAGTTTCCCCCCCTGATTCCAATTGACGTCAGTTTTGCTCCGACTCCTTCGTGCCACACTCGGACAAATACTGCCTTGATGTCAAGGGCAGTCAATCTCACCTCACCTCTGGAATTCAGGTCTCATTTCCATTGTTGACCGGATGTCACCGGGTAACGGTTTTGGCTTAGTACACAGAGGAAGAGTCAATTCTCTCTTAATTCTCAATTCGCTTTATTAACGTTATTAGATCATGCACATAGCGCTGATACGTCTAGTTAGATATAGGAATGCAGTTTACAGCAGGTTATACTGTTTTATACTCAAACTAGGATTTAAACGCACACCCACTAGGTTTCCCTGACTAACACATCCCTCAGTATCAGGATTTAAAAGCACGCCCACTAGGTTCCCCTGACGAAAACTCCCTGAGTTGTCACAGAATAGAAAGGATATTATATTACCCGGAAAGGAGAGATACTGCTGGCCAGGCAATTCTCTCTCTCACTCCCGACGTCGTCTCTCCGTCCCTGACGTAGGGTTCCCACTTCCACGAGGGTTAGTCTCCGGAGTCTCCCACAAAAACAAACTGGGACCAAGCCAGCAATTCTTCAGTTTGATTCCCAAGTCTGTCTTTTCGAATGATGCTGTCTTCTCTGGTTGGCTCAAAGTAGCTGGAGTGATCGATGTCATCCCCTGATTGGCTCTGTTCCAAGGGCCTTGGAAGCATCACTTCATACTCCTTTCCTAATTCAGGACTGGTGTCTCATCACAGTTCCTTTGTCCCTGCAAGAAGCGGAACGAATTCAAACCGGTTCTGGCCAGTTCAGACCAGTGACTGAACTCCAGGTCACCCCAGTTCAAAAGTCAGTGTCTTTGTTAGCGCTTCGAATTAAGCTCAATAAGTTTCTGCAGCCTCTGGCCAACACCATGTTTGGACCAAGGCTGTAATGAGGTCTGGAGCCGAGTGGTCATGGCGGAACCAAAACTGAGCATCGGTGAGCAGGTTATTCGTGAGTAAGTGCCGCTTGATAGCACTGTCGACATCTTCCATCACTTTGGCGATGATTGAGGTTAGGCTGATAGCGCGGTAATTGGTCGGATTGGATTTGTCCCGCTTTTTGTGGACAGGACATACCTGGGCAATTTTCCACTTTTTAGTCGGAGAGATGACAGTGTTGTAGCTGTTCTGGAACAGCGCAGGTCGGGGCACAGCTTGTTCTGGAGCACTGGTCTTCAGCACCACAGCCGGGATGTTGTCGTGACACACAGCCTTTGCCAGTTCATGAACTCAAACATTTATTGTTTTTCACGTGGAGTGAATGGAATTGGCTGAAGACTAATATCTGTGATGATGGGGACCTCAGGAAGAGGCTGAGAATGATCATCCACTTGGCACTTCTGGCTGTAGATTTTTGCAAGCGCATCAAACTTTTTTTTGCACTCAGGGAATCAAGGGATATGGGAATCGGGCGGGAAAGTGGAGTGGAGTTCGAAGACCAGCCATGATCTTTTCGAATAAAGGAGAAGACAAGAGGGGCCGGATGGCCTACTCCTGCTACTATTTCTTATGTTCTTATGTTCCCATGTGCTGGGCTGCGCTCTTGTTGAGGATGAGAATCTTCACCGAGCCTCCTTCTCCTGTTAGTTGCTTAATTTGCGACCACCATTCGCGACTGGATGTGACCGGATTTCAGAGCTTTAACCTGATTGTTTGGTTTGGGGATTGCTGAACTCTGTGCACAGCATCGTGCTCTCACTGTTGAGAATACATGGTGCTCTTACTGTATATAATGCATGGTGCTCTCACTGTTTATAATGCATGGTGCTCTCATTGTTTATAATGCACTGTGCTCTCACTGTTTATAATACATGGTGCTCTCACTGTTTATAATGTATTGTGTTCTCATTGTTTATAATGCCTGGTGCTCCCACTCTTTATATTGCATGGTGCTCCAACTGTTTATAATGCCTGGTGCTCTCACTGTTTATAATGCATGGTGCTCTAACTGTTTATAATGCCTGGTGCTTTCATTGTTTATAATGCATGGTGCTCTCACTGTTCATAATGTATGGTGCTCTCACTGTTTATTATGCCTGGTGCTTTCATTGTTTATAATTCATGGTGCTCTCACTCTTTATAATGCATGGTGCTCTCACTGTTTATAATGCATGGTGCTCTTACTGTTTATAATGCATGGTAATCCTTTGCCGTGTCTTCACCAAGTTGGCACCTGATTTTCATATAAGCCTCTTGCCGCTCCAGGCATGCTCTTCTACATTCCACATTGAAACAGATTTAGTCACCAAGCTTGATGGCGAGTGAGAAGTGAGGGATATGCCGAGCCCTGCGGTGACAAGATTGTTGTGGCATTCCATTATGCTGCTGCTTAGGGCCCATGGCGCCTCATGAGTGCCTGCTTTTGTGCTGCTAGATTTGTTATTAATCTATCCCGCTCAGCAGGGTGGTAGTGCCACACGACACGATGGAGGGTTTCCTCAGTGTGAGGACAGGTCTGATTCTCAGAGTATGTCAGACCGTTGCTTGACTAGTTTGTGAGGCAGCTCTCCCGACTTTGACAACAGTCCCTAATTGATAGCGAGGAGGACCTTGCAAGGTCAACTGGGCTGGGTGTGCCTTTTTCTGACCCAATTCGATGCCTGTGTGGCAGCTTTATCCTTATTTTGATATTGCGGCATGGCTCACGACCACACGAGAGGGCAGTAAAGCATCAACCACATTGATGTGAGACTGGAGTCACACACAGGCCAGATCGTTTCAGGACGCAGGTTTCCTTCCCTAAAGAACATTAGTGAACCTATTGGGTTTTTGCCACAATCGGATAGTTTCATGGTCACTTTGGGGCGGATATTGACTTCAAGCGGCAGTTTAAAACGTGTGATAGCTAAAAATAAAAACCGGGAGGAATGTTCAACGGGCGACAAACTCGTTGTCACCGCTTTTACGCTGTGGCAGAAAGTCAATATCGCCCCTTTTACTGATACCAGCTTTTTATGTTGACATTTTCGAATTAAAATCAAAATCTCAAACTGCCGTGGTTGGATTTGAGCTCAAGTTGCTGGATTTTTATTCCGCAGTTTTGAATTACTAAATCCAGTGAAATAACCGTTGTGCTAATGGAATCGCTGATCAATGTTGTGACACTGCACAAGTTCATCATTATATTTAACAGCCTTTGCTGTGTTAATTTGCTTTGCCCCGAATCCCTTTTGCCCACATTTAACATTTACAGGTTGGTGTCATAGGGAAGCAATAAGTGAAGATACGTCATTACTCTTTTACATTCTTCTGGCAGGTGGAGATGTGACCTTGACCGACAAACCAGAAGTTCTGAATCAAATAGAACTAAACGTGGCCAACAATGTCCCCTCTTCAATTATCCAGCGGTCAAAAGTCTCTGCTCTCTCGTGGGGTGTAAACCATGATCAATTTCCAACAGACTACGACATCATCCTGGGATCCGATATCGTCTACAAGAAACGTGAATACCACTTACTGCTAAAGACCCTACAACATCTGAGCAACCAAAACACTATCATTTACATCTGCTCGAGGATGCGTGATATCATGGGAGCCATGAATTTTCACGAGCAGCTCATTCCACAGCATTTTAACTCCGAAATTGTTAACAGTGTCCCAGAAAAAGAAATCAACCTGTACAAAGTGACCAAAAAAGTTCCTGGCGCTTATTAAGGAGGAAATTCCAGAGAATAGGGTGGAGGCAGTTAAAGGTCTCATAATGGGAAGAAGCGAGGGGGAGAAGGGCACAACAGGCAAGAGTCAGAGGACTTAATGATGTTGGAGGAGGTTGCAGAGATGGAGGGATTGGGATTTCCATTTACTCTAACACCCTAACCCTGACACTCTTACCCTAAACCCTAACCCTAAACCTGGCACCCTAACCCTAATCCTGACTTTATAGCCCTAGCCAAATCCTAACCCTCGCCCAAGTCCTAGCCCTAACTAAAACCCGAATCCTATTAATGCCATTATAATCTGACTCGAGTAAGGTTGGCAGGGAGGGTTAGAGTTTAGGGTTAGGAACCATCGATAGAGTCAGCTTCACCCTGTATCTAACTTCAGTCTAGCACTGCAGAACACAGAACAAGACCTACATTTTTCCCCTCCTGAAGTGTTGCTCTCCCAATACATTCACGTTTGTGTGATGATTGCATCAATGAAAGCTCCTTTAAATTGACCCAGTTGAAGACTGTGGTGATGTTGTGCAGCAGAGAGTATATTACGAGATCAATACTTCGGCCCTCCCTACCTTACAGCTGAGTGGGATACACGGACTGCAGCCGTTCAAGAAGAAGGCTCTCCACCACTTTCTCAAGGGCAACTAGGAAGGGGCAACAGATTCTTGATTGTCAGCGACGCCCACACCCTGATAATGAATACATAAAAAAACAAAACTTGTGAAGTTCTTTGGTTCGAATTATTCCCTTTGCCGCATTTTGCAGTGAACTTCAATATATAAAACACAAACGCTTTTACAAGAAGATTCACTCACGGGGACTTAGCTCAGTTTTAGCGGGGTACCAGCTAGACACACGTAACTGACATAGTTCCCTAACCCCAACCGATTTGAACCCTGGTGCGGGAGGGTATCTGACACACTGTGACACCTGGTCCTCCTTTGCCTGGAGGCAAGATAGTACAGCTGGAGTCAGGACAGCTAGAGACAGGATAGTGCAGCTGGAGGCAATACAACTAGATACAGGATAGTGCAGCTGTAGGCAGTACAGCTAGATACAGGATAGTGCAGCTGGAGGCAGTACAGCTAGATACAGGATAGTGCAGCTGGAGGCAATACAGCTAGATACAGGATACTGCAGCTGGGGGCAGTACAGCTAGATACAGGATAGTGCAGCTGGAGGCAATACAGCTAGATACAGGATAGTGCAGCTGGGGGCAGTACAGCTAGATACAGGATAGTGCAGCTGGGGGCAGTACAGCTAGATACAGGATAGTGCAGCTGGAGGCAGTACAGCTAGATACAAGATAGTGCAGCTGGAGGCAGTACAGCTAGATACAGGATAGTGCAGCTGGAGGCAGTACAGCTAGATACAAGATAGTACAGCTCGAGGCAGATAGTACAAAAGCAAGAAAGTTATCCTAATCCTTTATAAATCATTAGTTGGGCCTCAGGTTGACTATTGTGTTCAATTCGGGGCACGGTACCTCAGAAATTATGTCAAGGCCTTAGAGAGGTTGCAGAAGAGGTTTACTAGAATTGTACCAGGAATGGGGGAGTTCGGTTTTGTGGAGAGAGTGGAGAAGCTGGGATTGTTCTCCTTAGAACTGACAAGGTCAAGTGGAGATTTGATAGAAGTGTTCAAGATCATGAATGGTTATGATTGAGTAAATAAGGAGAAACTGCTTCCAGTGGTAGAAGGGTCGGTCATCAGAGGATAATGATTTAAGGTGATCGGCAAAAGAGCCAGGGGCGATATGAGGATACATTTGTTATGCAGGGAGTTGTAACGATCTGGAATGCACTTTCTGTAAATTTGTTGGGTGCATATTCAATATTAACTTTTTAAAGGGACTACGATAAATACTTGAGGCAAAAAAATTCGAGGGCTATGGGGGAAGAGCAGGGGAATTGGACTAATTTGATAGCTCTTTCAAAAAGCCGCACAGGCACGTTGTGCCAAATAGCTACCTCCTGTGCTGTACCGACTATGATACTGTGATACGATGTGAAAGAGTTAGCAGGAATCTCAGTTCAGTGGCCAGACATCTAAATCTGTGGCAGGAACACACACAATGAAATAATATTTCATAACAGTGATAACCAATAAATACTTTGAAATCCCAGTTCAACTGAACCATGTTATTGGGGAGAAAGGACACTGCACTGACTCCTTGTAATACTGAGACCGTGAGCTGTCTCGATATCAATCACTGAAAACACATTCATGAAAATATATTCCAGGACAGGTTAGTTCCACAACATGAAACTGTTAACAGCTCCTCGTGGTATGATGCCACGCCTTAGCCCAATCATCTGATTTCAATACATTTAGTACAGATAATTAGCCAGTAACATTCTCAGGGCTGGATACACATAGTTTATTGCAGATATAATGCAGCTCTCGCAAGACCAAAAGCGTACCAAGTTTACACACGATATCAACTGGTAGAACACAACAGGTGACTCTGCAAAAGATGATGGGAGAAGAAAATTGTAAATTTCAGCAGGAGAGTTAAAACAGGTTTACACCATTAACGGATGAGATAATTGCTTATCCGGAACACCAACGGATACAAAAATAGAGTAGTTAATGCGTTTTATCCAAAACATTACTGAATATTGGGTCAAGTGGATCAAGCATCAATAGGGGAACATTTAGGGAACAGTGATCATAATATCATACGGTTTATATTAGTTAAGGAAAAGGACGGGGAGCACTCCAGAATAAAAATACTTAATTGGAGGTAGGCCAAATTCAGTGGGTTGAGAACGGATATGGCCCGGGTAAATTGGAATCAAAGATTGGCAGTCAAAACTGTAATCGAACAATGGGTGGCCTTTAGGAAGGATATGTTTCGGATATAGTCTAGGTTCATTCTCACGCGGGGAAAGGTAGGGCAACAAAAGCCAGAGCTCAATGGATGACGAAAGAGATAGAGATTAAGATGAAGCAACAAAAGGGGGTGTATGACAGATGTCTGGTTGACAACACAAGTGAGAACTAGGCTGAATCTAGAAAGTAGAGAGGGGAAGTGAAAAAGGAAATAAAAGGGGTAAAGGGAGAGAATGAGAATAGACTGGTGGCCAACGTAAAAGGGAAACCAAAAGTCTTCGATGGACAGATAAGTAGTAAACGGGTAGGAAGAGGAGATGTGAGGCCGATTAAAGACAAAAAGAGGGTCTATGCATGGAGGCAGAGTGCAAGGCTGAGACACTAAATGAGCACTTTGCATCTGTCTGTAACAAGGAAGAAGATGCAACAAAAGTCAGAGTAAAAGAGGAGGTCGTTGAGATACTGAATGGCCTAAAAATTGAGAAAGAGAAGGTACAAGAAAGGCAGGCTGTGCTTAGAGTAGAAAAGACACCCGGTTCGGGCAAATTTATATGTCTCCTCTTTGGATCTGTTTTTTTTTGTAAGCCACGGTTGAGCCACCTTTCTTGTTTTATTTATGCGACAGACATGGATGAATAATTCTTTTAATTCCTGCACACGTCCTTTAAACATTGTCCACTGTCATCCCTTTTCGTAAAGCTTCCCAATCTATCATAGCCAACTCGCACCTCATACTTTCGTAATTTCCTCTATTTAGATTCAGGACCCTAGTTTCGGATTCAACTACTTCACTCTCCATCTTAATGAGGAATTCTATCATGTTATGGTCGCTCTTCCCTAAGGGACCGCGCACAACATGATTGTTAGTTAATCCTTTCTCATTGTACAATACCCAGTCGAGGATCGCCTGTTCTCCAGTTGGTTCCTCAACGTATTGGTCGAGAAAATCATCACGTACACACTCCAGGAATTCCTCTCCCGCAATATTAATGCTAATTTGGTTTGACCAATCTATATATAGATTAATGTCACCCATGATTATAGTTGTACCCTTCTTGCATACGTTTCTAATTTCCTCTGCATTTCTACACCTACATCTCCAATACTGTTTGGGGGCCGATAGAAACCCCCCACCAACGTTTTCTGCCCCTTGGTGTTTCTTAGCTCCACCCATACAGATTCGACATCGTGATTTTCCGAGCCAATATCCTTCCTCAATATTGCATTGATATCCTCCTTTACTACCAACGCAACCCCACCTCCTTTCCCTTTTTGCCTGTACTTCCTAAATATTGAATACACCTGGATGTTCAGTTCCTACCCTTGGTCACCCTGCAGCAATGTCTCTGTAATCACAACCACATCATAACAGTTAATTTCTATCTGAGCTGTTAATTCATCTACCTTATTGTGAATGCTCCGCGCAGTAAGACGCAATGCCTTTAGACTTGTCTTTTTATGATTACTAGTCATTTTAATTTTATTTTGCACTATGGCCCCATTTGTTTTTCGCCCTTGTTTTCTCTGCCTTCCACTATTGCTTCTTCCCTTTCTGTCTTTTGTTTCTATCCTTGTTTCCCACTCCTCTGTCTCCCTGCTCAGGTTCCCATCCCCCGGCCATTCTAGTTTAAACCTTCCCCAACAACACTAGCAAACACCCCCGAGAGCACATCGGTCCCGGTACTGCTCGGGTGTAACCCGTCCCACTTGTACAGGTCCCACCTTCCCCAGAACCGGTCCCAATATCCCAGGAATCTAAGTCCCTCCCTCCTACACCATCACTGCAGCCGCGCATTCATCTGGTCTATTCTCCTATTCCGATACTCACTAGCACGTGGCACTGGTCGTAGTCCTGAGATCACTAGCTTTGAGGTCCTGCTTTTGAATTCATCTCCTAACTCCTTAAATTCACCTTGCAGGACCTCATCTTTTCTTTTTGCCGATGTCGTTGGTACCGATATGGACCCTCCCCCTCCGGAATGCCCTGCCGCTGCTCCGTGACAACCTTGACCTTAGCAACAGGGAGGCAACATACCATACTGGAGTCACGATTGCGGCTGCAGAAACGCCTATCAGTTCCCCTTACAATTGAATCCCCTATCATTATAGACCTGCCACTCTTATTCCGCCCCTCCTGTGCAGCAGAGCCACCCGTGCTGCCACGAACTTGGCTCTTGCTGCTTTCCCCTGATAAGCCATCTCCCCCAACAGTATCCAAAGCGATATATCTGTTTGAGAGTGAGACGGCCCAAGGGGACTCCAGCGCTACCTGCCAAGTCCTTCTACTCTTCCTGGCGGTCACCCATTTATTTTCTTCCTGCATAATCTTTACCTGCGGTGTGACCACCTCACTGAACGTGCTATCCACGATAATCTCAGCATCGCGGATGCTCCACAGTGAATCCACCAGCAGATCCAGCTCCAAAATGCGGTTAGTCAGTATCACCCTCTCTCACTGTCACTCATTCTCTCCGTCTCTCTCTATCATCCTTTCTCAGTCTCTCTAACTCGATTTACTTCTAACGAGGTATATCGAAGCAAAATTGTGAAGCTCTGGAGCAAACTGGATTGAATTTGATATTTTAATTCCATATTCATTTGTGGCACAGTTCAGCTCAATTCAACATCATTGTTTGGACAAGGGACACGTATCTCATGCATGTTCATTCCGTGTGTGTTTGTGTGTGTCTCAGTTTCACTGGTCCAATAATGTAACCAATCCCCCTCGAAGCCAGTCTTCCCCTCCCTTTGTGCCCCATGTTTCTCAGTGTCTCCTGATCCAATAACATAAACCAGTCACACCCTTCACAGCCTGCCTCCACCTCCACCTCTGCCATATGTGTCTCATGCTCTCCTGGTCCAATAACGTAACCCAAGGACCCCCTCCCCTGACAGTCTTAATCACTCACCCCCTTTGCCAGTGTGTCTTAGGCTCTCCTGGACCAACAACATAACCCAGGGACCACCCGCACAGTCTGTGTCACCCTCCCCTCTTGCCCCGTGCGCCTTAGGTTCTCCTGGTCCAATAAGGTAACCCAGGGACACCCCCCGCCACACACACAGTCTGTCACCCCCTCCTCCTGTGCCCCGTCTGTCTCAGGCTCTCCTGGTCCAATAACGTAATCCAGGGACCACCCTCACAATCTGTCTCCCCAGCCCCCCCTTTGCCCGTTGTGTCTCCTGGTCCCATGATGAAAACCCTGTCAGCTCTCACTCTGTCTGTCTATCTCACACATTCTGTCTCTCCAATTATGTAGAGTTCACCCATTCTGATCCGGCCCACAGCAGTGACTGTGATTGCCAGTTTTGTCCATTTCCTGTCGGTGCAGGGCGGCCATTTAGTTGAAGTCCAGCTGAGCTCTTTAGTGCCGCCTTTTTGAGTAGAAATTCATGCGTCACCTGCAGAGCGAGCCCTGCCTCAATCGGTCAGATTATCAATAAAATATATCAGAATCAGATTTAAGATAATTTCCGGGCTCGGTGCTGCTAATATAAAATGTACTTACCGTCCAATGTAAAGTGTAGGGGACAGAATTTGAAATGGGATTTAGTTCTAGTGTTTGAAACCCTTCAGCACTTTCTATAATTTAACTAATTTAACAATTAGAATCAGTGGGTATTTCACCGCGTTCTTCAGCTCCTCTCTGAATTTATTCTGGGTCAGGACATAAATACACGTGTTTGTGCAGCAACTGAGAAGTTGCAGCATTCCTGATGTGTGTTCTGTGATATAAAGAGGGTCAGTGGGGGAGAAGTAATAATCATAACTGTTTGTAATTCGCTGATAGAAGTAAAATACAACCTGTGTCACCCATAACAATATAAAACTGCCCGATATACTGAAGAGTAAAATGATGGACATTTTTCGCTTCTCCATCTCTGGATCCTTGTGATTCTCTCCATTGCTTCTGCCCCGGAGTCCCCTGCGGACTCGGCTGGACACTAAAATATGTCTGACCGTCAAACCATTGAACAGCAAAATCAGACAGAACGGGACACAAAGGGTTAAAATGCGGTGAAACAACTCAAATGCGACCCATGCGGGAGAAGTATCGAAGCTCGGTTTAAGCACACAAAACCAGGGAACATTATCAATTATAAATAGAGGTTCAAATGTAAAGTACCAGGGGAGACTCTCCAAACAGCCCAGCACACTCACTGTTCCCAGAACCACAGCCGCCGTTTTCTCGGTGCAATATTTTGTTTTCAGCTTCTCACAACAAATGGTCACAAATCGATCAAAGCTGAAAGCGACTGTGAACCAGACAGAGGCCGTTGTGGTTGCAAAAATCAGGAATGCAACGAGACAACACACGGGAGTAATTTTGATGAATGAAAGTGGGAAATAAATCCTGTGAATCTGCCTCAATATCACATCAGTGATAACGACCAGGAGATCGGCCACTGCCATTCCCACCAGGTAGCGAGTGATACATTTGGAGAGTCCGCACTTTCCTCGGGACAGGATCACAATCGCCACCAAGTTAACTATAGGAGAGAGAAAAAGAAGCAGAGAAATTACTGATCAGACCTGGAGTCAAAGCAGCAGTTTGAGAGGATCTGGGGTGAAATTTCCAGCTTTGTTGCTACATCGAAGAGTGGAAAGTGATTCATTGGCCTGGGCAGCGCTTTCGGGCAGAGAAATGTTTTAAAACACAATGATCAATAATTAATAGGGAAATCGATACACAAAGTGAATAAACTGAGCACCAGATCCTCTGGAAGTTCTAAGTGAAGGCACGGTGCCGGTGAGGAAGGAGAAGGGCTTTTACCCAGCGGGAATCCAGCGGATTAAAACCGGATTTGGGCTCCAAATGGACGTGGCAAGAGTGCGAACGGTAGGAAGGTGAGGGAACAGCGGGAGGTGTACCTGGTTTGTTGCTCTGAGTTAGAAGAGCCGACACGTGCTGGCACTACACGGGGAAGGGCAGCTGGAGACCGAGCCTGTGAGTGAGATTGGGAGGGAGACAAGGAAAAAGACATGTAGGAGCTGGAGGGGAGTTAGCAGCAGCTGGTTTAGGAAAGCCGATAAACTGAAGCAACGGGTGAGGAGAAAGAGGATTCCATGCAGTTGGAGGAGGTGCTGGGATTCACAGGGAGAGACTGCAGCAGAGTGTTAGAGGGAATCGAATCCATAGGTCCCGCTAACACAATCCAATCAATGATTCCTTGGTTATTTTTGTCAATGAACAGCTCGTTTGGCATCAAATGTTTTCAATTTATTTACTTTACACATTCAATTAAAATTAAATTAAAATGCATTTATAAGTCAGCCTCGTTCTTTATTGAATTAAGCTGACACACAGCTTTTAGAATACAGTATCCGAATAATTCATAACGGTCAAGAAATGACTGAGTCTATTCTTTAAATACATTTCAATTATGTTTATTTATTCAGTCAGTAAATAAGTAAAAGGAACATTTATTTAACCAGACTGAGGACCTGATAGCGATAAACACACCCGGCGTGAAAACTCTTACAATCTGACAACATCCTAATATCACCTTCAAGTCACATTTCTTCTCAATATTTGGACTGAAAGTTCACCCCGGTGCTGCTTTCTCCCTGTGTCTCTGTGTCTCCCTCCTTTTGTGCGTATCTCTCTGTCTCTGTCTTTCTCTCCCAGTTTATCTTTCTTTCTCTAGTTCTCTCTCTCTGCCTCTCTGTGTGTCTCTCTGCGTGTCTCTCTGTCATTCTCCCTTCCATTCTGGCGTTAATTTTCTCCATCCCTCTTGTTTTCCTCTTCAGTCTTTCTCTATCGTTCTTTTCTGTCTCTCTGCATTCTCTACTCTATTTCTCAATGCCCCTTTTCACATCCGATTCAATCCGAACATTCTGCGCCTGCTTTCTCTTCACCAGCCCCGTGTTCCAACGATCATATTCTTAGTGTCAGTTTGTTAAATAGTGAAGCCTCTCTCAACATTTTAATGTTTCTACAGATCATCCAAATCTCCACCTGTTCACCTGCACTGTTTACTTCATCTATGATGCATGGAATAAACAGAATCAAATCCCTCTTCCAGGCACACCTTACAATAATTGAAATTCCTTCTCCTGTAATTATGAAGCACCGCGTTGGATGGCGGCATTGTTCAATTGACAAAACGCCAACATCACCGCTGCCACTTATAATCTACAGATAAATAGAAGGACCATGATTCGAACGGAAACTGTACAAACTGACACAACATAAACTCAAAACTTTGCATTTTACAGTGAATTCACCCACAGTGAATCAGAGAAAGAGATGTGGAGTAATCAGCAGCAAACTCAGTTCAGTGGACAGACATCTGATTCGGCGTCAGATACACAAGTAATGACATAATATTTCGTAACAATGACAACCAATAAATACATTGAAATCCCAGTTAAACTGAACCATGTTGTCGGGGAGGGATGACATTGCGCTGCCTCCTTGTAACACTGAGACCGTGAGCTGTCTCATTGACAATCACTGAAAACACATTGATGAAAAAATATTCCAGGACAGGTTCGATCCACAACATGAAACTGTTAACAGCTCCTGATGGTCTGAAACCAGCTCTAAGCCCAGATCCCTGATTCCCATACGTTCAGTACAGAGAATAATCCAGTTACAATACCAGGGTTGGATATAAAAAGTACATTACAGATACAATGCAATTGCTGCAAGACCAAATGTTTAGAAGTTAAGGACATACCATTATTCAACAGTACATTCAGTGCGCAGAATAATCCAGCAGCACTGCCAGGGTTGCATTACAAAGATGATAGCGGATATCATGCAGCTGTGACAAGACTGAAAGAGCCGAGACAGGACATTCCATCAACTGTTAGAACAGAACAGGCAGCTGTGTAAAGCCTGATGGGAGAAATAAAATACCAAAAACGGTAGCACAACTAACATCGATTTACACCATAAACAGCTGAGATAATGGCTTACCAGAAATTCCAACGGCTGCAAGAACCGGATAATAAATTTCTTGTATCTGGTACATTCCTGGATATCCCATTTCTGTGAGAAGCGCTGACTGCTGTTGGCCTGGAAACCACAGCTCCAGCAGGCACTGAGAGCTCATTCATTTCAATGAGCCCAAATTTATACAGGGGCTGAGTCTCCACTGACACGGTTATATCCCTGATCATTGCTATTAGTTGCAGTCATTGAACAAACACATTATATCAGCAGCTTTGACTCCTTTGTAAAGAATGACGTGGATATATCAGAAACATCTCAAAGTCCAGGACATTATCTTCATCAGACTTCTCTCAGGAATAAAGTTATAAACTGTGCTCATACAGGACTGATCCAACAATAATGACTTCATTTACAGTTTTCATCTAATTGTATTAACCATGTTCACTCCTGCTGATTCCTTTATAATTTATAACGATTTCTCCGCAGTGTACACTGAATCCAAGGCCACAAACAAATCCGCTTCATGCTGCTTCTGCAGTATTCCAGTTAAAATATGAATTTTGAGTCTCTTACAGAAGGACTGTTAAAGGGCAGGTTCAGGATTGTAGCTCAGAAATGGGGTGATATCAGGGGTCGGACACTGAACGAGCTTCATTGCCATTCCTCTCTCCGTTATTTTACTGCAGATGTTTCCCGTTTATTTTACGTTTGATTCATGGCTCCAGTAAAATTAGCCCCGTGTAACTGAGCTGAGCTCGTGAACCGACTTGACCTCCTTCATAAAGACTCCGTGCTTCCCTCACCCGCCTTCATTCCTTCCTCAGCCCATTGGCATTGAAACCCACGTCTATGCCTCTGTCCCCTCCAGCCACCATTGCTGCAGTTCACTCCAGGCCGGCCATCCATCCTCCACCTTTCGACCCGCACCAGGTCCTGCTCGGCCTCACTGACCCTCACTGATTCATACTTCCCCATCATCTTACGTTTAAAATTCTCAATCTTGGGTTTAATTCCCACCAAGGCCCACCGCTCCACCACCCCCCAAACCCGCCGCTACACACATAAAATTATAGAATCATATCGAACAGAAGGAGACCATTCTACCCATCGTGCCTGTGCTGGCTCTTTAAAAGAGCTATCCAATTAGCCGCAACACCTAGCTCTTTCCCGATTGCCCTGCAGATTTCCCCATACACCGACCGCAAACCCACCCATGACCTCCTCATTCATCTGACCTTGGCCTCTTTTGGTGGGACTACCCTCACTATGTCCCGCACTCTTATCTGATCATTGCCAGGATAAACGTCTCTTCCCACCCTATCACCGTTAACTCTGATGTCTCAAAAGTTCAATCCTTGTCTACCTCCTCTTCCTCATCTACATGTTGTGCTTTGGTGACATTGTCCACAGACATGGACCAGCGTTAGATGTACGCTGACAAAACCACGGCCTCTCTTGACCCTTCCAATGACTTTCTGTTGTCAGACTCATCTGCTAGAAACATAGAAAATAGGAGCAGGAGTAGACCATTCGGCCCTTCGAGCCTGCTACGCCATTCAATATAATCATGGCTGATCCTCCATCTCAATACCATATTCCCGGTCTGTTCCAATACCCTTTGATGCCTTTCGTATCCAGAAATCTATCCAGCTCATATATTCAGTGATATGGCCTCCACCGACTTCCATGGTAGAGAATTGCACAGGTTCACCACTCTCTGAGTGCAGAAATTTCTCCCCATCTCAGTCCTAAATACCTACCCCGTAGCCAGTGATTGTGAATCCTCGTTCGGGACCTTCCAGCCAGCGGAATCTTCCGCCCTGCATCCAGTCTGTCTCGCCCTGTCAGAATGTTATATGTTTCAATGATATCTCCTCTCATTCTTCTAAACTCGAGTGAATACAGGCCGAGTCGACCCAATCTCTCCTCATGTGATAGTCCTTCCATCCCAGGGATCAGTCTGGTGAACCTTCGCTGCACTCCCTCTATGGCAACTATATCCTTCCCGAGGAAAGGAGTCTAAAACTGCACACAATGCTCCAGGTGTGGTCTCACCGAGGCCCTGTAAAACTGCACTAAGACATCCTTGCTCCTGTACTCACATCCTCTTGCATTGAAGGCCAACATACCATTTGCCCTCCGAACTGCATGCCACAGCTGTATGTTTGCTTGCAGTTACTCGTGTACAAGATCACCCAGGTCCCTTTGTACATCATAATTCCCCAATCTATCACCATTTAATTAATACTCCACCTTTCTGTTTTTCCTTCCGAAGTGGATAACTTCAAATTTATCCACATTATACTGCATGTGCATGCATTTGCCCATTCACTCAACTTGTCTAAATCGTCTTGAAGCCTCTTTGCATTCTCCTCACAAATCACGATCCCACCTAGCTTTGTTTCGTCAGCAAACCTGGAAATATTACATTTCGTTCACTCATCCAAGTCCATATATATTGTGAATAGCCGGTGCCCAAGCACCGATCCCTGCGGTACCCCACCAGTCACTGCCTGCCACCCCGAATGCGATCCACTTATTAGTACTCTCTGTTTCCTGTCTGTTAAACAATTTTCAATCCATTCCAGTATATTACCACCAATTCCATGTGCTTTAATATTGCACACTGACCTCTTATGTGGGACTTTAACCAAAGGCATTCTGAAAATACAAATAAACCATTTCCACTGTTTCTCCCTTATCTATTCCACCAGTTACAGCCACAAAAAACTCCAGTAGGTTTGTCAGACATGATTTCCATTTCATAAATCGATGTTTACTTTGTCTAATCCCGTTGATATTTTCTAAATGTCCTGTTATCACATATTTTATAATGGACGCTAGCACTTTCCCTGCTACTGATGTGAGGTTAACTGGTCTGTAGTTCCCTGTTTTCTCTCTCCCTTCTTTTTGAAATAGTGGGGTTACATTTGCCACTCTCAAATCTGCAGGAACTGTTCCATATTCTTTGAATTTTGGAAGATCGCAACGAATGCATCCACGCTTTCCATGGCTACCTCTTCTGGTAGTCTGGGATGCAGATTATCAGATCCTGGGGATTTATCGGCCTTCAGTCCCATTTATTTCTCCAGCACTACTTTTTTACTAATACTAATAACCTTTAATTTCTCCTTCTCACTGGACCCTTGGTTCCCTAGCATTTCTGGGAAGTTATTTGTGTCTTCTTCCGTCAAGACAGAACCAAAGTATTTGTTTAATTGCTCTGCCATTTCCCTGTTCCTCATTATAAATTCTCCCGTTCCTGACTGTAAGGGACCTACATTTGTCTTCACGAATCTTTTTCTTTTTACATACTTTAATGTTCCTTGCAAGTTTACTCTCATACTCTATTCCCCCCCCCCCCCCCCCTTAATCAATCTCTTGGTCCTTTTTTGCTAAATTCTAAACTGGTCCCTATCCTCAGGCTTGCTACTTTTTCCGGCAACTTTATATGACTGCTCTTTGGATTCAATACTATACTTAATTTCTTTCGTTAGCTATGGTTAGGCCGCATTTATAGTGTTTTTGCGCCAGAAAGGAACGTATAATTGTTGCAGTTCGTTCCTTAAATGTTATTCATTACCTATCCAACATCATGCCTTTTAATGAATCTTCCCAATCTATCATAGCAACTCACAACTCATACCTTCGTAGTTTCCTTTGTTTAGATTTAGGACCCTAGTTTCGGTTTGGACTACTTCACTTTCCATCTTAATGAAGAATTCTATCATGTTATGGTCACTCTTCCCTAAAGGACCCCGCAGAACATGATTATTAATTAACCCCTTCTTATTGCACAATACCAAATCTAGGATAGCCTATTACCTGGATAACCTGTCTTAGATGAGCCACAATTTCTTCCAGTTAAAAATTGGGAAGTCAAGATCTTTGGTCCCACAATCTCGACATCCTTGCCGCTGATTGCATCCCCTTCCTGGGCTTTTGTTTGAGGCTAATCCAGACTGTTCGTAACTTCGACATCCTATTCAACAACTAGCTGAGCTTCTGACTCCCTATCCTCTCCATTGCAAAGACCGTCTACTCCCGTGTCCGTAATAATAGCCGTCCCACCCTTCCGTTCATCCCTGCCCTGCCATCTGTTACTGACTACCTCAGGCATGCCTTTGTAACAGCTCTGGTAAACACACACGGGCTGTACAGTACCAGACTGGAGTCAGTCGTTCCCTTTCACCTCATGTATACTGTACATGTACAGGAGTTGACACTGAGACACACACGGACTGTACATTATCAGACGCGAGAATCATTCTCATTTACTTTCTGTGTACTGTAGATCTACAGGAGCTGACAATGAGAAACACGAGGCGTACAGTACCAGACGGGAGTGAATCATTCCCTTTTACCCACTGTGTACTGTACATGTGCAGGAGCTGCCACCGAGACACACAGGGGCCGTACAGTACCAGACAGGAGTGAATCGTTCCCTTTTACAAGCTTGGTGCTGTACATATACAGGAGCTGACACTGGGGCACGCACTAATCGTACCGTAAAGGAAGAACTGAATCGTTCTCATTTACTTTTACATAGAATCACATAAAATGTACAGCACAGAAACAGGCCATTCCCGTGTTTATGCTCCACATGAGATTCCTCCCTCCTCACTTCATCTCACCCTATCAACATATCCTTCCATCACTTTCTCCCTGATGTGTTTATCCAGCTTCCCCTTGAATGCATCTATGATAGTCGACTCAATTGTTCCTTGTGGTAGTGAATTCCACATTCTAACCACTCTCTGGTTAAAAAAGTTTCTCTTGAATTCACTATTGGATTTATAAGTGACTATCTTATATTTATGGCCCCTAGCGCTGATCTCCCCGGCAAGTGGAAACATTTTATCGAAGTCTACCCGATCAAAACCTTTCATCATCTTAAAGACCTCTTTTAGTTCACCCCTCAGTTTTCTCTTTTCGAGTGAAAAGAGCCGCAGCCTGCTCAAACTTTCCTGATAAATGTACATGGACAGTGAGACACACAGGGGCCATACAGTACCAGGCGGGAGTGAATCGTTCCTTTTGCACGCTGTGTATACTGTATGTGCACTGGAAATGACATTGGGACATACATGAGTGGTACAGTACCAGACGGGAGTGAATGGTTCCATTTTACATGCTTTGTACTGTACATGTACAGGAGCTGATATTGAGGCACACGGGCCAGACGGGAATGAATCGCTCCCATTTTACCCACTCTGTGCTGCGCATATACAGGAGCTGGCAGTGAAACACACACGGGCCGCACATCACCAGACAGGAGTGAATCATTCCCTTGTATCCGCTGTGTGTTGTACATATGTAAGAGCCGACACTCAGTCACCGTTTGTCTCCCTCGCTCTCTCTCTCTCTCTTTCTCTGGCTCCTGTCTCTGTTCCCATATCTCAACTTGTCTCTCTCCCTCTTTCAATTGTTCTTTCGTTCTCTGTGTTGTCTCTCCCAAAATTTCTTGATTGAAACGTACCCTGAAATATTTCATTCTCATTATTTAAAATAACAACACATCACATTTCTACGGCATTTTAAAATGTTAAACATTCCAGCATTTTGGAACTCCCTGTTAACTATAGAGAGACAGGAGATGGGATTGTTCAATGGAGATTGACGATTTGTTCAATTCAATAGGGTGAGAATTAGATTGTGTCCCTCACATCTACACAGGATTGAAGCTGTTCACAGTATACAGCCTGAGATGATGAAATGGTTGAACAATGTCAGCGAAACTTCAAACTGACAAAATACATAAAAGAACAGGAGTTGGGAGAATATACTAAACCTGAGGCTCCGACCAGAGCGGAAGGAAGGTGTCAGCACCCTTCCAGTTCGACATCAATTATGCCTTTGGAGCAGATTCTGTTTAACTTTAGTTATTTAAATGTCGTCGCCGGGCAATGTGGGATGCGCCAGGGTCCCTGGGATGCTTGGGCCACAGGAGGAGGCGAGATGGGCTGCGAGGGGAACCCGTGTGCTTGGGCTCCAGGGGGGAGTGAGCGATAGGCTGCGAGGGGACCCCGGGTGCCTCGGCCTCAAGGGGAGGAGAGATACGCAGTGAGGGTTCCCTGGGGTGCTTGTGCCACAGTGGGAGGTGGAGACAGGCTCTGAGAGGCCTCTTGGGTGCTTGGGCCAGAGGGGTAGGGAGACACAGGCTGAGAGACGACCCCGGGGTGTCTGGGGCCACATGGGGTGGAGAAACAGGCTGCGAGGGGACAACGGGTGCTTGGGCCACAAGGGGAGAGGAGACAGGCTGCGACTGTTCCCTGGGGTGTTTGGACCAGAACGGGAAGGGAAGACAGGCTGTGAGGAGAGCCAGGTTTGATGGGCCACAGTGAAAATGGGAGACAGGCTGAGAAATGACCCCGGGGTGCTTTGGCCACAAGGGGAGGGGAGACAAGCTGTGAGAGGACATTGGGTGCTTAGGACACAGGGGAATGGAGACAGGCTGCGAGAGGCCCTTGGGTTACATTATGCGCTCAGTGACACTGAGACACACACACACGTTGATAATCAGTCACACATGTCCCGTGTATGTGCTGACCCATTTGTGACACTTTTGTTCCATCAAATCAAACATTCCTAAATATGACAGCGAGTCCCTGCGTATCATTTTCTTTTAATCCACGGTGTACTGTACATGTATAGGAGCTGACACTGAGACACACATGGGCCGTGCAGTACCAGTCAGGAGTGAATCGTTCACTTTTATCCACGGTGTACTGTACATGTGCAGGAGCTGACACTGACACACTCAGGCCGTACAGTATCAGACAGGAGTGAATCGTTCCCTTTTATCCACGGTGTACTGTGCATGTGCAGGAGCTGACTGACACACACGAGCCGTACAGCATCAGACAGGAGTGTTTTTTTTAATTTTGCTGTGGGATTACTGGGTCACTGAGGGGTATTGGGTCCCTCTGGAGTTACTGGGCCACTACGGGGTTACTGGCTCACTGTGGGGTTACTGTATCACTGTGGGGTTACTGAATCACTGCGGGGTTATTGGGTCACTGTGGGGTTACTGAATCACTGCGGGGTTATTGGGTGACTGTGGGGTTATTGGGTCACTGTGGGGTTATTGGGTCACTGTGGGGTTACTGAATCACTGTGGGGTTACTGGGTCACTGTGGGGTTATTGGGTCACTGTGGGGTTATTGGGTCACTTTGAGGTTACTGAGTCAGTGGAGGGTTATTGGGTCATTGTGGGGTTATTGGGTCACTGTGTTGTTACTGGTTAACTCTGGGGTGACTGTATCACTGTGGTGTTATTGGGTCACTTTGAAGTTGCTGTATCAACGCGGAGTTATTGGGTCACTGTGGGGTTACTGAGTTACTGTGGTGTTATTGGGTCACTTGTAGGATACTGTGTCACTGCAGGGTTATTGGGTCATTGTGGGGTAATTGGGTTACTGTTTGGTTGCTGGGTCACTCTGGGGTTACAGGGTCATTCTGGGGTGACTGGGTCACCGAGGGGTGACTGGGTAAATCTGGGGTTACTTAGTCACTGTGGGGTTAGTTGGTCACTGTGGGGTTACTTGGTCACTGTGGGGTTACTGAGTCACTGTTGGCTTACTGGTTCATTGTGGGGTTACTGAGTCACTGTTGGGTTACTGGTTCATTGTGGGGTTACTGAGTCACTGTTGGGTTACTGGGTCACTGTTGGGTTACTGAGTCACTGTTGGGTTGCTGGGTCACTGTGCGGTTACTGGGTTATTGTGTGGTTACTGAGTCACTGTTGGGTGACTTGGTCACTGTGGGGTTACTGTGTCACTGTGGGGTTACTGGGTCACTGTGGGGTTACTCAGTCACTGTGGGGTTACTGGGTCACTGTGGGGTTACATTGTCACTGTAGGATTACTGGGTCACTCTGGGGTTACTGGGTCACTGTTGACTTACTGGGTCATTGTGTGGTTACAGAGTCACTGTTGGGTGACTTGGTCACTGTGGGGTTACTGGGTCACTGTGGGGTTACTGTGTCACTGTGGGGTTACTGGGTCACTGTGGGGTTACTGTGTCACTGTGGGGTTACTGGGTCACTTTAGGATTACTGTGTCACTGTGGGGTTACTGGGTCACTTTAGGATTACTGTGTCACTGTGGGGTTACTGGGTCACTTTAGGATTACTGGGTCACTGTGGGGTTACTGGGTAACTTTAGGATTACTGAGTCACTGTGGGGTTACTGGGTCACTTTAGGATTACTGAGTCACTGTGGGGTTACTGGGTCACTTTAGGATTACTGGGTCACTGTGGGGTTACTGGGTAACTTTAGGATTACTGAGTCACTGTGGGGTTACTGGGTCACTTTAGGATTACTGTGTCACTGTGGGGTTACTGGGTCACTTTAGGATTACTGTGTCACTGTGGGGTTACTGGGTCACTTTAGGATTACTGAGTCACTGTGGGGTTACTGGGTCACTTTAGGATTACTGAGTCACTGTGGGGTTACTGGGTCACTGTGGGGTTACTGGGTCACTGTGGGGTTACTGAGTCACTGTGGGGTTACTGGGTCACTTTAGGATTACTGTGTCAGTGTGGGGTTACTGGGTGATGATAATCTGTTCCTATTAGATTTGTGGTCCTTGAGTTTTTTGCTGATCGTCCAATGTAACTTGTGTATCTCTCTCTGCAGCTCCCCCTCCATCTCACTCGACATCTCCATCACTCTCCATGTACCTTTCCCTCCATCTCACTGTACATCTCCATCACTCTCTCTGCAACTCTCCCTCCATCTCTCTCAACATCTCCATCACTCTCGATGGACCTCTGCCTCCACCTCTCTCTACATCACCATCTCTCTCAATGTACCTCGAACTACATCTCATTCTGCATCTCCATCACCCTCTAAATACCTCTGCCTCCATCTCTCTCTGCACCTCCATCTCTCTCTCTCTGCACCTCTCACTCCTTCACTCTACATCTCCGTTTCCCTCTCTGTACCTCACTCTGTTTATCTTTATTTCTCCACCTCTCGCTCTGTGCTTTTCATTATTTTTGTTTCTTTCTGCAAATCTGTAGTTCTGTATTTTTTAATCTCTGTCTCGACATCTCTCTCTCTCTCTCTCTCTCTCTCTCCATCTCTCTTTCAGTCTCCCAGTTTCTGTATCTCTGTATCTCAGTTTCTCTCTGGTTCTCTGTGGATCTGGGTGAGATGAGATAGGAGAATTGAAGGTTTTTTATTGAAATGGGGGAGACAGGCAGTGAGGGAGGAGCATGTGTTATATTCTGGTAACAATGACACTGAGACGCACAAAATCTATATATTTAGAGACATGTTTCCTGTGTGTATACATTGGAGTTAAATTTCCACTGGGATTCTCCCGGTAGTCCAAAGCAACCTGTATGTTTCTCCATCTACAGCTCCATCTCTCTCTCTACATTTCCATTTCTTCCAGTCTCTACCTCTTCTTGCATCTCTCTACCTTTCCATCTCTCTCTCTGCATCTTTATATTTAATTCTGCATCTATCTTTATTCATATCTCCGTATTTCTACAATTCTTTACATCTCTTTATGTTGTTCTTAAGCTAATTTAAGGGTTAAGTCATGGCAGGAGATCCCAGCGCCATGTCATGTTCCTCTTGTGGGATGTGGGAATTCAGGGCTCCTTCCTGTATCCCTGATTCCTTCACCTGCGGGAAGTGTGTCCAGCTGCAGCTATTGTTTGACCGCTTGACGGCTCTGGAGCTGCGGATGGACTCACTTTGGAGCATCCGCGATGCTGAGAAAGTCGTGGATAGCACGTTCAGTGAGTTGGTCACACCGCAGATAAAAATTACTGAGGGAGATAGTGAATGGGTGACCAATCAGACAGAGGAAGAGTAGGAAGGCAGTGCAGGGGTCCCCTGCGGTCATCTCCCTCCAAAACAGGTATACCGTTTTGGATACTGTTGGCGGAGATGACTCACCAGGGGAAGGTGGCAGTGGCCAGGTTCATGGCACCGTGGCTGGCTCTGCTGCACAGGAGGGCAGGAAAAAGAGTGGCAGAGCTATAGTGATAGGGGACTCGATTGTAAGGGGAATAGACAGGCGTTTCTGCGGACGCAACCGAGACTCCAGGATGGTATGTTGCCTCCCTGGTGCAAGGGTCAAGGATGTCTCGGAGCGGCTGCAGGACATTCTGGAGGGGGAGGGTGAACAGCCAGTTGTCGTGGTGCATATAGGCACCAACGATATAGGTAAAAAACAGGATGAGGTCCTCCAAGCTGAATTTAGGGAGTTAGGAGTTAAACTAAAGAGTAGGACCTCAAAGGTAGTAATCTCAGGATTGCTACCAGTGCCACGGGTTAGTCAGAGTAGGAATGACAGGATAGCTAAGATGAATACGTGGCTTGAGAGATGGTGCAAGCTGGAGGGATTCAAATTCCTGGGCCATTGGAACCGGTTCTGGGGGAGGTGGGACCAGTACAAATTGGACGGTCTGCATCTGGGCAGGACTGGAACCAATGTCCTAGGGGGAGTGTTTGCCAGTGCTGTTGGGGAGGGTTTAAACTAATGTGGCAGGGGGATGGGAACCGATGCAGGAAGTCAGTGGGAAATAAAGTGGTGACAGAAACAAAAGGCAGTAAGGGAGAGTGTACAGAACATGACCGGACAGATGGTCTGAGAAAGCAGGGCAAAGACCAAGGGAAGTCTAGATTAAACTGCATTTATTTCAATGCAAGAAGTCTGATGGGCAAGGCAGATGAACTCAGGGCATGGATGGGTACATGGGACTGGGATGTTATAGCTATTACTGAAACATGGCTAAGGGAGGGGCAGGACTGGCAGCTCAATGTTCCAGGGTACAGATGCTATAGGAAAGATAGAGCAGGAGGTAAGAGAGGAGGGGGAGTTGCGTTCTTGATTAGGGAGAACATCACGGCAGTAGTGAGAGGGGATATATCCGAGGGTTCGCCCACTGAGTCCATGTGGGTAGAACTGAAAAATAAGAAGGGAGAGATCACTTTGATAGGATTGTACTACAGACCCCCAAATAGTCAACGGGAAATTGAGGAGCAAATATGTAAGGAGATTACAGACAGCTGCAAGAAAAATAGGGTGGTAATAGTAGGGGACTTTAACTTTCCCAACATTGACTGGGACAGCCATAGCATTAGGGGCTTGGATGGAGAGAAATTTGTTGAGTGTATTCAGGAGGAATTTCTCATTCAGTATGTGGATGGCCCGACTAGAGAGGGGGCAAAACTTGACCTCCTCTTGGGAAATAAGGAAGGGCAGGTGACAGAAGTGTTAGTGAGGGATCACTTTGGGACCAGTGATCATAATTCCATTAGTTTTAAGATAGCTATGGAGAAGGATAGGTCTGGCCCAAAAGTTAAAATTCTAAATTGGGGAAAGGCCAATTTTGATGGTATTAGACAGGAACTTTCAGAAGTTGATTGGGAGAGTCTGTTGGCAGGCAAAGGGACGTCTGGTAAGTGGGAGGCTTTCAAAAGTGTGTTAACCAGGGTTCAGGGTAAGCACATTCCTTATAAAGTGAAGGGCAAGGCTGGTAGAAGTAGGGAACCTTGGATGACTCGGGAGATTGAGGCACTAGTCAAAAATAAGAAGGAGGCATATGACATGCATAGGCAGCTGGGATCAAGTGGATCCCTTGAAGAGTATAGAGATTGCCGGAGTAGAGTTAAGAGAGAAATCAGGAGGGCAAAAAGGGGATATGAGATTGCTTTGGCAGATCAGGCAAAGGTGAATCCAAAGAGCTTCTACAAATACATAAAGGGCAAAAGGGTAACTAGGGAGAGAGTAGGGCCTCTTAAGGATCAACAAGGTCATCTAAGTGCGGAACCACAAGAGATGGGTGAGATCCTGAATGAATATTTCACATCGGTATTTACGGTTGAGAAAGGCATGGATGTTAGGGAACTTGGGGAAATAAATAGTGATGTCTTGAGGAGTGTACATATTACAGAGAGGGAGGTGCTGGAAGTCTTAACGCGCATCAAGGTAGATAAATCTCCGGGACCTGATGAAATGTATCCCAGGACGTTATGGGAGGTTAGGGAGGAAATTGCGGGTCCCCTAGCAGAGATATTTGAATCATCCACCGCTACAGGTGAGGTGCCTGAAGATTGGAGGGTAGCAAATGTTGTTAGCCTGGGAACTACAGACCAGTGAGCCTGACATCTGTAGTGGGTAAGTTGTTAGAGGGTATTCTGAGGGACAGGATCTACAGGCATTTGGAGAGGCAGGGACTAATTAGGAACAGTCAGCATGGTTTTGTGAGAGGAAAATCATGTCTCACGAATTTGATTGAGTTTTTTGAAGGGGTAACCAAGAAGATAGATGAGGGCTGTGCAGTAGACGTGGTCTACATGGACTTCAGCAAAGCATTTGACAAGGTACCGCATGGTAGGTTGTTACATAAGGTTAAATCTCATGGGATCCAAGGTGAGGTAGCCAATTGGATACAAAATTGGCTTGACGACAGAAGACAGAGGGTGGTTGTCGAGGGTTGTTTTTCAAACTGGATGCCTGTGTCCAGCGGTGTGCCTCAGGGATCGGTGCTGGGTCCGCTGTTATTTGTTATTTATATTAATGATTTGGATGAGAATTTAGGAGGCATGGTTAGTAAGTTTGCAGATGACACCAAGATTGGTGGCATTGTGGACAGTGAAGAAGGTTATCTAGGATTGCAACGGGATCTTGATAAATTGGGCCAGTGGGCCGATGAATGGCAGATGGAGTTTAATTTAGATAAATGTGAGGTGATGCATTTTGGTAGATCGAATCGGGCCAGGACCTACTCCGTTAATGGTAGGGCGTTGGGGAGAGTTATAGAACAAAGAGATCTAGGAGTACAGATTCATAGCTCCTTGAAAGTGGAGTCACAGGTGGATAGGGTGGTGAAGAAGGCATTCAGCATGCTTGGTTTCATTGGTCAGAACATTGAATGCAGGAGTTGGGATGTCTTGTTGAAGTTGTACAAGGCATTGGTGAGGCCACACTTGGAGTACTGTGTACAGTTCTGGTCACCCTATTATAGAAAGGATATTATTAAACTAGAAAGAGTGCAGAAAAGATTTACTAGGATGCTACCGGGACTTGATGGTTTGACTTACAGGGAGAGGTTAGACAGACTGGGACTTTATTCCCTGGAGAGTAGGAGGTTCACGGGTGATCTTATAGAAGTCTATAAAATAATGAGGGGCATAGATAAGGTCGATAGTCAAAATCTTTTCCCAAAGGTAGGGGAGTCTATAACGAGGGGGCACAGATTTAAGGTGAGAGGGGAGAGATACAAAAGGATCCAGAGGGGCAATTTTTTCACTCAAAGGGTGGTGAGTGTCTGGAACGAGCTGCCAGAGGCAGTAGTAGAGGCGGGTACAATTTTGTCTTTTAAAAAGCATTTGGACAGTTACATGGGGAAGATGGGTATCGAGGGATATGGGCCAAGTGCAGGCAATTGGGACTAGCTTAGTGGTATAAACTGGGCGACATGGACATGTTGGGCCGAAGGGCCTGTTTCCATGTTGTAACTTCTATGATTCTATGATTCTTTATCTCTCTATTTCTTAATATCTCTTTATCTATCCTGTCTCTCTGCATCATTGTACCACTCTCTTTTTATGTATCTCTTTCTTTATGTCTCTGTACCTCTCTCTATAAATGCAGCTCTCTTTTTATGTTTCTCTCTTTCTAATAAGGTCTATCTCTCTTTATTTCTCTCTACCTCTCTCTTTATATGTATTTCTCCCTTTGTATCTCTGTATCTCACTCTCTATATGTAACTCTCTTTTTATGTTTCTCTCTTTCTAATAATTTCTATCTCTCTTTTTATTTCTGTACTTCTCTACTTATATGTATTTCTCTCTTTATATCTCTGTACCTCTGTCTTAATGTGTAGATCTCTATTTATATTGATCTCTCGACATTTCTGTTTCTTCTCTATATTACTTTCTAACTCTCTTTACATCACTTTGTATTTTTACTCTCTGCATTTTTATCCGTCTCGCTTTGTATTTCTTTCTGCCCTTTTTAAATCTCTTTCTGTCTGCACATATCTCTCTCTCTGTTTCTGAATATCTCTGCCTTCTGGTTTCAGTCTGTCTGTGTGTGTGTGTGTGTGTGTGTGTGTGTGTATGTGTGTGTGTGTGTGTGTGTGTGTGTGTTGATCTCCCTTGCTGATATTCTCTCTCGATCTCTGCCTTTCTGTCCCTCTGTTTTCTGTTTCTCAGTCCCTCTCACTGTGGGCAGATGTTGACTGTGTGCGATAGTGTAAATTGGGTGACAGCAAATCAGGAGCCTCTTTTACATCTCTCCTGAGGTTTTTGCCATTAATGTTAAAATGGGGAGAGATGTAAACCCTCGCGATCACCCAGTTTACACTATCGCATGAAATCACAATCTACCCAGTGTTTATTCCTATCACTACATATCTGCTCCCCTCACTGTCTCTCCTCTCTCTCTGTATCTCCCCCTCTTCTGGATGAGTTGAGGTTCAGATCACCTGTGATGTAACTGCTTTACGGAACAGGCTCGAGAGACTGAATGGCCTCCTCCTGTTACAATGTCAGCCATGTTTGTGTCTCTCTGTCCTTGTCTCTGTTCATAGAATCTTTGAAATTTAAGGCGCAGAAGTAGGCCATTCGGTATATCGTGTCCTTGCCGGTCGAAAATGAGTTATCCAGCCAAATCCCACTTTCCAGCTCTTGGTCCGTAGCCCGGTAGGTTATGGAACATCAAGTTCACATCCAAGTCCCCTTACAATCCCATCACGGTTTGTCAACTACCACCCTTTCAGGCAATTAGTTCCAGGCACCCACCACACTCTGGGTGAAAACAATTCTCCTCAACTCCCCTCTAATCATTCTACCCATCACTTTAAATCTATGGCCCCTGGTATTGACCTCTCTGCTAAGGGAAATAGGTCATTCCTATCAACTATAACTAGATCCCTCATAAACTTATACACATCAATCAAATCTCTCCTCAGCCTCCTCTATTCCAAAGAAACAACCCCAGCTTATCCAATCTTTCCTCAAAGCTAATGTTCTTCTGTTCTTGCAACATCCTCACAAATCTCCTCTGTACCCTCTCCATTGCAAACATATATTTCCTGTAATGTGGTGACCAGAACTGTACGCAGTACTGTACCTGTGGTCGAATTAGTGTGTTATACAAATTTACAATAACCTCCCTGTTCTTATATTCTATGCCTCAGCTAATAAATGAAAGTATCCTGTATGACATCTTAACCACCTTATCTACCTGTCCTGCTGCCTCAGGGATCTGTGGACATGCACTCCAAGTTCCTTCTGTTCCTCTACAACTCTCAGCATCCCACCATGTATTTTGTATTCCCTTGCCTTGTTTGCCCTCCCCAAATGAATTATCTCACACTTCTCCAGATTGAATTGCATTTGCCACTTTTCTGCCCACCCGACCAGTCCATTGATATCTTTCTGCAGACAACAGCTTCCTTCCTCGCTATCAAACACACGGCCAATGTTTGTATCATACGCAAACTTCTTAGTCATGCTCCCTACATTTAAGTCTAAATCATTTGATATATGCCACCAAAGCAGGGGTACTATTACTGAGCGCTGCGGAACCCTACTGGAATCAGCCTTCCATTGACAAAAACACCTTTTGCTTCGTGCCATTGAGACAATTTTGGATCCAATTTGCCACTTTCCATTGGATCCCATGGGCTTTTACTTTTCTCACCAATCTGCGATGTGGGACCTTGTCAATAGCATTGCTAAAATCCATGTAAACTCCATCCAGCGCGCTAACCTCATCGACCCTCCTTGTTACCACCTCAAACGAAAGATCAGTCACGTTAGTGAGACACGAGCTTCTCTTAATAAATCCATGCGGACTCTCCCCGATTAATCCGTGCCTTTCCAAATGATGATTAACACTGCCTCTCAGAACTTTTTTCAGTAATTTGCCCACCATCGACATTAGACTGACGTGCCTGTAATTACTTGTTCCAACCCTTTTTCCCTTCTTAAACAATGGTACAACGTTAGCAGTCCTCGAGTCATCCGGCTCCACGTCTGCAGCTAGAGAAGATTGGAACATGATGGTCAGAGCCTTTACTATTTCGTCCCTTGCTTCCCTTAACAGCCTAGGGTACATTTCACCCTGACCTGCGGTTTATCGACTTGCAAAGATGCTAAACCCCTTAATATTTAATCTCTTATTAGGTTTATCCAAACAATGATTCGCACTCCTCCTCCTTAACTACAAAGTCTGCATCGCCTCCTTCTTTCGTGGAGACAGACGCAAAGTATTCGTTAAGAACCATACCCACGTCTCCCGCCTCCAAACACAGGTCGCCTTTTTGTTCTAATAGGCCATACTCTTTCCTTAGTTATCTTCTTGCTCTTTATGTATTTAGAAAATATCATTGGATTTTCCTTGATTTTACTTGCCAATATTTTTTCATGTCCCTCTTTGCGTTCCTAATTTCCTTTTTAACTTCACCCCTGCACTTTCTATGCACCTCCAGGCTTTCTGGAGTATTGAGATCTCGGTATCTGACATAAACTGCCTCATTTGCCTTATCCTACCCTGTATGTTCCTTGACATGTAGGGGGCTCTTGATTTGGGAGTCCCACCTTTTGACTTTGTGCGGACAAATTTACACTGAAACCTCACTATCTCATCCTGGAATGTCTCCCACTGCTCTGACACTGATTTACCTTCAAGTCGCTGTTTCCAGTTTTCCAAACCATGTCTCAGCATAGCGATATCGGCCTCTCCCCAATTGAGAACTTTTACTCCTGACCTATCTTTGTCCTTTTCCATAACTACGATATATCTAGAGTCATAGATTCATAGAGTCATAGAGTTATACAGCCTGGATAGAGGCCCTTCGGCCCATCGTGTCCGCGCCGGCCATCAGCTCTGTCTACTCTAATCCCATATTCCAGCATTTGGTCCGTAGCCTTGTATGCTATGGCATTTCAACTGCTCATCCAAATGCTTCTTGAATGTTGTGAGGGTTCCTGCCTCCACAACCCTTTCAGGCAGTGAGTTCCAGACTCCAACCACCCTCTGGGTGAAAAAGTTCTTTCTCAAATCCCCTCTAAACCTCCCGCCTTTTACCTTGAATCTATGTCCCCTTGTTATAGAACCCTCAACGAAGGGAAAAAGCTCCTTAGTATCCATCCTATCTGTGCCCCTCATAATTTTGGACACCTCAATCATGTCCCCCCTCAGCCTCCACTGCTCCAAGGAAAACAAACCCAATCTTCCCAGTCTCTCTTCATAGCTGAAGCGCTCCAGCCCTAGTAACATCCTGGTGAATCTCCTCTGCACTCTCTCCAAAGCGATCACATCCTTCCTGTAGTGTGGCGACCAGAACTGCACACAGTACTCCAGCTGTGGCCTAACCAGTGTTTTATACAGCTCCATCATAACCTCCTTGCTCTTATATTCTATGCCTCGGCTAATAAAGGCAAGTATCCCATATGCCTTCTTTACCACCTTATCTACCTGTTCCGCCGCCTTCAGGGATCTGTGAACTTGCACACCAAGATCCCTCTGACCGTCTGTCTTGCCTAGGGTCCTCCAATTCATTGTGTTTCCCTTGCCTTGTTAGTCCCTCCAAAGTGCATCACCTCGCACTTTTCCGGGTTAAATTCCATTTGCCACTGTTCCGCCCATCCGACCAACCCATCTATATCGTCCTGCAGACTGAGGCTATCCTCCTCGCTATTTACCACCCTACCAATTGTTGTATCATCAGCGAACTTACTGATCATACCTTTTACATTCATATCCAAGTCATTAATGTAGACCACAAACAGCAAGGGACCCAGCACCGATCCCTGTGGTACCCCACTGGCCACAGGCTTCCAGTCACAAAAACAACCTTCGACCATCACCCTCTGCCTTCTGCCACTAAGCCAGTTTTGTATCCAAAGTGCCAAGGCACCCTGGATTCCATGGGCTCGTACCTTCTTGACCAGTCTCCTGTGGGGGACTTTATCGAAGGCCTTACTGAAATCCATGTATACCACATCCACTGCGTTACCCTCATCCACACGCCTAGTCACCCCCTCAAAAAATTCAATCAAATTAGTCAGACATGATCTTCCCTTGACAAAGCCATGTTGACTATCCCTGATTAATCCTTGCTTCTCCAAGTGGAGACTAATTTTGTCCTTCAGAATTTTTTCCAATAATTTTCCTACCACTGATGTTAGGCTCACTGGCCTGTAGTTCCCCGGTTTTTCCCTACTCCCCTTCTTGAATAATGTTATTACATTAGCGGTTCTCCAGTCCTCTGGCACATCCCCTGTGGGCAGAGAGGTTCTGAATATATGTGTCAGAGCTCCCGCAATCTGCTCCTTTGCCTCACACAGTAACTAAACTATCATCACTACCACAAAAATGCTATCTCACTGATACACCTTTCACCTGCCCAGCTTCATTTTCTAAAACTAAATCCAGAACTGCCCCTCTCTTATTGGGTTTGCGACAAACTGGCTCAAGAATCATCCCCGGAATGCAATTATTCAATTCTCTGCCCTCTATACCTTTTACACTGATTCTATCCCAGTTAACATTCGGGGACTTGAAATCCCCTACCATTACTACCCTATTGTTTTTGCACTTCTCAGAAATTTGTCTGCTTATTTGCTCTTCGAACTCCCTCTGATGTTTGCGGGGTCTATAGTTCACTTCCAGATTTCTGATTGCCCATTTTTTGTTTTTTGTTCCACCCATATGGCCTCATTTGATGATCGTGGTGACATATCATCCCTCATCAGAGCTGTAATTGCTTCCTGAACCAATTTTTATCCTTTTTATCCATTTTTATCCTTTTTTAACACCACCTCTATTTCTGTTCTCATATCTTTCTCCGTTCATGGGTAAGGGACACTTAACTTGGGTTTGTGATTTCCTGTAGTGATGGGAGGAACACCTTTCTGCAGTGAGGGATATGTCTGGGACTTGGATCCTCCTGTGTGTAAAGGTGCGTCTCTTTATTGCTGCCTGCCTATACATCTCTTACTCTGAGTCAACCCCTCAATCTGTCCATTTAGATTGTCCTCAACTCTTTTGGTTTCTCTCTGTAACTCCCTGATCTCTGTCTCTCTCGATCCGCATCTTCAGGCTTCTGTCTCCCTCTCCATTAACGAGGGAGATCCATTTTGTCTTAGAAGCAAGAGAGCCATTTTGTGTTAGGTGCAAGACATCCATTATGTTAAATTCCAGCAGTGCTCCATTTGGTCCATTTCATTTCCAGATAAATTTGTGGTGAGATTAGTCCACGGCCAGAAGAGATCTAGGGCGGTGATTTTTAAACCTTTTAAACTTTGTCAGGATGAGCATAACACAGAGGGTGGAGATTACACATAGGGAGAATATAACCCAACATGGAATATAACACAGATTGTGAGATTAAAAAGATGGGGAGATTACACACAATGGGAGGTTGCACATTGTGGGAGATTACACAGCATTCAATATTACACACTGGGGAATATGAGGGTGGATATTACACAGAAGCGGAGGTTATACAAAGAGGAATATTACACGGATGGTATTTGACATCAGACGGTAATATTACACAGAGGGCGAGATTACACGGAGTGTGAGATTACGCAGAGAGGGGGAGATTACCTAGAGGGGGAGATTACACAGAGGGAAGATTCTACAGGAGGGAGGTTATGCGAGGAGGAATATTACACGTGGAGGGGGGATATTACAAAGAGCATGGTGATTACACATAGGGGAATATTACACTTTAGGGCAGATTATACAGATGGGGAAATTACACAGAGTGTGAAGATTACACAGATGGAGGATATTGATATGTATCTTTCTTTTTATCTGTTTATCTCGTTCTATAAAACTCTATCTCTCTTTGTATCTCTGTAACTCTCTCTTTATGTGTATGTCTCTGTATATCTTCCAATTTTCTCTGCATCACTTTATATATCTCTCTCTCCATCTTTTTAATCTCTGCATCTTTATCCGTCCCGCTTTGTACATCTATGCATTTGTTTCTGCCTTTCCTTTATCTCTATCCAAATCTCTCTCTCTCTCTCTCTCTCTCTTTGCGAATATCCCTGCCTAGTATCACAGTTTCTCTCTCCCTCTGGTGATCTCCCTCGCTGTTATTCTCTCTGTTTCTCTTCTTTTCTATCCTTCTGTTTTATGTTTCTCGATCGCACTCACTTGAGGTAGATGTTGACTTTGTGCAATTGTGTAAAGTGGGTGACAGCGAATCGGGAGCCCGTTTCACATCTCTCCCGAGTTTATTTCCCATTGATACAAAAATGGGGAGAGATGTAAAACCTCGCTATCATCCGGTTTACACTTACTCATAAAATGAAAATCTACCAATTTTTATTCCTCTCTCAACATATCTGCTCCACTCACTGACTCTGCATGTCTCTCTCTCCATCTCTCTCGCTCTCTGTAACGCTCCCTCTTGTGGGTGAGTTGAGGTACAGATCAGCCACGATCTGACTGATTGGCGAAACATGCTCGAGAGACTGAATATCATTCTTCAATTCCTATCTCGCCCATGTTTTGTGTATCTCTGCCCTCTTCTCTGTTTTTTTTATCTTGGGTGTCCAGGGCACAATTTCAAAATTTGCAGATGACACAAAACTTGGAATGGTAGTGAACGGTGAGGAGGATGGTGATAGTCTTCAAGAGGATATAGACAGGCTGGTGGAATGGGCGGACATGTGGCAGATAAATTTAAAGCAGAAAAGTGTGAAGTGAAATATTTCTGAGGATGAGCGAGGGGAGGCAATATTTAACGAAAGGGTACAATTCTAAAAGGGGTGTAGGACGGAGAGATCTGAGGTTAGATGTACCCACATTGAAGGTGGCAGCGCAGGTTGAGAAAGCGGTTAAGAAAACATACCGGATCCTGAGCTTTATAAATAGAGGCGTAGAGTACAAAAGCAAGGAGGTTATGATGAACATTTATAAAACACAAGTGGAGTATTGTGACCAGTTCTGGGCACCGGACTTTAGGAAGGATGTGAAGGCCGTAGAGAGGGTGCAGAAGAGATTTACGAGAATGATTCCAGGGATGAGGGACTTCGGTTACTTGAATTGACTGGAGAAGCTTGGATTGTTCTCCTTCGAGCAGAGAAGGTTGACCGGAGATTTGATCGAGGTATTCAAAATCATGAAGGGTCTAGACAAAGTAAATAGAGTGAATCTGTTCCCATTGGAGGAAGGGTCAAGAACCAGAGGACATAGATTTAAGGTGACGGCGACATTAGAAAAAAAACTTTTTTACACAGCGAGTGACTGTCATCTGGAATGCACTGCGTGAGGGGATGGCGGAAGTTGATTCAATCGGGGCTTTCAAAAGGGAATTGTGTAACTGGATAAGCACGCGAAGGGAAAAAGATTTGCAGGACTGCGGGAATAGGGCGGGGGAGTGGAACTGGCTGGAATGCACATGCAGAAAGCCAGCAAGTACTCGACGGGCCGAAAGGCGTCCTTCAATGTTGTAACCATTCTATGATTCTATGATTCTAAGATTTAAATGAAATAGAGTAACAGAAATAGAGACTGCGAGAGACAGAGACAAAGACAATGAGACACAGACAGAGAGCGAGTTAAAGAGAGAGAGAGACAGAGAAGGAGGCAAAGACAGGCAGACCGAGAGAGAGGGAGAGAGATAGAGAGAGAGAGACGGTGAGAGAGAGAGAGACAGAGAGAGAGGGAGAGAGAGAGAGAGAGGGACAAAGAGTGAGAGAGAGACTCAGAAAATTCAGTAAACTATCAGTGAATCAGCACAGACCGGGGATCAGGGCCTTTACCCAGTAAACTATCAGTGAATCAGCACAGACCGGGGATCAGGGCCTTTACTCAGTAAACTATCAGAGAATCAGCACAGACCGGGGATCAGGGCCTTTACCCAGTAAACTATCAGAGAATCAGCACAGACCGGGGATCAGGGCCTTTACCCAGTAAACTATCAGAGAATCAGCACAGACCAGGGATCAGGGACTTTACAGAGTAAACTATCTGGGAATCAGCACAGACCGGGGATCAGGGCCTTTACCCAGTAAACTATCAGAGAATCACCAAACACCAGGGATCGGGGCCTTTACCCACTAAAGTATCAGTGAATCAGCATCGACCAGGGATCAGGGCCTTTACCCAATAAACTATCAGGGAATAAGCTCAGACCGGGGATAAGGGCCTTTACCCAGTAAACTATCAGAGAATCAACAAAGACCAGGGATCAGGGCCTTTACCCAGTAAACTATCAGAGAATCAGCACAAGCCAGGGATCAGGGCCTTTACCCAGTAAACTATCAGAGAATCAGCACAAGCCAGGGATCAGGGCCTTTCAAATTTCAGCTAAAATACATTTGCATCATCATTAGCATATAATCTTCAATAAACCAACGTAATCGGGCAGCGTAATAGAACGTAATCATTTTTTTCCATTACAAAGTATTTCTTGATGTATTTAGGAGTGGTAACCCGGTGAAGTTTTATTCTAAAAACTAAAAATGAGGTTGATCGACAAGAATAAGCATAATTAGCGTTTCGAGTCCTCTGCCTGTGAGTAACCTGGTTTTTCGTCACTGAAAATGAATTTAAACAGCTATATTGAACGATACACTTGTTTCATTAATGTACACTAGTCAGTTTCTTAGTTAATTAATATTTTTTTTATGTGATGAACATTTAAAACCGTGCCCACTCATGCCTGGGTGCCAGAGAAAACGAGTAGAATGTGAAGAGGTTCCTGAACCAGCGCAATCGGTGGAATCTCGCAATGTCGACCTGGAGATCTGGTCAGTTCTTTGGGTGGGACCTGATCCCGAACAATTGAATCTTCAACCAGCGTAAAAGATGGCTGAAAATACCAACCTAATGGTTTTAGGTGTAACTCACTGACGTTTAAAACTCCCCCAATCTTTTGCCCTGAACCTGACGATTCCGCTTGGATTGAACACGACCCCCTATACTTTACATTCTCCAATTTAATCTACCCAAACAACACCTCTCTCCCAAACTATCTCTCTCCCTGCCTGTATCTGTTCATTCTCTCTATGCCTGATTCTCCGTGTTTGGTTCTCTCTCTTTGTCTCATTCTCTTTCTCTCTCTGATTCTGCCGGCCTCATTTTCTTTCGGTTTCTGTTTCTGCCTGTCTCTCTGTCACATTCTCACTCTGTCTCTCTATCTCTATCACCCTCTCTCGTTCTCTGTCATTCTCTCACTATTACCCTCTCTCACTCTCTCTCTCATTCTCTCCCTATTACCTTCTCTCACTCTCTCTCCGTCTATCTCTCAACCACCCTCTCTCACTCTATATCACCCTCTCTCACCCTCTCTCATTCTCTCTGTATCACCCTCTCTCACCCTTTCTCATAGTGTCTCTTTCTATCGCCTTCTCACTTTCTCTCATTCTTTCTCTCTCTATCACCATTTCTCATCCCCTCTCTCTCTCTCTCTCTCTTTCTAGCCACTTCTAACATGGCATATTGACGCATAATTGTGAAGGTCTGGAACGAACTCATTTGAATTTGATATATAATCCCATATCCATTTATGTCACAGCTCAGCTCAGTTCAACATCAAGCATGTAAAGGGACATATGTCTCCAGGCTGTACAGTCTATGTGCCTCGTGTGCCTCAGTGTTACCGAACTCATAACGGCACATTGGGGTCCCCCTCACCGCCTGTCTCCGCCTCCCCTTGTGCCCCATGTGTCTCAGGCACTACTGGTCTTATAACGGAACCAGGGATCCCCCCTCACAGCCTGTCTCATCTCCCCCCTGTGCACCATGTGTGTCTGGCTCTCCTGCTCCAATAATGTCACCCTGTCGCCTGTCTTTCTGTCTGTCTGTCTCTCTGTCTACCTCTTTCATTCTGTCTCTCCATTGATGTAGAGTGCACCCATTCTGATCCGACCCACAGCAGTGACTGTGATTGCCAGGTTTTCCCATTTTGCTCTCGGTGCAGGGCGGTCAATTAGTTGAAGTCCGGCTGAGCTCTTTACTGCCGCCACTTTGAGCAACAATTTATGTGTAGTCTGCAGAACAAACTCTGCCCTCAATAGGTCAGATTATCAAAAAAGTAGAATATCAAAATCAGATTTAAGGTCATTTCCGGGCTCAGCGCTGCAAATATAAAATGTACTTACCGTCCAGTGTGAAGTGTAGGGGATAGAATGTGAAATGGGATTTAGTTCTATCGCTTGAAACCCTTCAGCTCTTTCTATAATTTACCTAATTTAACAATTAGAATCAGTGGGTATTTCACCGCGTTCTTCAGCTCCTCTCTGAATTTACTCTGGGTCAGGACATAAATACTCGTGTTTGTGCAGGAACTGAGAAGCTGCAGCATTCCTGCAGTGTGTTCTGTGATATAAATAGGGTCAGTGGGGGAGTAATAATAATAACTTTTTGTAATTCGCTGATAGATGTAAAATACAACCTGTGTCACCCATAACAATATAAAACTGCCCGATATACTGAAGAGTAAAATGATGGATTTCTTTCCGTTCTCCATCTCTGGATCCTTGTGATACTCTCCATTGCTTCTGCCCCGGAGTCCCCTGCTGACTCGGCTGGACACTAAAATACGTCTGACAGTCAGAACATTGAGCAGCAAAATGAGACAGAACTGGACACAAGGAGTTAAAATACGGTGAAACATATCAAATGCGGCCCATACGGGGGAAGTACTGAAGCTCGGTTTAGTCACACAAAACCAGAGAACATTATCAATTATATATTCGGGTTTATATATGAAGCACCAGTGGAGACTCTCTAAACAGCTCAGCACACTCACTGTTCCCAGAACCACAGCCGCCGTTTTCTCGGTGCAATATTTTGTTTTCAGCTTCTCACAACAAATGGCCACAAATCGATCAAAGGTGAAAGCGACTGTGAGCCAGACAGAAACCTCAGTGGTTGCAAAAATCAGGAAGGTAACGAGACTACACAATGGAGTAATGGACAGGAAGGAAAACGGGAAATACAGCTCACGAATCCACCTCAATAACGGATCGGTGATAACGACCAGGAGATCGGCGGCCGCCATTCCCACCAGGTAGCGAGTGATACATTTGGAGAGTCCGCACTTTCCTCGGGACAGGATCACAATCGCCACCAAGTTAGCTGTAAGAGGGAGAAACGAAAACAGAGAAATTACTGATCAGACCTGGAGTCAAAGCAGCGACTTGAGAGGTTCTGGGGTGAAATTATCATCTTTGTTGCTGCATGGAAGGGTAGAAAGTGATTCATTTACCTCGGCAGCGTTTTCGGGCAAAGAGACTTTTCTAAACGCAATGTTCAATAATGAATTGGGAAATCGATAAAGAAAGTGAATAAAGTAAGCGCCGTATCCATTGGAAGGTCTGAGTGAGGGCGCAGTGCCGGTGGGGAAGGGAGAAGGGGTTTTACCGAACAGGAATCGAGCGGAATTAAGCCGGATTTGGGCTCCAGACTGACAGGGAAGAGAGCGAAGGGTCAGGAAGGTGAGGGGGCAGGGGGAGGTGTAACTGATTTGTTGCTCTGGGACAAGAGAGCCGAAAGGAGCTGGCACTAAACGGAGGAAGGCAGCTGGAGACCGAGCCAGTGAGTGCGATTAGGAGGGAGACAGGGAAAAGGACATGTAGGAGCTGGAGGGGATTAAGGAGCAGCTGCTTTGGGAAAGCGGATTATCTGAAGCAACGGGTGTGGAGACAAAGGATTCAATGCAGTGGGAGGAGAGGCTGGGATTCACAGGGAGAGACTGCAGCAGAGTGTTCGAGGAAATCTTATCTATAGCACGCATTAACACAAACAAATCAAAAAATTCAACGATTGATTTCTGTGGTTATTGGTGTCAAGGAACAGCTCGTTGGGTATAAAATGAGTTCAATATATTTACTATGCACATTCAATTATAATTTACTTAATGCATTAAAGAAATCAGCCTCATTCTATATTGAATTAAGCTGACAAATATCTTTTAGAATACAATATCTTAATAATTCATAACGGTCAAAAAAGGACTGAGTCTATTCTTCAATTAAATCTCAATTATGTTTATTTATTCAGTCAGTAAATAAGTAAAAGGAACATTCCCTTAACCAGACTGAGGACCTGATAGCGGTAAACATACCCGGCGGGAGTACAATAAAACTCTGACAATCTGACAACAACCTGAAAACACCTCAATTCACATTTCTTTGAATATTTGTACTGAAAGCGTCAGCAGTTCATTCCGATTAATTGTCCACTCCGGTCTTGGTCTCCCTGTCTCTATGTGTCTCTCTCGCCATGTGTCTCCCTATCTCTCTCTCTGTCACTCTCCCCTCACTTTCCCTGTCTAACTATCTCTGTCTTTCTCCCCCTCTCTATTTCTGTGTCTCATAGGAACATAGGAACAGGAATAGGCCATTCAGCCCCTTGTGCCTGCTCCGCCATTTGATAAGATCATGGCTGATATGTGATCTAACTCCATATACCTGCCTTTGGCCCGTATCCCTTAATACTTTTGATTGCCAAAAAACTATCTATCTCAGATTTAAATTTAGCAATTGAGCTAGTGTCAATTGCCGTTTGCGGAAGAGAGTTCCAAACTTCTACCATCCTTAGAATGTTTTCTAATCTCGCTCCTGAAAGGTCTGGCTCTAATTTTTGGACTGTGCCCCCTCCTCCTGGAATCTCCAACCAGCGGAAATAGTTTGTCTATCCACCCGATCTGTTCCTCTTAATATCTTATAAACTTCGATCAGATCACCCCTTAACCTTCGAAACTCCAGAGAATACAACCCCAATTTGTGTCATTTCCCCTCGTAACTTAACCCGTGAAGTCCAGGTATCATTCTAGTAAACCTACGCTGCACTCTCTCCAAGGCAATATGTCCTTCCGAAGGTGCGGTGCCCAGAACTGCTCACAGTACTCCAGGTGGGGTCTAACCAGGTTTTGTATAGCTGCAGCATAACTTCTGCCCTCTTGTACTCTAGTCCTCTAGATATAAAGGCCAGCATTCCATTAGCCTTACTGATTATTTTATGATCGAGTCTCTCTTTCATTTTATGTGTGAGACTCTATACCTCTGTCTCATCCTACCTCCCTCTGTGTGTCTGCCCCTCTCGCTCTGTGTCTCTTGCTCCTTCTTTATCTTTTTCGCGTTCATTCTGCCCCACCTTCTCTCTGTTTCTTTTTCCCGTTCTCCCACTCTCTGTATCTCCCTGTGTCCCTCTCACTCTCTCTCTCTCTCTCTTTCTCAGGTTCCTTCGCTCCATCGCGCTTGTTTTCCTTCTCAGTCTCTTCCTCTATTGCTTTTTCTCATTCTCTCCTTTCTCACTACTCTGTTCATCAATGCCCCTTTTCACATCCGATTCAATCCGAACATCCAGCACCTGCATTCTGTTCACCAGCCACGTATTCCAACGATCCTATTCTCAGTGTCAGTTTATTAAATGGTGAAGCCTCTGTGAACAGTTTAATGTTTCTACAGATCATCCAAATCTCCACCTGTTCACCTACACTGTTCACTTCATCCACAATGCATGGAATAAACAGAATCGAATGCCTCTCCCAGATACACCTCACATCAATTTGAATTCCTTCTCCTGTAATTAAAAGGTACAGCGTTAGATGGCGGCATTGTTCAATTAGTAAAACACCAACATCACCGCTGCTGCTTATAATCTGCAGAAAAATAGAATGGCTCCTGATTCCAAAGTGCAAGCTGATAAAACAACACCAAAACAAAGCCTTTCCACCATCTACAAGGCACAAGTCAGGAGTGTGATGGAATTCTCTCCACTTGCCTGGATGAGTGCAGCGCCAACCACACTCAAGAAGCTCGACACCATCCAAGATAAAGCAACCCGCTTGATTGGCACCCCATCCACCACCCTAAACGTTCACTCCCTTCACCAGCGGCGCACTGTGGCTGCAGTGTGTGCCATCCACAGGATGCACTGCAGCAACTCGCCAAGGCATCTTCGACAGCAAATCCCAAACCCGCGACATCTACGACCTAGAAGGACAAGAGCAGCAGGCGCATGGGAACAACACCACCTGCACGTTCCCCTCCAAGTCACACACCATCCCGACTTGGAAATATATCGCCGTTCCTTCATTGTCGCTGGGTCAAAATCCTGGAACTCCCTTCCTAACAGTACTGTGGGAGAACCGTCACCACACGGACTGCAGCGGTTCAAGAAGGCGGCTCACCACCACCTTCTCAAGGGCAATTTGGGATGGGCAATAAATGCTGGCCTCGCCAGCGATGCCCACATCCCGTGAACGAATAAAAAAAAATACAGTGAATTCATCCACAGTGAATCAGAGAATGAGATGTGAAAGAATCAGCAGCAAACTCAGTTCAGTATCCAGACATCAGAAGCGGCGTCAGATACACACACAATGAAATCATCTTTCAAAACAGTGATAACCAATAAATATATTGGAATACCAGCTAAACGAAACCCTATCATTGGCAAGGGAGGACATTGTGCTGCCTCCTTGTCACAATAAGACAGTCCGCCATCTCATAAGAACATCAGACATAGGAACAGTAGTATGCCATTCGGCCCCTCGAGCCAACTCCGCCATTCAATAAGATCATGGCTAATCTTCCACATCAACTCCACCTTCGCTCCCGATCCCCATATCCCTTGATTTCCCTAGAATCCAAAAATAGATCCATCTCAATATTGAATATATTCAATGACTCAGAATCCACAGCCCTCTGGGGTAGAGAATTCCAAAGATTCACAACCCTCTGCGTGAAGAAATTCCTCCTCATCTCAGTCTTGAATGGCCGACCCCGTATCCTATGATTCGGCCCCCTATTTCTAGATTCTCTAGCCAGGGGAAACAATTTCTCAGCACCTATCCTGTCAAGCCCCCTCATAATGTTTCAATAAGATCTCGTCTCATTCTTCTAAACTCGATGGAGTATAGACCCATTCTACTCAAACTCTCTTCATTGGACAACACTTTCATCCCTGGAATTAATCTAGTCAACATTTTTTGCACGGTCTACAATGCAAGTATATCCTTCTTTAGATAAGAAGATTAAAACTGTATGCAGTACTCCAAGTTAGGTCTCACCAATGCCATGTACAACTGTGGTAAGGCATTCTTACACGTGTACTCCAACCCCCTTGCAATAAAGGTCAACATGCCATTTGCGTTCCCAATCACGTGCTGAACCTGCATTCTAACAATTTGTGTTTCTTGTACGAGGACACTCAAGTCTCTCTGAACACCAACATTTAATAGATTCTCACCATTAAAAAAAAAATCAGTTTTTCTATTCTTCCTACCAAAGTGAATAACCTCACACTTCCCCACATTATACTCCATCTGCCATCTTCTTGCCCATTCACTTAGTTTGTCTCTATCCCTTTGTAGACTCTTTGTGCCCTCATCACAGCTTACTTTCCCACCTAGCATTGTATCATCTGCAAATTGGATACATTACACTCGGTCCCTTCATCTAAGTCATTAATATAGATTGTAAATAGCTGAGGTCCAAGCACCAATCCATGTGGCACCCCACAAGTTACAGCCTGCCTACCTGAAAATAACCAGTTTATCCCCACTGTTTGTTTTCTATCCGTTAACCAATCCTCTGTCAATGCTAATATGTTACCTCCAAACCCATTAGCCCTTACGTTGTGTCACAAACTTTTATTTGACTTTTGAAAATCCAATTATACTATATCCACTGGTTCTCCTTTATCTACTCTGCTGGTTACATCCTCAAAAAACTCCAATAATTCTTTTTAAACACGATTCCCTTGCACAAAACCATGTGGACTCTGGCTAATCACATTAGGATTTTCTTATTTTCCTTTTACCACATCCTTAATAATGGATTCCAGCATTTTTCCGACGACCGACATCAGGCTAACTGCTCTGCAGTTCACTTTTTTCTATCTCCCTCCCTTCTTGAATAGAGGGGTAATATTTTTTTCTTCCAATCCACTGGGACGGTTCCAGAATCGAGAGAATTTTGGATGATCATAACCAACACATCCACTAACTCTGCAGCCACCTCTTTTAGAACCCTAGGACGTAGGCCATCAGCTCCGGGGGATTTGTGAGCTTCTAGTCCCATTCGTTTTTCTAGCACTTTTTCTCTAGTGATATTAAGTGTTTTAAGTTCTTTACTTTCTTTTAACCTTTGGTTCCCCAATATTTTTGGTACAATTTTTCTGTCTTCCACTGTAAAGACAGATACAAAATAATTGTTTCTCGCATCTGCCATTTCCTGATTCCCCATTATAATTTATCCTATCTCAGCCTCTAATGGCTCAACGTTTACTATTGCTTGCAAGTTTACTTTCATATTCAATTTTCTCCCTTTTTATCAACTTTTGGTCGTCCTTTGCTGGTTTCAAATGCTCTCCCAATCCCCAGGCTTATTACTCGTCTTGGCAACATTAGAAAATTCTTCTTTTAATTTAATACTGCCCTTGACCTCTTTAGTTAGCCACGGGTCTCATTTTCAATCACCGAAAACACAGTGAAGAAAAAAATATGTCAGGGCAGGTTAGTTCCACAAAATGAAACTGTTAACAGCTCCTGATGGTCTGATACCAGATCTTAGCCCAGACACCTGATTCCAAGACATCCAGTACAGGGAATAACCCAGTGTCAATGACAGGGTTGGATTTCCAATGTACATCACAGGTATAATGCAATTGCTGCAAGACCGAAAGTTTAGAAGATAGATAAGGACGTACCATTATTCAACAATACATTCAGTGAAGAGAATAATCCAGCAACAATCGCAAGGTTGGATATACAAACTACATTACGTATACATTGTAACTCCTCCAAGACCGAAAGAGCAGAGACAAGACATCCCATCAACTGATAGTTGAGAACAGGTGGCTGTGTAAAGCATGATGGGTGAAAAAGGTGTCAAGTGCAGCAGCACAGTTAATATCGATTTACACCATTAACAGCTGAGAAAACGGCTTACCCAGAACTCCAACGGCTGCAAGAACAGGATAATAAATGCGTTGTTTCTGATAGGTTATGGGATATTCCATTTCTGTGAGAAGCACTGACTTCTTTTGGCCTGGAAACCACAACTCCGGCAGATACTGTGAGATGATTCATTCCAACGAGCCCTGATTTATGCAGGGGATAAGTCTCCATTGGCAAGGTAATACCCCTGATCATTACATTATTTTTACAATCATTTGAACAAACACATTACATCAGCAGCATTGACTCGAATGTAAATAATGATGTGGATATAAGACGGTACCTCAAAGTCCAGGACATTAGCTTAATCAGGCCTCTCTCAGGAATAAAGTTACAAGCTGTGCTCATACAGGACCCTGAAGGCGGCGGAACAGGTAGATAAGGTGATAAAGAAGGCATATGGGATACTTGCCTTTATTAGCCGAGGCATAGAATATAAGAGCAAGGAGGTTATGATGGAGCTGTATAAAACACTGGTTAGGCCACAGCTGGAGTACTGTGTGCAGTTCTGGTCGCCACACTACAGGAAGGATGTGATCGCTTTGGAGAGGGTGCAGAGGAGATTCACCAGGATGTTACCAGGGCTGGAGCGCTTCAGCTATGAAGAGAGACTGGGAAGATTGGGTTTGTTTTCCTTGGAGCAGAGGAGGCTGAGGGGGGACATGATTGAGGTGTACAAAATTATGAGGGGCACAGATAGGATGGATACTAAGGAGCTTTTTCCCTTCGTTGAGGGTTCTATAACAAGGGGACATAGATTCAAGGTAAAAGGCGGGAGGTTTAGAGGGGATTTGAGAAAAAACTTTTTCACCCAGAGGGTGGTTGGAGTCTGGAACTCACTGTCTGAAAGGGTTGTGGAGGCAGGAACCCTAACAGCATTCAAGAAGCATTTGGATGAGCACTTGAAATGCCATAGCGTACAAGGCTACGGACCAAATGCTGGAATATGGGATTAGAGTAGACAGGGCTGATGGCCGGCGCGGACACGATGGGCCGAAGGGCCTCTATCCGTGTTGTATGACTCTATGACTCTCTATGACTCTAGGACTGATCCAACAACAATGAACGGCTTCATTTACAGTTTTATGGAACTGCATTGAACATGTTCACTTCTGCCGACTCATTTATAACTCATATCAATTTCTCCGCAGTGTACACTGAATCCAGGGACACAAACAGACCCATTTCACTCTGTTCCTGCAGTTTCCCAGTTAAAATATTAATTTTGAGTCTCCGACAGAAGGACAGCAGGATTGCAGTCGAGAAATGACTTTGGGTGATATTAGGGGTCGGACACTGAACGAGCTTCATTGCCATTCCTCTCTCCGTTGTTTTATTGCAGATGTTTCCCGATTTGTTCTAGATTTGACTCATGGCTCCAATAAAATTGGCCACGTGTAACTGAGCTAAGCTCACAGCCCAATTTTATTTCTGTCATAAAGGCCCTGTACTTCTCTCACCCAACTTCATTCCTTCCTCAGCTCAGTGCCATTGAAACTCTCAGTCTTCCTCTGCCCCTCCAGACTCTGTTTCTCCAGTCCACTCCAGGCCGGCCATCCATCCTCCACTTTCCTGCTCGGCCTCACTGACCCTCACTGACGCCCACTTCCACATCGCCTTACATTCAACATTTTCATATTTGGGCTTAAATCCCTCCATGGCTCATCACTCCACATCCACCTCCCCTCATCTACACATAAAATGATAGAAGCACAGAAGGACGCCATTCGACCCATCCTGCCTGTGCTGGCCCTTTGAAAAAGCTACACAATTAGCCACAGTGGCCTGCTCTTCCCCGATCGCCCTGCAAATTTCCCCTTACAGCGACAGCAAACCCACCCATGACTTCATCATTCATCAGTCACTGGCCTATTTAGTTGGGATTACCTCAATAGTTTATATTCAACTATCTGATCATAACCAGGAGAATCTTCTCTTCCCTCCTTATCATCTTTATCTCTGATGCATTTAAGTGTTCAATCTTTGGCTACCTCCTCTTCCTCATCTACATGCTGCCCTTTGGTGACACTGTCTGCAGATATGGACCAGCTTTCAAATGTACGCTGACAAAACCATCGCCTCTCTTGGCCCTTCCAATGTCGTTGTGTTGTAAGACCCATATCCTGTTGTAGATGAGCTGCTATTTCCTCCAGTTACAATTGAGAAGTCATGATCTTTGTTCCCTCAATCTCGACATCCTTGCCGCTGATTTCACCCCATCCCGGGATTTTGTCTGAGGCTGGTCCTGACCGTTCGTAACTTTCACGTGCTATTCAACTCCGAGCTGAGCTTCTGAACCCCTCTCCTCTTTATCGCAAGGACCGTCTACTCCTGTGTCCATAATAATGCCTGTCCGACCTCTCTACACTTCTGCTACTGAAAACCTCACACAGGCCTTTGTAAGCTCTCCGGTAAACTCACACGAGCCACTCATTACCAGACTGAAGTCATTCATTACATTTTAGCTGATGTGTACTGTACATGCAGAGGAGCTGAAACTGACACATACACGGTTACTACAGTATGCATAAAAACATAAGAAATATGCGCAGGAGCAGGCCACACGGCCATTCGCACCTGTTCCGCCATTAAATGAGCTCATGGCTGATTTTCTACTTCAAATCCATTTCCCACCCAATTCCCAAATCCCTTGATTTTTAGATTCCAAAAATATATCGATCTCAGCTTTGAATGTACTCAATACTCAGCATCCACGGTATTCTGGGGTAGAGAATTCCAAAGATTCACAACCATCTAAGTGAAGAAATTCCTCCTCATCTCAGTCTTAAATGGCCGACCACTTAACCCGAGGCCATGCCCCATAGTTCTAGACGCTCCACCCAGGGTAAACAAGCTCTCCGCATTTACCCTGTCAAGACCCGTAACAATCTTATATGCTTCAATTAGATCACCTTTCATTCTTCTAAATTCCAGATAGTATAGGCCCATTCTACTCAATCTCTCCTCATACGACATCCCTCTCATCCCAAGAATCAATTTAGTGAACCTTTGTTGCACCGGCTCGAAGGCAAATACATTCTTCCTTGGATAAGGAGACCAAAGCTATACACAGTACTCCAGGTGAGGTCTCACAAAAGCCCTGTATAATTGTAGTAAGTCTTCCTTACACCTACCCCCTTTGCAATAAAGGCCAACATGCAATTTGCCTTCCTATTTGATTGCTGTACCTTCATGCTAACGTTTTGTGTTTCGTGTACGAGGATATCCAAATCTCTCTGAACACCAACATTGAATACTTTCTCACTATTTAAAAAATATTCTGTTTTTCTATTCTTCCTCCAAAAGTGAATAACCTCACATTTCCCCACATTACATTCCATCTGACACCTTCTTGCCAACTCACTTAACCTTTATATCTCTTTGTAGACTCCTTATGTCCTCCTGACAACTTGCTTTCCTACCTAGCTTTGTATCGTCACCAAATTTGGATACATTACACTCGGTCCCTTCATCTAAGACGTTAATATAGATTGTTAATAGCTGAGGCCAAAGCACTGATCCGTAAGGCACACCACTACTTATAACCTGCCAACCTGAAAATGACCAGTTTATCCCTACTCTCTGTTTTCTCTCCGGTAACCAATCCTCTATCCATGCTGATATATTACTCCCAAACCCATGAGTCCTTATCTTGTGCAAATACATTTTTATGTGACACCTTATTGAATGCCTTTTGAAAATCCAGATATAATACATCCACTGGTCTGACTGTGTCTCTTAGGGGTTATTGGGTCACTGTGGGTTTACTGGGTCACTGAGGGATCACTGGATCACTGTGCGGTTACTGGGTCACTGTAGGGTGTCTGGGTCACTGTAGGGTGTCTGGGTCACTTTGGGATTACTGGTTCACTGTGGAGATACAAAGATGGGGAAATTACACAGGTATTGAATATGTATATATATTTTTATCTGTTCCTCTCGTTCTCTAAATCTCTGTATCTCTCTTTATGAGTAACTCTCTCTCTATGAATAGTTCCCTCTTGATATGTCCATCTCTCTTTATGTCTTCATATACATACACATACACACAGATATATATATATATATATATATATATATATATATATGTATATATTACCTTCTGTGACTTTATCCATCACGCTTGACACATCTGTGTATCTCATGATGCCTTTCTTTTTCAATCTTTCCGTCTACAAACCTCCCTCACTCTTTGTGAACATCTCTGCCACCTTGAATCAGTTTCAACCTCTCCTTCCGATCTCCCTCGGTTTATCTCTGCCTTTCTGTCCCTTTGTTTTCCGTTTCTCAGTCCGTTTCACTGGGGGTAGTTGTTGACTTTGTGCAATAGTGTAAAGCGGGTGACAGCGAATCGAGAGCCTGTTTTACGTCTCTCCCGAGTTTTTTTCCCATTAATGTAATAATGAGGATATATGGAAAACATTTCTATTAACCGGTTAACATGATTGCATAAAGTCAAAATCTAGCCCAATGTTTATTCTATTCTCTGCATATAGGTTAATAGGGGTGAGTCAACAGTAAGTAAATGAATAATAATCGAGTATTTAAAGAGCGTTTAGAGGTAAAGAAAATAGGTTGATGAACAGAGGGGCAGATTGCACGGCGGGGGAGATTACATAGAAGGGGAATATTACGCCGAGAGGAACATCACACGCAATGAGGTGGATTATTACACAGCGGAAAACATGGGATTCGAGACAGAGTGATCGGTTGCACACAATGGATTGATGCCTGCTCACAATTGTAGCTGATCAGAAGCATCGTGTCCATAGCCTACTAGTGCTCAGCGTGAGTCATTGGTTGCGGTACTTGCCTGCATCACATGCAAGGTTTGGGATGGTTCAGGAGAGAAGTGAGCAGGTTCAGTTGCAGCGACAGTGCTGTTCAACAAACAATGCCATGCCAGAGAGAAAATCCAACTATTCGAGGGATGAGGCCTGGTAGTTCATGGCGGAGAAGCTAAAGATGCCAGTGGTACCACCTGAGAAGGTGGCTGGAATATCCCAGAAATGTGCTCGCAGTCTTGAATTTTCCCACCCATTCATTCTGACAGTTAGGAAGCCGCAGAGCAGCGAGCGCATAAGTCATAAGCCCAGTTACTGGGTTTTGGATTGCTGTGTTGGAAGATTTGGCCAGATTGAGACAGTGGCATGAAAACAAGTCCCCTCAGCAGGGGCCATACTTCCAGCCCACTTGCAGGACATTAATCCACAACCATTTCAACATGAAGACCATTGTAACCAAGCAGATGTGTAACAGCTGTAACACTTACCGCTGTCTGGGTCAACTCCCAGGTGGCCACCCATACTGGACAAGGTGCATTTTCACAGAAATGTACTGGAAGCTGGTGGCGATTGGTATCTCCAGTCTCTTGTTAATAGTTGCCACTGTGTGTGACGATGTCTTCGACAAGTGGCTGCCAGTCGCGTGCAAGAAGAGAGTTGATATTCACTGAAATCTGAGCCCTTCGCTAAGGTTCGATAAGGGTGGCAGGGCAGGTGGTTCGTCGTAACTGCAGTATGTGGAGACCAGTGAGATTCTGAGCAAAGCAGCCACATATGCGATAAGTGTCCGAAACTCGAGGAATTTCGGCTCCGAGTTTTTGAGCTGAAGTGTGAGCTGCACACATTGCGATGCATCAGGGATGGGGGAGAGTTATCTGGACACTTTGATCCAGGAGGCAGTCACACCCCTTAGGTTAAGTAGCAGTTTCGAGTTGGTGAGTGGTCAGCGACATGAAGGGTGTGACTGCGAGTCCGAAGGTGTGGAGACACAGGATGAAGTGATGGAGAATCCTAAGCCCTTGACATTGTCCAACAGGTACGAGATAATTGCTATCCGTATAGATGTGAACAAGGATTGCAGGCAGGTTGGTAAACTGACCAAGGCACAGTGGTACCGGTGGACATTCAAGTGGGGAGAGTAAAAAGGAATGTGGTACTGGTAGGGAACAGTACAGTCAGGGGGCATAGATACGGTTCTCTGTAGCCTCGATCACGAGTCCAGAAGGCCGTGTTCCCTGCCCGGTGTCAGGGTTAAGGATATCGCCTCGCAGAATTTGCAGCATGACGGGGAGGATCCAGTTGTCGTGGTCCATGTAGGAACCAACGAATTAGGTAGAACTAGGAATGAGGTTCAGCTGAGGGAGTTTGAAGAGTTCGGGACCAAATTAAAAAGCAGAACCTCAAAAGTAATAATCTCTGGAATACTGCCTGAGCCATTACCTGAGCAAATTGACATAGGGTCAAACATATCAGAGCTTTAAATGCGTGGCTGAAAAAGTGGTGTGGGCGACAGGGGTTTAGATTCATGGGGCATTGGCACCAGTACCAGGAGTGAGAAAGGATCTTCGATTGGAAGATCAGGAATTAGAATCAGGATGGAGATAAGAAACAATAAGGAGAAGTAAACACTGGTGGAAGCAGTTATTGGAGCCCCTTACAGGTGCTAAACCATTGCACAGAGTATTAATCAAGGAACAATAGGAGCTTGTAACAATGGTAATGTTATAATCGTGGGAGACTTTAATCTTCATGTAGACTGGACAAATCAAATTGGCAAAGGTCGTCCGGATGACGAGTTCATAGAATGCATTCGAGGCAGTTTCCTCGAAAAATGCTTCGTGGAACCAACCAGGGGATAGGCTATTTTGGATGTTGTTTTGTGTAATGAGTCTGGGTTAATTAGTAATCTCTTGGTAAAGGATCCTGTGGGGAAGAGTGATCATAATATGATCGAATTTCACATTGAGTTTCGAAGTGATATAATTCAGTCAGAAGCTAGAGTATTAAACTTAAATGAAGCCAATTCCATAGGAATGAGGGGGGAGTTGGAAACATAGAACCATAGAAAAGGTACAGCACAGAAGGGGGCCATTCGGCCCATCGTGTCTGCGCTGGATCGAAGAGCAACCAGATGCCGATTCCAATCCCACCTTCCAGCACCTGGTCCGTAGCCCTGTAGCTTACAGCAATTTAGGTGCAGGTCCAGTACTTTTTAAATGAGTTGAGGGTCCCTGCCTCGACAACCAATTCGTGCAGCGAATTCCATACACCCACCACCCTCTGGGTGAAAAAGTTTTTCCTCAAGTCACCTCTATTCCTTCCACCAATCAGCTTAAATCTATGCCCTCTAGTTATTGAACTCTCCGCTAGGGGAAACACGTACTTCCTGTCTGCTCTATCTGGGCCCTTCATAATTTTGTACACCTCAATCAAGTCTCCCCTCAGCCGCCTCTGCTCCAAGAAAAACAACCCCAGCCGATCCAATCTCTCCTCGTAGCTGCAATTTTCAAGCCCTGGCAACATTCTTGTCAATCATCTGTGCACTCTCTCCAGAGCAATTACGTCCTTCCTGTAATGTGGTGACCAGAACTGCGCACAATACTCCAGCTGTGGCCTTACCAGCGTCTTTTTCAATTCCATTATTACATCCCTGCTTTTGTATTCTATACCTCGGCTAATAACGGAGACTATTCCGTAAGCCTTCTTCACAACCTTATCTACCTTTACTGCCACCTTCAGGGACGTGTGCACATGCACTCCAAGATCTCTCACTTCCTCTACCCCTCTCAATATATTCCCATTTACTGCGTATTTCCTTTTACGCTTTGCCCTCCCTAAGTGCATTACCTCAGACTTCTCCGGGTTGAACTTCATTTGCCACTTTTCGGCCCACTCCACCAACCCATTGATATCTTTTTGGAGTCTACAGCTATCCTCTTCACTATCAACTGCATTTGCCAATCATGTCGCCAACATTGAAGTCCAAATCATTAATATATGCCACAAACGGCAAGGGACCCAACACTGAACCCTCTGGCACACCACTGGAAACAGATTTCCATTCGTAAAGACATCCATCGATTTTTACCCTTTGTTACCTGTTACTGCGCCAAATTTGGATCCAATTCGCCACACCTCCCTGTATCCAATGGGCTTTTACCTTTCTGACCAGTCTGCCATGTGGGACCTTGTCAAATGCCTTACTAAAATCCATGCAGACAACATCTACTGCATTACCCTCATCATTCCTCCTTGTCATTTCCTCAAATCATTCAATCAGATTTGAAAGACATGACCTTCCCAGAACAAATCCATGCTGACTATCCCTGATTAAAACATGCCTTTCCAAGTGACAGTTTATCCTATCTCTCAGTATTGATTCTAATAGTTTGCCCACCACCGAGGTAAGACTGATTGGCCTATAATTGTTCGGGCTTTCCCTCGTACATTTTTAAACAATGGTACTACGTTTGCAGTCTTCCAGTCCTCCGGTACCTCCCCTGTATCTAGTGAGGATTGGAAAATGATCCTCAGAGCATCCGCTGTTTCCTCCCTGGCTTCCGTTAATAGCCTTGGAAACAATCCATCCAGCCCTGGTGACTTGTCAACTTTCAAGGATTCCAGTCCCTCTAGTACTTCCTTTCTCGTTACGTTTACCTTATCCAATATTTCCCACCTCTCCTCTTTAACTACTATGTCCGGATCATCACTTTCCTTTGTGAATACGGAGACAAAATAATCATTTAAAACACTACCCACATTCTCTGCTTCTTCACACAAGCTACCCTTATCATCCCTGATAGATCCCACCTTTTCCTTAGCTGGTCTCTTGTTCTTAATGTATTGATAAAATATCTTTGGGTTTTCTTTAATATTACTAGCTAATATTTTCTCATGCCCTCTCTTTGCTTTCCTCATTTCCTTTTTAACGTCATCCCTGTACTTTCTATACTCCGCTAGGATTTCTGCAGTACTTAATTTGCTGTGAGTCATAAGCTTTCTTTTTCTGTTTTATCGTGCCCTGTATACTTCTAGACAACCAGGGGGCTCTAAATTTGGCAGTGCCACCCTTTTTCTTTGAGGGGACATGTCTCCATGTGCCCGTAGAATTTCACTTTTTAGTGCCTCCCCTGGCTTGCCACTGATTTCTCCTCAATTAGTTATGTCCAGTCCACTTCTGCCAAATCACCTCTTAGTTCTGTAAAATTTGCCTTCCCCCAAATTAAAACGTTTACTCCTAATTTAACTTTGTCCTTTTCCATAATAATGCTAAAACTGACTGAATTGTGGTCAACAACCCCCATATGGTCACCCGCTGTCAATTCACCCACTTTCCCATCTTCATTTCCCAGGACTAAATCTGGAATTGCATCCCCTCTTGTTGGGCTTTTCACGTATTGGCTAAAAAAAGTTCTCCTGGACACTGATCAATAATTTTGCGCCCTCTGTGCCCCTCACACTGTTTGAATCCCATTTGATGTTCGGGTAGTTGAAGTCCCCGACGATTTTTGCCCTCTTATTTTTGCAGTCAGAAATTTGCCCACATATTTGTTCTTCTATCTCCCTTTCGCTATTCGGGGGTCTATAGTATACGCCTAGTAGTGTGACTGCCCCTTTTTTATTTCTTAGCTCAACCCATATGGCCTCGATTGATGATCCATTTAGCATATCATCCCTTCTCACAAGTGTAATTGATTCTTTAACCAATAATGCTAACGCCCCTCCCATTTTATCACACACTCTATACTGCCATAAAAAAACTCTGTTTCCAGGGACATTGAGCTGACAATTATCCCGCTCTTTAAGCCCGGTTTCCATTATAGCAATGATATCATGCTGCCGTGTGTATATCTGTGCCCTTAGCTCATATGTTTTGTTTGTAATATTCCTTGCATTGAAGTATACACCCTTCAACCCCGTCAATTTCCTCTGCTGAACACGAATTAACCTTTGCTTCTTTTGTCTTTCTGAGTTGCTAACTACGTCACTGTTAGGGTAAAATTTGGGCTGTTGGGTTAAAGGGAAAGATGAAGTGACTATTGTGTGCATGGCTGCGGTCATTGCCCCAAGACCACACTGAAATGCGCTTTGTGCAGACCAGACTAACCCTAATTAAAAGCTTAAACATAACACTTGACTACTAACAAAATGGACTGTACTAAACAAAATGGATACTGTGACTGTGGGAAAGACAGGTAAAGTGCAGAGTTTGTATATTCCGAAAACTGACTTACAGTCTGGGAATACAAAAGACATTTCACAACGAGCTGATAAAAACTACAGAACCAGACTGAATCGACAAAGACCATACTGTCTTAAGGTGATAACAGTTGTTTTAATATGATTGGAGGTCCGTGGTTGCTGTGCTAATGTATACACTAATAAAGACTAATGATGTAATAGCTACTGAAAATCTGTATTTCAAAGGTATAAAAAAGCATGACAACCATTTTGAAGTTGAGAAGGTAGTTGCGAACGCTGCGGAGCGTCCAGTTCTTCTCCCAAACTACTTTGTCCAATAAACTGCATGTTGAATCTTTAAGTCTGACTCCGAGTGGTGATTTTCCCACAACAAATTGGCGTAGTCGGCAGGTCCTCACTGCTGGTGAGCTGATCGGTTGGCCTCTATCAGCGAACTGGAGTAGAGATTATTGAACTGTGGGAGTCAGACTGAGCCAACAGTGCAGTTAAAAACGTGGGGTAAGTTAAGAGAATTCATGGGACTGTTGGGTATAAACAGGAACTGGTTGCTTGTGCTGATCCGGTATCAAACTCTGTAGTGGCGAACAAACGCAGAGATTAGAGCATAAGTTAGAGCTTAAGTTAATTTACGATGTGTACTATCTGATCATATTAACCTGGAGCCGAACTCCATGCGAGGAAGCACATTACCAAACCGGTAATTGTGGCCGTGAGTATTTAGTTGCAACTGAAAGTAAAATCTGGAGTGGAGTTCGGGCTGGGATTTCAGAAAGTTTCAGAAAGTTTGGGAGGAAAAAGTAAGTCTGGTGAGACCGGCAGTGCCCGTTGATTAGAGGTCGGCAGTGCCCGACAAGACCGACAGTGATCGGTGATTAGATCCGGCTGAGTTCCGGGGCCAGGATCCGAAAGTTTGAGAGAAAAGAAAATCCGGTGAGAGACCGGAACCCGAAAGATTGAGAGAAAAGAAAATCCGGTGAGAGACCGGAACCCGAAAGATTGAGAGAAAAGAAAACCCCGTGGGTAGACCGGGACCCGAAGGATATAGCGAGATCAGGACACAGCAATTAAAGATGACAAGTGAACAACCTAGATGGGACCTGCGGGTTGCCTTATTGAGAAGAATATGACAGACAGACGCTCGTTGATTAAGCAGATGCAAAAGGATGGTTGGGATATTTCTCAGACCTTAGAACAACAGAGAAAGTGGATAGATGGGGAAAAGAAGGATAGAACAAAAAAGGCAGGAGTATTACTAGTCCACCAACTAGCTGGACTAATAGGACAAGTAGGCACCTCCACTAGAAAGTGGAGCGAAGATAAGGATAAAATAAGGGAATTCGAAAAAAAAAATCAATTAAAATGTTTAAAAGACAGAGACACGGAAAAGAAAGGGTGTACTGTCTCTTTAAAAAGCCTGTCCTGATTGTGAGTGGTTTTTTTCGGTGTTGTGGGCCACGCCCCCTTCTTACTGCGTCTTACGTGTTTTCTTCTTTTGTGTGTGTTTTGTCTTGTGTTTAATTCTGAGATTGCTGAATTAAAATTGGAGTTATTGAGGTTAAGTCACCTATTAAATCCTGATTCTTATAAAATGTGAGCATGTCAAATTCCAGACATGGGATCTTCTAAAAATTGGCATTTTGAATTTTTATCTTGTGATTGGCTGTGGTTAAAAAAAAAGGTTAAAAAAAAATAACGGGACAGATATAAAAAAGCTATCTGGTATCACCGTGATCGGAAACGTTGGAAAGCTGGAACAGCTCGGAGAGTTGGTCACAATCATACCCACTAAATGTATGTAAAAAAAAATGAATTGGAAAGCTATAGTTGTGTATGACGAGCAAATTTCAAAACTTACGAAGACTAACTATAAACTAAAATGTACGATGGGAGATGTTGTTTCCCGGTATGAATTTTTTTTTAAAAAGAATTTATGTGAAAATTACGTTGACGTATGCTTAGAAAAGTTTAACCTTCCCAAGGACACAGATATCTGTTTCCAATTCACCAAGACAAAATGAGGTTTTAATTGTAAAGAAAGATAAAGTGCAGATTTAAAAATTACAAGTTACAATTGCAGGATGATCTCTAGTTATAATTTAAACTGATCTTCGAAGCATTTTGTGCTATTGTGATTGATTAAACACTATGATTAAAATAAATCTCAAAAAATAGTGTGAGAAAGATAAAGTGAAAGCAATCCACAAATGTGAGAAGTGAAAAAAAAATTCAGTCAAAGCTGTGTGAAGTTAATTTTAACCCCTTCCATCCCAAGAAGCCAGACTGTCATGCCAAGCAGTTCAAACAGATAGAAATGACCCAACCCAGTCGGTTGAGAACTGTCTGAGGCTTGCCCAGAACACAGGTTGAACATGAGGTAACAATTGGTATAGGTTATATTATTAAAGTTGACCCAATTACTCGGAAATGCCAAAGGCACCCAGACAATGCTACAGTGGAAAAAATTGATAAGAAAGGAATGTAAAACAAATCATATGAAAAGAAAGCATAGGTTAGACAATTGGAAGTCCATTACTTGAGCTATGTACTGACAGAGCGTACTAAACGCCTATCAGTTTTACCCCGCCACAGTATGAAAAGGAACTTCGACAAGTTCGGGGGCTATTCACGAATAATAGATAGAATACAAATCTGACCATCGAGGGGAGACGTTCCCTGACAAATTATATAACTCGCATTGAGAATGCTAAGAAAATTCAACAATTATCTCAACACCTCCTAACTCAAGTGTTAAAACAAAGCGAGACATGGAATAGAGGTGGACATCGTAAAAGAGATAGACAAATATGGAGACCTAAAGGTCTGTGATAAGTCATTGATTTGGACATCTTGACAACACGGGGATTAGGACTTGGAGTTGGGAATTCCAGTCTGCAGTCCTACGTACATCTGTATGTGGGAGAGGCAGTGTTTATTTCAGACAGGCTGCGTGCTCCAGAGAGAGAGAGAGAGAGAGAAAGAGACAAGGCAATTTCTCTCTCCTGTTTTGTTTTCTCATTTGGTTTCGGGTAAAGGGATTATTCCTTTGGACAAAATAAATAATAAATGAAGTTTTGACAAATTAACCCCTTGGGCTCTCAAGAAGAGCCGCAATGGATTTTCTGTGTTTCTTTCAAAACAGGTGACCCTGGTTTTTGGTACCACATGAGTGTTGATGTTGCAGGATTACCAAGAGTAATTACAAAGTTACGATGCAACCTTTGCTGGACAAATTTGGTGCATGAAACGATCCAGTGATGTTAAAGATTTAAGACTTTAGCTGCAGACATCAGCAGATACCAAATGTCACAGCGTGGTGATATCAACCTGATTCACTTCCTTTGAAAACATTTTGATTTGTTTTGTTTTAACCCATTTATTGTCTTCTGAGACAGAGTGCTCGAGGTGGGAAAATATGGGAGTTACATCCAAAAAAAAAATTATGAGTACTTCATCTCTACTATAAAACCACAAAGCCTGGACATAATTTGTTTCTGAAATTGGAATTGATAAGAAAAATTTATATGAGGAGAAAAATTTACTGGTAATTTCAGGGGATAATCAAATTATATATTAAAATAAAAGAAGTCCAGTCTAAATGGTTCCTATTGAATGCTGTGTATCAAGAATTCTTTTCGGGAGGGAAGAAAATTTTACATTCACAAGTCCTGTCAGTCCAACAATACTGCTCTCAAGTTGGGATAATTGTGAAATGATAGAAGGGACTCGGGCACAATGTAGTGGGATATTTTGGGAAATGAAAAGCGTTCAAGAAGAAATTACGTAAAATAAATAAATTTTGGGATATTGGAGCTAACTGTAAATATTGTATCGGACAGTAACATTGATTTGGCAATATTAGATCAAAAGGTCAGAGATTTAGGGCCTCGCATTAAAGATATATTTAAAAATAAATGAAAATACAGATAAGGAATTGTCTAAGGATCAAATACTGATCATACATTTGCACAGGATAGCTACAGTGCTAGAAACACATGCCCGAACGATTAATAAATTAATAAAAGACGAATATAATGTATCTTAGCAGGCGGCTGCTAATAACATCTGCAGTATATATGGTAACTGGATTGTGGAACAGACAAGAGAGAACCTAGCCCAGATACAGGCAGGGGAAGTACCCTTATGAATAACGAATCAACAAACTGAGGGTGAGCCTGACCTGTGGGCATGATGGAGGTGGTACCTCCAACCGGCTGTTACCAAACAAGAACATCACTCCTTGCCAATTCAGGGCAATGGAGCGAGTGTACCCCACTCAAGTGGAGTGTAAACCTGACGGAGGAGGGCTCCTAGGGTTGGTACTAGTAATACTGGTGATGGCACCCGAAACCCAGGGACGAGAGGTGTAACAAGAATATTGGGGGAATGAAGGACGGAATGCACATATCCCATCACAATATGTTACAATATGGTGAAAAAAAAATTAAAGGGAATTTGGCTGGAACAAAATTGAAGGGATGTGTTACTTGACATGCTGTGACTGTATGTCCACATAGTGTTGGACACAGCCCAGAAGCACAGGGTGAGATAATTTACAACAAAAATGCGTATGTGCCGCACCAACAGCCGAATAGCATAAAGATAGGGCACTTTGCACCCAAAATCTGTAACATTTAACCTGTGAGTTACGGGTTAGGCATACGCACAGAACATCACAGAAGATAAATACCCGAAAGGCTGTGTATTAAGTGTCGGACCAATGTTCCATGGACTTTATCGGTATTGGTCTCAATGATTATTAAGCCATAATCATGACCAAAAGGGGGGTCTGTTAGGGTAAAATTTGGGCTGTTGGGTTAAAGGCAAAGATGAAGTGACTATTGTGTGCATGGCTGCGGTCATTGCCCCAAGAGCACACTGAAATGCGCTTTGTGCAGACCAGACTAACCCTAATTAAAAGCTTAAACATAACACTTGCCTACTAACAAAATGGACTGTACTAAACAAAATGGATTCTGTGACTGTGGGAAAGACAGTTAAAGTGCTGAGTTTGTATATTTCGAAAACTGACTTACAGTCTGGGAATACAAAAGACATTTCACAACGAACTGATAAAAACTACAGAACCAGACTGAATAGACAAAGACCATACTGTCTTAAGGTGATAACAGTTGTTTTAATATGATTGGAGGTCCGCGGTTGCTGTGCTAATGTATACACTAATAAAGACTAATGATGTAATAGCTACTGAAAATCTGTATTTCAAAGGTATAAAAGAGCATGACAACCATTTTGAAGTTGAGAAGGTAGTTGCGAACGCTGCGGAGCGTCCAGTTCTTCTCCCAAAGTACTTTGTCCAATAAACTGCATGTTGAATCTTTAAGTCTGACTCCGAGTGGTGATTTTCCCACAACAGTCACTAACTGCTTTTCTACTTCCCGTTTCCTGTTCTGAATTTGTCCGATCTGTACCTGACCTTTGGTTCCCATCCCCCTGCCATACTAGTTTTAATCCTCCACAACAGAACTAGCTAATGACCTCGCGAGGATATTGGTCCCGGTTCTGCTGGGGTGCAACCCGTCCAGCTTGTACAGGTCCCGCCTTTCGCAGAATCGTTCCCAATGCCTCAGGAATTTAAACCCCTCCCTCCAACACCATCTTTCAAGCCGTGCATTCATCTGGTCTATTCTCCTATTTCTGCTCTCGCCAGCACGTAGCACTGGGAGTAATCCTGAGATTACGACCTTAGAGGTCCTGCTTTTTAATGTATTTCCTAACTCCATATATTCTGCTTGCAGGACCTCATCCTTTTTTTAAAAAAAAGTTTTTGTTGGTACCGATATGGACCACGACCTCTGGCTGTTCACCCTCCCCCTTCAGAATGTCGTGCAGCCGCTCCGCGACACCCTTGACCCTCGCACCAGGGAGGTGACATACCATCCTGGAGTCACGTCTGCGGCCGCAGAAACGCCTATCTGTTCCCCTTACGATGGAATCCCCAATCACTATTGCTCTCCCATTCTTTTTCCTCCCCTTTTGTGCAGCTGAGTCACTGGTGTTGACCCGGTCTTGGCTCTTGATGCATTCCCCTGATAAGCCATCTCCTCAAACAATATCGAAAGCGGAATATCTGTTTGAAAGAGAGATGGCCACAGGGTCTCCTGCTCTAATTGCCTCGTCCTTTTACTCTGCCTTGCGCTCACCCATTTCCTTTCTGACTGCGTAATCTTTATCTGCAGTGTGACGACCTCACTGAACGTGCTATCCACGATAATCTCACATCACGGATGCTCCACAGTGAATCCACCCGCAGCCCCAGCTCCGAAATGCGGTTAGAAAGTCGCTGCAGCTGGACATACTCCCTGCACAGATGGTCGCCAGGGACACCGGTAGTGCACATGACTTCCCACATAGCGCAGGAGCATATCACGTGTGCGAGCTCTGCTCGTTAAGCTCGTTAGTTATTGAGTTTACTCCTTTAAATTACTCCTAATTTAGAGAATGTTAACTACACTAGGGACCTTGATTCACTTGCTATAACTAAATTAAGTTGCGTTTTTTAAAGTTTAGTTTTACGCAATGAGTTACTTCGCCCACAGTGCGAAGAAAGAAGAATACAGAAAAGATTCTCACCACCAACCACCGACCTGCCTTTCCTGTGACGTCACACTGCAGTTTTGTGTTGTTGTTGCTGTGTCCCGCTCTCGGTTCGCTCCTCTCCGCTCTGATGACTAATCAAATGCACCTCACCCCTGACTGCACCAAATCGTCAATTATAGACTCTGTCGAAACCAAACTCCGTCGATGGCGATGGCTGTTGCTTCTCCATGCTCCCTCATTCCCGTGCATTAGGAAAACCTTTCTTAATCTATGCTCGCTAGAATACCAGTCACCTGAGTGAGCCCAGCTGACAGTAGATTACCAGTTCTAACAAGTCACCTAATTAACTAGGTGACCAACTGTCACTTCAAGCTGCTTGTTTACCACTAACTGAAAACTGCAAGTTAAGATTAAATTTAAGGTAAATGCTTGATGCCAAACTTAATGAAATTTTAGATGAAGGTCAACCCTTAAAAATCCCCTCACTCACCAAATTCCCAATCACAGACTCTGTCGAAACCAGACTCCGTCGATAGCCGTTACCCCGTGCTCTCTGATTGATACAACTCACGTGAGTCTCATCGGGTGCAGCCTGCGGTGAATGTCTCAGTCCTTCCCGTCTGGAGAGAAAGCTTCTTGTCCAATGATTGATTAGAAAGGAGAAATAAGGTGCACAGAGGACTGGGAGAGACAAGTAGCATTAGAATAAAGAATAGTTCAGAAATAGCAGGGACCAGGCAGGGGGCAAATGTGGGGCAGTCTTTGATGACATTGGAATGCATGTCCATAAATGGGCGTAGCTTGGGAAATAATGTCGGTGAGCTGCAGGCTCATGTCCAGATGGCACTATGATATAGTGGCAATAACAGAGACCTGGCTCAAGGTGGGGGAGGATTGGGAAGGGGACGTACTTAATATTCCTGGCTAGAAGGTATTCAGGAAAGATAGGGAAGGAAAGAAGGGAGAGGGTGGCAGTATTAATCAAATAAACTATTATAGCACTGGAAAGGGATGATGTCGTTGATGCGGCCAAAGACAGAATCTATTATCTGGTGCAGAAACTTAAATCCGGGACAAAATAAATTGGCACTTGGAAAAGTATGGCCCAACAAATGAAAGTCGGGACGGATTTGTGGAAGTAAAATCGCGTTTGACTAAATTGATTGAATTCATTGATGAAGTAACGTAAGGATTGATGAGAGTAGTGCGGTTGATGTGTATGTGGATTTTCTAAAGGCATTTGATAAAGTACCACTTGTTAGCAAAATCAGAGCCCATGGCATTAAATAGACAGTGGCAGCGTGGATATAAAATTCGCTAAGGTACATAAAGCAGAGAATAATGGTAAAGAGTTGTTTTTCAGACAGGAGAGAAGTAAACAGTGGTGATCCCCAGGAGTCAGCATGAGGACCATTGCTCTTTTTGATATATGTTAATGACCTGGGCTTGGGTATAGAGGGTATAATTTCAAAGTTTGCCGATTACACGAAACTCGGAAATGTAGTGAACAATGTGGAGGATAGTAACGGACTTCAGGAGGACACAGACAGACTTCTGAAATGGGAGGACACACGGCAGATGAAATTTAATGCAGAGAAGTGTGAAATGATGCATGTTGGTACGAAGAATGAGGAGAGGCAATATAATGTAAATGGTACAATTGTAAAGGGGGTGCAGGAACAGAGAGATTTGTGGGGGTGCACACACACAAATCTTTGAAGGTGGCAGGACATGTTGAGAAGTCGGTTAAAAAGCCTATTTGATCCTGGGATTTATTAAGCATGGAAGTTATGCTAAATCTTTGTAAAATAATGGTTAGACCTCAGCTGGAGTATTGTGTTCAATTCTGGGCACCATGCTTTAGGAAAGGATGTCAAGGTCTCAGAGAGGGTGTCGAAGAGATTTACCAAATTAGTGCCAGGGATGAGGGACTTCAGTTTCGTGGGGAGATGGAGAAGCTGGCGTTGTTCTCCTTGGAACAGAGAAGGTTAAGGGGAGATTTGAGAGAGGTGTTCAAAATCATGAACGGTTTTGACAGAGTAAACAAGGGGAAACTATTTCCAGTTGCAGAACGGTCGGTTACCAGAGACACGGATTTAAGGTGATTGCCGAAAGAGCCAGAGGGGAGATGAGAAAACATTTTTTTTTTTACGCAGCGAGTTGCGATGCTCTGGAATGCACTGGAAGCAGATACAATGGTAACTTTCAAAAGAGAATTGAATAAATATTTCAAGGAAAAAAAATACAGGGCTATGGGGAAAGAGCGGTGCAGTGGAACTAATTGGTAACTCTTTAAGAGAGCTGGCATAGACACGATGGACCGAATGGCCTCCTCTTCTGCTGTACCTACTATAATACTGTGATACAATGATTCCTCCTCCCAAAATTAATCTTTCTTGATCTACTCGTTGCGATATTTTGACGAACATATCCTAAGGGTAGAGGGAGAGAGAGAAAAGGAATTGATTAAGAAACAAAGCAAGGTATTAAAAACAAAGAGAAAGAGCCCAGGGCTCCCTCACCCTCACTCTCTCCGTTACTCGGGCAATCTCTCAGCCACAACATTGACAAACAAATCCCATTTACAAACCAGAAGATCTACAGGGGATAGCGAAAAGTTGGGAGAGACAGAAAGATACTTAGGACAGACTGAAGAGCACAGGCTGACTGAGAAATTCTCCCCACCCCCCGAGAGAAAGGGGAAATGGTTTGGGATGGGACACACCGCCCAGCCATCCTCTCCCATGTGAACTCCTTGCTTGAGCCTTTGACGTGTTGGGATGAATCGCAATCTACTCCCTTGGGTGCCTGTCCATTGTGATGTTAATCCATAGACAGCCCAGGCCAGGACTAGTTTGACCAGGAGACATGTTGGAATGAGGCACATTCAAATGACCTCGTTTGCTGATTTGAAACCATTACAGTCTGTCTACCCTCCCCCTGTGGCCCAAACACCACAGGATCCCATTGCAGCCTGTCACCACCTCCCAATGTGGCCCAAGAACCCCGGGTCCATTCACAACCTGTCTCCTCATTCCCCTGAGGCCCAAACACCACAGGGGCCCCTCGCACATCCCATACTGCCTGGCAACGATATTTAAAGAACTGAAGTTAAAAAGAATCTGCTCCAAAGACACTATTGATTCAGACTGGAATTGGTGTTGACACAGGTTTTGTGTATTCTCCCATCTCTTCCTTTCTGTATTTTGTCATTTTGAAGTTTTTCAGACATTTTTTAACGATATCCCATCTGGTACTTTACGGCCTGTGTATATCTCAGTTTCAGCTCCTTTGCATGTACAGTGCACAGTGGGTAGAGGGGACGGTCACTCTGGTCTTGTAATGTGCAGATCATATGTGTCTCAGTGTCAGTTCATGAACATGTACTGTACACTGTGGGTAAAAGGAAATGATTCACTCCCATCTGGCACTGTACAGCCCATGTGTGCCTCAGCGTCAGCTCCTGTACATGTACAGCATACATAGGATAAACGTTGATGATTCATTCTTGTCCAGTACTATACAGCTCACGTGTGTCCCAGTTACCGCTCTCGTACATGTATAGTGCAAAGCTTATAAAATGGAACGATTCACTCCCGTCTTCTAATCTATGGATAGTGTGTGCCTCAGTTTCAGCTCCTGTATATGGACAGTACACCGAAAGAAAATGGGAATGGTTCACTCCTTACTGGCGAGTCGAATAACTAGGATGGCAGATCGGGCTTTAAACTAATGAAAGAGGGGGCAGGGTTCAGATAAGGGTAAATTGATAAGTCTAAAGAGAATAGTCAAGGCTGGATATCAGAGCAGCGATTTTGGTAATAACAAGCAGAGTGTGTTCGGAAGGGACAGCGAGTTTAACAAAGGTAACACGGCTTTAGAATAGAATCACAGAAATTTACGGCAAATAGGAAGCCATTCGGTCCATCATGTCTGTGCCAACCGAAAAAGAGCTATCAGGATAATAATTCCACTTTCCGGCTCTTGGTCCGCAGCCTTTTAGCTTATGGCACTTCAAGTGCATTTCCAAGTACTTTTTAAATGCGATGAGGTTTCCAACTCGTCCACTCCTTCAGGCAGTGAGTTCCAGACTCCCAACACACTTTGGGTGAAAAACATTCTCCTCAACTGCTCTCTAATCTTTCTACCAATAACTTTAAGTCTATACCCCTGGTTATTGAGCTCTCTGCTAAGGGAAACAGGTCCTTCCTATCCACTCTCTCGAGGTCCCTCATAGTTTTGCTCACATCAATTAAATCTTCCAATAGCCTCCACTGTTCCAAAGAAAACAACCCCAGCCTATCCAATCATTCCTCAAAGCTAAAACACTCCAGTCCTGGCAACATCCTTGTAAATCTCCTTTGTACCACCTCGAGTGCAATCTCATCTTTCCTATAAAGTGGTGACCAGAACTGTAGGCGGTACTCAAGCTGCGGCCTAACTACTGTTTTATAATCTTGAGCATAACCTCCCTGCTCTTACTTTCTATGTCTCTGCTAATAAAGGGAAGTATCCGGTATGTCTTCTTAACTGCCTTATCTACCTGTCCTGCTATCTTCAGGATCTGTGGACATGCACTCCAATGTCCCTCTGTCCCTCTTCACCTCTCAGTATCCTTCCATTTATTGTGTACTCCCTTGCCTTGTTTGCCTTCCCCAAATGCATTACCTCAGACGTCTCTGGATGGAATTCCATTTGCCACTTTTCTGCCAACCGGACCAGTCCATTGATGTCTTCCTGCAGTCTACAGGTTTCTTCCTCACTATGAACCACACGGCCAATTTTTGTTTCATCTAAAACTTCTTAATCATGCTGCCGACATTAAGTCTAAATCATTGATGTATACCAAAAAAGCAAGCGACCTAGTAATGAGCCCTGCGGAACCCCACTGGAAACAGCCTTCCAGTCACAAAAAGACCCGTCGACCATTGCCTTTTGCTCCCTTCCACTGAGCCAATTTTGGATCCAACTTCCCACTTTCCCTTGGATTCCATGGGCTTTTACTTTTATGAACAGTGTGACATGTGGAAACTTGTCAAAAGCCTTGCTAAAATCCATGTAGACTACTTCAAAAACACGACCCTCATCAACCTTCCTTGTTGCCTCCTCAAAAAATGCAATGAAGTTAGTCAGACAGATCTTCCATTACAAGTCCATGCCTACAGTCCTTGATTAATCCGTGCCTTTCTAAATGTCGATTTATGTATCCATCAGAACTTTTTCCAATAATTTGCCCACCACCGAGGTTATGGTGACTGGCCTATAATTACACGGTTTCTTCCCTGCTCCCTTTATAATCAATGGTGCAACGTCAGCAGCTCTCCAGTCCCACAGCACCACACCTGTAGCCAGAGAGGATTGGAAAATGATGGTCAGAGCCTCCGCTGTTTCGTCCTTAGTTTCTCTTAACAGCCTGGGATACATTTGATCCGGGCCTGGCGATTTACCTAATTTCAAAGATGCTAAACCCTTTAATATTTCCTTTATCACTATGTTTATCCCATCCAATGTTTCACAATCCTCCTCCTTAACTACAATGTCTGCATCGTCCCCCGGTTTTTGAAGACAGACGCAAAGTATTCCTTAAGAACCATACCCAGGTATTTTGCCGCCACACACAGGATACCTTTTTGGTGTCTAGTCGGCCGTAACCTTTCCTTAGTCATCCTCATGTTCTTTATGTATTTTTTAAACATCCTTGGGTTTTCCTTGATTTTACTTGACAATACATTTTTCCCGTGCCTTCCCTTTGCTTCCTTAATTTCCTTTCTAATTTAGTTACTGCACTATCTGTACTCCTCTTGGCTTTCTTGCAGTGTTGAGCTCTCGTTATCTGACATGAGCTTCCATTTTTTGCCTTCACGTACCCTGTATGCTCTTTGACATCCAGGGGGCTCCAGGCTTGGGGGTGCCACCCTTTTACTTGGTGGGAACATGTTTGCTCTGAACCCTCCTTATCTCCCCCTTCAATGCCTCCCACTGCTCAGACACTTATTTACCTTCAAGTAGCTGTTTCCAGTCCACTTTTGCCAAATCATATCTCAGTTAAGTAAAATTGGCCTTTCCCCATTGAGAACTTTTTTTCCTGTTCCATCTTTGTCCTTATCCATAAATACGCTAAATCTAACTGAATTATGATCACTACCACGAAAATGCTCTCCCACTGATACTGCTTCCACCTGCCCAGCTTCATTCCCTAAAACGAAGTCCAGAACTGCCCCCTTTCTTGTCCAGCTTGCTGCATACTGGGAAAAATAAGTTCTCCTGAATGCAATTTAAGAGTTCTGCCCCCTGTATACCTGTTGCACTGATTCCTCCCAGTTAATATTAGTGACTAAGGCCATATCAAGGAAAAATAGTAAAAAGTTAAAATTAAAGCCGCTATATCTGAATGCACGAAGCATTCGCAACAAGATAGATGAATTAATGGTGACCAAGGCTAGGAACTAAATATTCCAGGGCACTTGACTTTTCGACAAGAAATGCGAAATGGAAAAGGAGTGGGGGTGTGGGTGGGGGGGGGGGGGGGGGGTGCGAGGGGAGGTGGGGTGGTGGTAGTTCTGATAATAAAAGATGAGATGAAGTCAGTCGTGAGAAAGGACCTTAACTCAGAAAATCAGGATGTAGCATCAGTATTTTTAGAGCTAAGAAATTACAAGGGGCATAAAACACGGGTGGGCGTAGTTTCTCACACCTTAACAGTTATAGTATTATACAAAGTATGCATCTGCACATTGGAGGTGCATGTAACAAGGGCAATGCAATAATCGTGTCGAACTTTAACCCTCATATAAACTGGGAAAACCAAATTGGCAAACGTAATTTGGATGACTAGTTGATGGAATGCAATCAAGACAATTTTCTAGGACAATATATCGAGGGATCAACTAGGCGACAGGCTATTTTACATTTAGCATTGTGGAATGAGACAGTGTTAATTAGTATTCTTGTCGTAAAGTATCCTCTGGTGAAGAGTGATCATAATATGATAGAATTTCATATAGTGTTAGGACGTCGTTTATTTAAGTCCGAAACTATGGTCTTAAATTTAAACAAGAACAATTCTATAGGCATCACGGGTGAGTTGGCTAAGGTAGATTCGGAAAGAATATTGAAGAGCAATGGTGAATATTTAAAGAAATAATTCATAATCCTCAACGAATATACATTCCCTTGAGGAATGTAAACTCCACAGTAAAGTGATCCAAACGTGGCTAACTAGAAAAGTCAAGGGTAGTTTTCGATTAAAAGAAGAGGCTTACAATGTTGCCAAAAGACTAGTAAGCTTGAGGATTGGGAGGATTTTAGAAATCATCAAAGGATGACAATGAAATTGATGAAGAGGAAGAAAATTGAAAATGAGTGTAAACTAGCAAGATATATAAAAACAGATTGTAAAAGCTATTACAAGCATGCAAAAAGGATGAGATTGGCGAACGGAAACGTGGGTCCCTTAGAGGCAGAGACAGGATCGTGCATGAAGAGGAATAAAGAAATGGCAGAGACGTTAATCAAATACTTTTATCTGCCTTCACAGTAGAAGACACAAAAAACATAACGAAAATATTTGGGAATCAAGGCTCTAATGAGGGTGAAGAACTTAAATTAATTAAGATTAGTAAAGAAAAAGTACTGGAGAAGTTAATGGGGCTAAAAACCAACAGAACTCTTGGACCTGATGGCCCCTATATCCTAGCGTATTAACAGATATGGCTGCAGTGATAGTGGATGCATTGTTTTTGATCTGAAATCAGTTGTAGGAAAAATGCTGGATTCTATTATAAGGACGTAGTAATGGGGCACTTAGAAAATCATAAAATAATTCGGCAGCGTCAACACAGTTTTATGAAAGGTGTTTGAAAAATCGATTGGAGTTTTGTTAGGGTGTAACTAGCTGAGTAAATAAGGGGGAACCAATGAATGTATATTTCGATTTCCTAAAGGCATGCGATAAGGTGCCACATAAGAGGTAGTTACAGAAGATTAGGGCTCATGGGCTTGGGGGTAATATATCAGCATGGATTGAGGATTGGTTTAACGGACAGAAAAGAGAGGGTCGGAATAAATTGGTCATTTTCGGGTGGCAGGTTGTAACTAGTGGGATGCCGCAAGGATCAGTGCATGGGCCTCAACTGTTTACAATATATATCAATGACTTAAATGAGGGCACCGAGTGTAATGTTTCCAAATTTGGTGATGATACAAAGCTAGGGGGTAAGTAAGCTGTGAGGAGGACGCTAAGAGACTGCAAAGGGATAGATAGCGGTTAAGTGAGTGGGCAAGAAGTTGGCAGCTGGAGAATAAGATGAAAAACAGTGAAATTATCCACTTTATAGGAAGAATAGAAAAACGGAATCGTTTTTAAAAGGCTAGAGACTGAGAAATGTTGATGTTCAGACGGATTTAGGTGTACTTGCACACGAACCACAGAAAATTATTATGCAGTCTCAGCAAACAATTTGGAAATGAAATGTTGTGTTAGTCTGTGTTGCAAGAGTTTCGGAGTATGAGAGTAAGGAAGACATGCTGCCATGATATAGGGTCTGGTGAGACCACATCTGGAGTACTGTGCACAGTTTTGTTCTCCTAATCTAAAGAAGGATATACTTGACTTAGAGTGGTGGAATAAAGGTTCACTGGATTAATTCCTGGGATGAAAAGGTTGTCCTATGAGGGGAGATTGTGTAGAATGGGCCTATAGTCTCTCGAGTTTAGAAGAGTGAAAGATGATCTCATTGAAACATAGAAGATTCATAGAGGGCTTGACAGGGTCGGTGCTGAGAGGCTGTTTCCCCTTTCTGGATAGTCTAGAACTCGGGGTCATCGTCTCAAGATAAAGGGTCGGCCATTTAGGGCCAAGATATGGAAATATTTCTTCACTCAGAGGGTAGTGAATCTTTAGAATTCTCTGCCGCAGAGAGCTGAGGATGCTCCGTTGTTGACTGAGATCAATAGATTTTGGGGCACGAAGGGAATCAAGGGATATCGGGTTGGGGCGGGAAGGTGGAGTTGAGGTAGAAGATAAGCCATGATCTTATTGAATGGTGGAGTAAATTGAGGGGCCATACGGCCTACTCCTGCTCCTATTCTTATATTCTTATGTTCGTATGAGAGAGAGAGAGAAAGAGAAACAGAAATGGACCGGTGCAAACTTGGATCGGTGGATTGGTCGGGTCTGGCTTTCAGATTGGGTGATATGGGATGCAGTTTTGAGAAACCCTTATTCAATATTTTAAAACAAAACACAGTTTTCAAACACAACACGATCTGCATTTGTGTTTTACTTCTGCAACTTCTGACCTGGCAGATGCAATTTAATGCAGATAAGTGTGAAGTGATGCACTTTGAGAGGAACAACACGGAGAGGCCGCATAATCCAAATGGTACTATTTTGAGTGAGGTGAAAGAGCCGAGGGACTTCGGGGAGGCGGCGGGAGAAAATATTCATAAATCTTTGAAGGTGGCAGTGCAAGTTGATAAGTCGGCTAAGAAAGCAAATTGGATACTTGGCTTTTTAAATAGGGACATTGAATACAAAAACAAGGAAATCATGTTGGACATTTACAAAATACAGGTTATGTCTCAGCTTGGAGTGTTGTAGTCAATTCTGGGCACCACACTTCAGGAAGGATTCAAAGGTCTTGGAGCGGGTACAGATGAGATTTACAAACATACCAGGGGTGAGGGACTTCATTCATGTGAAGAGATTGGAGAAGCTGGGATTTTTCACCTTACAGCAGAGAAAGTTAAGGGGAGCTTTAATAGAGGTGTTTAAAATAATGAAGGTTATTGATAGAGCCAATAGGGAGAAATTGTTTCCTCTGGCAGGCGGGTCGGTATCCAGAGGTCATAGATTTAAAATAATTGGCAAAAGAATTAAAGCGGAAATGAGGAGAAATGTTTTCACACAGAGGGTTGTTAAGATCCATAACTCATTACCTGAAAGAGTAGTGAAAGCAGATTCGATACGAACTTTCAAAAGGCGATTGGACATGTACTTCACAAGGATTAATTTGCAGGGTTATGGGGAAAAAGCTGGGGTGTAGGATTGAATGGGATAGCTCTTTGGAAGAGCCGGCACAGGCACGGCGGGCTAAATGGCCTCCTTCTGTGTTGTATGATTCTATCATTCAATGATTTTGTGTATTTCGTGGTCCTCTGTACAGTGTGTGTCTTTCCCAGTGAGGAGAGGTACTCTGTAAAAATGTCCCAGTGCTGTGTTAACACAAAATGGTGCCTAAGAACAAACTCAAAATTGAGGTCAGCACTTGAATCAAAATCGCTGTATTTACATTAAAATAAAATGTCTCTCTCAGTCTGTATCTCCTTCTCTGAACTCTACGGCCATGTGTGTCTCAGTGTCAGTTCCTGTACATGTAGGGTAGACATTAGGTAAAAGGGAACGATTCATTCCTGTCATCACTGTACATCTCCTCTCTGTCTCAGTGTCAGCCCCTGTACTGGAGCCGCACATAGCGGGTTAAAGGGATCGATTCACTCCCTGCTGGTAATATGTGTGTTGACCGGAGACACTACAAAGGCATGTCTGAGGGTTTCAGCAGCAGATGAGCAGGGCGGTGGGACGGTCATTATTACCGGCACGGAAGTCGGTGGGCTTTGCAATGGATAGGATAGGGGATCAGACGCACAGCTCGGGGTTGAATCTGACATCGAAGTTACGAACAGTCAGGATTAGCCTCAGACAAAAGCCCGGGATGGGAATGCAATCAGTGCAAGGAAGTGGAGATCGTGAGACCATGTATCATGACTTTCGAATTGCAACTGTCTCATTTAAAACCGGATGTCGGCCTGACAACACAAAGACATTGGAAGGGTCAAGAGAGGTGTTGGTTTTGTCAGCATGCAGCTGAAGCTGATCCATCTCTGCGGACAATGTCACCAAAGGACAGCATGTAGATGAGGAAGAGGAGGGCGCCAAGGATTGAAACTTTAGAGACATCAGAGATTACAGTGATAGGGTGGGAAGAGAAGCTTCTCCTGCCTATGATCAGATAGGTGAGTGGAACCAAGCGAGGGTAGTTACAACCAAAGAGGCCAGTGTCAGATGAATGAGGAGGTCACGGGTGAGTTTACAGCAGGTGTATGGGGAAATTTGCATGGCTATGGGGCAAGAGCAGGGGCATGCGATTAATTGGACATCTCTTTCAAAGAGCCAGCACAGGGACGATAGGTCGAATGGCCTTCTGTGCATTATGATTCTATCATTTTATATGTCGGGGTGGGTGGGGGGGGGGGGGGGGGCGGAGGGGAGTGCGGATGACTGGGCCATGGAAGGATTTAAACCCAAGACTGAGAATTTCAATTGTAAGGCGATGTGGAACTGAGAGACAGTGAGGTTCAGTGATGGCAAACAGGACCTGGTACACGTCCTAAGATGGAGAATGGGTGCCCGGCCAGAAGTGAACTGGAGGAATGGAGTCTGGAGGGGACAGAGGCATGGATGAGGGTTTCAATGGCAATGGGCTGAGGAAGGAATAAAGGCGGGTGAGAGAAGCACGGGGCTCAAATCGGGTCATGAGCTTCACTCAGTTACACGGGACCAATGTTAGGGAGCCATGAACCACATGTAGAATAAACGGGGAAACATCTGCAATAAAGCAACGGAGAGAGGAATGGAAATGAAGCTCGTTCAGTGTCCGACCGCTAATATCACCCACTGTCATTTCTCGGCTAAAATACTGAACCTGCCAGTTAATTCTGTCAGAGACTCAAAATTAATATTTTAACTGGGAAACTGCAGGAACAGATTGAAATGGGTCTGCTGTGTCCGTGGATTCAGTGTAAACTGCGGTGAAATTGGTTTAAATTGAAATGAATAGGTAAGAATGAATATGGTGAACACAATTAGATGAAGACTGTAAATGAAGCAGCTCATTATTGTTGGATCAGTCCTGAATGAGCACAGCTTGTAACTTTATTCCTGAGAGAGATCTGCTTTATTAATGTCCTTGACTTTCAAGTGTTTCTCTTATAACCACGTCATTATTTACACCGGAGTCAAAGCAGCTGATTTAATGTGTTTGTTCAAATGACTGTAACTGTAAAGCAATGATCAGGGGTATAACCGTGTCAGTGGAGAATTATTCCCTCTATATATCAGGGATCGGTGGAATGAATCAGCTCACAGTAGCTTCCCGAGCTGTGGTTTCCAGGCCAACAGAAGTCAGTGCTTCTCACAGAAATGGGATATTCAGTAATCTATCAGATACAACTCATTTATTATCCTGTTCTTGCAACCATTGGAGTTCTGGGTAAGCCGTTATCTCAGCTGTTAATGGTGTAAATCAGTGTTAACTGTGCCGCTGTACTTGGCACTTTTTTCACCCATCAAGTTTAACACAGCCACCTGTTTTCTTCTATCAGCTGAAGGAATGTCTTGTCTCTGCTCTTTCTGTCTTGTAAGAGTTACATTTGTTTATGTAACGTACATTTTATATCCAATCCTGCGATCGATGCTGGATTATTCTCTGTTCCGAATGCATTATTGACTAATAGTATGTCATTAATTTCTAAACCTTCGGTCTTGCAGCAATTGCATTATATCTGGAATGAAATCTGTACATCCAACCCTGGCAGTGTTACTGGATTAGTCCCTGTATTGAATATATGGAAATCAGGTGTCTGGGCTATGAGCTGGTATCAGACAACCAGAAGCTGTTAAACAGTTTCATGTTGTGGAACTAATGTGTCCTGAAATATTTTTTCAATCAATGTCTTTTCAGTGATTGATAATGAGACAGCTCACTGTCTCAGTGTTACAAGGAGGCAGCGCAATGTCCTCCCTCCCCAATCACATAGCTCAGTTTAACTGGGATTTCAATGTATTTATTGATTATCATTGTTATGAAAGATTATTTGATTGTGTGTGTATCTGACGCCGCTTCAGATGTCTGGCTGCTGAACTGAGTTTGCTGCTTATCCTTTCACATCTTCTTCTCTGATTCACTGTGGATGAATTCACTGTAAAATGCAATGCTTTGAGATTATTTTGCATGAGTTTGCACTTTATCTGTAGGACTCAAGAGCCATTCTATTTATCTTTGTGTTTTTTGCAGCAGCGGTGATGTTGGCGTTTTGTTAATTGAACAATGCCGCCAACTAACGCTCTACATTGTAATTACAGGAGAAAGAATTTCAATTATTGTGAGGTTTGTCTGGAAGAGGCATTCGATTCTGTTTATTCCATGCATTGTAGACGAAGTGAACAGTGTACGTGAACAGGTGGATACCTGGATGTTCTGTAAAAACATTAAACAATTCACAGAGGCTTCACCATTTATCAAACTGACATTCAGAATAGAATCGTTGGAACACGGGACTGTTGAACAGAGTGCAGGCGCAGGATGTTAATATTGAATCGGATGTGAAAAGGGGCATTGACAAGGGGAGTAGGGAGTGAGGAGAGATAGAGAGAAGAGATAGAGAGAGACCGAGAAGGAAAACGAGAGGGGGAGAGAAGAAACGTGAGAAAGAGAAAGTGAGAGTGAGAGATACACAGGGAGACACAGAGACAGGGAGAGAGAGAGAGAGAGAGACAGAGAGAGAGAGAGAGACAGAGAGAGACAGAGACAGACAGACAGGGTGAAAGAGAGAGAGAGCAGCAGCGGGCTGAACACTTAATCGGAATGAACTGCTGAAACTTCCAGCACAAGTATTTGGAGGAAATAAGACTTGAAGGAGCTATTAGGATGTTGTCAGATTGTGAGAGTTGTATTCTGCTCTCTCCAGGTGTGTTTATCGCTATCAGGTCCTCAATCTCTTTAGATGAATGTTCTTTTTTCTTATTTACAAACATAAATATATAACATAAACATATATAAATAAACATGATTGAAATGTATTTAAATAATAGACTCAGTCATTTCATGACCGTTATGAATTATTTGGATATGTATTCTAAAAGCTATGTGCCAGCTTAAATCAATATAGAATGAGGCTGCATTCTTTAATGCATTAATTTAATATTAATTGAATGTGCAAAGTAAATTTATGAGCACATTTTATCTGCAATGAGCTGTTTCCTGACACCAATAACCACAGAAAGCAATGGTTGAATTTATTGATTGGATTGTGTTACTGGGACCTATAGATTAGAACTCCTCCATCACTCTGCTGCTGTCTCTCCCTGTGAATCCCAGCCACTCCTCCCACTGTATTAAATCCTCTGACTTCTGATCCGTTGCTTCAGTTTATTCTCTTCCACAAACCATCTGCTCCTGATTCCCCTCTAGCTCCTACATGTCCTTTTCCTTGACTCCCTCCAATCTCACTCACTGGCTCAGTCACCAACTGCCTTTCGTCGTTTACCCAGCCCCGTCGGCTCTCTTAACCGAGAGCAACAAACCAGCTGCACCTCCCCCTGTCCCCTCACCTTCCCGGCCCTTCGCTTTCTTTCCCCATCCATCTGGAGCCCAAATCCGGCTTTAATCCTTTGGATTCCCGCTCAGTAAAACACCTTCTCCCTTCCCAACCGGCACTGCTTCCGCACACGGCTCTTCCAGTGGATCCGGTGCTCACTTTATTCACTTTCTTTATCGATTTCCCAATTCGTTATTGATCATTGTGTTTAAAAACATTTCTCTGCCAGAAAGTGCTGCCCAGATCAATGAATCACTTTGCACCCTTCGAGGCAGCAACAAAGATTGAAATTTTACCCGAGATCCTCTCAAATTACTGCTTTGACTCCAGGTCTGATCAGTAATTTCTCTGCTTCTTTTCTCTTTCTTACAGTTAACTTGGTGGCGATCGTGATCCTGTCCCGAGGAAAGTGCGGACTCTCCAAATGTATCAGTCGCTACCTGGTGGGAATGGCAGTGGCCGATCTCCTGGTCGTTATAACTGATGTGATACTGAGGCGGATTAATGCCTTTTATTTCCCAGTTTTATTCCTGGACATTACTCATGTCTGTCGTCTCATTAATTTCCTGGTTTTTGCAACCACCGAGGTTTCTGTTTGGCTCACAGTCACTTTCAGCTTTGATCGATTTGTGGCCCTTTGTTGTGAGAAGCTGAAAACAAAATATTGCACCGAGAAAACGGCGGCGGTCGTTCTGGGAACAGTGAGTGTGCTGAGCTGTTTCGAGAGTCTCCCCAGGTACTTTATATATGAACCTAAATATATAATTAATAATGTTCCCTGGTTTTGTTTGATTAAACCAAGCTTCAAGACTTCCCCCGCATGGGCCGCATATGAAATGATTCACCGCCTTTTAACCCCATGTGTCCCGGTCTTTCTGATTTTGCTCTTCAATGCTCTGACGGTCAGACGTATTTTAGTGTCCAGTCGAGTCCGCAGGGGACTCCGGGGCCGCAGCAATGGAGAGAATCAGAAGGATCCAGAGATGGAGAACCGAAAGAAATCCATCATTTTACTCTTCAGTATATCGGGCAGTTTTATATTGTTATGGGTGACACAGGTTGTATTTTACATCTATCAGCGAATTACAAACCGCTATTATAACTCATACACTGACCCTCTTTATATCACAAAACGCACATCAGGAATGCTGCAGATTCTCAGTTCCTGCACAAACACGTGTATTTATGTCCTGACCCAGAGTAAATTCAGAGAGGAGCTGAAGAACGGGGTGAAATACCCAGTTATTCTAATTGTTAAATTAGTTAAATTATAGAAAGTGCTGAAGGGTTTCAAGCACTAGAACTAAATCCCATTTCAAATTCTGTCCCCTACACTTCCCATTGGACGGAAAGTACATTTTATATTAGCAGCACCGAGCCCGGAAATGATCTTAAATCTGATTTTGAAATATTTTATTGATAATCTGACCTATTGTTGCAAGTCTTGTTCTGCAGACGACACATGATTTGTTGCTCAAAAAGGCGGCACTTAAGAGCTCAGCTGGACTTCAACGAAATAACCGCCTTGAAACGACAGGGAAATGGACAAAGGTGGCAATCATAGTCACTGCTGTGGGTCGGATCCGAATGGGTGCACTCTACATAAGTGAAGAGACGGAATTGCGGAGATAGACAGACAGACAGACAGGCAGACAAACGACAGTTAGGTTCTGGGACCAGAAAACCCTGAGACACATGGGGCACAGGGGGAAGGGGTGACAGGCTGCGAGTGGACCCCTGGTTTAGGTTATCTGACCAGGAGAGCCTGAAAAACATGGCGCACTGATAAAAGGTAAGACAGGCGGTAGAGTGGGAGCCCTAAGTTACGTTATTGGACCAGGAGTGTCTGATACAGATGGGGCACTCCTGGAGAGGGGGAGACAGGATTTGAGGGGGACCCCTTTGTTACGTTATGGGACCAGTGACACTGCGGCACACACAAACATACACACACATACACACACACAAACATACACACACACACACAAAATGTACTCTTAGGAGACACGTGTGCCTTGTACACGCATTGATGTTGAATTGAGCTGAGCTGTGCAACGAATGAATATGGGTTTAAATATCAAATTCAAATCAGTTTGTTCCAGAGCTTCACAATTTTGATTCAAGACACTTTGTCAGAAGCAGACAGAATGAGTGAAAGTGAGAGAGGGTGAGAGAGAGAGAGAGAATGAGGCAGAGAGGCAGAGAGAAACAGAGAGATTAGGACAGATACAGACAGAGAGAGAGATAGTGTGGGAGAGAGGTTTTATTGGGTAGATTAAATAGAAGAAGGTTAAATTGGGGTCGAGTTTGCAACTGTTTACACCTATGGTATCAGTTCAATCCGGGTGGAATTGGCCGAACCAGGGAACAGATCCGGGGAATTTTAAACGTCAGTGAGTTGCACACAAAAACACTTACGTTGATATTTTCAGCCATCTTTTACATTGGTTGAAGATTCAGATGTCCGGGATCAGGTCCCGCCCACAGAACTGACCAGATCCCCTGGTCGACATTGCGAGATTCCACCTGTTCTGCTGGTTCGGGAAGCCCTTCAAATTGTACTCGTTTTCTTAGGCACTCAGATAATAATGGGCACGTTTTAAAGGTTGCTCACTTCAAAAAAATATTAATTTACTAAGACATTGACTAGTGTACATCAATGAAACAAGTAAATGATTCAATATCGTTGTTTAAAGTCATTTTCAGTGATTATAAACCAGGTTACTCACAGGTGGAGGAAAGGAAATTATTATTTAAAATGCTAATTTTTGTGATAAGCCCCATTTTGAGCTGTACTAATAAAACTGCACCAGTTTACTACTCCTAAATACATCAAGGAATACTTTTTAATGGAAATAAATTAAAATAAATGATTACTTTCTATTACACTGCCTGATTACGCTGGTTAATTGAAGATTATACCTTTGCGATTATGCAAAAGAAATTCAACGGAAATTTGAAAGGGTCTGATTCCTGCTGTGTGCTGATTCTCTGAGGATTACTGGAACCCTGTCTATGGTGATTCCCGGATCGTGATTCTCTCTCTCTTAGTCTTTCTTTCTGCCCCTCACTTTCGTTTAATTCTTGCTGCCCCCAATCGCCTCCTTCCTCCCTCTAGGATTACGAGCCCTCAAGTCTTGTCCTGGGGTCTCGAGGAATGAAGGATTAAGCTCCTGGAAACTGCCGTGAGCAAAAAGCCGGGAGAAAAATCAATGGAACGTCAAAAATTACTTTGAACACTTTTGTTTATTAATGAGGCTGTTTGACCGGGTGATGGGTGAACGGGACTTGTTGCGACTTAGGTTACGGGCAGCAGGAGTTTCGGATGAGCTGGAGTTTCGGAGGATGAAAGATGGGAAACCGGCTTGGAGAGCATTGGAACAGTGGAGTCTGGAAGAGACAAAGGGATGTATGAGGGGGACAACTGGATTACGTTTTGGGACCAATGACACTGACACACACACACACACACACACTGTACAGTCAGGAGGCAAGCGTCGCTTTTACTGACATTGAGGCTGAATTGAGCTGAGCTTTGCCACAAGTGAATAGGCAATTAAAATATCAAATTCAAATCAGTTCGCTTCAGACCTTCCCCATGTGGCTGAGTGGTTGAATTATAATACGATTTCACATCAGGGCCCACAATAGATTCTGAATTTCCAGCTATTTCGTTCTGTCTGTGCAGCTTTTTCAAAATAAAACATAAAACTAAGGAAATATTTTAAGGCTGTTTTCACATTTGGGCAAATTGGGTGCTGCAGGGCGCTCCCTGCCAGTTTTTTTTTAATTCGTTCACGGGATGTGGGCGTCGCTGGCGAGGCCAGCATTTATTACCCAACCCTAATTGCCCTCGAGAAGGCTTTCAATTTCAGTTAAAACCACACACAGGTCACATTGTCAGCCGTGGCTCAGTGGGCAGCACTCTCGCCTCTGAATTAGCCAATTGTGGGTTAATAATCCCACTCCAGAGACTTGCGTACAAAATCTAGGCTGACAGTCCTCGTGAGGAACTGAGGGAGTGCTGCACCGTCAGAGGTTCCGTCCTCAGATGAGACGTTAAATTGAGGCCACTTCTGCTTTCTCAGGTGGACCTAAAAGTTTCCATGGCATTATGTTGAAGAAGAACAGGGAGTTCTCCCCGATGCCCTGGTCCATATTTATCGCTCAAACAACATTACTAAAACACGGACGATCTAGTCATTATCACATTGCTGTTTTTGGGGTCTTGCTGTGCGCAATTTGGCAAGATTCCACAAACAGCAATGTGATAAAGACCAGATCATCTGTGTTTTACATCTATCTTTCCTACAGTACTACAGTGACGACACCTGATCAGTACTTCATTGGCTGTAAAACTCTTTGTGGTCGTGAAAGGAGCTGCATAAATGCGATTCTTTCTAACTTTGCACTCGCCCCAATTCAAAATCACGGCAGATGTTAAATGGGGACAACGATTGAGCTTAAATTTTTAGAATCGATGAAATGGATGTCAGTTGTCAAGGTGACTTTATGAAGCTTCCTGCTAGTCAAACGTACGTTTACGAATGCATATTCTGTTCTCACTGTTGGTAATAAGTTAAAAAGCTGTCGGAAATGCACACAAAATCTGGACTTCTTTGTCTTTCTCTCTCTCTCTCTCTGTCTCTCTATGCCTCTCTCTCTCTCTCTCTGTGTCTCTCTCTGTATCTGTCTCACGCTTTCTTTCTCTGTCTCTCTCTCCATCTCTCTGCCTCTTTGTATCTGTGTGTGTGTGTCTCTCGCTTTCTCTCTCTCTCTGCCTCTCTGTCTGTCCCTCTCTTTCATTTAATTCTTGCTGCCCCGATCGCATCCTTCCCAGCTCTAACATTCCCAATCCTCCAGAAGTTTCCCGGTAGCTCCACGAATGAAAAAAATAATCTCCTGGACACTGTTGCGAGCAAAAATCCGGGAGAAAAATCATAGGAACGTTAAAAAATGATTAAAATATTACTTTGAACACTTTTGTTAACAAATGATAAAAATATTGGAGAAAAAGAAGGCTGTTTGACCGGGTGATGGGTGAACGGGACTTAGTGCGAGTTAGGATACGGGCAACAGGAGAGCATTGGAATAGTGAGTCTGGAGGTGACGAAGGCATTGACGAGGGTTTCAGCAGCTGGTGAGCTGAGACAGGGGCGGAAACGTGCGATGTTACGGAGGTGGGACGAGGCGGTCTTGGTGATGGAGCGGATAAGATATATCACTCTATATTTCTTTATATCTGTTTCCATCTCTCACTGTCCCTCTCTCTCTCTCTGTCTCTCTCTCTCTCTCCCGCTCTGTCTGTTGGTCTATTTCTCTCTCAATCCCGCTCTCTGTTTCTCTCTCGGTCTCTCTCTCTCTCTATGTCTCTCTATCTCTCAGGAGGAGTTTCGGATGTGCTGCAGCTTACAGGGGTAGAAGATGGGAGGCCGGCCAGGAGAGCTTTGGAATAGTGGAGTGTCGAGGTGACAAAAGCTTGGATGAGCGTTTCAGCAGCAGATAAGCTGAGGTAAGGGCAGAGACAGGCGATGTTACGGCGCTGGAAGTATGCGGTCTTGGTAATGGAGCGGATTTGGTACGCCTCTCTGTCTCTCTCTCTCTGGCTATTTCTCTCTCTGCCTCGCTGTCTCTGTGTTTCTCTCTCTCTTTCTCTCTCTCTCTCTCTCTCTCTGTCTATCTAACCCTGTCTCTATTTCTCTCTATCTCTCTGTGCCTGTCTGTCTCTCTCGATATCTCTTTCTGTTTGTCTCTCTCTCTCCCTCTATGTCTCTGTTTCACTCTCACTGTCTCTCTCTGCTCTCTCTCTCTGCCTCTCTAACCCTCTCTCTATTTCTGTCTATCTCTCTGTGACTGTCTGTCTCCCTCGATTTATCTTTCTCTTTGTTTGTCTCTCTCTCTCCCTTTATGTCTGTTTCACTCTCACTGCCTCTCTCTCTCTCTGCTCTCTCTCTCTCTCTGTCCATCTCCAGGTCTGTCTCGGCGGCTCCAGGAATTACAAATTTATGTCCTGGACACGGTTGCGAGGAAAAATCAGGGAGGCAAATCTTCGGAACGTTAAAAATGGATTTTTTTTTTAACAATTACTTCGAATAATAGAATAATAGGATCATAGAATGATTACAGCATAGAAGTAGGTTATTGGGCCCGTCGAGCCCGTGCTGGCTCTGTGCACGAGCTCTCCAGCTACTCTCACTCATCTATCCGTTCCCCATAGCCCTGCAACTTATTTTTCCTTCAAACAATTGTCCAATTCCCTTTTGAAAGCCACTATTGAATCCGCCTCCCCCACAACCTCAGTCAGTGCATTCCAGATTCTAACCACTCGCTGTTTAAAAAAAGTTTTTCCTCCTGTCGCCTTGGGTTCTTTTACAAATCATCTTATATCTGTGTCCTCTGTTTCTTGACACTTCCTCCAATGGGAACAGATTCTCTCTATCTTCTCTGTCGAGATCCTTCATGATTTTGAATACCTCTATTAGATCTCCTCTCAACCTTCTCTGCTCGAAGGAGAACAACCCCAGCTTCTCCAGTCTATCGGAATTCCTTCAGGCCTGGAATCATTCTAGTAAATCTTTTCTGTAACATCTCTAAGGCCTTCACGTCCTTACTAAAGTGCAGTGCCGAGAATTCGACACAATACTGCAGTTGTGGCCGAACCAATGTTTTATAAAGGTTCATCATAACTTCGTTGTTTTTGTACTCTATGACTCGATTTATAAAGCCCATGGTCCCGTATGCTTTTTAAATGCTTTCCCAACCTGCCCTGCCACCTTCAACGATTTGCACACATATACCTCCAGTTTTCTCTACCCCTGCACTCCCTTTAGAATTGTACCATTTAGTTTACATTGCCTCTCCTCGTTCTTCCTACCTAATTGAATCACTTCGCACTTTTCTGCGTTAAATTTCATCTCCCATGTGTCCGCCCATTCGACCAACATGTCTGTGTCCTCTTGAAGTCTATCAATATCCTCCTTACTATTCACTACAAATCCAAGTTTTGTGTCATCTGCAAATGTTGAAATTGTGCCCTGTACACCCAAGTCAAAGTCATTAATATATCAATAAAAGATAGTGGTCTTACTACCCACCTCAGGGGAACAACACTGTAGACCTTCTTCCAGTGAGAAGAACAACTGTTCACTACACTCTGTTTCCTGTCACTTGGCCTATTTCGTATCCATGCCACCACTGCCCCGTTTATTCAGTGGGCTTCAACTTTGATGACAAGCCTATTAAGTGGCATTTTATCAAACACATTTTGAAAGTCCATATACACAACATCAATCACATTGCCCTCATCTACCCTTTCTGTTACCTCATCAAATAAAACAATCAAGCTGGTTAAACACGATTTGCCTTTGCAAATCCGTGCTGGCTTTAGTTAATCCACACTTGTCCACACTTGTCCATCTGATTTTCCATTTTGTCCCTGATTATCCTTTCCAGATATTTTCTTACAACCGAGGTTAAACTTACTGGCCGCTGGTTGTCGCGTTTATCCTTACACCCTTTTTTAACAAGGATGTAACAATTGCAATTCTGCAGTCCTCTGGCACCACCTCCGTATCAAAGGACGATTGGAAAATTATGGCCAGTACCTCCGAAATTTCAAACCTTATTTCCCTCAGCAACCTACAATGCATCCCATTCGGACAGGGTGGCTTATCTGCTTTAGGTACAGCCAGGCTTTCTAGTACCTCCTCTTTGTCATTTTTTAGCCCATCCATTAACTAAGCTACCTCCTCTTTTACTGTGAATTTGACAGCATCTTCTTCCTTGTTAAAGACAGATGCAAAACATTCATTTAGTACCCCAGCCATGCCCTCTGCCTCCATGTGCAGATCTCCTCTTTGGTCCATAATTGGCCCCACCCCTCCTCTTACTACCTGTTTACTATTTATACGCCTATAGAAAACTTCTGGATTTCTTTTAAAGATATTTACCAGTCTATTCTCATATTCTCTCTTTGCCGCTCTTATTTCCTTTTTCTCTTACCCTCTGAACTTTCTATATTGAGCCTGATTCTCACTTGTATTTATGAACCTAACATTCCCTTTTTCTGCTTCACCTTACTCTCTATCTCTTTCGTCATTCAGGGAGCTGTGCTTTGGTTGTCCTACCTTTCCCCTCGTGGAAATGTACCCAGACTGTACCCGACCAATCTCCTCTGACAAAGGCCGCCCATTGATCGATCACTGATTTGCCTGCCTATCTTTGATTCCACGTTACCCGGGCCAGATCCATTCTCAACCCACTGGGTTGGTGCTTACAATTAAGTACTTTTACTGTAGAGTGCTCCTTGTCCTTTTCCATAGCTAATCTAAACCTTATGATACTATGATCACTGTTCCTTTGAACACTTCTGTTTGTGATAAAAGTATTGGAGAAAACAAAGGCTGTTCGACCGGGGTGATGGATGAACCGGGCAGCAGGGGGTTCGGATGAGTGGCAGTTTGCAGAGGGTGGAAGATGAGAGTTCGGCTGGAGAGCGTTGGAATAGTGGAATCTGGAGGTGACAAAGGCAGGAATGAGTGTTTCAGTAGCAGAGCTGCCAGAGGCAGTAGTAGAGGCGGGTACAATTTTGTCTTTTAAAAAGCATTTGGACAGTTACATGGGTAAGATGGGTATAGAGGGATATGGGCCAAGTGCAGGAAATTGGGACTAGCTTAGTGGTATAAACTGGGCGGCATGGACATGTTGGGCCGAAGGGCCTGTTTCCATGTTGTAACTTCTATGATTCTATGATTCTATAAGCTGAGGCAGGGGCAGAGAAGGGCGATGTTTTGGAGATTGAATTAGGGGACTTGGTGATGGAACGGATATGATATGTCGTTCTATCTCTCATTCTGTCTCTGTCTCTCCCTCTCTGTCTCTCTCTGTCTCTCTATGCCTGTATCTCGGACTGTCTCTCTCTCTGCCTCTCTCTCTCTCCGTCCCTCGCTCTCTTTCTCTTTCTGTCTATCTATCACTTTGCCTCTCACGCTCTCTCTCTCTGTTTGCATCACACACACTCTCTCTCCCTCACTGTCTCTGTCTCTCTTGCTCTCGAACTCGCCCTTTCGCTCGCTCTTTCTCACTGTCTCTCTCTCTAACTCTCTCTCTGTCTCTCTCTGTCTCACTCCATTACTGTCCCAGAAGCTCCAGGAATGAACGTTTAATATGCTGGACACTGCTGCGAGCAAAAATCCGGGAGAAAAATCACAGGAACGTAAACAAAAAGGATTTGAAAACATACTTTGAACATTTTTGTTTATTAGTGATAAAAATATTGGATAAAAAACACGTTTGACCGGGTGATTGGTGAATGCGATTGGTGCGAGTTAGTTTCCGGCAGCAAGAGTTGGTGTTTACGGAGGGTGGAAGATGGGAGGCCGGCCAGGAGAGCATTCGAATAGTGGAGTCTGGAGGTGAAAAAGGCATGGATGGGGGGGATTCCTGTGTTATGTTATGGAACCAGTGACACTGAGGCACACACGCAGAGACTGTTCAGTCAGGAAGCGCGTATCCCTTGTACAGATATTGGGATTGAATTGAGCTGTGCTATGCCACAAATGAATTTCCGAATACAATAATAAATTCAAATCCGTTCACTCCAAAGGTTCCCCATGTGTCTGTGTGGTTGCATTACAATACAATTTCACAACAGGGCCCAAAATGGCTTCTGAATTAACAGCTGTTTCTTTCTGAGTTTTAGGTGCACTTGTTCAAAAATAAAACTTAAAGTAAGAAAACATTTAAAGGCCGTTTTCAGCATTTGTGTAAATTGCAAGTGCTTTTAATTTCAAATAAAACTCTACATATGTTACATTGTCAGCTGACAATGTAACATATGTAGAGTTTTATTTGACACCAGTGGGTGTCACACTTGCCTCTGAATTAGAAAGTTGTGGGCTGAAGTCCCACTCCCAAGATTTGAGCACAAAAATCTAGGCTGACACTCCCGGTTCTGTACTGATGGAGTTCTGCACTGTCGAACGTTCCATCCTTCAGATGAGACGTTAAACCAAGGCCACATCTGTCCTGTCAGGTGGACGTATAAGATCCCGTGGCACTATTTTTAAGAAGAGCAGGGGAGTTCTCCCGGATGTCCTGACCCATATTTATCCACTGTGATTTGAGCCACATCAAATATTTTGCACCGAGCATGTGCCTTGTTGTCGGGCATGCGCACATGATGTTGAGCCGCATAGGCGCGCGTGGTGTTGAGCCCACGGCCGCGCATGGTCCATCGTGCCGCGCAGACACGCCATGTTCGAACTTCAGCCATCGTAGTAGCTGCCATTGGTAAGCCGTGCCTGGAGGGAGACCGAGTCTGCTGAAGGAACTTTGACCGATGCCTTGCTGGACCAACCGAGCCTACCAGGGGAAGCAAGAACCCCTTTGCTGCCTTGCTGGACTGACCGAGCCTGCGAGGGAACGTTGACGGGGGAACCTTTGACCCGTTTGATACCATGCTGGACTCACCGAAGTTGTTCAATGCTCTGCGGCATAAAGCTAAGTGGATCTTTGTGGTATCTTTGGATGTGCTTTGCTTTTTAATTGTTGATTGCTGGTTCAATATCAGTGAGTTCATAGTAGTTGCGCTTTAACGTTCTTGTTGATTGCTGCTTTAATCACGGTTGTATTTTGTGAGTTCATAGTAGTTGCGTGAGCTACCAGTAGAATCGCTTCAACCGCTGTAGCGATTCGTAGATTCTTATCGTTGCACGTTAACATCAGACGTGCTTCGAGATAGCATCATCAACGACTGCATGAATCATAGTAGTCAGGTTAGTGCTTGCTCGATGTGGCCTCACATTTTCCTTTGCTGCATTAACCCTGATGAGCACCGTATTTTTAGCCAATTGAAGAATCCTTCAGGTCTCCCCTCTGTGAAAGTCCGTGGGTACGGTTAACATCACTGTGTGAAAGTCTGTGAGTATAGTTCGCTACATGCCGCTTATTGTGTTCAGTGCATTTGATATGATCCATGCAAAACTGCCTGCCTGTTACTTTGTTTCTTGCGTTTGTCTCCACGTGTTATGCCCTGTGCCTTTTGTCTGGAGCACGTAAAGCTGCAGCACATTGTGTAAGGCCCATGTGCTCCCATTTGTCCACCGAGCTTCTCACCATGAGCTCCCCTTTGCCCATTGTACAACGAACTTCTAACCATGAGCTCCCCTTTGCCCATTGTACAACGAGCTTCCCACCATGTGCTCCCCTTTGCCCATTGTACAACGAGCTTCCCACCATGAGCTCCCCTTTGCCCATTGTACAACGAGCTTACAACCATGAGCTCCCCTTTGCCCATTGTACAACGATATTCCAACCATGAGCTCCCCTTTGCCCATTGTACAAAGAGATTCCAACCATGAGCTCCCCTTTGCCCATTGTCCACCGAGCTTCTCACCATGTGCTCCCCTTTGCCCATTGTACAACGAGCTTCTCACCATGAGCTCCCCTTTGGCCACCTGACAACAAGCTTCTCACCATGTGCTCACCTTTGGCCACCTTACAACGAGCTTCTCACCATGAGCTCCCCTTTGCCCATTGTACAACGAGCTTCTCACCATGTGCTCCCCTTTGGCCACCTTACAACGAGCTTCTCACCATCTGCTCCCCTTTGGCCACCTGACAACAAGCTTCTCACCATGTGCTCCCCTTTGGCCACCTTACAACGAGCTTCTCACCATGTGCTCCCCTTTGTCGGTGTATCCATTTCATTTGTAGTATAACTATGAGAGCTGTGTTTTCTTACTTGCAGGTGCAGGAACCACGGACAATGTTCCTCCTTTGTGCATTTATTTGGCGCATCTGGACCTAGATTTATCATTTCACAAGCGAAAGACATTGGGGTTTGAGGCCTGGAAGGTGCAAATTTTCTGACCATCTGTAATTTTGCAGTGATCAAGAATTTAGGGAGCTAGGTAGCAGATTAAAGAGCAGGACTCCAAAGGTTGTAATCTCTGGATTACTCCCAGTGCCACGGGCTAGTGAGTATAGAAATAGGAGGATAGAACAGATGAATGCGTGGCTAAAGAGTTGGTGCAGGAGGGAGGGTTTCAGTTTCCTGGATCACTGGGCCTGCTTCTGGGGAAGGTCGGACTTGTACAAGTCGGACGGGTTGCACCTGAACCAAAGCGGGACAAATATCCTTGCGGGGAGGTTTGCTAGCACTGTTGGGGGATTTAAACTAACTTGGTAGGGGGATGGGATACAGAGTGGAGCTACAATAGGGGGTGATGTGCAGCCAAATATAGAGAAAAAAACAAGTCAGCTTGGAAGACAGGGCAAATATGTGAGGGCAAGGCTGGATGGCATCTATTTTAATGCAAGGAGTCTTGCGAATAAGGTGGATGAACTGGAGGTGTTGATAAACACATGGGAGTATGATATTGTTGCTGTCACAGAGACATGGTTGAGGGAGGGGCAAGACTGGCAGCTCAATATTCCGGGGTACAGAATCTTCAGGCGAGACAGAGGGGGAGGTATAAGAGGAAGGGGGGGGGGTCGCAATATTAATTAAAGAATCAATTACTGCCATAAGGAGGGATGATATATTAGCAGGTTCCTCTAATGAGGCCATATGGGTGGAGCTTAAAAACAAAAAGGGGGCAAGCACTTTGATGGGAGTGTACCATAGGCCCCCAAACAGTGAGGGGGAGATAGAGGAACAGATATGTAGGCAAATCTCAGAAAATTGTGCAAATAATAGGGTAATAATAGTGGGGGATTTCAACTTCCCCAATATTAACTGGGATATTCTTAACGTGCATCCACGAGAGATTTTTGAGCCAGCATGTAGAAAGTCCGACAAGAGAGGGGGCGGGACTGGACCGAATTCTAGGGAATGTGGCCGGCCAAGTGGAAGAAGTGCCAGAAAGGTGAGCACTTTGGTGACAGTGACCATAATTCGGTGAGATTTAAGGTGGTCATGGAAAAGGACAGGGATGGGCCGGAAATAAAGGTTCTAAATTGGGGGAAGGCCGATTTTAATAGGATAAGGCACGATCTGGCCAAAATGGACTGGGATCAGCTGCTTGTAGGAAAATCCGCATCGGAGCAATGGGAGTCTTTCAGAAGGGAGATTGAGACCATACAATGGCAACATGTTCCCGTAAAGGTCAAGGGTGGTTCCAAGAACTCCAGGGAACCTTGGATGTCAGGGGATATACGAGAATGGATTCGGAAAAAAAGGAGGGCTTTTGGCAGATACAAAAGGCTAAAGACGGAGGAAGCCCTAGAGGAGTACAAAAAGTGCAGGGGGATACTTAAAAAAGAAATTAGGAGATCAAGGAGGGGCCATGAAATAACACTGGTGAGCAAAATAAAGGAAAATCCTAAGATGTTTTATAAGTATATTAAGGGTAAGAGGATGACTAGGGAAAAAATAGGGACCATTAGGGACAAAAATGGCAATCTGTGTGTGGAGCCGGCAGATGTAGGAGGGGTTCGAAATGAATTTTTTGCATCTGTTTTCACTATGGAGAAGGACGATGTAGACATAGAAATACGGCAGGGAGACTGTGATATACTCGAACATATTAACATCGAGCGGGAGGAGGTATTGGCGGTTTTAGCAGGCCTAAAAATAGATAAATCCCCAGGCCCGGACGAAATGTATCCCAGGCTACTGTGTGACGCAAAGGAGGAGATTGCGGGGGCTCTAACACATATATTCAGAACCTCTCTGGCCACAGGGGATGTGCCAGAGGACTGGAGAACCGCTAATGTAGTACCATTATTCTCAAAGGGGAGTAGGGAAAAACCGGGGAACTCAAGGCCAGTGAGCCTAACATCAGTCGTAGGAAAATAATTGGAAAAAATTCTGAAGGACAAAATTAGTCTCCACTTGGAGAAGCAGGGATTAATCAGGGAAAGTCAACATGGCTTTGTCAAGGGAAAATCATGTCTGACTAATTTGATTGGTTTTTTTGAGGGGGTGACTAGGCGTGTGGATGAGGGTAACGCAGTGGATGTGGTATACATGGATTTCAGTAAGGCCTTCGATAAAATCCCCCACAGGAGACTGGTCAAGAAGGTACGAGCCCATGGAATCCAGGGTGCCTTGGCACTTTGGATACAAAACTGGCTTAGTGGCAGAAGGCAGAGGGTGATGGTCGAAGGTTGTTTTTGTGACTGGAAGCCTGTGGCCAGTGGGGTACCACAGGGATCGGTGCTGGGTCCCTTGCTGTTTGTGGTCTACATTAATGACTTGGATATGAATGTAAAAGGTATGATCAGTAAGTTCGCTGATGATACAACAATTGGTAGGGTGGTAAATAGCGAGGAGGATAACCTCATTCTGCAGGACGATATAGATGGGCTGGTCAGATGGGCGGAACAGTGGCAAATGGAATTTAACCCGGAAAAGTGCGAGGTGATGCACTTTGGAGGGACTAACAAGGCAAGGGAATACACAATGAATGGGAGGACCCTAGGCAAGACAGAGGGTCAGAGGGATCTTGGTGTGCAAGTTCACAGATCCCTGAAGGCGGCGGAACAGGTAGATAAGGTAGTAAAGAAGGCATATGTGACACTTGCCTTTATTAGCCGAGGCATAGAATATAAGAGCAAGGAGGTTATGATGGAGCTGTATAAAACACTGGTTAGGCCACAGCTGGAGTACTGTGTGCAGTTCTGGTCGCCACACTGCAGGAAGGATGTGATCGCTTTGGAGAGGGTGCAGAGGAGATTCACCAGGATGTTACCAGGTCTGGAGCGCTTCAGCTATGAAGAGAGACTGGGAAGATTGGGTTTGTTTTCCTTGGAGCAGAGGAGGCTGAGGTGGGACATGATTGAGGTGTACAAAATTATGAGGGGCACAGATAGGATGGATACTAAGGAGCTTTTTCCCTTCGTTGAGGGTTCTATAACAATGGGACATAGATTCAAGGTAAAAGGCGGGAGGTTTAGAGGGGATTTGAGAAAGAACTTTTTCACCCAGAGGGTGGTTGGAGTCTGTAACTCACTGCCTGAAAGGGTTGTGGAGGCAGGAACCCTCACAACATTCAAGAAGCATTTGGATGAGCACTTGAAATGCCATAGCATACAAGGCTACGGACCAAATGCTGGAATATGGTATTAGAGTAGACAGGGCTTGATGGTCGGCGCGGACATGTTGGGCCGAAGGGCCTCTATCCGTGTTTTGTCACTCTATGACTCTCTATGACTCTATATTATGGAGGTCTTGGCAATGGAACGAATATAATATGCCTCTCTGTTTCTCTGTCTGTCTCTCTGTCTCTGTCTCTCTTTCTTTGTCTCTCACTCAGCAGGCTACTGAAGGTATGCTGCATTGTCGGTGGTGACGTCCTTCAGATGAGACTTTAAAGCGAGTTCGAGTCTGCCTTCTCAGGTGGACGTAAAAGATCCAACGGCACTATTTTGAAGAAGAACAGGGCAGTTCTCACCGCTTCTCTGGCCATATTTATCCCTCAACCAACATTTAGTGATTATCTACACAGATTATCCGGTCACTTTTACTACATTTCTACAGTGACTGCACTTCAAAAGTACTTCATTGGCTTTAAAATGATTTGGGGTATCCTGAGGTCATGAAAGGCGCTGTATGAATGCGATTCTTTCTTTCCTTATTTACATTCACCGCAAGTCAAAATCATGACAGATGTTAACTGGGACCAAAGTGACCCAATATTTTGAGATTCAATTTATTGGATATTAAGATTTCCAGTGGGGAAAGTCGCTTTATGAAGCTTGGGCCTCGGTTACAACATCTCAATGTCTCCATAAGTTAAACTGAAGGTCGTATTCTCTCCACACATAAGCCACAAATAGTTTGATACACTTTGTGCTATTTTTGAAACGTTGCACTTGTAAGGAACTTAGAGAGGAATTTGGGCCCCAGCAGATGCTAATTTTCTGGCACTACAGAGCTGGGTGGAGATGAGCAATTGGGTCCACAGCTTTCCTGGTCTCTTCACCATCTGCTTTAACTTATATTTTTTGTATTGTTAGAAACAACATGTCAGGGGTTAACTCCTAACACCACACAAAGTTTGCTTCTAACAAGACAGACATCATCTGGACTCGCGAATCAGAAGTATAATTGACACCACATTGGAGGGTTTGGTTAATACAAAGAACATAAGAACATAAGAAATAGTAGCAGGAGTAGGCCAATCGGCCCCTCGAGCCTGCTCCGCCATTCAATAAGTTCATGGATGATCTGATCCTAACCTCAATCTAAATTCATGTCCAATTTCCTGCCTGCTCCCCGTAACCCCTAATTCCCTTTACTTCTTGTAAACTGTCTATTTCTGTTTTAAATTTATTTAATGATGTAGCTTCCACAGCTTCCTGGGGCAGCAAATTCCACTGACCTACTACGCTCTGAGTGAAGAAGTTTCTCCTCATCTCAGTTTTGAAAGAGCAGCCCCTTATTCTAAGATTACGCCCCCTAGTTCTAGTTTCACTCATCCTTGGGAACATTTTGACCGCATCCACCCGATCAAGCCCCTTCACAATCTTATATGTTTCAATAAGATCGCCTCTCATTCTTCTGAACTCCAATGAGTAGAGTCCCAATCCACTCAACCTCTCCTCATATGTCTGCCCCCTCATCCCCGGGAAGGATTGCAGTACTGAGGAGGACTGCGACAAAACACAGGGAGACGTTATAAAACTTGAAGAATGGGCGAGTAAATGGCAAATGAATTTCAATATAGATAAGCGTGAGGCGGTACATTTTGGTAGGAGTAATAAGGAGACCACATATTCCTTGGAAAATAAAAGTCTAAATGGGGAAGAGGAGCAATGGGATCTCGTCGAACCAATACACAAATCATTAAAAGTAGCACCGCGAGTTGACAAAGTCATTAAGAATAAACAAATAAAGCTATGGGGTTCATTTCTATGGGACGATAATTGAAATATTTTAAGCTTCTATAGAACATTGGTTAGTTCACACTTGGGGTGCTGTGACTGGTTCAAGTCTCCATTTCATACCATAACTCTGTAGAAGGTTCAAAAAAGATTTGCAAGGATGATATCAAATTGAAACGGTGCACCTCTCACATCCCACAGACTTTTTTTGGCTGATTTGTAACCTTTCCGCTCTCTTAAATCCTTGTGGAGAATATTAGTGCAGTTTTAATTAGTTACAAACACTGATCCTACTTCCCCACTGCCCCGGAAACAACTCACACGAGCCCCTTTCACAGGGCTCGAGGGCAAAAACCAGGCCCCAGTGAAAGAGATCGATTACAGACACAGCTCACCCTCAACACCCACACACAGGGGCTGGAAGGAGCAAAGTGTGGACATGGGACACACTCCTTCTACACACAGAATGTACAATCGGGAGGCACGTCTCCGTGCATGTAAAAGGGAACGATTCACTCCCGTCTGGTACTGTACGTCCGGTGTGTGTCTCAGTTTCATCTCCTGTACATGTGCAGTACACAGCGAGTAAAAGGGAACGATTCACTCCAGTCTGATACTGTACGGCCCGTGTGTGTCTCAGTATCAGCTCCTGTACATGTACAGCACACAATGGGTGAAATGGATCGAATCAGTGAGAGATTGCAATATTCAGTATAACGGTTATTTGAGGGGTTCAGTTGCTAAACCGGTTTTGATTTTGGCAGACACTATTTACAGTAAAGTATTGAGTGGGAGGTTGGTATAATCCATGTCCGGTGCATACTTGACCTGTGAAATACTGAATTTTGATCATAATAAAGTGCGTTTGGATTAATAGGGGATACGATTTAACTACACTGGGCTGGATTGTTGTTTTTAAATCATTCATTAACTCTCTCTCTCTCTCTCTCTGTAAACACTCTGAGGCAGTGAAACTCTCTCTGACAAACTGTTCAAAGAAATAAATACATCAGACATGGACAATAAATAAAACCCTGGGCTAGAAATGAGCCCTCGCCGCCCCCCCCCCCCACCCCCACCCCAACCCCCCCTCCCCCCACCCCCGTACTTTTCAATAAAGAAGAAATGAGAGGGACAACAGAGAGTGGAAGAAAGAAATAGAGAGGGAGAGAAACAGGGTGAGATATAGGAGCAAGAGAGAGGAGCCAGAGATAGGGAAAGAGGGAAAGAGAGAGAGAGAGCGAGAGAAACAAGGACTCCGTGTCAGCTCCTGTACAGGTACAGCACATAATGGCCTAAAGGGTATGTATGATTCAATCCTGTCTGATAATGTACGGCCCGTGTGCATCTCAGTGTCAGCTCCCGTACATGTACAGTGCACAATGGGTAAATGGGAACGAGTCACTCCTGTCTGGTAATGTATGGCCCACGTGTGCTTCAGTGTCAGCTCCTGAACTTGCATCAGGAAAGATTGAGCAGGCTGGGGCTCTTTTCTCTAGAAAAGGGAAGACTGAGGGGTGAAATAATAGTCTTTAAGATTATTAAAGATTTTGATAGGGTAGACATAGTGAAGATATTTTCACTTGCATGGTAGACCAGGGGCCATAAATATAAGATAGTCACTAATAAATCCAATAGTGAATTCAGGAGAAACTTTTTTACCCGGAGAGTGGTTTGAAAGTGAAACTCGCTACCACAAGGAGTAATTGCGGCTTCCAGCATTGATGCATTTAAGGGGAAGCTAGATAAACACAGCAGGGCGAAAGGAAGGGAAGGGTATGTTGATAGGGTTAGATGAAGAAGGAGGGAGGAGGTGCATATGCAATATAAATACAGGCATGGACCTTTTGGGCCGAATGGCCTGTTTCTGTGCTGTACATTCTACGTAATTCTATGCAAATGTAAATGGAAACGATTAACTCCTTCCCATACTGTACAACCCGTGTGTGTCTCATTATCAGCTTCTTTGCATGTACAGTACACAGTGAGTACAAGGGAATGATTCACGCCCGTCTGGTACTGTACGGCCCGTGTGTGTCTTAGTGTCGGCTCCTGTACACGTACAGCATATAGCTTGTAATAGGGAACATTTCATACCCGTCTGGTTCTCTACCGCCCTTGTGTGTCTCAGTGTCAGTTCCTGTACACGTACAACATACAGCAAGTAAAATAAATGATTCACTCCCGTCTGGTACTGTACGGCCTGTGTGTGTCTCAATGTCAGCTCTTGTACATGTACAGTACACAGCACGTGTGAGATGAATGAGGAGGTCACCAGTGGGTTTCCTGTAGTTGTATGGGGAACTTTTCAGGGCTATGGGGCAAGAGCAGAGGAGGGCGACGAATTGGATAGTACTTTCAAAGGGCCAGCACAAGCACGATGGGTCGAACTGCGTACTCTGTGCTCTAGATTCGATCATTTTATGTGTGGAGCTGGGGGGAGGGGGCAGTGGGATGCGGGGGGTGGGGGCGGGTCTATGGTATTTAAACCCAAGAATGATAAGTTTAAATATAAGGCGATGGGGAACTGGGAGCCAGTGAGGGTCATTGAGGCCGAGAAGGTCCTGGTGCGGGTCGGAAGGTGGAGGATGGGTGGTCGGCCAGGAGTGAACTGGAGGAATGGAGTCTGGAGGGGACAGAGGCATTGATGAAAGTTTCAATGGCAATAGGCTGAGGAAGGAATGAAGGCGGGTGAGGGAAGCACGGGGTCTTTGTGATGGAGGTCAAATCGGGTCATGAGCTCAGCTCGGGGTTACACGGGACCAGTTTTATTGGAGCCATGAATCAAATTTAGTAAAAACGCGGAAACATCTGCAGTAATACAATGGAGAGAGGAATGGCAATGAAGCGCGTTCAGTGTCCGACCCCAAATATCACCCACAGTCATTTCTCGGCTGTAATTCTCAACCTGCCCTTTAACTGTCCTTTTGTAAGATTATACCGTCACCTGCGAAATCTGTATCAAATATATCGTTTTGGCAATGTACTTTTTGTATTAATTAAATTTATATTTGATGATTGTTAACCAATGTATTGCCCTAATCATACGTCTACTTGGACTCATTGTACAACCTATTTTTGGGACATGTACCTTCTTCTATCCTTGTATGATCGCAATTTTCTCTTTTATATTAAATAAGCAAGTATATAGTAATTAACCACACAACTTAGAATCTGCCAAGCTTTGTAAAAAGTATGAAATCGCCAGCACGGCACATAACCTGTCACCATAGCTACGCAGACATGTCCACGAGGCTGGAACCTAACGTTCCATATGAAACAATGGAGACTTAGATTTCCAAGCCTGGGGCCCAGACAGGAGTGGAAGATAACAGACGGTGCTAAAATTGGCTTTTAGAAAAACACCACCAGATAAAGTGAGGATCCAGTCCCGAGGGAATGGTGGTAACTGGTGATTGGTCAATTCAAGGGGCATGGCATGGTGGTAGGAGTGGCAACTCCATCACCCCCTGTCCATCCGAGAAAGAGAGAAGGATACTCGACGCTCTATTGGCATCTCGCCCTTTTGAGAGACCCCAATTGTGTAAACCCCTCTGCCAATAATAGGCTCACCCTCAAAAATGGCATGAAAGAGACAACCCTTGCGAGTGTCAGGTTATAGAGGACACAGACGTGAGTAACCGTTGACCCTGGATCGAAAGTAGGCATCCTTAAGGAAGGAAGTGTCTGGATCCAAAATGGTCAGAGGCCAACGAGACAGGGACCGACAGGGAGCCTTGTCTTGGAGAACAGGAAAGCCTCAGAGGGGGTAGAAAGGGAACCTTGTCTCGAGGGATAGGAAGACCCCAACCGTAGACAGAGGAAGCCTCTACGGGGAAGGACAACGATATTAGCGGAAGAGACCACTGGGGGGATGGCCGTCAAGAGTCCTGTGCGAAGTAAGCACACTCTCGACACAGGACGGGTGATATAACTCTAGTTCTGTATTTACTAACTATTGCTTAAGCACGCATAGTGCTGAACCTTCTGAGAAACATAATAAAACTCCACTGTACCATAATCGTGTTAGAAATACCCTACACAGATGTTCAAATCCATATTTTAACTGGGAAACTGCAGGAAAAGAGCGAAACGGGTCTGTTTGTGTTCCTGGAATCAGTGTGCAGGCGGTGAAATCGGTATAAATCGGCAAGAGTGAACATGGTCAATACAATTATATGAAAATTGTAAATGAAGCCGCTCATTATTGTTGGATCAGTCGTGTATGAGCACAGCTTGTAACTTTATTCCTGAGATAGATCTGATTCAGGTGGTTTTCTGAACTTTGGGATGTTTGTGATATATCCATGTCATTATTTACATCGGAGTCAAAGCTGCTGATGTAATGTGGTTGTTCAAATGACTGTAATTAATAACAATAATCAGGTGCATAACCGTGTCAGTGGAGATTTATCCCCTGTATAAATCAGGGATTGTTGGAATGAATCACCTCATAGTGCCTTCCAGAGCTGTGGTTTTCAAGCCAAAATAAGTCACGGCTTCTCGCAGAAATGCATTATTCAGTAATTCGTCAGATAAAACACATTTATTATCCTGTTCTTGCAGCCGTTGGAGTTTCGGGTAAGTCGATGTTAACTGTGCTGCTGTACATGGTATTTTATTTCTCCCATCATGCTTTACACAGCCGGCAGTTCTTGTATTCTATCAATCGATGGAATGTCCTGTCTCTGCTCTTTTCGTCTTGTAGCAGCTGCATTTTATCCGTTATAATTCAACCCTAGCATTGTTACTGGGTTATTCTCTATACTGAAAATATTGTTGAATAATAGTATGTTCTTAACATTTAAACATTTGGTCTAGGAGGAGCTTCATTATATCTGTAATGTACTTTGTAATCCAACTCTGGCATTGTTATCAGATTATTCTATGCACTGAAAGTACTGGTGTCAGGTGTCTGGTCTAAGAGCTAGTATCAGACCATCAGGAGCTGTAAGCAGTTTCATGGTGTGGAACTAACCAGTCCTGGAATATTGTTTCATCAATGAGTTTTCAGTGATTGTTAATGAGACAGTTCACTGTTTCATTGTTACTAAGAGACAGCGCAATGTCCTCCCTCCACAATAAAATGGCTCAGTTTAACTGGGATTTTCATGTATTTATTGGTTATCACTGTTGTAAAAGATTATTTCATTGTGTGTATCTGTCGCGGCTTCAGATGTCTGGCTAATGAACAAAGTTTGCTGCTGATTCTTTCAAATCTCCTTCTCTGATTGACTGTGGATGAATTGATTGTAAAATGCAATATTTTGAGGTTTTGTTCTATTAGTTTGCACTTTTTTCTGTTGGAATCAGGAGCCATTCCATTTATTTGTAGATTATCAGCAGCAGAGGTGATTTTGGCGTTTTTTTAATTGGTCAATGCCGCCATCTAAAGCTGTACTTTAAAGGAACATTTACCTGAGGAAGGAGGAAGCCTCCGAAAGCTTGTGAATTTAAAATAAAATTGCTGGACTATAATTTGGTGTTGTAAAATTGTTTACAATTGTCAACCCCAGTCCATCACCGGCATCTCCACATCATGTACTTTATAATTGCAGGAGAATGAATTTCAATTATTGTGAGATGTGTCAGGGAGCTGCATTCGGTTCTGTTTATTCCATGCATTGTAGGTGAAGTGAATAGTGTCGGTGAACAGGTGGAGACTTGGATGATCTGTAGCAACATTAAACTATTCACAGAGCCTTCACCATTTAATAAACTGCCACGGAGAATAGAATCGTTCGAACACGGGGCTGGTGAACAGAATGCAGGCTCAAGATGTTAGGATTGAATCGGATGTGCAAACTGGCATTGAGAAAGAGAGCAGAGAGACAGAGAGATACGGGGGCGGGGGGGGGGGGGGGTGGGGAGAGACCGAGAGAAAGCAGCAGCGGAGTGAACAATTAATCGGAATGAGCTGCTGAAACTCCCAGTACAATTATGAAGCAGAATTGTAACTTGAAGGTTTTATTAGGATAATTTCAGATTGTGAGAGTTTTATTGTACTCTCTCCTGGTGTGTTTATCGCTTTCAGGTCCTCAATCTGTTTAGATCAATGTTCCTTTCAATAATTCACTGACTGAATAAATAAACATAATTGAAATATATTTAAAGAATAGACTCAGTCATTTCTTGACCGTTATGACCTATTAAGATACTGCATTCGAAAAGCTATGTGTCAGCTTAATCCAATAAAAAACGAGGCTGATTTAGTGAATACATTTTAATTTAATTTTAATCGAATATGCAAAGTTAACTTATTGAAAGCAACATCTACCCAACGAGTAGTTCCCTGACACCAATAAGGACAGAATTCAATGGTTGAATTTATTGATTGGATTGTGTTAGTGGAGCCTATAGATTAGATTCCCTCTAACATTCTGTTGCAGTCTCTCCCTATGAATTCCAGCCTCTCCTCCCCCTGCATTGAATCCTCTGTCTCCTCACCCGTTGCCTCCGTATATCCGCTTTCCCAAACCACCCGTTCCTGACTCCCCTCCAGCTCCCACATGTCCTTTTCATTGTTCCCCTCCCAATTTCACTCAATTGCTCGATCTCCAGCTGCCTTTCCCCGTTCAGTGCCAGTCCCTGTCGGCTATCTTAACCCAGAGCAACAAATCAGCTGCACCTACCCTGTCCTCTCACATTCTCGACACTTAGCTCTCTTCCCCGTCCGTCTGGAGCCCAAATCCGGCGTTAATTCGCTGCATTCCCGCTCAGTGAATCCCCTTCTCCTTCCCCACCATCACTGCGCCCACACTCAGACCTTCCACTGGGTCACGTGCTCACTTTATTAACTTTCTGTATCGTTTTCCCAATTCATTATTGATCATTGTGTTTAAAAACATCTTTCTGCCCGGAAGCGCTGCCCAGGTCAATGAATCATTTTCAACCGTTTGATGCAGCAACAAAGCTGGAAATTTCACCCCAGATCCTCTGAAACTGCTGCTTTGGCTCCAGGTCTGGTCAGTAATTTCTCTGCTCTATGTTCTCTCATTACAGTTAACTTGGTGGCGATTGTGATCCTGTCCAGAGGAAAGTGCGGACTCTCCAAATGTATCACTCGCTACATGGTAGGAATGGCATTGGCCGATCTCCTGGTTGTTATCTCTGATCCGATATTGAGGCGGATTAGTGTGATTTATTTCCCAATTTCATTCCTGGATATTACTCCCGTGTGTAGTCTCGTTACATTCCTCGTTTTTGCAACCACGGTGGTTTCTGTCTGGCTTACAGTCGCTTTCACCTTTGATCGATTTGTGGCCATTTGTTGTGAGAAGCTGAAAACAAAATATTGCACCGAGAAAACGGCAGCTGTGGTTCTGGGAACAGTGAGTGTGCTGAGCTGTTTGGAGAGTCTCCACTGGTGCTTCATAATTGAACCTAAATATATTATTGATAATGTTCCCTGGTTTTGTGTGAGTAAACCGAGCTTCAATACTTCTACCGCATGGGTCGCATTTGACATGATTCACCTCATTTTAACCCCTTGTGTCCCGGTCTTTCTGATTTTGCTGCTCAATGTTCTGACGGTCAGACGTATTTTATTGTCCAGTCGAGTCCGCAGAGGACTCCGGGGCAGAAGCAATGGAGAGAATCACAGGGATGCAGAGATGGAGAACCGAAAGAAATCCATCATTTTACTCTTCAGTATATCGGGCTGTTTTATATTGTTATGGATGACACAGGTTGTATTTTATATCTATCAGCGAATTACAAACAGTTATTATTATTACTCCCCCACTGACCCTCTTTATATCACGGAATCCACTGCAGGAATGCTGCAACTCCTCAGTTCCTGCACAAACACGTGTATTTATGTTCTGACCCAGACTAAATTCAGAGAGGAGCTGAAGAAAGCGGTGAAATACCCACTGATTCTAATTGTTAAATTAGTAAAATTATAGAAAGAGCTGAAGGTTTTCAAGCACAAGAACTAAATCCCATTTCATATTCTGTGCCCACACTTCCCAATGGACGGAAAGTTAATTTTATATTAGCAGAACCGACACCTCAAATGATCTTAAACCTGATTCTGATATTATGTTTTGTAAATAATCTGACCTATTGTGGCAGGGCTGGTTCTGCAGATGACACATGGATTGTTGCTCAAAAAGGCGGCACTAAAGAGCTCAACTGGCCCTCAACTACATGGCCGCCCTGTATCTACTGCAAAATGGGCAAACCTGGCAACTATAGTCACTGCTGAGTGTCTGATCAGAATGGGTGCACTCTACAGAAATGGAGAGACAAAATTTCAGAGATGGACAGACACACAGGCAGACAAACGACAGGGTTACGTTATGGGACCAGGAAACACTGAGACACAAGGGGCACATGGGGTGGGGGTGACAGGTTGCGAGTGGACCTCTGGGTTAGGTTATTGGACCAGGAGAGTCTGAGAAACATGGCGCAAACGGAAAAGGTGAGACAGGCTGTGAGGGGGATCCCTGCGTTACGTTATTGGGCAATGAGTGCCTGAGACACATAGGGCACAGGGAGAGCGGGAGACAGGATTTGAAGGGGAACCCATTTTACGTTATGAGAGCAGTGACACTGCGACAGACACACACACACACACACACATACACACAATGTCCAGTCAGGAGACACGTGTCCCGTGTACACACTTTGATGTTCATTTGAACTGAGCTGTGCCACAAATGAACATGGGATTAAAATATCAACTTCAATTCAGTTTGTTCCAGAGCTTCACAATTTTGCTTCAAGACACCTTGTCAGAAGCAGATGGAATGAGTGAAAGTGAAAGAGGGTGATAGAGAGAGAGAGACAGAGAGAGAATGAGACAGAGAGACAGAGGGAAACAGAGACATTGGGACAGATACAGACACAGAGAGAAATAATGTGGGAGAGAGGGGTTTTGAGGGTAGATTGAAAAGGAGAAGTTAAAATATGAAGGTCGAGTTTGCATTTGTTTACACCAGTGATATCAGTTCAATCCGGGCGGAATTGGCCAAACCAGGGAAAAGATGGGGGGGATTTTAAACTTCAGTGAGTTGCACCCAAAACCACTTAGGTTGGTATTTTCAGTCATCTTTTATGCTCGTTGAACAATCAATTGTACCGGATCAGGGCTTGCCCACAGAACTGATCAGGTCCCCAGGTCGACATTGCGAGATTCCGCTGATTGCGCTGGTTCGGGAAGCTCTTCAAATTGTCTCGTTTTCTTCGGCACTCAGGCATTAGTGGGCACGGTTTAAAATGTTCTTCACATCAAAAAATAAGAAATTGACTCGTGTATATCAATGAAACACACTGTGACTCTATACAATGCTACGGACCAAATGCTGGAATATGGGATTAGAGTAGACAGGGCTTGATGGCCGGCGCGGACACGATGGGCCGAAGGGCCTCTATCCGTGCTGTATAATTCTATGAAACAAGTAAATGGTTCAATGTAGTTGTTTAAATCATATTCAGTGATTAAAAACAGGTTACTCACAGGTGGAGGATTGGAAATTATTATTAAAAATGCTATTTTTGGTGATAAACCTCATTTTCTGCAGCACCAATAAAACTGCACCAGATTACCACTCCTAAATACATCAAGGAATACCTTTTAATGGAAAGGAATTAGAAGAAACGATGTCGTTCTATTACAATGCCCGATTACGCTGGTTAATTGAAGATCATACGTTTGTGATTATGCAAATGATTTTTAACGGAAATTTGAAAGGGCCTGATCCCTGGTCTGCGCTGATTTACTCATAGTTTACTGGGAAACGACCCTGATCTCTGGTGTGTGCTGATTCACCTGATAGTTTAGTGGGTAAAGGCCCTGATCCCTGGTTTATGCTGTTTTACTCATAGTTTACTGGGTAAAGGCCCTGATCCCTGTCTGTGGTGATTCCCTGATCGTTTGGAGGGTAAAGGCACTGATCCCTGTCCTGTGCTGATTCACCCAATGATTTACGGGGTAAAGGCCCTCATTTCTGGTTTGTGCTGATTCACTCATAGTTCACTGGGTAAAGGCCCTGATCCCTGGTGCGTGCTGATTCACCTGATAGTTTACTGGGTAAAGGCCCTGATCCTTGGTCTGCGCTGATTCACCTGACAGTTTCCTGGGTAAATCCCCTGATCCCTGGTCTATGCTGATTCACCTAATAATTTACTGCGTAAAGGCGCTGATACCTTGTCTGTGCTGATTCTCTGATGGCTTTCCAGGTAAATGTTATCAAGTGTGTCAGTCTTCTATTTTGAAGAATACTTGTAAATACTTGTAGTAAGCTGAATACAGTAGGCTTCTTCCAATTAAAAGAAAGCCTCTCCTTTAGTGAGAGAGATTCAACAAACTCGGTACAATCAAAGGTAGATATGTGCTCTTTTATTCCAGCATGTCTGTGGATACAGCACAGTGGAGACAGCTCCTTCAATATTGCACGAAAACTAAAAACTAACACCAAGAACTGTGGGCTTTTGTAGATCAAAACATGGTTGCACCCAGTACATTCAGTATCCGAATGTTACAATGAAACGTGACAATATCTAATTAAACAACTGTCAGCCCACAGGTGCAGAATTTCACTGGATCAACAACCTCACCAAATGTTAAATCACATCTCGTAGCAAGATCCACAAACCGAACACAAGTTGAATGGGCAAATACACCAATCCCTGACCTTCCTTAAAGGTTTACTGGGCAAATGTTATGGAGGTGAATGTAAGCGGTCCTGGTGAAGGAACGGTTATGATATGTCTCTCTGTCTTTCTCTCTCTATCTCTGTGTGTGGGTCTCTCTCTGTCTCTCTTCCTGTCTCTATCACTCAATTGATCTCTCTCTCTCTCTCTGTCTTTTTGTCTTACCCTCTGTCTCTCTCTCTTTCTGTGTGTGTGTCTCTCTCTGTCTCTCCTTATCCCTCTCTGTCTCTCTCTCGGTCTCTCTTTATCTCAGTTTCTCTCTCTCTCTCTCTATGTCTGTCGCTCTCTGTCTCACTTTCTCAGTCTTTCTTACTGTCCCTCTCCTTAATTTAATTCTTGCTGCACCCAATCGCCTTCTTCCTCTCTCTAGGATTCCGAGCCGTCAAGGTCTGCCGCGGGGGCTCGAGGAATGAAGGATTAAGCTCCTGGTCACTACTGTGAGCAAAAAACCTGGAGAAAAATCACTGGAACGTCAAAAATACTTTGACCACTTGTCTTTTTACTGAGGCTGTTTGACCGGGTGATGGGTGAACGGGACTTGTTGCGAGTTACGTTACGGGCAGCAGGAGTTTCGGATGAGTTGGAGTTTCGGAGGGTGGAAGATGCGAGGCCGACCAGGAGAGCATTGGAAAAGCGGAATCTGGAGGTGACAAAGGCATGGATGAGGTGGACTCCTGGGTTACGTTTTGGGACCAGTGACACTGACACACACACGGACTGTACAGTCAGGAGACACGCGTCCCTTGTAATGACATTGGGCTGGAATTGACCTGAACTGTACCACAAATGAATAGGGAATTAAAATATCAAATTCAAATCAGTTCGCTCCAAAGCTTCCCCATATGTCTGAAAGGGTGAATTCCAATAAAAATTCACATCAGGGCCCAAAATAGATTCTGAATTAACAGTTATTTATTTCTGTAGGTGCACCTTTTAAAAAAATAAAACTTAAAACTAAGGAAATATTTTACGGCTCTTTTCACATTTGGGCAAACCGGGTGTTGCAGGGCGCAAACTGCGAATGCTTTCACATTCAATTAAAACCACACACAGGTCACATTGTCAGCCGTGGCTCAGTGGGCAGCACTCTCGCCTCTGAATTAGTAAATTGTGGGTAAATAATACCACTCCAGAGACTTGCGTACAAAATCTAGGCTGACACACGTAGTGAGGAACTGAGGGAGTGCTGCATTGTCAGAGGTTCCGTCCTCAGATGAGACGATAAACTGAGGCTGCGTCTGCTCTCTCAGGTGGACCTAAAAGATTCCATGGAACCATATTGAAGAAGAACAGGGGAGTTCTCCCCGATGTCCTGGTCTATATTTACCCCACAAACAACATTACTAAAACACAGACGATCTGGTCATTATCACATTGATGTTTGTGGGATCTTGCTGTGCGCAATTTGGCAAGATCCCACAAACAGCAATGTGAAAAAGAACAGATCATCTGTGTTTTACATCTGTCTTCCCTCCGCTACAACAGTGACAACATTTCATAAGTACTTCATTCGCTGTAAATCGCTTTGGGATATCTTGAGGTCGTTAAAGGGACTGCATAAATGCGAGTCTTTCTTACTTTATACTCACCCCAACTCAAAATCAGGTCAGATGTTAACTTGGGCCAAATTGATCCTAAATTTTTAGATTCCATGAAATGGATATTTAGATTGATAATTGTGAAGGTCACTTAATGAAGCTTTCTGCTGGTCAAACGTACGTTTATGAATGCACATACTGTTCACACTGCTGGTAATAAATCGGAAATGCACTCAACATCAGGACTGCTTTCTCTTTCAGAGTGTCTATATCTCAGTCTCTCTCTCGCTCTGGCTCTCTCTGCTGCTCTATCTCTCTGGCTATCTCCCTGTGTCTCTCTCTCTGTATCTGTCTCTCTTTCTCTCCTTCTTTCTCTGCCTCTCTCTGTCTCTCTCTCCCTCTTTGTCTCCCTCTCTCTGTCTCGGTCTCTCCATCTTTCAGTCTCTCTCTCTGTCTTGCTCTCTCTCTGTCTTCTTCTCTCTTTCTCTCTCTCTCTGCCTCTCTGTCTGTCCCTCTCTTTCATTTAATTCTTGCTGCCCCCGATCGCATCCTTCCCCACTCTAACATTCCCAGCCCTCCAGGACTGTCCCGATAGCTCCAGGAATGAAAGATTAACCTTCCGGACACTGCTGCGAGCAAAACTCCAGGAGAAAAATAAAAGTAACGTTAAAAAATGATTAAAAATTGCTTTTAACATTTTTGTTTATAAATAATAAAACTATAGGCAAAAAGAATGCTGTTGGACCGTGTGATGGATGAACGGGACGTACTGCGAGTTAGGATACTGGCAGCAGGAGTTTCGGATGAGCTCGAGTTTACAGAGGTTGGATGATGGGAGGCCGACCAGGAGAGCATTGGAATAGTGAATCTGGACGTGACAATGGATGAGGGTTTCAGCAGCTGGTGAGCTGAGGCAGTGGCGGAGGAAGGTGATGTTATGGAAGAGGAATTGGACGGTCTTGGTGATGGAGCAGATATGAAATGCCTCTCTGTCTCTCTGTCTCTCTTTCCCTTTCCATCTGTGTGTGTGTGTTTCTCTCTCTCTCTCTTTCTCTGTCTTTCTCTCTCTGAGTCTCTCTCTGTCTCTCTATCCCTGTGTGCCTCTTTCTCTATCTCGCTCTCTCTGTGTCTCTCTCTGTTTCTCTATCCCTGTGTCCCTGTCTCTGTCTTTTTCTCTCTGTGACTCTCTCTGTCTATCCAACCCTGTCTCTCTTTCGCTCTATTTTCTCTTTCTCTCAGTCTTTCTCTGTGCCTGTCTGGCGATCTCCCTGTATCCTTCTCTCTGCCTGACTCTCTCTCTCTTCCTCTCTCTCTGTTTCTCTCTCATTGTCTCGCTCTCTCTCTCTCTGCCTCTCTTCAGGACTGTCCCGGAGGCGCTAGGAATTAAAGATTAATGTCCTGGACATACTGCGAGGAAAAATCAGGGAGACAAATCTTAGGAACATTAAATAATATTTTAAAAATGCTTCGAATCATGGAATAATAGAATCATAGAATGGTTACAGCACAGAAGTAGGCCATTCGGCCCGTGGAGCCCGTGCTAGCGCACTGCATGAGCAATCCAGCTCATCCCACTCCACATTCCTTTCACTGTAGCCTGCAATTTATTTTTCCTTCAAGTACTTATCCAATTTCCTTTTTGAAAGCCATGATTCAATCCGCCTCCACTAGCCTCTCAGGTAGTACATTCCAGATCCTAACCACTCGCTGTGTGAGAAAGTTTTTCCTCATGTCACCTTTGGTCCTTTTGCAAATCACCTTAAATCTGTGTCCTCTGGTTCTTGACCCTTCCGCCAATGTGAACGGTTTCTCTCTATCTACTCTGTCTAGACCCCTCATGAATTTGAACACCGCTATCAAATCTCCTCTCAACCTTCTCTGCCCCAAGGAAAATAACACCAGCTTAGAATCATAGAATCATAGAAAATGTACGGCACAGAAGGAGGCCATTCGTCCCATCGTGCCCGCACCTGCAGAAAATGTGCCAGCCAGCCGAACCCCACCCTCCAGCACTTGGTCCGTAGCTGTAGCTTGTGGCACTTCAGGTGCACATTCAGGTGCTTTTTAAATGAATTGAGGGTTTTTGCCTCGACCACCCTTTCAGTCATCGAGCTCCAGACTCCCATCACCCTCTAAAACTTTAACCACCACCGAGGTTAAACTGACTGGCCCGTAGTTGCTGGGTTTATCCTTACACACTTTTTTGAACAAGGGTGTAACATTTGCATTCTTTAGTCCTCTGGCACCACCCCCGTATCTAAGTATGATTGGAATATTGTGGCCAGTGCCTCCGAAACTTCCACCCTTACTTCACTCAGCAACCGAGGATGCATCCCATCCGGATCGGGTGACTTCTCTACTTTAGGTACAGCCAGCCTTTCTAGTACCTCCCCTTTATAATTTTTTAGCCCATCCAATATTTAACTTCCTCCTCTTTTACTGTGACTTCAGCAGCATCTTCTTCCTTGGTATTACAGATGCAAAACATTCATTTAGTTTCTCAGCCTCCATTAGTAGACCTCCTTTTTGGTCCCTAATTGGTCCACCCCTCTCCCTAATACTCGTTTATTTTGTTATTATTCATTCATGGGAAGTGCGCGTCGCTGGCGAGGCCGGCATTTATTGCCCATCCCTAATTTCCCTTGAGGAGGTGGTGGTGATCCGCCTTCTTGAACCCCTGCAGTCCATGTATTTATATGCCTATAGAAGACTTTTGGATTCCCTTTAGTGACCATTCTACTCTCATACTCTCTCTTTGCCCCTCTTATTTCCTTTTTAATTTCCCCTCTGAACTTTCTATATTTAGCCAGGTTATCACTTATATTATCAATCTGACATTTGTCAGACGCCCGTTTTATCTGCTTCATCTTACTCTCTGTCTCTTTCTCCAACCAGGGAGCTCTGGCTTTGGTTGCCCTCCCTTTCCCATCGTAGCAATGTACCTAGACTGTACCCGACCTATCTTCTCTTAAAAGGCTACCCATTGTTCGATTACAGTTTTGCTTGCCAATCTTTGATTCCAATTACCCGGGCCAGATCTGTTCTGAACCCAGTGGAAATTGGCCCACCTACAGTTAAGTATTTTTACTGTACAGTGATCCTTGTCCTTTTCGATAGCTAATCTACACATTATGATACTATGATCATTGTTCCTTTGAACACTTTTGTTTGTTAGTGATAAAGGTATAGGAGAAAGAAAAGGCTATCTGACCGGGTGATGGCTGAACGGGATTTGTTGCCAGTTAGGTTACGAGCAGCATGGGTTTCGGATGAGTTGGAGTTTAGGCAGGGTGGAAGATGGGACGCTGGCCAGGAGAGCATTGGAATAGTGGAGTCTGGGTGACAAAGGCGTGGATGTGGGTTTCAGCAGCAGAATCCCTAAGGCAGGGGCGGACAAGGGCGATGTTATGGAGATGGAATTAGGCAGATTTGGTAATGGAGCCGATTTGATATGTCTCTCTTTCTCTGTTTCTCCCTCTCTCTCTGTCTCTATCTCTCTCTCTCTGAGTATGTCTCTCTGTCTCTCTCCCTGTGTCTCGAACGTGTGTCTCCGACTCCCTCTGCCTCTCTCGCTATCTCTTTCTGTCTCTCTATCACTTTGTCTTTCCCGCTCTCTCTCTTTCTGTCTCTCTCTCTCTGTCTCACTCTCTCTCTCTGTGTGTCTCTCTCTCTCACTCTATCTCTGTCTCTCTAGCTCTCGAAATCTCCTTCTCTCTTTTTCTTTCTAACTGTCTCGCTCACTGTCTCTCTCTCTCTCTGTCTCTCTATCTCTTTGTTTCTCTCTAGGCCTGTCCTGGAAGCACGAGGAATGAAAGCGTAATCTTCTGGACACTGCTGCGAGCAAAAATCTGGGAGAAAAATCAAAGGAACGTTAACAAAAAGGATTTTAAAAATATACTTTGAATACTTGTTTATTAGTGATAAAAATTTTGGAGAAAATAAAGCTGTTTGAAATGAGCAAGAATCACCGCTCCTTGTATCACCTGCGCCTCAAACAGCAGGAGGCTGATCCAGTCACGGTGACCTCTGGTGTTAAGGAGTATAATCTGCCGATATGTAATGGTCAAGCTATCTGCAACTGACTTTTCTGACTTTGGTATTCACCCTCTTGCAGATATGCAGTTGTAGCCCAAAGGCATTTGGCGTTTTCTCTGGGGAGACTTATCCCGCTGTGGGCCGTTGGCCGTCATCGCAAACTCGTGTGCAGACAGTCACAGGTGCTGGTGTTGAGAGAACTGAAGCCCATCCGCGCCCCCTCACAAGCGCTGAGAAGCACTGACTTGCATCCGATGCGTGACGCCACCAGTTGTTCTTCCTGACCAGCACTGGAACGGAGCCATTTTGACAAGTTGCAGCGAGTAGAGGAACCTTGGATGGAAATTTCCGAGGGGACGGCTGAACCAAGCAGCAACTCACTGAGCTTCACTGAAGTGCCTCTTGAGAATGCCGTCACTGTTGTTCCTTCTGATGTTGATGACTCTGATCCCCCCCTCCTCCCCGCATTGTACATCGTGAAGAGGACATCCGTGGGTGATAAAGCTCCTAGCCCCTCACCACCTGACCGCACCCAGTTTGCAGTTGGCACTGTGAGTTCCAGCAATGTCTGCCAGCACACCACTCGGCTTCATACAGCCGAGCAGCCGTGGCCGCTGTCTGTCACATGGGGCGGGGGAGCAGGCTGACTGATGGTTCACCTGGCTCAGCACAAGAGACGGCTGCAGCTATTGTGCGGCCCCAGACTTCACAATACATCGAACCTCGTGGGACTCGGGTCAATTTCGCCTTCAGGCACTTGAAGGTTGCCGATTGTGGTCTGTTAAACGACGAGGACAGCCAAGGGGTTCAAAAGGCTCTGGGACACTTCAATAAGAAGAAAAAACCACAAGATCCAAACGCTGCACCAGCTGGTTGCGACTTTTGTCACATGGGGAACCCACCCAGCCGCCTAATCAATGATCCAATGGTTTCATGGTTGCAATGTGGGGTGTCGGATGTTTCACCATTGTTGCTTCCCTCCCGGTGTGACCCCATTCACATATATATGTTAAGAGTGTTCACACTAACCTTGCACATGTATCTTTTCTATGATGGATACCGAACATGCTGCAAAGTTGTTGGTTGCACTGAATCATTCAGAACAGGTCCATTTGGAACAAGTGTAAGCTCATCGATATCAACAGCCAATGTTTACCACACATGGGAATGGACAGTTGTTTCGTTCTGCTAGCGTTGCTTCTAATTTTGCAAATGTATTACGGCTGACCACGGTCTCCTGGAGCTTTGCTTGATTGCTTTAAGGAGTCGGGCCGGAATTTCCTAGAGCGCTTCCAAAAATTGGACCGTGTTTTTCCCTTTGGGTTTTTTGTCTCCCCTCGGAGTGAGAAATGATCCTTGTAGTTGATCGCTGGTGCACGCCGTTACATTGACTGATGCAAGATTTTCAACTCTCTATCGATTAAATCCATGAAAGTCGCACTATCGTACTCGTTTGTCTCGTGAGTCCCACGTCAATAAATTTCATGAAATTCTTTCTATATCATGTGTTTCTTTCATGAATCCCGTATCAGTAAAATTCCTGTTGCGGCAGTTGTCTGTTTTGTGAATCCTATATCAACACAATCTGTGAGTTTCAGCCTGTGTCGCCTTGCACTTTATCGTCGGTGTGACGATCTGCACATCGTGAAGCCAATATTCAGCTGGAAGCCCAACAGTGCGGCGGACCACTGCACCAGGAATTAAGCGTAGAAACATGAACATCTCAACTCCTTTTCCCTCCGTTTACAGTGCTGCCCTGGAAATATGGGATGTGTCAGGCATCGCTGAGAGCTTCTGGGACAGCCCAGATTGAAAACACACCCGTCCTTAATGCCCCTGACAGTGTCAGTGGGTGGCAGCCCTCTCTTGCACGTATCTGTTACTTTATCCACTGCTCCTCTCACATATCTGTACTTTACCTGCACTGTGGTCGGAGTCCATCACCGATCAGGGCCCAGACCACCTGTGAGCAGCACTGCAGGCGAATGTAAACTCAGTGCAAAAGTGGAACTTGCAGCTGATTCCCAGCCCTGGGAGGCATGTAGGGAGACACACTTATCGAAATGACTTCACCCTTGTGAAGGGGCTCACAGGAAAAAGAGCCAAGAATAATTACAGGGAATCAGCAAAGCATTGTAAAATAGTAATCTCAAGGAGGGTATAGGGAGATACAACTTGAAGCAAACAAGAGAGGTGAACAAAACAATAGTGAATGAAATTAGAACAGAAACAGAAACAATGCTGAGAATACTGAAGTTTAAAGCTATTTGCCATTAGTTCTACCCTGCATTTGTTAAAATGTGCAAAGCTCATTTTGTGCAGGAGCATGGCAAATCACCAGCCGTGCTCTTTGAAAAATTATAGGTAGCCCAAAAGCTGAGGCTGTCGTTAGAAATATGGTGAGTGCTTGACATGCGCTGCTCGCTGCATCAGTATCACGAAACACTCTACTTACTATTCAGTAAGGGATTGGGGAGAGAATGTGAAATAACCAATGAACAAATTAAACAGGCCTTGCGCTTGGGTGGTGGTGATACTGACCACTGGGGTGGGGGCGATAAAGTTCACTGGTGTGGGGGCAATAATTTTCACTGTGGGGGGGGCAATAATGCTCACTGGGGTGGGGGCGGTACTGACCACTGGGGTGAGGGTGATAATCGTCACTGTGGAGGGGGGGTGATACTGGCCACTGTGGTGCGGGTGATACTGCTCACTGGCGTGGTGATACTGCTCACTGTGGTGCGGGTGATACTGCTCAGTGAGGTGGGGGTGATACTGCTCAGTGCGGGGACGTGATACTGCTCACTGATGGGTGACACTGTTCACTGGGATGGGGGTGAGACTGCTCACTGAGGGGAGTGATATTGCTCACTGGGATGGGGGTGATACTGCTCACTGCGGGGAGTGATATTGCTCACTGAGTTGGAGGTGATGCTGCTCACTGTGGGGGGATGATACTGCTCACGGGGGAGGGGGCGAGTCGACTCTGCAGAACGGTGGGGTGATACTGCTTACCGTGGGGGATGATAATGCTTGCTGGGATAGGGGTGATACTGCTTATTGGGGTGGAGGTGATGCTGCTGACTGTGATGGGGATGATACAGCTCACCGTGGGGGGGGGGGGGTTCATATTGCTCACTGGGGTGGGGGTGACACTGCTCACTGGGGTGGGCTTCATACTGCTCACTGGGGTGGGTGATACTGCTCACTGGGGTGGGGGTGAGACTTTTCACTGGAGTGGGCTTCATACTGCTCACTGGGGTGGGGGTGAGATGGTTCACTGTGTTGGGGTTGATAATGACCACTGTGGTGGGGGTGCTAATTTACATTTGAGGGGGATGATTCTGACCACTAGGATGGGGGTGATACTGCTCACTGGAGGGGTTAACTGGGGTGCTGTTGCTATTGCTCACTGGGGGAGGTGTTGGACTGCTTACTGGGGTGGGGCTGATACTGCTCACTTTGGGGTGATACTGCTCACTGGGGGTAGGGGCGATACTGCTTAGTGAGCGGTTCTGGGCACCGCACATTCGGAACGACATATTGGCCTTGGAGGGAGTGCAGCGTAGGTTTACTAGAATGATACCCTGACTTCAAGGGTTCAGTTACGAGGAGAGATTACACAAATCGGGGCTGTATTCTCTGGAGTTTAGAGGGCTAAGGGGTGATCTGATCGAAGTTTATAAGATATTAAGGGGAACGGATCGGGTGAATAGAGAGAAACTATTTCCGCTGGTTGGGGATTTTAGGAGTAGGGGGCACAGTCTAAAAATTAGAGCCAGATCTTTCAGGAGCGAGATTCGAAAACATTTCTAAGCACAAAGGGTGGTAGAAGTTTGGAACTCTCTTCTACAAACGGGAATTGATACTAGCGCAATTGCTAAATTTAAATGTGAGATAGATAGTTTTTTGGCAACCAAAGGTATTAAGGGATATGGGCCAAAGGCAGGTATATGGAACTAGAGCACAGATCAGCCATGATCTTATCAAATGGCGGAGCAGGCATGAGGGGCTGAATGGCCTACTCCTGTTCCTATGTTCCTATGATATGAGGATCGGGCGGGAAAGTGGATTTGAAGTCGAAGTTCAGCCATGATCTTCTTGAATGGCGGAGCAGGCTCGAGGGACCGTGTGGCCTACTCCTGCTCCTTTTGCTGAAGTTCTTGTGCATACTGTACCACTTTTGTGTATCTCAGTGATAGCTCCTATACATGTACAGTGCACAGTTGGTAAAAGGGAAAGATTCACTCCCGTCTGCTACTGTCCGGTCCTGTGTGTCTCAGTGTCAGCTCCTGTACATGTACAGCACACAGCGGGTAAAAGGGAACGATTCGCTTCCATCTGGTACTATAGGGCCCATGTAAGTCTCAGTGTCAGCTCCCGCACATGTACATGTACAGCACCGAGAAATGTTTGATTTGATAGAAAAAATATGTCATAAATTGGTCAGCACATACACGGGATATGTGTCACTGACTGTTCAAGGTGTGTGTGTTTCAGTGTCACTGATCACATAATGTCACCCGCGACCCCTCACAGCCTATCCACCCTCCCCCTGTGGCCCAAGAACCCCAGCTACCCCTGGCACATCCCACACTGCCCGGCGAGGACATTTCAAGAAATAGAGTTCAACAGAATCTGCTCCAAATACACAATGGATACAGAAATAGAATCAGTGCTGACACCTTCCTTCCGCTCTGCTCTGGGCCTCAGGTTTTTTCTATACTCTCCCATCTCCTGTTCTTTTAAGTTTTTTGTCATTTTGTCGTTTCTCAGGCATTGTTTAACCATTTCCTTATCTCAGGCTATTCACTGTAAACAGCTTCAATCCAGTGTAGATGTCAAAGCTGGGTATTCTGCGGCGAGTGACTCACCTCCTGACTCCCCAAAGCCTTTCCACCATCTTCAAGGCACAAGTCAGGAGTGTGATGGAATACTTTACACTTGCCTGGATGAGTGCAGCTCCAACAACACTCAAGAAGGTCGACACCATCCAGGACAAAGCAGCCCGCTTGATTGGCACCCTTTCCACCACCCGAAACATTCACTCCCTTCATCACCGGCGCACAGTGGCTGCAGTGTGTACCATCCACAGGATGCACTGCAGCAACTCGCCAACGCTTCTTCGACAGCACCTCCGAAACACGCGAACTCCACCACCTAGAAGGACAAGAGCAGCAGGCACATCTGAACAACACCACCTGCACGTTCCCCTCCAAGTCACACACCATACCGACTTGGAAATATATCGCCGTTCCTTCATTGTCACTGGGTCAAAATCCTGGAACTCTTCCTAACAGCATTGTGGGAGAACCTTCACCACACGGACTGCAGCGGTTCAAGAAGGCGGCTCACCACCACCTTCTCAAGGGCAATTAGGGATGGGCAATAAATGCCGGCCTCGCCAGCGGCGCCCATATCCCATGAACGAATAAAAAAATACTTCCGCGTGACGTCTCGTCAACTTCCTGATTTTTGTAACCACAGAGGATTCTGTCTGGCTCACAGTCGCTTTCATGTTTAATCGATTTGTGGCCGTTTGTTCTGAGAAGCTGAAAACAAAACATTGTACCGAGAAAACGGCGGGTGCGGTTCTGGAAACAGTGAGTGTGCTGGGCTGTTTAGAGAGTCTCCCCTAGTACTTTATATATATATATATATATATATATATAGCATTGACGATGTTTCCTTGATGTGTGCTTAAACCGAGCTTCAGTACTACTCCCCCACACACAATGTGCCCCATATGATATGTTTCACCGCATTTTAACTCCATGTGTCCCGTTCTGTCTAATTTTGCTGCTCAATGTTCTGACGGTCGGACGTATTTCAGCGTCCAGTCGAGTCAGCAGTGGGCTCCGGGGCCGTAGCAATAGAGAGAGTCACAAGGATCCAGAGATGGAGAACCGAAAAAATTCCATTATTTTACTCTTCATTATATCGGGCAGTTTTATATTGTTATGGGTGACACAGGTTGTATTTTCCATCTATCAGCGAATTACAAATAATCATTCTGACTCCATCACTGGCCCTGATTATATCACAGAATCGTCATCAGCTATGCTCCAACTTCTCAGTACCTGCACAAACACGTGTGTTTATATCCCGACTCAGACTAAATTCAGAGAGGAGCTGAAGAACGCGGTGAAATACCCATTGATTCTAATTGTTAAATCAGTTAAATTATAGAAAGAGCTGAAGGGTTTCAAGCACTAGAACTAAATCCCATTTCATATTCTATCCCGTACACTTTCCACTGGGCGGAAATTACATATTATGTTAGCAGCACTGAGACCGGAAATGATCTTAAACCTGATTCTGATGTTATATTTTATGGATAATCTGACCTATTGAGGCAGGGCTTGTTCTGTAGACGACACATGAATTGTTGCTTAAAAAGACGGCACTGAATAGCTCAGCTGGGCATCAACCAAATGGCCGCCCTGCACCTGCAGCAAAATGGGCAAACCTGCCAATCACAGTCGCTGCCGTGGGCCTGATCAGAATGGGTGCATTCTACATAAATGGAGAAACAGAATGAAGGAGAGAGACAGACAGACAGCTGACGGGTTTTCATTATTGGACCTGGAGAGCCTGAGACACATGGGGCACAGGGGGAGGGGGAGACGAGACTGTGAGGGGACCCCTACATTACCTTATGGGATCGGTGACAGTGAGGCACACGAGGCACAAAGGAACGGGGATACAGGCTGCGAGGGGTCTCTTTCCTTACGTTAATGGACCAGTGACACTCGGACACACACGCACACACGCACACACACGCACACAGACTGCACAGTCAGGAGACGCTTGACCCTTGTACACACATTGATGTCGAATTGAGCTGAACTGTGCCACAAATGAATATGGGGATCGAAATATCAGATTGAAATAAGTTCGCTACAGAGCTTCGCAATTTTGCTTCAAGATATCTTGTCAGAAGTGGATAGAAGGGGAGATTGACACAGGGTGATAGAGAAAGAGAGGGGGAGATGCTGCTGGAGAGAGAGAATGGGAGAGAGTGAGAACGGGTGATAGAGAGTGAATGAGAGTAAGAATGGAAGAGAGTGAGGGCGGGTGATAGAGGGAGAGAAACAAATTAAATAGAGTAAGAGAGGGTAATAGAGAGAGAAACAGAGAGAGAGCGAGAGAGGATGACAGAGAGGGAATGAGAGAGAGTGAGAGAGGGTGATAGAGAGAAAGAATGAGAGAGGGTGATATAGTGAGAGAGAAAATTGTACAGAGTGAGAGAAGGTAATAGAGAGAGAATGAAAGGCTGATAAAGGGAGAATGAGAGAAAGTGAGGGAGGGTGTTAGAGAGAGAGAGAGAGAGAGTGAGAATGAAACAGAGAGACAGAGAGAAACAGAGCCAAAATGAAAATCAGGCAGTGAGAATGAAATCGAGAAGGAGAATGAGACAGAGAGAGAGAATGAAACAGAAAGAATCGCGCATAGAGAGAATGAAACAGAGACAGACATGGAGTGAGATAATGTGGGAGAGAGGTAGATTTTAAAGGAGAATGTAAAGTATAGAGGTCGTGTTTACATTTGTTTACACCAATAGTATCAGTTCAATCCAGGAGGAATCGTCCGAATCAGGGCAAAAGAACGGGGAAATTTTAAACAGTGAGTTGCACCCAAACCACTTACTTTTGTATTTTCAGCCATTTTTTACGCTGGTTGAAGATTCAGTTGTCCCGGATCTGGTCTCGCCCACAGAACTGACCAGGTCCCCAGGTCGACGTTGCGAGATTCCACAGATTGCCCTGGTTCGGGAAGCTCTTCTAATTGTACTCGTTTTCTTAGGCACTCAGGAAAAAGTGGGCATGGTTTAATATGTTCTTCACATCAAAAAATATTAACTTACTAAGAAATTGAGCAGTGTGCATCAATGAACCAAGCAAATGGTTCAATATAGTTGTTTAAAGTCCCTTTCTGTAATTATAAACTAGGTTACTCACAGGTGGAGGTCAGGGAATTATTATTAAAAATGCTTATTTTTGGTGATACTCCCAATTTTTAACTGTATGAATAAAACTGCACCGGGTTGCCACTCCTAAATACATCAAGCAATAATTTTAATGGAAAGAAAAAATAAATAAAAGTGATAACGTTCTATTACGCTGGCCGATTACACTGTTTTATTGAAGATTTTATGTTTATGATGATGCAAATGAATTTCATCGGAAATTTGAAAGGGGCTGATCCCTGGTTTGTGCTGATGCTCTGAGGGATTACTGGGTAAAGGCCCTGATCCCGGCACTCTGCTGATTCCCTGATAGTTTAATGTGTTAAGGCCCTGATCCCTGGTCTGTGCTGATTCACTGATGGTTTACTGTGTAAAGGCCCTGATCTTTGTTCTGTGTTGATTCTCTGGTAGTTTACTGAGTAAAGGCCCGGATCCTTGGTCTGTGCTGAATCTCTGATCTTTTACTGGGTAAAGGCCCTGATCCCAAATCTGTGCTGATTCACTGATGGTTTACAGAGTAAAGGCCCTGGTCTATCCTTTATTGAGGGAAGTTCAACAGACAGGGTAAAATCAAAGGTTGCAGCCTGTCTCTTGATACATTACAGTGGAGACAACTTCTTCAGTATTGTACCAAAACTGAAAACTAACAGCAAAAGTCGTGGTGTTCTGTATATGAAAACATGGTTGCACTCAATGCATTCTGTACCAGAATGTTGCAATGAAACGTCCAATATCTAATTAACTAACTGTCAGCTCACAGGTGCAGAACTTCACTGGATCAACAATCTCACTAAATTTTAAAGTACATCTTCTGACAAGGTCTACAAACCCTACACACTTTGTCCCATTTTTTTAAGTGAGCCTTCCTCTGTGGATTCAATGTAATGGAGGTGGAAGTAGGCCGCTGAAGGAGCGGATATGATGTGTCTCTCCGTCTCTTTCTCTCTCTTTGTCTCTTCCTGTCCCTCTTTCTGCCTCTCTATCTATTTTTCTGTCTCTCTCTCTCTGCCTCGCTCTCTCTCTCTGACTCTGCTTCTCCCCGTCTCTCTCTTTGTCTCTGCTTCTCTCTGTCTCTCTATCTCTTACTCTTCCTCTATCTCACTGTCTCTCTCCCTCTCTGTCTCTCTCTCTCGGTCTTTCGATAAATACCTCTCTCTCTCTCTGCCTCTCTCTGTCGCTGTTTCATTGCCTCTTTGTCTCTCCAGCTCTGTCTCTCTGTCTTGCTCAGTTTCTTTTTCTGTCCATCTCTTTCATTTAATTCTTGGGTCCCCAGCCCTCCAGGTCTCCGGAATGAAAGATTAATCTCCTGAACACTGCTGCGAGCGAACTTCCGGGAGAAAAATCATAGGAAATTTTTTAAAATGTTTTTTTAAAAGAAATTACTTTGATCACTTTAGTTTATTAATGATTAAAATAGTGGAGAAAAAAAGTCAATTTGACCGGGTGATTGGTGAACGGGACTTGGTGCAAGTTTGAATACGGGCAGAATGAGCTGTAGTTTACAGAGGGCGAAAGATGGGAGGCTGCCAGGAGAGTATTGGAATAGTGGAGTCTGGAGGCAACAAAGGCATGGAGGAGGAATTCAGCAGCAGATGAGCTGAGGCAGGAGCAGAAACGGGCGACGTTACGAAGGTAGAATTAGGCGGTCTTGGTGAATGAGCGAATATGATATGCCTCTCTGTCCCTCTGCCTGTGTCTCTGTTTCTCTCTCTCTCTCTCTCTGTATCTCAGTACAGTACTGAGGGACTGCTGTATTGTCTGTGGCACCGACCTTCAGATGGGACGTTAAACCGATGCCCCGTCTGCACTCTCAGTTGGACATAAAAGATCTCATGGCAGTAATTCGAAGAAGAACAGGGCAGTTCTCCGCGCTTTCCTGGCCAAAAGTATCCCTCAACCAACATTTACTCATTTTCTACTCAGATTATGTGGTCATTACCACATTGCTGTTTGTCGGATTTTGCTGCAAGCAATTTGGCTGCTGCCTTTCCCATATTTCAACAGTGACCACACTTCAAAAGAACCTCAGTGGCTGTAAAACGCTTTGGGATGTCCTGAGGTCGTGAAAGGCGATGTATAAATGCAAGCCTTTCTTTCTTTCATTGGCCCCAAGTCAAAATCAGGACAAATGTTAAATGGGCACAGAGTGACACAAACTTTTTAGATTTGATGAAATGGATATTTAGATTACCAGTTGTAAAGGTCACTTTATGAAGCCTGAGCCTCGGTTACAACATCTCAATAACTCCACAAGTTCACCTGAAGGTCACGTTATCGCCATACATAAGCGACAAATAGATTGATGCACGTTTTATTATTTTTGAAAAGATGCACTTGCAAGAAAATTTATGGCGGAGCTGATAATGATTTCCTGGCATTACTGAGCCGGGTGGAGATGAGGGATTGGGTCCACAGCATTCCTGCCCTCTCCGCCATCTACTTTAATATATAGTTTTGTATTGCTATAAATGGCATTTAAGGGTTTAACTCCTAAAACCGCACAAAGTTTGCTTCTGACAAGACAGACACCATTTGTACTCCCGAGTCGGAAGTACAATTTCAAAATTTGGGGATGACACCAAATCGGGGGCGTAGATAATACTGAGGAGATCTGCGACAAAATACAGGAAGATGTTTATAAAAATGCAAAATGGGTGCGTAAATTTAAAATGAATTTCAATATGGATAAGAGCGAGGTGGTACATTTTGTTTGAAGGAATAAGAAGGCCACATACTCCTTGGACACTAAGAGTCTAAATGAGGAAAAGGAGCACAAGGATCCAGGGGTACAAATGCACAAATCATTAAAAGTGGCAACGCAAGCTATTAAGGTCATACAAAAGCAAAAAAAGCTCTGGGGTTCATTTATAGGTGAATAGAATTGAAAAGCAGGGAAATTGTGTTAAACTTGTACATAACTTTGGTTGGACCATACTTGGAGTACTGTGAACAGTGCTGGGCTCCATGTTACAACAAGGATATAGAAGCTCCGGAGAAATTTCAAGAAAGATTTACAAGGATGATACCAGAACTGAAAGTTTGCACCTCTCACATCCCACACATTGTTTTTCTTTGCTGATTTGAAACCTTTCCACTCCCCAGTGGGGATTATTACTGCTGTTTGCAATAATTATAAACACCTTCCCCACTGCCCCGAAATCAACTCACACAAGCCCCTTTTACAGGGCTCGGGGGCAAGGAACAGACCCCAGTGAAAGAGATCGATTCCAGACACAGCTCACCCCCAACACCCACACACAGGGGCTGGAAGGAGCAAAGTGTGGACATGGGACACACTACTTCTGCACACATAAACACTGTCCAATCAGGAGACGCGTGTCCGTGTATGTAAAAGGGAAGGATTCACTCCCGTCTGATAATGTATGGCCCATGTGTGTCTCAGGGTCAGCTTCTGTACATGTACAGTGTATAGCGGTAAAAGGGAACAATTCACTCCCGTCTGATACTGTATGGCCCTTGTGTGACTCAGGGTCAGCTTCTGAACATGTACAAGGCACAGTGGATTAAATGTAACGATTCATTCCTGTCTAGCACCGTACTGCTCCTGTGTGTTCCAGTTTCTGCTATTATACATGTACAATGTCCTAAAATGGAACGATTCACTCTTGTCTGATCATGTAGGGCCCGAATATGTCTCAGTGTGAGCTCCTGCACATGTACAGTACACAGCGGTAAACAGGAGCAGTTAACTCCAATCTGATAGTGTATAGCCCGTGTGTGCCTCAGTGTTAGCGGCTGTACATATACAGTAAACAGAAAGTTAATGGGAGTACGGCATGCATGTACCTCATGATCAGCATCTGCACATGCACAATACACAGAAAGTAAATGGGAATGATTCACTCAGTACTGGTGAATCGAATAACAAGAGTTGTAGATAGGGCTTTAAACTAATAAAAGGAGATTGGTTCAGGGATGGGTACATCTATTAATGTAAAGACAGAAGTTAATGCTGCAGAGCAGTGTAGCGATTTGAGTAAAACAAGCAGCATGTGTCAGAATGACACAGAGAGTTTAACAATGATAACAGGGCATTATTGACAAAGGTACCATCAAGGAAAAATAGTAAAAAGTTAAAATTGAAGGCGCTATATCTGAATGCACGAAGCATTCGCAACAAGATAGATGAATGAATGGTGCAAATAGAGAAAAATGGGTTGGACCTTTTAGCCATCACTGAGACGTGGTTGCAGTATGGCCAATGTTGGGAGCTAAATATTCCAGGGCACTTGACTGTTAGAGAAGATAAGCAAAATGGAAAAGGAGGGATAAGGGTGGTGCCGGGTTAGCCCTGATTACAAAGGGTGAGATAAAGGCAGTAGTGAGCTCAGAAAATCAGGAAGTGGAATCAATATGGTGGAGTTAAGACGTAACAAGGGACAGAAAATAATGTGGGAGCACATTATAGGCCCCCGAACAGTTCTAAATTTGGAAAGGGTATCCATCAGGAAATTAGAGGCGCATGTTACAAGATTAATGCAATAATCGTGGTAGGCTTTAAACATCGTATAGAAGGGAAAAAGCAAATTGGCAAACATAGTTTGGAGTACGAGTTCATGGAATACATTCCAGGTAGTTTTCCAGAATAATAACTAGAGAACAGGTTACTTTAAATATAGTATTGTGTAATGAGACAGGTATAATTAGTAATCTTATAGTAAAGGATCCTCTTGGGAAGAGTGATCATAATATTAAAGAATTTCATATTGATTCTGAGAGTGAAGTAGTTAAGTCCGAAACTAGGGTCTTAACTTTGAACAAGGCCAATTATGTAGATATGAGGGGTGAGTTGGCTACCATAGATTGGGAACATTATGTTAAAGGATAAGATGGTAGATAAGCAATGGTGAACATTTAAAGAACAAATTCATAATTCACAACGAATATACATTCACTTGAGGAACAAAAACTCAACGGGAAATATGATCCAAGCGTGGCATATATAATAGTAAGCCTGAAGATTGGGCGGGTTTTAGAAATCAGCAAAGGAAGAAATTGATAAAGAGGGAGAAAATTGAATATGAGAATAAACTAACATGAATTAAAACAGATTGTTAGACTTTTATAATGAAGTAAAAATGCAGAGAATGGCGAAAGTAAACGTTGCTCCTTTGGAGGCAGAGGCAGGAGAATGTATAATGGTAGATAAGGAAATGGCAGAGACGTTAAACAAATGGTTTACAGATGGTGGCTTTCCACCATCTACAAGGCACAAGTCAGGAGTGTAATGGAATACTCTCCACTTGCCTGGATGAGTGCAGCTCCAACAACACTCAAGAAGCTTGACACAAACGGACAAAGCAACCCGCTTGATTGGCACCCCATCCACCATCCGAAACATTCACTCCCTTCACCACCGGCGCACTGTGGCTGCAGTGTGTACTATCCACAGGATGCACTGCAGCAACTCGCCAATGCTTCTTCGACAGCACCTCCCAAACCCGCGAACTCTACCATCTGGAAGGACAAGGGCAGCAGGCACATCGGAACAACACCACCTGCACGTTCCCATCCAAGTCACACACCATCCCGACATGGAAATAGATCGCCGTCCCTTCATCGTCGCTGGGTCAAAACACTGGAACTCCCTTCCGAACAGCACTGTGGGAGAAACTTCACCACACGGACTGAAGCGGTTCAAGAGGCGGCTCACCACCACATTCTCAAGGGCAATTAGGGATGGGCAATAAATGCTGGCCTTGCCAGCGACACCCACATCCCAAGAACGAATAAAAAATATATGTATTATATCTGTCTTCTCGTAGAAGACACAAAAACATACCAGAAATAATGGTGATCCAAGGGTCCAATGAGAGGGAGGAACTTATAGTAATTAAGATTAGTACAGAAAAGTTAATGGAGCAACTAATGGGACTAAATGCTGACAAATCCCTTGAACCTGATGGCCGACAACCTCGGGTTCTTAACGACGTGGCTGCAGCGATGATGGATGCATTGGTGTGAACTGCCAAAATTTCGCAGACGACAGAACAGTCACCGTCGATTGGAAGACAGCAAATGCAACCTCGTTATTCAAGAAAGGCAGAAGAGAGATAGGAGGGAACTCGAGGCCAGTTAGCCTGACATCAGTCGTGGGGGAAATGTTGTCATCTATTATTAAGGAAGCAATAAGAGGCCATTTAGAAAATCATATTATGATTTGACAGATTCAACACGGTTTTATGAAAGATAAATCGTGTTTGATTGATGAGTTGAGTTTTTTGAGGATGTAACGAGCACGGTAGATGGGGGGAAACAGTGGATGTATATTTGTTTTTTCTAATGGCATTCGAGAAGGTACCACACTGGAGGTTGTTACACAACATTAGGGCTCATTCGATTGGGGGTAATACATTAGTATTGATTGGGAATTGGTTCACGGACAGAAAACAGAGTGCAGGAATAAACGGTTCACATTCGGGTTGTCAGGTTGTAATCAGTGGGGTGCCGCAATAATCACTGCTTGGGCCTCAGCTGTTTACAATATAAATCAAAGAGTTAAATGAGGGGACCGAGTGGAATGCATCCAAGTTTGCTGACGATGCAAAGTTTGGTGGGAAAGTAAGCTGTGAGAAAGACGCAAAGAGGCTGCAAAGGGATATCGGCAGATTAAGTGAGTGGGCGAGACGTTGGCAGTAGGAGCATAATGTGGGAAAATGTGAAATTATCCAATTTCTAAGAATAGAAAAGCTGAATATTTTTAGAAATTGAGAGACTACGAAATGTTGGTATTCTGTGGGATTTAGTAGCCCCTGTACACGAATCACAGAATGTTAACATGCAGGTACAGCAAGTAATTATGAAAGCAAATGATATGTTAACCTTTATTGCAAGGTGGTTGGAGGACAAGAGAAAGGAAGGATTGCTGCAACTATACAGGGATATGGTGAGATCTCGACTGGAGTATTGTGTACAGTTTTGGACTCCTTACCTAAGGAAGGATAATGTTGCCTTCGAGGGGGTACAACGAAGGTTCACTAGATGGATTCCTGGGATGAGAGGGTTGTACTATGAGGAGAGTTTGAGTAGAATCGGTTTATATTCTCTGGAGTTTAGAAGAATGAGATGTGTTCTCCTTGAAGCGTATACATTTCTTAGAGGGCATGGCAAGGTAAGTTTTGAGTGTTTGGTTCTCCTGTCTGCAGAGTCTAGAAATAAGGATCATAGTCTCAAGCTTACGGATCGGCTATTTAAGGCCGAGATAAGGAAAAATTCCTTTGTTCAGAGGGTTGTGAATCTTTGGAATTCTCTACCCCAGAGGACTGTGGATGCTCTGACGCTGAGTATATTCAAGACTGAGATCGATGGGTTTTTGGACACAAAACCAATCAAGGGATATGGGGATCGGGCAGGAAAGTGGAGTTGAGGCCGAAGATCAGCCTTGATCTTACTAAATGGCAGAGCAGGCTCGAAGGGCCGATGGCCTACTCCTGCACCTATTTCTAGTGTTCTTATGTTCTCATGTTTTAATGTAAGAGAGAGGGAGGGAGAAAAAGAGACAGAGATGGAGAGAGAGAGACTGAAACAGAAACAGAGAAATGCTCGAGTACAAACTCAGTTCGGTAGATTTGTCGTGTCTGGCATTCAGATTGAAGTTTGCAGGATGTAATTTTTTGAAAACTTCGTTCAATATTTTAAAATGAAATAGCAGCATTTAAAAATTATTTTGAGGGGGTGGAAGAGCAGAGGGAACTCGGGGTGCATATTCACAAATCTTGAAGGTGGCAGAGCAAGTTGATAAGTGGATTAAGAAAGCATATGGTAAACTTGCCTTTATAAATAGGGGCGTTGAATACATAAAAAAGGAAGTCATGCTTAAACATTACAAATTACTGGTTAGGCATCAGCTGGAGTATTGTGCACAATGCAACACTTTAGGAAGGAATCCAAGGCCTTGGAGAGGGTTCAGAGGACGATTACCAGGTTCATACCAGGGATGCGGTGTTTCATTTACGTGGAGAGATTAGAGAGCTGTGATTGTTGTCCTTGGAGAAGGTTAATGGAAGTCCTATTAGAGGTGTTCAAAATAATGATGGGTTTTAATAGAGCAACTAGGGAGAAAGTGTTTCCTCTGGCAAATGGGTCGATAATCAGAGGTCATGAATTTAAAATAATTTGTAAAAGAACTGGAGCGTAAAAGATGATAAATATTTTCACTTGGAGGGTTGTTATGATCTGGAATGTACTTCTTGAAAGCGTGGTGGAAGCAGATTGCATAGGAACTTTAAAAAGCCAATTGCACTAAAGAGGACTGATTTGCAGGCTGATACGGAAAAAGCTGGGCTGTGGACTAAGTGGGATATGTCTTTCCAAGAGCTCACACAGGCACGATGAGCTGCATGGCCTCTTTCTGTGTGGTTAGATTCTATCATTCTGTGATCCTCTACCTGTGTTTCACTTTGCTTTTCGTGGTATTCTGCACAATATGTGTTTCTCCCAGTTAGGAGTGAAACATTGCAATAAATTTCCCAGTGCTGTGTTAACTCAAAATTTTTGCCCTGAACAAACACATAATTGAGGTCTACTCCTGAATCAAAGTCACTTCATTTACATTGGAACAAAATATCTCTCTCAGTCTGTACCTCCTTCTCTGTAATGTACGGTCCACGTGTTTCTCAGTGTCCGCTCATGTGCATGCCCAGTCCACTGCAGTTAAAAGTGAACGATTGAAGCCTGTCTGATACCGTACGGTCCTTGTGTGTCCCCGAGTCAGCTTCTGTACATGTACCGTACAAAGATAGAATGAGATAGAGAGACGGAGAGAATAAGGCATAGAGAGACTGACAGACAGAGAATGGGAAAAAGTGCAAAAGACAGAGAGAAATTGAGACCGAAAATAAAGAGAAGGAGACAGAAAGTTAGACAGTGTGAGTAAGGGAGAGAGAGATGGGGGAAAGGGAAATAGTGAAAGAGGGAGACAATGAGACATAGTTTGAAGGAAAGTGAGACAGCATGAAAGGGGCACAGAGCAAGAAGCAGAGCGAGACAAACAATGACAGAGGGTGAGAGAGAGAGAGAGGGAGAACAGCAATCAGGGAGGCTAAGAGTTGGGGAAAAGAGGGCAAGAGAAAGGAAGCTAGATGGAGAGAGAAACAGAGAGAGGGAAACCATGAGAAATAGAGCAGGACTGAATGAGACAGAGGGAGAGAGAGTGAGAGAGAGAGAGACAGAGAGACCAAGAGACTGAAACAGAAACAGAGAAAAGGACTGGTGCAAACTCACATCGGCAGATCGGTTGGGTCTGGCATGGAGATTGGCAGATGTGGGATGCAGTTTTGAGAAAACTTTTAAAAATGTTTTGATCTAAAACACCAGTTTTTAAACATAACGTTGAGATCTGTGCATTTGTTTTACTTGTGATTTCTGATCTGGCAAGTGCAATTTAATGCAGATAAGTGTGAATTGATGCTCTTTAAGCTGAACAACACGGAAAGGCAGTGCAAACAGGATGAGGTCCTACAAGCTGAATTTAGGGAGTTAGGAGTTGAACTAAAGAGTAGGACCTCAAAGTTAGTAATCTCAGGATTGCTACCAGTGCCACGGGTTAGTCAGAGTAGGAATGACAGGATAGCTAAGATGAATACGTGGCTTGAGAGATGGTGCAAGAGGGAGGGATTCAAATTCCTGGGCCATTGGAACCGGTTCTGGGGGAGGTGGGACCAGTACAAATTGGACGGTCTGCATCTGGGCAGGACTGGAACCAATGTCCTAAGGGGAGTGTTTGCCAGTGCTGTTGGGGAGGGTTTAAACTAATGTGGCAGGGGGATGGGAACCGATGCAGGAAGTCAGATGGAAATAAAGTGGTGACAGAAACAAAAGGCAGTAAGGGAGAGTGTACAGAACATGACCGGACAGATGGTCTGAGAAAGCAGGGCAAAGACCAAGGGAAGTCTAGATTAAACTGTATTTATTTCAATGCAAGAAGTCTGATGGGCAAGGCAGATGAACTCAGGGCATGGATGGGTACATGGGACTGGGGTGTTATAGCTATTACTGAAACATGGCTAAGTGAGGGGCAGGACTGGCAGCTCAATGTTCCAGGGTACAGATGCTATAGGAAAGATAGAGCAGGAGGTAAGAGAGGAGGGGGAGTTGCGTTCTAGATTAGGGAGAACATCACGGCAGTAGTGAGAGGGGATATATCCGGGGGTTCTCCCACTGAGTCTATATGGGTAGAACTGAAAAATAAGAAGGGAGAGATCACTTTGATAGGATTGTACTACAGACCCCCAAATAGTCAACGGGAAATTGAGGAGCAAATATGTAAGGAGATTACAGACAGCTGCAAGAAAAATAGGGTGGTAATAGTAGGGGACTTTAACTTTCCCAACATTGACTGGGACAGCCATAGCATTAGGGGCTTGGATGGAGAGAAATTTGTTGAGTGTATTCAGGAGGAATTTCTCATTCAGTATGTGGATGTCCCGACCAGAGAGGGGGCAAAACTTGACATCCTCTTGGGAAATAAGGAAGGGCAGGTGACAGAAGTGTTAGTGAGGGATCACTTTGGGACCAGTGATCATAATTCCATTAGTTTTAAGATAGCTATGGAGAAGGATAGGTCTGGCCCAAAAGTTAAAATTCTAAATTGAGGAAAGGCCAATTTTGTTGATATTAGACAGGAACTTTCAGAAGTTGATTGGGAGAGTCTGTTGGCAGTCAAAGGGACGTCTGGTAAGTGGGAGGCTTTCAAAAGTGTGTTAACCAGGGTTCAGGGTAAGCACATTCCTTATAAAGTGAAGGGCAAGGCTGGTAGAAGTAGGGAACCTTGGATGACTCGAGAGATTGAGGCAATAGTCAAAAAGAAGAAGGAGGCATATGACATGCATAGGCAGCTGGGATCAAGTGGATCCCTTGAAGAGTATAGAGATTGCCGGAGTAGAGTTAAGAGAGAAATCAGAAGGGCAAAAAGGGGATATGAGATTGCTTTGGCAGATCAGGCAAAGGTGAATCCAAAGAGCTTCTACAAATACATAAAGGGCAAAAGGGTAACTAGGGAGCGAGTAGGGCCTCTTAAGGATCAACAAGGTCATCTATGTGCGGAACCACAAGAGATGGGTGAGATCCTGAATGAATATTTCACATCGGTATTTACGGTTGAGAAAGGCATGGATGTTAGGGAACTTGGGGAAATAAATAGTGATGTCTTGAGGAGTGTACACATTACAGAGAGGGAGGTGCTGGAAGTCTTAATGCGCATCAAGGTAGATAAATCTCCGGGACCTGATGAAATGTATCCCAGGACGTTATGGGAGGTTAGGGAGGAAATTGCGGGTCCCCTAGCAGAGATATTTGAATCATCCACCGCTACAGGTGAGGTGCCTGAAGATTGGAGGGCAGCAAATGTTGTGCCTTTGTTTAAGAAGGGCGGCAGGGAAAAGCCTGGGAACTACAGACCAGTGAGCCTGACATCTGTAGTGGGTAAGTTGTTAGAGGGTATTCTGAGGGACAGGATATACATGCATTTGGAGAGGCAGGGACTAATTAGGAACAGTCAGCATGGTTTTGTGAGAGGAAAATCATGTCTCACGAATTTGATTGAGTTTTTTGAAGGGGTAACCAAGAAGATAGATGAGGGCTGTGCAGTAGACGTGGTCTACATGGAATTCAGCAAAGCATTTGACAGGGTACCGCATGGTAGGTTGTTACATAAGGTTAAATCTCATGGGATCCAAGGTGAGGTAGCCAATTGGATACAAAATTGGCTTAACGACAGAAGACAGAGGGTGGTTGTAGAGGGTTGTTTTTCAAACTGGATGCCTGTGTCCAGCGGTGTGCCTCAGGGATCGGTGCTGGGTCCGCTGTTATTTGTTATTTATATTAATGATTTGGATGAGAATTTAGGAGGCATGGTTAGTAAGTTTGCAGATGACACCAAGATTGGTGGCATTGTGGACAGTGAAGAAGGTTATCTAGGATTGCAACGGGATCTTGATAAATTGGGCCAGTGGGCCGATGAATGGCAGATGGAGTTTAATTTAGATAAATGTGAGGTGATGCATTTTGGTAGATCGAATCGGGCCAGGACCTACTCCGTTAATGGTAGGGCATTGGGGAGAGTTATAGAACAAAGAGATCTGGGAGTACAGATTCATAGCTCCTTGAAAGTGGAGTCACAGGTGGATAGGGTGGTGAAGAAGGCATTCAGCATGCTTGGTTTCATTGGTCAGAACATTGAATGCAGGAGTTGGGATGTCTTGTTGAAGTTGTACAGGGCATTGGCGAGGCCACACTTGGAGTACTGTGTACAGTTCTGGTCACCCTATTATAGAAAGGATATTATTAAACTAGAAAGAGTGCAGAAAAGATTTACTAGGATGCTACCGGGACTTGATGGTTTGACTTACAGGGAGAGGTTAGACAGACTGGGACTTCTTTCCCTGGAGAGTAGGAGGTTAAGGGGTGATCTTATAGAAGTCTATAAAATAATGAGGGGCATAGATAAGGTCGATAGTCAAAATCTTTTCCCAAAGGTAGGGGAGTCCATAACGAGGGGGCATAGATTTAAGGTGAGAGGGGAGAGATACAAAAGGGTCCAGAGGGGCAATTTTTTCACTCAAAGGGTGGTGAGTGTCTGGAACGAGCTGCCAGAGGCAGTAGTAGAGGCGGGTACAATTTTGTCTTTTAAAAAGCATTTGGACAGTTACATGGGTAAGATGGGTATCGAGGGATATGGGCCAAGTGCAGGCAATTGGGACTAGCTTAGTGGTATAAACTGGGCGACATGGACATGTTGGGCCGAAGGGCCTGTTTCCATGTTGTAACTTCTATGATTCTATGATTCTATGAATCTGAATGGCACTATTTTGTGTGTGGAGGTCCAGCAGAGGGCCCGGGGCCGGGGTTCCTATTCACAAATCTTTGAAAGTTGCAGGGCAAGTTGATAAGGGGGTTATGAATGCATATGGGCTACTTGGCTTTATAAATTCGGGCATTGAATACACAGACAAGGAAGTCATGCTTAAACTTTACAGATCACTGGTTCGGCCTCTTCTGGATTTCTGTGTACAATTCTGGGCCCTAAACTTTCGGAAAGATGTCAAGATCTTGGAGAGGGCACAGAGTAGATTTGCCAGGTTGATACCAAGGGTGAGGAAATTCATTTATGTGGAGAGATTGGAGAAGCTGGGATTGTTCTTCTTGGAACAGAGAAAGTTAATAGAGGTGTTCAAAATAATGAAGGGTTTTCTTAGAGCAAATGGTGAGACATTGTTTCCTCTCGCAGGTGGGTGGGTAACCAGAGATAATAGATGTAAAATAATTGGCAAAAGAACGAAAACTGAAATTAGGAGAAATGTTTTCACACAGAGCGTTGTTAAGATCTATAATGCATTACCTGAAAGAGTAGTGAAAGCAGCTTCGATAGGAACATTCAAAAGGCGATTGGACATGTTCTTGATGAGGATTAATTTGCAGGGTTATTGAGACAAAGCTGGGGTGCAGGATTAAATGGGATAGCTCCTCCGAAGAGCCGGTACAGGCCCGACGGGCTGAATAGCCTCCTCCTGTGTTGTAAAATTCTAGCATTCTATAATTTCTTGTCTGCGTTTCACTTTGTATTTCGTGCCCATCTCTATATTGTCTGTCCTTCCCAGTGAGCATAAGATGAACATAAGAAATAGGAGCCATAGTAATAGTAGGCCATACGGCCCCTCGAGCCTGCTCTGCCATTCAATCAGGTCATGGTTGATCTTCGACCTCAACTCCGTTTTCCTGCCCGATCCCCATTTCCCTTGATTCCCTGAGATTCCAAACATCTATCTACATCAGCCTTGAATATTCTCAACGAATCAGCAATGGAGAGAAGAGGGGTTGAATTGAAAGTCGAAGTTACGAACAGTCAAGTTCGGGCTCAGACAAAAGCTCAGGGATGGGGATAGAATCAGCGGCAAGGATGTGGATATTGTAGAATCAAAGATCATGACGTTCCGAATTGTAACTGAAGGAAATTGTGGCTCAACTAAAACCGAATGTTGGTCTGAAAACGCAAAGACATTGGAAGGGTCAAGAGAGGCGGTGGTTTTGTCAGCGTACCAAGCTGGTCCATGTCTGTGGACGACGTGACCAAAGGGCAGCGTGTAGATGAGGAAGAGGAGCGAGCCAAGGATTGACCCTTTAGAGACATCAGACATAACGGTGATGGGGGTGGGAAGACAACCTTCTCCAGTCTATGATCAGAAAGGTTTGTGGAACAAAGCGAGGGTAGTCCCACCAAAAGAGACCAGCGTCTGATGAATGAGGAAGTCTCTTGTTGGTTTGTTGCGTTTGGAAATTTTCAGGGCTATGGGGCGAGCGCAGGGGAGTGCGATTAATTGGATCGTTCTTTCAACAGCCGGCATAAGCACGATGGGCCGGGTGGCCTCCTTCTATGCTGTATGATTCCATCACTTTATCTGTGGAGGTGAGGGTGCCATGAGGAGTGGTGGGCCATGGAGTGATTTAAAACCAAGAATGAGAATTTTAAGTGTAAGTCGATGGGGAACTGAGAGCCAGTGAGGGTCAATGAGGCTGAACAGGACGTGGTGCTGGTCAGAAGGTGGAGGATGTATAGCCGGCCTGGTCTGAACTGGAGGAATGGAGTCTGGAAGGGACAGAGGCAAGGATGACGGTTTCAATGACTATGGGCTGAGGAAAGAATGTGGGCGTGTGAGGGAAGCACAGAGCTTTTCTGCTGGAGGTCAAATCGGGTCATGAGCTCTGCTCAGTTACACGCAGCCAATTTTACTGGAGCCATGAACGAAATGCAGGGCAAACGGGTCAACATCTGCAGTTAAACAACGGACAGAGGAATGACAATGAAGCACATTCAGTGTCCGTTCCCTAATATCACCCACATTCATTTCTCAGCTACAACCCTGAACCTGCCCTTTTACTGTCCTTCTGTCAGAGACTCAAAATTCATATTTTTACAGGGAAACTGCAGAAACGGGTCTGTTTGTGTCCCCAGTTTCAATGTATACTGCAGAGAAATCGGTATCATTGATAAATAAATCGGCAGGAGTGAACATGGTCAATACAATTATATGAAAACTGTAAATGATGCCGCTCATTGTTGTTGGATCAGTCCTGTGTGAGTACAGCTTGTAAATTGATTCCTGAGAGGAGTCTGATTATGATAATGGCCTGGATTTTGAGGTGTTTCTGTTATATCCACGTCATTATTTTACATTGGAGGCAAAGCTGCTGATGTAATGTGTTTGATCAAGTGACTGTAAATAACAGCAATGATCAGGGGTACAATGATCAGGGGTACAACTGTGTCAGTGGAGAATTATCCCCTGTATAAATCAGAGTTCGTTAGAATGAATCAGCTCACAGTGCCTTCCAGAGCTGAAGTTTCCAAGACAGCAGAAGACAGTTCTTCTTACTGAAATGGGATATTCAGTAATCTATCTGATAGAACGCGGTTATTACGATGTTCTTGCAGCCATTGGGGTTTCTGGTCAGCCGAAATCACAGCTGTTAATGGTGTAAATCGATGTTAACTGTGCTGCTGTACTTGGTATTTTATTTTTCTCATCATATTTTAAACAGCTACCTGTTGTGTTCCATCAGTTGATGGAATGTCCTGTCTCTCATCTTTTTGTCTTGTAGCAGCTGCATTAAATCTGTAATGATCTTTATAATCCAACCCTGACATTGTTGCTGGATTATTCTCTGTCCCAAAGGTGTTGTTGAATAATATTATGCGCTTAACTTCTAAACGTTCGGTTCTGGAGCAATTGCATTATGTCTGTAATGTACTTTGGGCATTCAACCCTGGCATTGTTACTGGATTATTCTCTGTACTGAATGTATTGGAATCAGGTGCCTGGGCTAAGAGCTGATTTCAGACCATCAGGAGCTGTTAACAGTTTCATATTGTGGAACTAACCTGTCCTGGAATATTTTTTTATCAATGCGTTTTCCGTGATTGAAAATGAGACAGCTCACGGTCTCATTGTTACAAGGAGGCAGCGCAATGTCCGCCCACCACCCCCACCCCACCATAACATCGTTCAATTTAATTTGGATTTCAATGTATTGATTGGTTATCACTGTTGTGAAAGATTATTTCATTATGTGTGTATCTGACACCGCTTCAGATGTCTGGATACTGAACTGAGTTTGTTGCTGATTCTTTCATATCTCCTCTGCTTCACTGTGGATGAATTAACTGTAAAATGAAATGTTTTGAGGTTATGTTGAATCAGTTTGCACTTTATCTGTTGGAATCAGGAGTCCTACTATTTATCTGTAGATTATAAGCAGCAGCGGTGAAGTTGGCGTTTTGTTAATTGAAGAAAGCCACCATCTTACACTGTGCTTTATAACTACAGGAAAGGGAATTTCAATTGATATGAGGTGTGTCTGGAACAGGCTTTCGATTCTGTTTCTTCCGTGCATTGTAGATGGAGCGAACAGTGTAGGGGAACGGGTGGAGAATTGTATGATCTGTAGAAACATTAAACTATTCACAGGGGTTTTACCATTTAATAAACTGACATTGATAATAGGATCGTTGGAACACGGGGTTGGTGAACAGAATGCAGGCGCAGGATGTTCGGATTGAATTGGATGTGAAAAGGGGCATTGAGAGAAATAATAGAGACCGTGGAGAAAGATAGAGAGGAGCGATAGAGAAATGGACTGAGAAGGAAAATGAGAGGGAGGGAGAAATGGAACGCGAGACAGCAAAAGAAAGAGTGTCAGAGGCAAGGGGAGAGACAGAGAGAGAGAGAGACAGAGAGAGAGGCAGACTGAGAGGGAGAGATAGAGATCGTCAGAGAGAAAGTGAATGCAGCAGCGAGGTGAGCAATTAAACTGAATGAACTCTTGAAACTTCCAGTGCAATGGTGAAGAGGAAATGTGACTTGAAGGTGTCATTCGGATGTTGTCAGATTGTGAGAGTTTTATTTTACTTGAGCATGGTCTGTTTATCACCACGTTGTCCTCAGTCTGTTCAGGTTATTGTTACTTTCATTTATTTACTGGTTAAATAAATCAGCACTATTGAAATGTATTGAAAGAATAAACTCAGTCATTTGTTAACCGTTGTGAATTATTACGATACTGAAATCAAAAGCTATGTATTTGTATTATACGGGAGGGAATGGGTTAGCGTGTGTAGGAAAGACTTTGGGTATACCGGAGGGAGCGGGAGTACGGTTTTCATGTAACACAGTTCTAGAGGTGACATTATCGGTAATCCCAGAGGGAAATATTATTAATCAATTTGTGGGTCCATTTATGGAGCGACCATCGGGGAGCGACGGTCGTGGTAAAATTATGGTCCACTGGGACCACACCTATGTAAATATTGACTGGAGTAGTGACTCATAAAGGGAAATATTACGTTGGGGCGGTGTTTCATATTCGCCGGCACGGAAGCAATTTGACCTATCCGTTAAAAAGAGTTCATAACGTGGGCAAGTATCATGAGGTTACTTGGATATCTTTGAGCAATCCACCATCTCATGCTATTGTAATGGACGGTGCTGAGAAAGGGGTAGATTTGTCAAAGTGTCACCAAGGAGGGAATCACTGGGCCTGTCCAGAAGAGATAACGAGACAGAGACTTACTAATTGTGGGTTCAGTACTTATGAAAATTGTTCATTGTCCATTTTGCCAGTTAACAACCAGTCCTTTTTACAATACGCCCTTGTGGGACAAACGTATTACATAGCCACAGCGGCTATGAGCTATAACAAAGGATGGAAACAGTGCCCTCTGGAAGGACACAATGTGGCCATTAACAATGTGACCTCAGACCTGGTTGTCGGTGGACATGTTCTGCCTAAGCCAATAATGAGGATGGTAATTAACGAAAACCTCACAGTCCAACGTACCGATATAGACCAGGATCTGCGGAAATATGTTCCTACCGAACTACCACCCATTCCGCACCTGACTGCAGATTGGATGCAAATAGCGGAGGAAGCCAATGAGATAATTCATCAATGGACGAAACACACTAAAATAATTAAAACGCATGCTGATAAAGCAGGTGAACTGTTACGGGACCCTGGGTTCTGGAATAAGTTTTGGAATTGGGGATCTAATGTTCAAATACATCCATGGGTCAGGATTTTATCACATGCTGCTGTAGTTGTGATTTTATGTGCATTAATACTTGTCATATTCAATGTATATCAGCTTAGAAGGTGGAAAAATGAAATTTTGCAACAATTGAATGTTAGTGCTATAATGAAACAGAAGAAGCGATTATCAACATAAGGACAGTGTGTGAAGTATATTTTATACGCTTCCTTTTTGTTTTGTTTATATAACCATTTATATATTTTTTCTATAATCATATGAAATCGCGGATGTAACATACCCATTGGGGGACAGTGACGGCCTCAGGAGTGGTACCCAGAAAGAGAGAATAATGATCCTAAGATAGGCATCTTTGGATCAAAAGGGGGGAGATGTTGGCCAGAGGCTGCAGAAGACTGCTGAGCTGGATTCAAAGTGCGAACAAAGACACTAACCTTTTGAACTGAGGTGACCTGGAGTTCAGTCACTGGTCTGAACTGGCCAGAACCGGTTTGAATTCGTTCCGCTTCTTACAGAGACAAAGAAACGGTGTGCTACCTGAGCTCTTGGAACAGAGCCAATCAGGGGATGACATCGGTCACTCCAGCAACTCTGAGCCAACCGGAGAAGACAGCATCGTTCGAAAAGACAGACTTGGGGAATAAAAGCTGAAGAGTTGCTGGCTTGGGGTCAGTGTGTGTCTTTGTTTGTTTGTGAGCAAGAGAGAGAGAGAGAGACAGAGAGAGAGAGTGTGTGTGTGTGTGTGTGTGTGTGTGTGTGTGTGTGTTTTTGTTGGTGTGTCTTTGTTTGTGAAGGAGACTCTGGGAGACTCTGGAAACTAACCCTCGTGGAAGTAGGAACCCTGCGTCAAGGACGTGGAGACGACGTCGGGAGTAAGAGGGAGAATTGCCTGGCCAGCAGCGTCTCTCCTTTCCGGGTAATATAATATCCTTTCTATTCTGGGACCACTCTGGGAGTGTCGTCAGGAAACCTAGTGGGTGTGCGTTTAAAGCCTGATACTCTGGGAGTAATAATAGGAAACCCAGTGGGTGTGCGTTTAAATCCTAGTTTGGGTACAAACCTGTATAACCTGCTGTAAACTACATGCTTATATCTAACTAGACGTATAAGCGGTATGTATATGATCTAATAACGTTAATAAAGCGAATTGAGAATTAAGAGAGAATTGACTCTTTCTCTGTGTACTAAGCTAAAACCGTTAACCGGTGACTTCCGGTCAACAAAAGAAATACTACAAAATGCTACGGTACAGAGGGATCTGGGTGTCCTCGTGCATGGAACACAAAAGGTCAACATACAGGTGCAGCAGGTAATCCGGAAGTCAAACGGAATATTGGCCTTTATTTCTAGGGGGATGGAGTATAAAAGCAGGGAATCATGCTACAACTACAGGGTGTTGGTGAGGCCACACCTGGAGTACTGCGTACAGTTTTGTTGCCCTTATTTAAGGAAGGACATACTTGCATTGGAGGCAGTTCAGAGAAGGTTCACTAGGCTGATTCCGTATGTGGAACGGTTGTCTTACGAGAAAAGATTGAACAGGTTTGGTCTATACTCATTGGAGTTGAGAAGAATGAGAAGAGATCTTATTGAAACATACCAGATTCTGAGAGGACTCAATAGGGTAGATGCTGAGAGGATGTTACACCTCATGGGGCAATCTAAAACTAGGGGGCGTAGTCTCAGAATAAGGGTTGGCCCGTTTAAGATGGAAATGGGGAGGAATTTCTTCTCCAAGAGGGTCGTGAATCTTTGGAATTCTTTACCCCCAAAAGGAAGAAAAGCCGGCCAACTCCTTAACTCTTTCTGTGATGGTCAGGAGTGATGGAATTGCCTCCCCCACCCACCCAATGCCATACTCCTTGGATAGACCAATCACCAGTTACCACCATTCCCATGGGACCGGCCCCTCATTTTATCCTGTAGTGTTTCTCTAAAGGCCACATTCAGCGCCTTCTAGGCATGTTAACTTCTACTGCGGTCTGGTCCCCAGGCTTGGAACTCTAAGACTCCATTGTCTCATATGGACAGTTAGGTTCTTACGTCGTGGGCATGTCTGCTTAGCTATGGTTACAGCTTATGTGCCGTGCTGGCGATTTCATACTTTTTACAAAGCTTGACAGATTCTAATTTGTGTGGTTAATTACCATATACTTGCTTATTTACAATAAAAGAGCTTTGTGTTCACACAAGGATAGAAGAAGGTTCAAGTCCCAAATACGTGGTACAATGAGTCGAGGTGCATGTGCGATTACGGCAATACATTGGTTAACAATCAGCAAATATATGATTAATTAATACAAAAGTTAAGTTGCCCAAACTACATGTTTGATACAGATTTCGCAGGTGACGGTATAATCTTACAAAAGGACAGTTAAAGGGCAGGTTAAGGATTGTAGCCGAGAAATGACTGTGGGTGATATTAGGGGTCGGACACTGAACGCGCTTCATTGCCATTCCTCTCTCTCTTGTGTTACTGCAGATGTATACTCGTTTTTCTTACATTTGATTCATGGCTCCAGTAAAATGGTCCCGTATAACTGAGCTGAGCTCATGACCCGATTTGACCTCCATCACAAAGGCCCCGTGCTTCCCTCACCCGCCTTCATTCCTTCCTCAGCCCATTGCCATTGAAATCCTCATCGATGCCTATGTCCCCTCCAGGCTCCATTCCTCCAGTTCAGTCCTGGCCGGTCATCCATCCTCCACCTTCCGACCCACACCAGACCTGCTCGGCCTCACTGACCCTCACTGGCTCCCAGTTCACCATCGCCTTATAGTTAATCTTCTCATTCTTGGGTTTAAATACCATAGCAGCCCCATCCCCCCACCCACCCCGCATCCCACTGCCCCCTCCCATCAACTCCACACATAAAATGATAGAATCTATAACACAGATTCGGCAGTTCGACCCATCGTGCTTGTGCTGGCCCTTTGAAAATGCTATCCCATTCGTCGCACTCCCCTGTTCTTGCCCCATAGCCGTGAACATTTCCCCATGCAACTACAGGAAACCCACTCTTGACCTCCTCATTCATCTGACACGTGCTGTGTACTGTACATGTACAGGAGCTGACACTGAGACACACACGGGCCGCAGAGTAATAGTAAGGAGTGAATCGTTCCCTTTTACCCGCTGTGTGCTGTACCTGTATATGAACTGACACTGTGACACATACGTGCCGTACAGTACCAGTAAGGAGTAAATCGTTCCCTTTTACCCAAGGTATTCTGTAGATGTACAAGAGCTGACACTGAGACACACGCGGGCTGTACAGTACCAGGCGGGAGTGAAATGTTCCCTTTTTCAAGCTGTGTACCGTACATGTACAGGAGCCGACACTGAGACACACACAGTACCAGACGTGAGTGAATCGTTACCATTTTACTTTTATATAGAATTACATAGAATGTACAGCACAGAAACAGGCCATTCGGCCCAACAGGTCCATGCCTGTGTTTATGCTGCACATGTACCTCCTCCCTCCTTAATTTATCTAACCCTATCGGCATACCCTTCCCTTCCTTTCACCCTGATGTGTTTATCTAGCTTCCCCTTAAATGCATCAATGCTCGAAGCCTCAATTCCTCCTTGTGGCGGCGCGTTTCACTTTCTAACCACCCTCCGTGTAAAAAAGTTTCTCCTGAATTAACTATTCGATTTATTAGTGACTATCTTATATTTATTGCCCCTGGTCTTCCACGCAAGTGGAAATATCTTCACTAAGTATACCCTTTCAAAACATTACAGAATCTTAAATACCTCCATTCGTTCACCCCTCAGTCTTCCCTTTTCTCGAGAAAAAAGCCCCAGCCTGCTCAATCTTTCCTGATGCAAGTACAGGAGCTGACCCACTGTAGCAAACATGGGCCGCACGTAACCAGGCAGGAATGAATGGTTCCCTTTTACCCAATGCGTACTGTACATGTATGGGAGCTGAAACTGAGATGAACACGGGCCTTACATTACCAGACAGGAGTGAATCATACATAGTCTCTTAGCCACTATGTGCTGTACCTGTTCAAGAGCTTTTACCCCCATTCCCTATCTCTGGCTCCTCTCTCTGCTCCTATAACTCACCCCGTCTCTCTCCTTCTCTATTTCTTTCTTTCGCTCTCTGTTATCTCTCTCGTTTTTTCTTGGAAAGTACTCTGAAATATTTCAGATTCACTGCTTAAAATAACAACAAATCACATTCCAGTAGCATTTTATATATTAACAGTTCGATTAAGTGATGGAAATCTGTCAAGTAAACCTAGTTCCTCAACCTGAAAGATTTGACTGTTTAAAATTGTGTTGGGACCTGAGATCAAAAGTTGTTTCCCATTCAGACATTGCTGTATTTTGGAACTGCCTGCCAAAATGCAATGTACAATGGACAATGATCTTGTCATTATCATGTTGCTGTTGTGGGATCTTACTGTGCGTAACTTGGCTGACGCGTTTCCCTACATTACAGCAGTGATTACTTTCAAAAATCACTTCATTCGCTGTAAAGTGCTTTGGGACGTTTTGAGGTCGTGAAAGGTTACAGAGATAGGGAGACGGTGAGGGTAATGGAGGTACTTGAACAGGAGGATGAGGGTTGTACGGCTGGAGGAGGTTACAGAGGTAAGGAGGGGGCGAGGGCCATGGAGGGGTTTGAACAGGAGGATGAGGATTTTAAAATGGCGGCGGTGCCCGACCCCGCGAGAGGGGAGAGAGAGAGAGCTGTCAATCAAAGGAGGCCGGAGTCTGCACTCACTCAGCGGGAGCGATGTGTTTGTGGAATTTGATTCAAATGCAAAATTCGCAAGTTGGAAAAATGTACAAAAAAAAGGGAAAAAGTAAAACTGCAAATACAATGACCTGAAATAAAACCAGAAATGTTCAAACTCATCCAATGCTGATGGCCTGTGTCCTCCTGCCACTCTCAGTCTTCTCTCCCTGGTGCACGCGTTGAGCAGAACGCTTGAATGGAACTTTTTTAATGCACGGGGTGCTGGATATATGGAATGGACCAGCGAGGGAAGCAGTGGGGCCTGATTGTATCAGCAAATTCCAGAGAGTTGGTTAAGTACCTGAGAGCGGAACCTTGGGATATGGCAGCGTAGAAAATAGGATATTTCAAATTATTTTTGATGCGGGTGCATCAGCTTTAATTGATTACTGTACCTGGACACTCAAAGCTCATTACTCCTTTCCAATCCCTGGTTTCTCATCATTAAGATAAGATTCCTATTTTTCACCTGATGCCTGCAATTTGTTTAACTTCCCACATCTTTACTGTCCGGCTCTGTTTCCACTGTTCGCTGTCCAATAACAACAAACAGGGTGAGATTAGAACTGAACCAGGAACATTCACTGCTGGTTTGGGGAGAGAAAGCAGCAATGATTATAAATAGCAGGTTCTCCCCATTCTGTCTCCCTTACCCTGGACAGACCCTGTACACACACAGCCCAGGAAACAGTTTCGCTCGATCAAATCCTCCAGCCCTTTTTATGTCAGTATCTCAGATCAATGTTTATTTATATCCCATCTGGAGATACAGTGTTCAGTTCTAGGCACTGCACTTCAGAAAGGATATATTGGCCTTGGAGGGGGTGCAGATCAGATTCACCAGAATGATACTGGGTCTTAAATGTTAAATTGTGAGGACAGGTTGCATAGACTAGTCTTGGAATATAGAAGATTAATGAATAGAATTGAAAAGCGGGAAAATTATATTAAAAATATCTGGAGCCTTTGTTAGACCACACTTGGAGAACTGTCAACGGTTCTCTTTTCCAAATTATAAAAAAGATATAGAAACTCTGGAGAAGGTTCCAAAAAGATTTACAAGGATTATACCAGAACTGAATGTTTGCACCTCTCACATCCCACACACTTTTTTCCGCTGATTTGAAACCTTTCCACTCTCTTAAATCCTTGTGGTTAATATTACTGCAGTTTTATACAGTACAAGCACTCGCTCCACACACACACACACACACACACTCTGCACAATCGGGAGACACGTGTCCCTGTATGTAAAAGAGAACGATTCACTTTCGCCTGGTGCTGTACAGTCCGTGTGTGTCTCAGTGTCATCTCCTGTACATGTAAAGAACACGGCGGGTAAAATGGAACGATTCACTGAGAGATTGAAATATTTAATGTAACAGCTATTTGAGGGATCAGTCACTGAACCGGCTGAGTTTTGACAGAAACTTTTTACAGTAAAGAGTTGAGTTTAGTTTAGGGAGGTGGGTACAATCCATGTCCAGAACATACTCTCCCTGTGAAATACTGAATGTTGATCACAATATGGTTCGTTTGGATTAGTAGGGGACAAGGTTTAACTAACTTGGACTGGATTGTTTTTTTTCAACAATCTTGCGCTGGATTGTTCTTTCAGAGCAATATGGGAGCTGTTTCTCTCTCTCTCTCTCAGTAAACTCCCTGAGGCGGTGAAACTCTCTGACAAACTGTTCAAAGGGACAAACACTTCAGACATGGGGAATATACAAAAACCTGAGCTTCAAATGAGCGACCCCCTCCCTCACGCCCCCCCCCCCCCCGACCGCTGACAGAGCAGAGAGAAGGAGGGGATCAACACACATTCAAGCTCTCGATCTGTTATGTCTTTGTGACAAGTTCTGTTTAACTTAGTTATTTAAATCTAGTCGCCATTCAGTGTGGGATGTGTCAGGAGACTCTGAATTACGATATGGGACCAGTGACACTGAGACTCACACACACACACTGACTTCAACAGCCAAGAGCCACGTGTCGTTTGTACAGAGATTGGGGTTGAATTGAGCTGAGCTGTGCCACAAATGAAGATGCGATTAAAATATCACATTCAAATCAGTTCGCTCCAGACATTCCGCATGTGCCTGTGTGGTTTTATCAGAAAACAATTTCACATAAGGGCACAAAATGGCTTCCGAATTAACAGCTTTTTCTTTCTGAGTTGTAGGTGCACCTTTTTAAAAATAAAAATTGAAATTGGGAAACATTATAAGGCTTTTTATCACATTGAGGCAAATTGGATGCTGCACGGCGCTCCCTGCGAGTGCTTTAAATTTCAATTCAGACCCTACCGATGCAAAATTGTCAGCCGTGGCTCAGTGGGCAGCACTATCTCCGCTGCATTAGAAAGTTGTGGTTTTAAGTCCCACTCCATGAGACTTGAGCAAAAAGTCTTTGGTGACATTCTCAGTACTCCCTCAGCACTGCACTGTCGGAGGTTCCGTCTTTTTTTTAAAATGAGATATTAAACCGAGGCCCCGTCTGCCCTCTCAGTTGGACATAAAAGTTCCCATGGCACTATTTCGAAGAAAAGCAGAGAGTTCTCCCTGATGTCCTGGCCCGTATACTTCCCACAACCAACATAAAAATATCACACATGATCTGGTCATTATCCCTTTGCTGTTTGTGGGATCTTGCTGTGCGCAACTTTGCTGCCGCCTTTCCCACGTTACAACATTGAACACAGTTCAAAAATATTTTGTTGTCTGTAAAACGTTTGGGATATCCTGAGGTCGTGAAAGGCACTGTTTACATTACATGTGAGTCTTTCTTTCTTTACGTTCACCCCAAGTCGAAGTCAGGACAAAGTGCCACAAACTTATGGATTCGATTAAATGGATATGTAGATTTTCAATTGTGAGGGTCAATTTATGAAACTTTCCGCTGGTCGACACTTAAGTTTACCAATGAATATTCTGCACTCCTTGCTGGTAATAAGTTGAAAATCTGTCGGAAGTGCACTCAAATTCTGGACTTCTACCCCTCTAATTATCTCTCTCTCTGTGTCACTCTCGTTCTGTCTCTCTCGAGGACTGTCTCGGACGCATTGGGAACGATGGATTAATCTCCTGGATATTGCTGTGAAAATTCGGGAGATAAATCATAGCAACTTAAAAAAAGTGCTTTGAACACTTATGTTTATTGGTGATAAAAATATTGGTGAAAAAAAGCTGTTTGACCGGGTGTTGGTTGAACGGGACTTGGTGGGAGTTATGATGTGGGCAGCAGGAATTTAGGATGAGCTGTAGTTTACTGAGGCTGCATGATGGGAGGCTGGCCAAAATAACTTTGGAATTGTGGAGTCTGGAGGTGACAAAGGCATGGATGGGGATTTCAGCAGCATATGAGCTGAGGCAGGAGCGGAGACAGGCGATGTTACAGAGATGGAAGTCGGCAGTCTTGATGAAAAGCGGGCATGATTTGTCTCTTTGTATCTGTGTCTCTCCCTCTGTCTATCTCTCTCTCTCTCTCTCTCCCTCTCCCTCTCTCTCTTTCTCTCCCTTTACCAATGTATCTGTCTGTCTCTCTCCGTATATATCTATCTCTCTTGACCTCTCTCTTTATCTCCATGTCTCTATCTCTCCCTCTGTTACTGTCTCTCTCTGTCTCTCTCTATCTATCTCTCTGTCTTCACTTTGTCTACCTATGTCTTCTCTTTTCTAGAGACAAGACCCTCAGCCTGCTCAGTCGTTCGTGATAGGTATAAACTCTCAATTCTTGTATCATCCTAGTAAATCAGTTAAGAAACAAATGTAAAAAGTGGGGAAGATCAGCACCAGGGAAATGTCGAGAGAGAAATAAAGAAGAAAAAGAACCAATATTCTATTTCGCCTTTCATGACCTCAGGACGTCCCAATGAGCTTCAGAGCCAATGAAGTGGTTTTGCAGTGCAGTCACTGTGAAAATGAAGGGAAATGGGCAGCCAAATTGCGCACAGTAAGATCCCACAAACAGCAATGATCAGGTCACCTGTTTTTTGGAGCTGTTTGTCAAAACTAAAATTAAATTTAAAAAAACACTAATGGGAATTCATTGGGGGTGGAAACACTGAACAAATTAGAACAAAAACAAGGTACTAAATAAAGGAGAAAAGCACGAAGTAAAATGCATGCTCCACATCTGCTAATTCCAATCTCAGCCAATCCACGTTGCGGGAGCTGGGGCGGAACTGGAACTACAGAGGCGATGAGACGTATCCACAACGGACACTTGAAGCAGACGCCCCAGGATCAGCAGACCGCCAGGCACTTCAATCTTCACCCCGGCAGCTTCCGGTCGGAGGCTGACCTCTGAAGTGCCATTTGGCATGTTTGGGGTGAGGGTGAAAGGTCAGCGTCTGTCCCCAAGTTGCAGCAAGGGGAGCGACGGAGGTGGGAGGAGACCGGAAACAGGCAATAAAAATCAACATGCACCATCAGATATCAAAATCAATGCATCGCCATCAATATATATCAATTGATATATAAACTGGGTCAGTGAGTGAGAGAGGGGAAATAATCAGGGATTAATATAAAAGTATTAACATGAATGCATCAAAGCTATAAATACATATGATGAGACAGAGGCAGAGGGGGGTTAATCAGGGATTAACATCAATGTATCTCCATCAATATATAATCTGTCAATATATAAACTGGGACACTGAGACAGAGGAATAATCACGTATTAATACAAATGTATATACCTGAACATATGTACATCCATAAACATATAAACGCGGGCAGTAAGAGACAGTGGATAATAAGGGATCAATATCAATGTGTATACATGAATATATATAGATCAATAAATATATAAACTGGGACAGTGTGAGAGAAAGAATCAGCGATTGCTATAAATGTTTACACAAGAATCTATCTCCAGATATGTAAACTGGGACAGTGAGTGGGAAAGGGCAATATTCAGGGATTAATATCAATGCATACACATGAATATATTTGTATCTATAACTATATAAACAGCATCAATACTCAACACCAACAACAGCCAATCTCCAGACGCCATCCTACAACTCATCCGCTTCATCCTGGATCACAATGTCTTCACCTTCAATAACCAGTTCTTTACCCAAACACACGGAACAGACATGGGGACCAAATTCGCACCCCAATACGCCAACATTTTCATGCACAAGTTCGAGCAGGACTTCTTCACTGCACAAGACCTCCAACCAACACTATACACCAGATACATCGACGACATTTTCTTTCTATGGACCCACGGTGAGGAATCACTAAAGAGACTACACGATAATATCAACAAGTTCCATCCCACCATCAAGCTCACCATGGACTACTCCTCAGAATCAGTTTCTTTCTTGGACACACGAATCTCCATCAAAGACGGGCACCTCAGCACCTCACTCGACCGCAAGCCCACGGACAACCTCACGATGCTCCACTTTTCCAGCTTCCACCCTAACCAAGTCAAAGAGGCCATCCCCTATGGACAGGCCCTGCGAATACACAGGGTCTGCTCAGACAAGGAGGAACGCGATGGACACCGACAGAAGCTGAAAGACGCCCAAGTAAGAACGGGATATGATGCTCGACTCATCGATCGACAGTTCCGACGGGCCACAGCGAAAAATGGCGTAGACCTCCTCAGGAGACTAACACGGGACGCAACCAACAGAGTACCCTTCGTCGTCCAGTACTTCCCCGGAGCGGAGAAACTACGCCATGTTCTCCGCAGCCTTCAACATGTCATCAATGATGACGAACACCTGGCTATGGCCATCCCCACACCTCCACTACTCGCCTTTAAACAGCCACCCAACCTCAAACAGACCATCGTTCGCAGCAAATTACCCAGCCTTCAGGAGAACAGCGTCCACGACACCACACAACCCTGCCACGGTAACCTCTGCAAGACATGTCAGATCATCGACACAGATACCACCATCACACGAGAGGACACCACCCACCAGGTACATGGTTCATACTCCTGTGACTCGGCCAACGTTGTCTCCCTCATACGTTGCAGGAAAGGATGCCACAGAGCATGGTACATTGGCGAGACCATGCAGACGCTGCGACAACGGATGAACGGACACCGCGCAACAATCGCCAAACAGGAGGGTTCTCTCCCTGTCGGGGAACACTTCAGCAGTCATGGACATTCAGCCACCGACCTTCGGGTAAGCATATTCCAAGGCGGCCTTCGAGACACATGACAACGCAAAATCGTTGAGCAGAAATTGATAGCCAAGTTCTGCACCCATGAGGACGGCCTCAACCGGGATCTTGGGTTCATGTCACACTACACGTAACCCCACCAGCGAACAAATGTTATCTGCTTTTAATATAACGTTTCATTCACTGTCTTCCTTCTCTCTCTCTCTCTCTCCTTTTTTTTGTGGGGTTTGTATATTCGGTGGCCTTTTTAGGTGACACCTTTCTGTCTGCTCACTTTGATTGCCTTGGCAACGGGCAGTAATCACCGGGCATTGTTCTGTGATTTTCAAATGCGAAGGATTCGAAAATCTCATTTCCACACCATTGACCTGACGAAGGAGGAAGCCTCCGAAAGCTTATGGAATTTAAAATAAATTTGTTGGACTATAACTTGGTGTTGTAAAATTGTTTACAATTGTCAACCCCAGTACATCACCGGCATCTCCATATCATATATAAATTGGGATAAGGAGTGAGAGACAGGAATAATCAGGGATTAATATATACATGAGTTATGTTATGAGACCAGTTGTCCCGTGTGTCTCAGGGTCTCCTGACACATCCCACACTGCCCGGCGAATACATTTGAAGAACAAATTTAACGAGAACTTGCTACAAAGACACAACAGATCCAGATCTAGAATGCGTGTTGATTTCATCCTTTTCCCTGCCCTGTGGGGGGAGCGCGGTTCATTTCCAGCCCAGTTTTTTGTATATTCCCCAGGTCTGATGTGTTTATTTCTTTGAACACTTTGTCAAAGACAGTTTCACTGCCTCAGGGTGTTTACACAGAGAGAGACAGAGTCAATGAGTGAAAAAAACAAACAAACCAGCCCAGTGTAGTTAAACCTGGTGTCCTATTAATTGAAAAGCACTTTATTATGATACAATTTCAGTATTTCACAGGGCGAATATGTCCCTGACCCGGATTGTACCCAACTCCCTAAACTGAACTAAACACTTTAACGTGAAAAGTGACTCTCAAAACGCAACCAGTTTAGGGACTGAAGCTCTCAATAACCGTTACACTGAACATTGCAATCTGTCAGGGAATCCTTCCCTTTTATCCACTGTGTGCTGTACATGAACAGGAGCTGACACTGAGACACACACGGGCCGTATATTAACAGGAGGGGGTGAATTGTTCCTTTTACATACAGGGACATGTGTCTCCTGATTGTACATTCTGTGTCAGTGGAAGGAGTGTGTCCCATGTCCACACTTTGCTCCTTCCAGTCCCTGTGTGTGGGTGTTGGGGGTGAGTTGTGTCTGGAATCGATCTCTCTCACTGGAGCCTGTACTTTGCCCACGAGCCCTGTGAAAGGGGCTTGTGTGAATTGTTTCCGGGGCAGTGGGGCAAGTGGGATCAGTGTTTATTACTATTTCAACCTGCAGTAATATTCTCCAAGAAGATTTAAGAGAGTGGAAAGGATTCAAATCAGCAAAAAACAATGTGTGGGATTTGAGGGGCCCAACCTTGCAGTTCTGGTATCATCCTTGTAAACCTTTTTGAACCTTCTCCAGAGCATCTATGTACTTTTTATAATTTGGCGAATTGAACCATTCACAATGCTCCAAGTGCAGTCTAACCAAGGTTCCATACAAGCTTAACACGATTTCCCTGCTTTTCAATTCAATTCCAATAGAAATGAACCCCAGAGCTTTATTTGCTTTTTAAAATGACTTTGTTAACTTGTGTTGCTACTTTTATTGATTTCATAGAATCATAGAATCATAGAAGTTACAACATGGAAACAGGCCCTTCGGCCCAACATGTCCATGTCGCCCAGTTTATACCACTAAGCTAGTCCCAATTGCCTGTACTTGGCCCACATCCCTCTATACCCATCTTACCCATGTAACTGTCCAAATGCTTTTTAAAAGACAAAATTCTACCCGCCTCTACTACTGCCTCTGGCAGCTCGTTCCAGACACTCACCACCCTTTGAGTGAAAAAATTGCCCCTCTGGAACCTTTTGTATCTCTCCCCTCTCACATTAAATCTATGCCCCCTCGTTATAGACTCCCCTACCTTTGGGAAAAGATTTTGACTATCGACCTTATCTATGCCCCTCATTATTTTATAGACTTCTATAAGATCACCCCTTAACCTCCTACTCTCCAGGGAAAAAAGTCCCAGTCTGTCTAACCTCTCCCTGTAAGTCAAACCATCAAGTCCCGGTAGCATCCTAGTAAATGTTTTCTGCACTCTTTCTAGTTTAATAATATCCTTTCTATAATAGGGTGACCAGAACTGTACACACTACTCCAAGTGTGGCCTCACCAATGCCCTGTACAACTTCAACAAGACATCCCAACTCCTGCATTCAATGTTCTGACCAATGAAACCAAGCATGCCGAATGCCTTCTTCACCACCCTATCCACCTGTGACTCCACTTTCAAGGAGCTATGAATCTGTACTCCTAGATCTCTTTGTTCTATAACTCTCCCCAACGCCCTACCATTAACGGAGTAGGTCCTGGCCCGATTCGATCTACCAAAATCCATCACCTCACATTTATCTAAATTAAACTCCATCTGCCATTCATCGGCCCACTGGCCCAATTGATCAAGATCCCGTTGCAATCCCAGATAACCTTCTTCACTGTCCACAATGCCACCAATCTTGGTGTCATCTGCATACTTACTAACCATGCCTCCTAAATTCTCATCCAAATCATTAATATAAATAACAAATAACAGCGGACCCAGCACCGATCCCTGAGGCACACCGCTGGACACAGGCATCCAGTTTGAAAAACAACCCTCTACAACCACCCTCTGTCTTCTGTCGTCAAGCCAATTTTGTATCCGATTGGCTACCTCACCTTGGATCCCATGAGATTTAACCTTATGTAACAACCTACCATGCGGTACCTTGTCAAATGCTTTGCTGAAGTCCATGTAGACCACGTCTACTGCACAGCTCTCATCTATCTTCTTGGTTACCCCTTCAAAAAACTCAATCAAATTCGTGAGACATGATTTTCCTCTCACAAAACCATGCTGACTGTTCCTAATTAGTCCCTGCCTCTCCAAATGCCTGTAGATCCTGTCCCTCAGAATACCCTCTAACAACTTACCCACTACAGATGTCAGGCTCACTGGTCTGTAGTTCCCAGGCTTTTCCCTGCCGCCCTTCTTAAACAAAGGCACAACATTTGCTACCCTCCAATCTTCAGGCACCTCACCTGTAGCGGTGGATGATTCAAATATCTCTGCTAGGGGACCCGCAATTTCCTCCCTAACCTCCCATAACGTCCTGGGATACATTTCATCAGGTCCCGGAGATTTATCTACCTTGATGCGCGTTAAGGCTTCCAGCACCTCCCTCTCTGTAATATGCACACTTCTCAAGACATCACTATTTATTTCCCCAATTTCCTTAACACCCATGCCTTTCTCAACCTTAAATACCGATGTGAAATATTCATTCAGGATCTCACCGATTTCTTGTGGTTCCGCACATAGATGACCTTGTTGATCCTTAAGAGGCCCTACTCTCTCCCTAGTTACCCTTTTGCCCTTTATGTATTTGTAGAAGCTCTTTGGATTCACCTTTGCCTGATCTGCCAAAGCAATCTCATGTCCCCTTTTTGCCCTCCTGATTTCTCGCTTAACTCTACTCCGGCAATCTCTATACTCTTCAAGGGATCCACTTGATCACAGCTGCCTATGCATGTCATATGCCTCCTTCTTCTTTTTGACTCGTTGCTCAATCTCCCGAGTCATCCAAGGTTCCCGACTTCTACCAGCCTTGCCCTTCACTTTATAAGGAATGTGCTTACCATGAACCCTGGTTAATACACTTTTGAAAGCCTCCCACTTACCAGACGTCCCTTTGCCTGCCAACAGACTCTCCCAATCAACTTCTGAAAGTTCGTGTCTAATACCATCAAAATTGGCCTTTCCCCAATTTAGAATTTTAACTTTTGGGCCAGACCTATCCTTCTCCATAGCTATCTTAAAACTAATGGAATTATGATCACTTGTCCCAAAGCGATCCCTCACCAACACTTCTGTCACCTGCCCTTCCTTATTTCCCAAGAGGAGGTCAAGTTTTGCCCCCTCTCTAGTCGGGCCATCCACATACTGACTGAGAAATTCCTCCTGAATACACTCAACAAATTTCTCTCCATCCAAGCCCCTAATGCTATGGCTGTCCCAGTCAATGTTGGGAAAGTTAAAGTCCCCTACTATTACCACCCTATTTTTCTTGCAGCAGTCTGTAATCTCCTTACATATTTGCTCCTCAATTTCCCGTTGACTATTTGGGGGTCTGTAGTACGATCCTATCAAAGTGATCTCTCCCTTCTTATTTTTCAGTTCTACCCATATAGACTCAGTGGGCGAACCCTCGGATATATCCCCTCTCACTACTGCCGTGATGTTCTCCCTAATCAAGAACGCAACTCCCCCTCCTCTCTTACCTCCTGCTCTATCTTTCCTATAGCATCTGTACCCTGGAACATTGAGCTGCCAATCCTGCCCCTCCCTTATCCATGTTTCAGTAATAGCTATAATATCCCAGTCCCATGTACCCATCCATGCCCTGAGTTCATCTGCCTTGCCCATCAGACTTCTTGCATTGAAATAAATGCAGTTTAATCTAGACTTCCCTTGGTCTTTGCCCTGCTTTCTCAGACCATCTGTCCGGTCATGTTCTGTACACTCTCCCTTACTGCCTTTTGTTTCTGTCACCATTTTATTTCCCACTGACTTCCTGCATCGGTTCCCATCCCCCTGCCACATTAGTTTAAACCCTCCCCAACAGCACTGGCAAACACTCCCCCTAGGACATTGGTTCCAGTCCTGCCCAGATGCAGACCGTCCAATTTGTACTGGTCCCACCTCCCCCAGAACCGGTTCCAATGGCCCAGGAATTTGAATCCCTCCAGCTTGCACCATCTCTCAAGCCACGTATTCATCCTAGCTATCCTGTCATTCCTACTCTGACTTGCCCGTGGCACTGTTAGCAATCCTGAGATTACTACCTTTGAGGTCCTATTCTTTAGTTTAACTCCTAACTCCCTAAATTCAGCTTGTAGGACCTCATCCTGTTTTTTACCTATATCGTTGGTGCCTATATGCACCACGACAACTGGCTGTTCACCCTCCCCCTCCAGAATGTCCTGCAGCCGCTCCGAGACATCCTTGACCCTTGCACCAGGGAGGCAACATACCATCCTGGAGTCTCGGTTGCGTCCGCAGAAACGCCTGTCTATTCCCCTGACAATCGAGTCCCCTATCACTATAGCTCTGCCACTCTTTTTCCTGCCCTCCTGTGCAGCAGAGCCAGCCACGGTGCCATGAACCTGGCCACTGCCACCTTCCCCTGGTGAGCCATCTCCCCCAACAGTATCCAAAACGGTATACCTGTTTTGGAGGGAGATGACCGCAGGGGACCCCTGCACTGCCTTCCTACTCTTCCTCTGTCTGTTGGTCACCCATTCACTATCTCCCTCAGTAATTTTTATCTGCGGTGTGACCAACTCACTGAACGTGCTATCCACGACTTTCTCAGCATCGCGGATGCTCCAAAGTGAATCCATCCGCAGCTCCAGAGCCGTCAAGCGGTCAAACAATAGCTGCAGCTGGACACACTTCCCGCAGGTGAAGGAATCAGGGATACAGGAAGGAGCCCTGAATTCCCACATCTCACAAGAGGAACATGACACGGCTCTGGGATCTCCTGCCATGACTTAACCCTTAAGTTAGCTTAACAACAACTGCAATGTCAAGAGAAAAAAAAGGAAAGAAAAACTACTTACCACTCCCTTTAAGGAGTTTACTCCTTTAAATTGTTCTCAATTTAGAGAATGTTAACTACACTAGGGACCTTGATTCACTAAAAAATAAACGCTACTTCCTACAAGACCAGCAGACCTTCCCTTTCCTTTAACTTCAGTTACTGTCGATAAGTCGAAATACTCACCTGAACCTACTCACCAATCAGGTGCCTCCCCTGTGTCGCGTCCCGATCTGATTCCTGACGTCACTTCGAACTCGGTCGCAGCTCGGCTCGGCTCCTCTCAGCTGTTCTCAGCGCTCTGAAATCCCGCCTTTTATCGGACGCTCCCTCAAATGAAATGAATCCCACCAATTTCACTTCAATTAAAAAGGTATACTCAAGGGCCCTTGCTGAACAGCAGTCCCCCACTACACAACAGAGACCAGAGAATCCACAAACTCTAACCTTGGACAAATTTCTGTATTTGTTCCCCTCGTTCCCATTGCTCCTCTTCCCAATTTGACTCTTTCTTTCCAATGAATGTGTGGCCTTCTTATTCCTTCTACCAGGATGTACAGCCTCACACTTATCTATATTGAAATTCATTTGCCATTTACACGCCCATTCTGCAAGTTTCTTAACGCCTTCCTGTATTTTGTCGCAGCCCTCCTCAGTCTTCACCACACCTCCCAATTTGATGTCACCCGCAACATTTTGAAATTGTACTTCCGATTCGGGAGTACAAGTGGTGTCTGCCTCGTTAGAAGCAAACTTTGTGTGGTGTTCGGAGTTAACCCATTGCATGCTGTTTCCAGCAATACAATAATATAAGTTAGAGAAGATGGTGGGCACGGCAGGATTGCTGTGGACCCAATCGCCACCAGCCGAGCAATGCCAGAAAATCATCATCTGATCGGGCTCAAGTTCCTCCATTAGTTCGTTGCAAGAGCAACTTTTCAAAAATAAAACAATGTATATCAAGCTATTTGTGGCTTATGTGTGGAGAGAACGTGACATTCAGATGAACGTGTGGAGCCATTGAGAGGTTGTAACCGAGGCCAAAGCATCATAAAGTGAACTTCACACTTGGAAATCTAAATATCAATTTCATCGAATCTAAAAAGTTTGGCTCACTTTGTCCCCAGTAAACATCTGTCCTGATTTTGACTTGGGGTGAGTGTAAGGAAAGAATGATTCACATTTATAGATCGCCTTTCATGACCCTGGATATTCCAAAGCGTTTTACAGCCGATGAAGTAGTTTTGAAGTGTAGTCACTGTTGAAATGTAAGAAAGGCGGCAGCCAAATTGCGCACAGCAAGATCCCACAAACATCAATGTGGTGATGACCAGATAATCTGTGTAGATAACCATTAAATATTGGTTGTGGGATCAATATGGCCAGAAAAGCGGGGATAACTGCCCCGCTCTTCTTCGCAATCGTACTGTGGAATCTTTTCCGTCCACCTGAGAGAGCAGACGGGGCCTCGCTTTAACGTCTCATCTGAAGGACGGCGCCACCCTGAGTACTGTGCTGAGAGACATCGAGACAGAGAGACAGAGGCATAGAAGCATATCATATACGCTCCATCGCCAAGACCGCCTACTTCCACCTCCGTACAACGCCCGTCTCTGCCCATGCTTCATCTCATCTGCTGCTGAAACCCTCATCCATGCCTTTGTCACCTGCAGACTCCACTATTCCAATGCTCTCCTGGCCGGTCTCCCATCTGCCACCTTCCATTAATTCCAGCTCAACCGAAATTCCTGTTGTCAGATCCCAACTCGCACCAAGTCCCGTTCACCCATCACCCAGTCAAACAGTCTTTTTTTCTCCAATATTTTTATCACTAATAATCAAAAGTGTTCAAATTATTTTTTTAAAAACTTTGATTTTAACGTTCCTATGATTTTTCTCCTTGATTTGTTCACGCAGCATTGTCCAGGAGATTAATCTTTCATTCCTGGATCCTCCGGGACATGCCTGGATGTCTAGGAACCGTAAAGAGTTGAGGAAGGCGATCGGGGGCAGCAAGAATTGATTGAGTTTTTTGATGAGGGAGCAGAGAGGGTGGATGAGGACAATGCAGTTAATGTGGTGCATATGGACTGTCAAAAGGCGTTTGATAAAATGCCGCATAATAAGCTTGTCATTAAAGTTGAAGCCCATGGAATAAAAGTGGCAGTTGCAGCATGGATATGAAATTGGCTAAGAAACAGGAAACAGAGAGAAGTGGTGAACGGTTGTTTTTCCAACTGGAGGGAGGGAAACGTTGGTGTTCTCCTGGATCGGTCCTAGGACAGCTTCTTTTTTTGAGATATTTTAATGACTTGGACTTGGGTGCTCAAGGCACAATTTCAAAATTTGCAGATGACACAAAACTTGGAAGGATGGTGAACAGTGAGGAGGATAGTGATAGACTTCAGGAGGACATAGACAGGTTGATGAAATGGGCGGGCATCTGGCAGATGAAATGTAACGCAGGAGTCTGTGAAGTGATACACTTCAGAGGAAGAACGAAGGGAGGCAATATAAACTATATGGTACAATTCTAAAAGGGGTGTCGGAACGGAGAGATGTGGGGTATGTGTGCACAAAACATTGAAGGTGGCAGGGCACGTTGAGAAAGCAGTTAAGAATACATACGGGATCCTGAGCTTTGTAAATTGAGTCATAGAGTACAAAAGCAAGCAGGCTATGACGAACCTTTATAAAACACTGGTTCGGCCACAACTGGAGTATTGTGTCCAGGTATGGGCATCGCATTTTAGTAAAGCTGTGACGGCCTTCGAGAGGGTGCAGAAGAGATTTACTAGAATGATTCCAGGAATGGGGGACTTCGGTTGCGTGGATAGACGGGAGAAACTGGGGTTGTTCTCCTTCGAGCAGAGAAGTTTGAGAGGAGATTTGATGGAGGTATTCAATATCATGACGTGGCTAGGCAGAGAAGATAGAGTGAAACTGATCCCATTGCGGGAAGGGTGAAGAATCAGAGGACATAGATTTATGGTGACTGGCAAAAGAACCAAAGGCGACATGAGAAAAAAAATGCACCGAGAAGTTATGATATGGAAAGCACTGCATGAAAGTTCGGTGCAAGCAGATTCAGTAGTTGCTTTCAAAATGTAATTGGATAAATACTTGAAGGTGAAAATTGACAGGACTACGGGGAAAGAGCGGGGGAGTGTGACTCACTTGATTTCCATCAAAAGAGCTGGCATTGGATTCGATCCGAGCTTTCAAAAGGGAATTGGATAAGTACTTGAAGGGAATAATTTTCAGGGCTACTTGGATAGGGCGGGGGAGTGGGAGTATTTGGATTGCTCGTGCAGAGAGCCAGCAAGTACGCGAAGGGCCGAATGGTCCCCTTCCATGTTGTCACCATTCTATGATTCCATGATTCTAAGAATTAAATGAAGGAGTGGGACAGAAATAAAGACTGAGAGAAACAGAGATAGGGAGACAGAGAGAGACGGAGGCAGAGACAGAGAAAATGAGACAGAAAGAGAGAGAGCGAGTAACAGAGAGACAGAGAGACACAGACAGAGGCATAGATAGACATACCGAGAGAGAGGGAGAGAGTGAGAGAGAGAGACAGACAGACAGTCAAACAGAGAGAGGGGGAGAGAGAGAGAGAAATGAAGAGAGAAATACTCAGAGAGAATAGCGCCTTTATCCAGTAAACCATGAGGGAATCAGCACAGGCCAGGTATCAAGGCCTTTACCCTGTAAACTATCAGTGAATCAGCACAGACCAGAGATCAGGGCCTTAACACAGTAAACCATCAGGCGAATCAGCACAGACCGGGGATCAGGGCCTTAACACAGTAAACCATCAGGCGAATCAGCACAGACCGGGGATCAGGGCCTTAACACAGTAAACCATCAGGCGAATCAGCACAAACCGGGGATCAGGGCCTTTACCCAGTAAACCATCAGTGAATCAGCACAGACCGGGGATCAGGGCCTTTACCCAGTAAACCATCAGTGAATCAGCACAGACCGGGGATCAGGGCCTTTACCCAGTAAACTATCAGTGAATCAGCACAGACCGGGGATCAGGGTCTTTACTCAATAAACCATCCGGAGAATCAGCACAGAACAGGGATCAGGGCCTTTACCCAGTAAACCATCAGGCGAATCAGCACAGACCGGGGATCAGGGCCTTTTACAATTTATTTGCATATTCACAAACGTATAATCTTCAATCAACCAGCACAATCGGGCAGAGTAATTAAACTTAATTACTTATTTTATTCTCTTTACATTAAAATTATTCCTTGATATAGTTAAGAGTGGTAACCTGTGCAGTTTTATGAATACAGCTAAAATTGTTGTTTTTTTCACCAAAAATAAACATTTCAATCAGAGTTACCAGTCCTCCACCTGTGAGTAACCTGGTTTATAATCACTCAAAATGACTTTAAACAATCATATTGTACAATTAATTTCTTTAGTTGACGTACACCAGTCAATTACTGACTAAATTAATATTTTTGATGGGATGGACATTTTAAACCGTGCCCACTGATGCCCGAGTGCCTAAGAAAACGAGCACAATGTGAAGCGCTTCCCGAACCAGCACAATCTGTTGGATCTCGCAATGTCGACCTGGAGAACTGGTCAGTTCGATGGGCAGAACCTGATCCTGGACAATTGAATCTTCAACCAATGGAAAAGTTTGCTGAAAATACAAACCGAACTGTTTTGGGTGCAACTCACTGACGTTTAAAATTCCCCCGATCTTTTGCCCTGGTTCGGCCGATTCTGACCGGATCGAACTGATATTATTGGTGTAAGTAAACACAAACTCGACCCTTATATATTACATTTTCCTTTTTAATCGACTCAACGACCTTTCTCTCTGCAGTAAACATTTCTCTCTGTCAGTATCTGTTTCATTCTGTCCATGCTTCACTCTGTTTCATTCTCTCTCTCTCTGCCTCGTTCTCTTTCTCTCTCATTCTCTCTGCCTCATTTTCATTCTGCCTCTGTTTCTCTCTGTCTCTGACTCATTCTACGTCTGTCTCTCTCTCTATCACTCTCTTTCACTCTCTGTCTCATTCTCTCTCTCTCTCTATCAACCTCTTTCATAGGCTCAGGGGTCCCCCAACAGCCTTTCCTCCCTCCGCCTCCGCTCGATGTGTCTCAGGCTGTCCTGGTCCAATAAAGTAACCCAGGGACCGCCCCCATAAATTGTCTCACCCTTCCCCTGTGCTCTGCGTGTCTCAGGGTCTCCTGGTCCCATAAAGTAACCCTGTCATCTCTCTGTCCGTCTCTCTGTCTGTGTTTCTCTGTCATTCTGTTTCTCCATTTATGCAGATTGCACACATTCTGATCTGCCCCATAGCAGTGACTGTGATTGACAGGTTTGCCCATTTTGCTGTGGTTGCAGGGCGGCCATTCAGTTGAAGTCCAGCTGAGCTCCTAAATGCTGCATTTAAGCAAAAATTCATGTGTCATCTGCAGAACAATCCCTGCCTCAATAGGGCAGATTATCAATTTAAAAAAATCAGAATCAGAATGAAGATAATTTCCGGCTCGGTGCTGCTAATATAAAATGTACTTACCGTCCAGTGTGAAGTGTAGGGGATAGAATATGAAATGGGATTTAGTTCTAGTGCTTGAAACCCTTCAGCTCTTTCTATAATTTAACTAATTTAACAATTAGAATCAGTGGGTATTTCACCGCGTTCTTCAGCTCCTCTCTGAATTTAGTCTGGGTCAGGACATAAATACACGTGTTTGTGCAGGAACTGAGAAGCTGCAGCATTGCTGCTGTGTATTCTGTGATATAAAGAGGGTCAGTGGGGGAGGAGTAAGAATAACGATTTGTAATTCGCTGATAGATAGAAAATACAACCTGTGTCACCCATAGTAATATAAAACTGCCCGATATACTGAAGAGTAAAATGATGGATTTCTTTCGGTTCTCCATCTCTGGATCCTTGTGATTTTTTCCATTGCTGCGGACCCGGAGTCCCCTCCGGACTCGGCTGGACAATATTATACGTCTGACTGTCAGAAAATTGAGCAGCAAAATCAGACAGAACGGGACACAATGGGTTAAAATGCGGTGAAACAACTCAAATGCGGCCCATGCGTGGGAAGTAAAGAAGCTCGGTTTAAGCACACAATACCAGGGAACATTACCAATTTTAAATGCAGGTTCAAATGTAAAGTACCAGGGGAGACTCTCTGAGCAGCTCAACACGATCACTGTTCCCAGAACCACAGCCGCCGTTTTCTCGGTGCAATATTTTGTTTTCAGCTTCTCACAACAAATGGCCACAAATCGATCAAAGGTGAAAGCGACTGTGAGCCAGACGGAAACCTCGGTGGTTGCAAAAACCAAGAAGTCAACGAGACTACACACGGGAGTAATGTCCAGGAATGAGCCTGGGAAATAAATCGCACTCATCCGCCTCAATATCGGATCAGAGATAACGACCAGAAGATCGGCCGCTGCCATTCCCACCAGGTAGCGAGTGATACATTTGGAGAGTCCGCACTTTCCTCGGGACAGGATCACAATCGCCACCAAGTTAACTGTAAGAGAGAGAAAAAGAAGCAGAGAAATTACTGATTAGACCTGGAGCCAAAGCAGCAGTTTGAGAGGATCTAGGGTGAAATTTCCAGCTTTGTTGCTGCATCGAAGGGTGGAAAGTGATTCATTGACCTGGGAACCGCTTTCGGGCAGAGAGATGTTTTTAAACATAGTGATCAATAATGAATTGGGAAATCGATGTAGAAAGTGAATAAGGTGAGCGCCAGATTTGTTGGAAGGGCTGAGCGAGGGCGCAGTACCAGTGGGGAAAGAGAAGGGGTTTTACCGAGCGGGATTCAAGAGGATCAATGTCGGATTTGGGCGCCAGACATACGTGGAATGAGAGCGTAGTGTCGGGAAGATGAGCGGACGGGCGAGGTGCAGCTGGTTTGATAGAAAAATAGTCCAGTACAGGTTATTTCCACAGCACGAAATTGTTAACAGTTCCTGATGATCTGATACCAGCTATCAGCCCAGACACCTGATTCCAGTATAATCAGCACAATAATCCAGTGACAATGCCAGGGTTGGATATAAAAATTTCATTACAGATACAATGCAATTGCTGCAAGGCTGATCATTTAGACATTAAGGACATTCCATTATTCTACAATACATTCAGTACAAAGGATAATCCATCAACAATCCCAGGGATGGATATTCAAAGTACACTACATATATAATGTAACTCCAACAAGACTGAAAAAGCTGAGACAGGACATTCCGTCAATTGATAGAACAGAACAGGCAGCTGTGTAAAACACACATGGAGAAATGAAGTGCCCAGGACAGCAGCACAGTTAAGGCCGATTTCCACCATTAATAGCTGAGATAACGGCTTACCCGAAACTCCAAGGGCCGCAAGAACAGGATAATAAATATATTCTATCTGATATATTACTGAATATCCCATTTCAGTGAGAAGCAGTGACTTCTGTTGGCCTGGAAACCAGAGCTCCTGCAGGTACTGTGAGATGATTCATTCCAACGACCCCTAATTTATACAGGGCACAAGTCTCCACGGACACGGTTATACCCCTGATCATTGCTTTACAGTTACAGTCCCTTGAACAAACACATTACATCAGCAGCTTTGAATCCGATGTAAAGAATTACGTGGATATAACAGAAACATCTCAAAGTCCAGGGCATTACTTAATCAGACCACTCTCAGAAATAAATTTACAAGCTGTGCTCATACAGGACTGATCCAACAACAATTAGCGACTTCATTTACAGTTTTCATATCATTGCAATGGCCATGTTCAGTCCTGCCCATTCATTTATAAATGTTACCGATTTCACCGCAGTTAAACTGAATCCAAGAAGACAAACACACCATTTCTCTCTGCCCTGCAGTTTCCCATTTAAAATATGAATTTTGAGTCTCTGACAGAGTTAATGGTCATTTTCAGGATTGTAGCCGAGAAATGACTGTTGGTGATATTAGGGGACGGACACTGAACTTGCTTCATTGCCATTCCTCTCTCCATTGTTTTACTGCTGATGTTTCCCCGTTTATTCTACATTTGATTCATGGCTCCAGTAAAATTGGTGACGTGCAACTGAGCTGAGCTCATGACCCGATTTGATCCCTGTGCTTCCCTCACCCTTCCTTCCTCAGCATTCATTCCTTCCTCAGCCCATTGCCATTGAAACCCTCATCCATGCCTCTGTTCCCGCAGACTCCATTCCTCCAGTTCACTTCTGGCCGGGCACCCATTCTCCACCTTCGGACCTGCACCAGTTCCTGTTTGACATCACGGAACCTCACTGTCTCTCAGTTCCACATCGCCTTACAGTTGAAATTCTCAGTCTTGGGTTTAAATGTTTCCATGGCCCACCCATCCGTACTCCCGTCCACCCACCGCCTCCCCCCGACACATAACATGACAGAATCATGCTGCACAGAAGGTCATTCGACCCATCGTGCCTGTGATGGCTCTTCGAAAGAGATGTCTAATTAATCGCGTACCCCTACTCTTGTTCCATAGCCCTGCAATTGTCCCCAAACACCTGCATTGACCTCACCCGTGACCTCCACATTCATCTGACTCTGGCTATGTGGCTGGGACTACCCTCACTTGGTTCCAATCTCCTATCTGATCAGAGCCAGGAGAAGCTTCTCTTCCCACCCTATCACCGTTATATCTGATGACTCTAAATGTTCAATCCTTGGCTCCCTCCACTTCCTCATCTCCATGCTGCCCTATGGTCACATAGTCCACAGAGATGGACCAGCTTTCAGCTGCATGCTGACAAAACCAACGCCTCTCTTGACCCTTCCAATATCTTTGTGTTTTCAGGCCGACATCCTGTTTCAAATGAGACACAATTTCATCTAGTAACCATTCGGAAGTCATGATCTTTGGTCTCACAATCTCCACATCCTTTCACTGATTGCATCCCCATCCCGGGCTTTTGTCTGAGGCTAATCCCGACTGTTCTTAACTTCGATGTCCGATTCAACCCCGAGCTGACCTATCCTCTCCGTCACAAAGATCACCTACTTCCGCGCCCGTAATAATGACCGTTCCACCCGCCCTGCCCATCTGCTGCTGAAACCCTCAGACATGCCTTTTTAGTGTCTCCGGTAAACACACACATTACCAGCAGGCAGTGAATCGATCCCTTTAACCCGCTGTGTACAGCTCCAGTACAGGAGCTGGCACTGAGAAAGAGATGAGATGTGCAGTGATGACAAGAATGAATCCTTCCCTTTTACCCACTGTTTAATGTACATGTGCTGGAGCTGACGCTGATACACACACGGCCGTCGAGGACACCGAAGGAGATACAGACTGAGAGAGACATTTTATTTTCATGTAAATGCAGCGATTTTGATTCAAGTGCGGAACACAATTTTGAGTTTCTTCAGAGCCACCATTTTGTGTTAACAAAGCACTGGGACTTTTATTACACATTACTACTCCTCACTGAGAAAGACATACACTGTACAGAGGACCACGAAATACACAAAATCATTGAATGATAGAATCGTACAGCACAGGAGGAGGCCATTCAGCCCACTGTGCCTGTGCCGGCTCTTCAAAAGAGATATCCCATTCAATCCTACACCCCAACTTTGTCCCGGTAACCCTGCAAATTAATCCTCGACAAATACATGTCCAATCGCCTTTTGAAAGTTCCTATCGAATCTGCTCTCACTACACTTTCAGGTAATGCGTTATAGATCTTAACAACCACCTGCGTGAAAACATTTCTCCTAATTTCTGCTCTAGTTCTTTTGCCAATTATTTGAAATGTCTGACCTCTGGTTACCGAGCCATTTGCCAGAGGAAACAATTTCTCCCTATTGGCTCTATCAAAACCTTTCATTATTTTGAACACCTCTATTAAATCTCCCCTGAACCTTCTCTGCTAAAAGGAGAACAATCCCAGCTTCTCCAATCTCTCCACATAAATGAAGTCCCTCATCCCTGATATCTTGGTAAATCGCATCTGCACCCTCTCCAAGACCTTGGAATCCTTCCTGAAGTGTTGTGCCCAGAATTGACTACAATACTCCAGCTGATGCCTAACCTGTATTTTGCAAATGTCCAGCATGAATTCCTTGTTTTTGAATTCAATGTCGCTATTTACAAAGCCAAGTATCCCACATGCTTTCTTAGCCGCCTTGTCAACTTGCACTGCCACCTTCAAAGATTTATGTATACATTCTCCCCCCTCCCCCCCGCCACCCCCGACACCCGAGGTCCCTCTGCTCTTCCACCACAGTTAAAATAGTACCATGTGGATTGTACCGCCTCTCTGTGTTATTCCTCTCAAAGTGCATCACTTCACACTAACCTGCATTAAATTGCATCTGCCAGGTCAGAAATAGCAGAAGTAAAACACAAATGAAGATCGTGTTGTGTTTAAAAACTGGTGTTTTATTTTAAAATTTTGAAGAAAGGTTTCTCAAAACTACACCCCACATCACCCAATCAGAAAGCCAGACCCGACTAATCTACCGATCCGAGTTTGTACCAGTCCAATTCTGTTTCTCTTTCTCTCTCTCTCTCTCTCCCATACGAACATAAGAACATAAGAATAGGTGCAGGAGTAGGCTGTAGGGCCCCTCAAGCCTTCTCCACTATTCAATAAGATCATGGCTGGTCTTCTAACTCAACTCCACTATCCCGCACAATCCCCACATCCCTTGATTCCTTTCGTGCCCAAAAATCTATTGATCTCAGTCAACAACGGAGCATCGACAACCCTCTGTGGTAGAAAATTCCAAAGATTCACTCCCCTCTGAGTGAAAAAAATCTTTCCTTATCTTGGCCCTAAATGGCCGACCCTTTATTTTGAGACTAGACTCTCCAGCCAGGGGAAAACAGCCTCTCAGCCTCTAGCGTGTCAATTCCCCTCATAAACTTTTATGTTTCAATGAGATCACTACTTATTCGTCTAAAATCCAGAGACTATAGGTCCATTCTACTCAATCTCCACTCAAAGGACAACGTTTTCATCCCAGGAATCAATCCAGTGAACCTTCATTCCACCACTCTAAGGCAAGTATATCCTTCCTTAGATGAGGAGACCAAAACTGTTCACAGTACTCCCGATGCGGTCTCACCAGAGCCCTGTATCATTGCAGGATGTCCTCCTTACTCTCATACTCCAACTCCCTTGCATCATAGACTAACATACCATTTGCTTTCCAAATTGTTTGCTGTGCCTGCATGTTAACTTCCTGTGATTCGTATGCAAGGACACCTAAATCCTTCGGAATACCAGCATTTCTTCGTCTCTCGCCTTTTAAAACTATCCCATTTTCCTATCCTTACTACTAAAGTGGATAATTTCATTGTTTTTCACATTATTCTCCAGCTGCCAACTTCTCGCCAACTCACTTAACCGCTATATATCCATTTGCAGCGTCCATCTCACAGCTTACTTTCCCACCTTGCATTGTTTCATCACCAAACTTGAGTGCATTATATTCGGTCCCCTCATTTAAGTCATTGATATATATTGTAAACAGTTGAGGCCCAAGCACTGATCCTTTCGGCATCCCACTAGTTACAAACTGCCACGCGAAAATGAACAGTTTATTCCTACTCTCTGTTTTCTGTCAGTTAAACCAATCCTCAATCCAAGATAATATATTACCCCCAATCCCATGAGCTCTAATCTTATGTAACGACCTCTTGTGTGGCACTTATCGAATGCTTTTTTGAAAATCCAAATATACATCCATTGATTCCCCATATCTACCCTGCTAGGTACACCCTCACAAAACTCCAATAGATTTGTCAAACACCTTTCAGAAAACCGTGTTGACGCTGCCTAATCATGTTGTGATTTTCTAAGTGCCCGTTACTACGTCCCTATAATAGAATCCAGCATTTTACCAACTACAGTTGTCAGGCTAATGGCTCTATCGTTCCCTTTTTTCTCTCTCCTTCCTTTCTTTCATGGCGGGTTTACGTTTGCTACCTTCCAATCCACCGGGACCGTTCTAGAATCTACGAAATTCTGGAAGATCATAAACACTGCAGCCATCTCTTTTAAAACCCTGGGATGTAGGCTATCAGGTCAAAGGGATTTGTTGGTTGTTAGTCCCATTAATTTATCCAGTACTTTTTCTTTACAAATCTTAAATACTCTAAGTTCTTCACCCTTATTAGCCCCTTGGTTCCTAATGTTTTCGGTGTGTTTCTTGTGCCTTCGACTGAGAAGACAGATACAAATATTTGTTTAAGGTCTCTGCCATTTCATTACACCCCATCATACAGTCTCCTGTCTCTTCCTCTAAGAGGCCCACATATAATTTCGCCGAACTCTTCCTCTTTACATGCTTCTAACAGCTCTTACAATCTGTTTTCATATATCTTGCTGGTTCACTCAAATATTCAATTTTCTTTCTCTTTATCAATTTCTTGGTCATCCTTTGCTGATTTCTAAAAAAAAACCCAATCCTCGGGCTTACGAAACTTTTTGGCAACATTGTAAGCCTCTTCTTTTAATCAAAAGTTACCGTTAATTTCTCCAATGAGCCACGTGTGGATCACTTTACCGTGGAGTTTATATTCCTCAAGGGAATGTATATTCGTCGAGGATTATGAATTAATCCTTTAAATATTCATCATTGCTCATCAATATTCATATCTTTTCATCTCATTTCCGAATCCACCTTAGCCAACTCACGCCGATGCCTATATAATTGGCCTTATTTAAATTTAAGACCATTGTTTTGGACTGAAATTCATGGCTCCCAAACACAATATGACATTCTATCATATTACGATCACTCTTCCCCAGAGGATCATTTACTGTAAGATTACTAATTAACCCTGTCTCATTTCACAATACAAAATCTAAAATAGCCTGTCCCCTAGTTGGTTCAGGGAGGCAGGGATTAGCAGGAAGGATGTTTCCCCTGGCCGGGTGGTCCAGAACGAGGGGTCACAGTCTCAGGATATGGAGTAGGAGATTTAGGACAGAGATGAGGAGAAATTTCTTCAATCAGAGGGTGGTGAACCTGTGGAAATCTCTACCACAGGAGGCTGTGGAGGCCAATTCACTGGATACATTTAAGAAGGAGCTGGATAGATTTCTTGACACAAAAGGCATCAAGGGGTATGGGAAGAGAGCGGGAATATGGTATTGAGATAGAGGATTAGCCATGATCATATTGAATGGTGGAGCAGGCTCGAGGGTCCGAATGGCCTACCCCTGCTCCTATTTTGTATATTACTTTGTTCCTCGATATATTGGTCCAGAAAACTGTCTTGAATGCATTCCAAGAACTCGTGCTCCAAATTAGGTTTGCCAATTTGGTTTTCCAGTCTATATGAGGATTAAAGTCCCACACGATTATTGCATTACCCTTGTTATATGCTCCTCCAATTTGCAGATTTATACTCTGTGTAATACAATAACTGCTAGGGTGTCTACAAACTACTCCCACCAATATTTTCTGCCCCTTGTTATTTCTTAGCTCTAAAAACACTGATTCTACATCTTGATTTTCTGAACTAAGTTCCTTTCTCACTCCTGCCTTTATCTCATCCTTTATTTTGAAGGCTTACACAACCCCCCCAGCACCCACTCCTTTTCCATTTCGCCTATCTTATTGAAAAGTCAAGTGCTCTGGCATATTAAATTCCCAACCTTGGTCACCCTGCAACGATGACTCAGCAATGACTACTACCAGATCAAACCCATTTATCTCTATTTGCAACATCAATTCATCTATCTTGTTGTGAATATTTCGTGCATTTAAATATAGCGGCTTTAATTATAACTTTTTATTCTTTTTCCCTGATGTGACCTTAGTCAGTAATATTGAATGGGAGGAATCAGTGCAACAGGTATAGAGGGTACCAATTTCTTAAATTGCATTCAGGAGAACTTTTTTTACCAGTATGTAGCAAGCTGGACAAGAGAGGGGGCAGTTCTGGACTTCGTTTTAGGGAATGAAGCTGGGCAGGTGGAAGGAGTATCAGTGGGAGACCATTTTCGTGGTCGTGGTCTTTTTCAGTTAGATTTAGCGTATTTATGGATAAGGACAAAGATGGAAAAGGAATAAATGTTCTGAAAGGAGAAAGGACAATTTTACTAAGCTGAGATGTGATTTAGCAAAAGTGGACTGGAAACAGGTATTTGAAGATAAATCAGTGTCAGAGTATTGGGAGGCATTTAAGTGGGAGATAAGGAGGGTTCAGAGCAAATATGTTCGCACAAAGTAAAAGGATGACACTCCCAAACAAACAGCCTCCTGAATTTCAAGAAGCATACAGGGTAGGATAAGGCAAAAAAGTGAAGCTTATGTCAGATAACGAGAGTTCAAAACTGCAAAAAGCCGAGAGGAGTATCGAGAGTGCAGGGGTGAAATTAGAAAGGAAATTAAGGAAGCAAAGGGAATGCAAGGGAAAAATGTATTGGCGAGTGAAATCAAGGAAATCACAAGGTTGTTTCATAAATACATTAAGAGCAAGAGGATGATTAAGGAAAGAATAGGGCCAATTAGTCAACAAAAAGGTATCCTGTGTGTGGGGGCAAAAGACGTGGGTATGGTTCTTAAGGAGCACTGCGTCTGTCTTCACAAAACAGGCGGTCGATGCAGACATAAGAACATAAGAACATAAGAAATTGGAGCAGGAGTAGGCCAATCGGCCCCTCGAGCCTGCTCCGCCATTTAATAAGATCATGGCTGATCTGATCCCAACCACAAATCTAAAGAACACAAGAAGTCGGAGCAGGACCCGGCCACATAGCCCCTGGGCCCTCTCCGCCACCCACAGGGCATTGACCGATCCGAACTCAGCTTCATGTCCAATTTCCTGCCCGCTCCCCATAACCCCTAATTCCCTTTACTTCGAGGAAACTGTCTATTTCTGTTTTAAATTTATCTAATGATGTAGCTTCCACAGCTTCCTGGGGCAGCATATTCCACAGACCTACCACCCTCTGAGTGAAGAAGTTTCTCCTCATCTCAGTTTTGAAAGAGCAGCCCCTTATTCTAAGATTATGCCCCCTAGTTCTAGTTTCACCCATCTTTGGGAACATCCTTACTGCATCCACCCGATCAAGCCCCTTCACAATCTTATATGTTTCAATAAGATCGCCTCTCATTCTTCTGAACTCCAATGAGTAGAGTCCCAATCTACTCAACCTCTCCTCATATGTGCGCCCCCTCATCCCCGGGATTAACCGAGTGAACCTTCTTTGTACTGCCTCGAGAGCAAGTATGTCTTTTCTTAAGTATGGAGACCAAAACTGTATGCAGTATTCCAGGTGCGGTCTCACCAATACCTTATATAACTGCAGCAATACCTCCCTGTTTTTATATTCTATCCCCCTAGCAATAAAAGCCAACATTCCGTTGGCTTTCTTGATCACCTGCTGCACCTGCATACCAACTTTTTGATTTTCTTGCACTAGGACCCCCAGATCCCTTTGTACTGCAGTACTTTCCAGTCTCTCGCCATTAAGAAAATAACTTGCTCTCTGATTTTTCCTGCCAAAGTGCATAACCTCACATTTTCCAATATTATATTGCATCTGCCAAATCTCCGCCCACTCACCCAGCCTGTCTATATCCCCTTGCAGGTTTTTTATGTCCTCCTCACTCTCTACTTTCCCTCCCATCTTTGTATCATCTGCAAATTTTGATATGTTGCACTCGGTCCCCTCCTCCAAATCGTTAATATAGATTGTAAAGAGTTGGGGACCCAGCACCGACCCCTGTGGAACACCACTGGTTACTGGTTGCCAGTCCGAAAATGAACCATTTATCCCAACTCTCTGCTTCCTGTTTGATAACCAATCCTCCACCCATGCCAGAATATTACCCCCAATCCCGTGATTTTTTATCTTAAGTAATAATCTTTCATGTGGCACCTTGTCGAATGCCTTCTGGAAGTCTAAATACACTACGTCCACTGGTTCCCCTTTATCCACCCTATACGTTATATCCTCGAAGAACTCAAGCAAATTTGTCAGACATGACTTCCCCTTCATGAAGCCATGCTGACTTTGTCCTATTAAATTATGCTTATCTAAATGTTCCGTTACTGTCTCCTTAATAATAGACTCCAAAATTTTACCCACCACAGATGTTAAGCTAACTGGCCTATAATTTCCAGCCTTCTGCCTACTACCCTTTTTAAATAACGGTGTTACATTAGCAGTTTTCCAATCTGCCGGGACCTCTCCTGAGTCCAGGGAATTTTGGAAAACTATCACCAAAGCATCCACAATCCCTACTGCCACTTCCCTCAAGACCCTAGGATGGAAGCCATCAGGTCCAGGGGATTTATCCGCCTTGTGTCCCATTATTTTACTGAGTACCATCTCCTGAGTGATTTTAATCGTATTTAGCTCCTCCCCCCCGAGAGTCCCCTGTTTGTCCAGTGTTGGGATATTCTTAGTGTCCTCTACTGTAAAGACTGAAACAAAATATTTGTTCAGCATTTTTGCCATCTCCATGTTTCCCACCATTAATTTCCCGGTCTCATCCTCTAAGGGACCTATGTTTGCCTTAGCCACCCTTTTTCTTTTTATATAACTATAGAAACTCTTGCTATCTGTTTTTATATTTTTTGCTAATTTCTTTTCATAATCTAACTTCCCTTTCTTAATCAATCCTTTAGTTACTTTTTGCTGTCTTTTGAAGAATTCCCAATCTTCTATCCTCCCACTAAGTTTGGCTACCTTATATGTCCTTGTTTTTAGTCGGATACTATCCTTGATTTCTTTACTTAGCCACGGGTGGCTGTCATTTCTTTTACACCCTTTTTTCCTCAGTGGAATATATTTATTTTGAAAGTTGTAAAATAACTCCCTAAATGAACACCACTGCTCATGTACCGTCTTACCCTTTAATCTATTTTCCCAGTCCACTTTAATCAATTCCGCTCTCATACCATCATAGTCTCCTTTATTCAAGCTCAGTACGCTTGTTTGAGAATCAACCTTCTCACCCTCTAATTGGATATGGAATTCAACCATGTTGTGGTCGCTCGTTCCAAGGGGATCCTTAACTAGGACATTATTAATTAATCCTGACTCATTACACAGGACCAGGTCCAAGGTTGCCTGCCCCCTTGTAGGATCAGTTACATACTGCTCAAGAAATCCATCCCTGATGCACTCAATGAACTCGTCCTCAAGGCTGCTCTGCCCAATTTGATTTGTCCAGTTAATATGATAATTAAAATCCCCCATAATTATGGCTGTTCCCTTATTACATGCCCCGACTATCTCCTGATTAATACTTCTTCCAGCAGAGTTGCAACTATTAGGAGGCCTATATACTACGCCCACTAATGTTTTTTTTCCCTTATTATTCCTTATCTCCACCCAAACTGTTTCATTATCTTGATGCTTTGTCCCAATATCATTTCTCTGTATTACAGTGATTCCTTCCTTTATTAACATAGCCACCCCACCTCCCCTTCCTTCCTGCCTGTCCTTCCTGATTGTTAAATACCCTGGCATATTTAATTCCCAGTCGTTGTCACCCTGCAGCCATGTTTCTGTAATGGCCACAAGATCATACCCATACGTAGTTATTTGTGCCGTTAACTCGTCCATTTTATTACGAATGTTACGTGCATTCAGATAAAGAACTTTCAAATCTGTTTTGTGACGCTTAGTTCCTGCTTTTTCCTTTTTTAACACTTTACCTATTACTCCATACCTTCTGTCCCTTCCTGTTACGCTTTCCTCTCTCTCCCTGCTCAGGTTCCCAACCCCCTGCCACTTTAGTTTAAACCCTCCCCAACAGCACTAGCAAACACTCCTCCTAGGACAGCGGTCCCGGCCCTGCCCAGGTGCAGACCGTCCGGTTTGTACTGGTCCCACCTCCCCCAGAACCGTTTCCAGTGTCCCAGGAATTTGAATCCCTCCCCCTTGCACCATTCCTCTAGCCACGTATTCATTTGAAATATCCTCCTATTTCTACTCTGACTAGCACGTGGCACTGGCAGCAATCCTGAGATTACGACCTTTGAGGTCCTATTTTTTAATTTACCTCCTAACTCCCTATATTCTGCTTTTAGGACCTCATCCCCTTTTTTACCTATATCGTTGGTGCCTATGTGCACCACGACAGCTGGCTGTTCGCCCTCCCCCTCCAAAATGTTCTGTAGCCGCTCCGAGACATCCTTGATCCTTGCACCAGGGAGGCAACACACCATCCTGGAGTCTCGGTTGCGGCCGCAGAAACGCCTGTCTATTCCCCTTACAATTGAGTCCCCTATCACTATAGCTCTGCCACTCTTTTTCCTCCCAGCCTGTGCAGCAGAGCTACCCGTGGTGCCAGGAAGTTGGCTGCTGCTGCCTTCCCCTGATAAGTCATCCCCCCCAACAGCATCCAAAGTGGCATATCTGTTTGAGAGGGGGATGGCCACAGGGGACCCCTGCACTACCTGCCTGCATCTCTTACTCTTCCTGGTGGTCACCCATTCACTTCCTGCCTGTATACCCTTTACCTGCGGTGTGACCAACTCGCTAAACGTGCTATCCACGAGTTTCTCTGCATTGTAGTTAAGGAGGAGGATTGTTTTATATGGGATGCGATAAATATAGTGAGAAAGGAAATATTAAGGGGCTTAGTATCGTTTTAAGGAGGTAAATCGCCAGACCCAGATGAAATTTATCCCAGGCTGTTTAGAGAAACAAAGGAGGAAATAGCGGAGGCTCTGCCCATCATTTACCAATCCTCTTTGTCTACAGGTTTGGTGCTGGGGACTGGAGGGCTGCTGACGTTGCACCGTTGTTTATAAATGGAGAAGGAAAAAAATGATGAATTAGAGGCCAGTCACCCTAACCTCGGTGATGGGCAAATTATTGGAAAAAAGTTCTGATGGATATATAAATCGTCATTTAGAAGGCACGGATTAATCAAGGACCGTCAGCATGGATTTGTAAAGGAAGATTTGTCTGGCTAACTTCATTGCATTTTTTGAGGAGGTAACAAGGAAGGTTGATGAAGGTAGTGCGTTTGATGTATTCTACATGGATTTTAGCAAGGCAAGGTTCCACATGGCAGACTGATCAGAAATGTAAAAACCCATTGGATCGAAGGGAAAGTGGCAAGTTGGATCCAAAATTGGCTCAGTGGCAGGAAGCAAAGTGAAATGGTCGACGGGTCTGTTTGTGACTGGAAGACTGTTTCCAGTGGGGTTCCGCAGGGCTCAGTACTAGGTCCCTTGCTTTTTGTGATATACATCAATGATTTAGACTTAATGTTGGCGGCATGATTAAGAAGTTTGCAGTTGATACAAAAATTAGACGTGTGGTTGATAGTGAGGAAGAAATCTGTACACTGCAGGAAGGTATCAATGGACTGGTCAGGTGGGCAGAAAATTGGCAAATGGAATTCAATCCAGAGGAGTGTTAGGCAGTGCATTTGTGGAGGGCAAACAAGGCAAGGGAGTACACAATAAATGGTACGATACTGAGAGATGAAGAGGGACAGCGTGAACTTGGAGTGCATGTCCACAGATCCCTGAAGGTAGCTGGACAGGTAGATAAGGTGGTTGAGAAGGCATACGTAATGCTTTCCTTTATTAGACGAGGCATAGAATATAAAAGCAGAGATGTTATGCTTGAACTGTATAATACACTAATTAGGCCACAGCTTGAGTACTGCGCACAGTTCCAGTCACCACATTACAGGAAGGATGTAATTGCACTCGAGAGGAGCAGAGGCGATTTACGAGAATGTTGCCAGGAGTGGAGAATTTTAGCTGTGATGACAGAATTGATAGGCTGCGGTTGTTTTCCTTGGAACAGAGGAGGCTGAAGGGTTATTTCATTGAGGTGGACAAAATTACGAGGGGCCTGGATGGATTGGGATATGCAGGACCTATTTCAAATAACGGATGGGTCAGTAACCAGAGGGTATAGATTTAAAGTGATTGGTAGAAGGACTAGTGTGGAAATGAGGAAAAATGTTTTCACCCAGAGGTTGGTGGGGGTCTGGAACACACTGTCTGAAAGGGTGGTAGAGGCAGAAACCCCCAACTCATTTTAAAAATAACTGGATATGAACCTGAAGAGCCGTGACCTGCAGGGCTACGGACCAAATGCGAGAAAGTGAGATGAGGCTTGGTGGCTCATTCTTCAGCCGGCGATGACACGATGGGCCGAATGGCCTCCATCTGTGCCGCAAGTTTTCTTTGATTCTATGATTCTACAAGAGTCCACCATTTAAACATATTGGTGTTTACATTTGTTTTGGGTTTCAATAGAACAGGATATTGGGTCAGCTATAAAATGGGTGGTTCATCCGATCACACCCTGAATATCGGACCAGGTGTAAAACGGGCGTTCGATCTGATCACACCCTGAATATTGGGCCAGGTGAAAATGGGGAGTTGATCTCATCACACCCTGAATATCGGGCCAGGTGCAAAACAGGCGCTGATCCGGTCTCACCCTGAATATCGGGCCAGGTGTATAACGGATGGTCATTCTGATCACGCCCTGAATATTGGTCCAATTGTAAAAAGGGCAGTCGATCCAATCGCACCCTGAATATCGGGCAAGGTGTAGAATGAGCGGTCAATCCGTTCACACCCTGAATATCGGGCCAGGTGTAAAACGGGGAGTCGATCCGATCACATGCTGAATAACGGACCAGATGTAAAATGGGGAGTCAATCCGTTCACACCCTGAACATCGGGACAGTGGAAAACGGGTGGTTGATCTGATCACACTATGAATATCGGGCCAGGTGTAAAACAGGGAGTCAATCTGATCACACCCTGAATATCGGGCGAGGTGTACAACGGGCTGTCGATCCGATCTCGCTCGTTAGGAACTCCAGCCAACGATGAATTTCTATCCCATAATATTCCGAATACCGTTCGCACGGGACCTCGGTGGCGGTCTCCGTTAGGACATAGGAACGGGAGGAGGCCATTCAGCCCCTTGAGACTGTTCCAACATTCAAACAGATCATGGCTGATCTGTACATTAACTCCAATTACCCGTCTTGGCTTCGTAACCCTGAATACCCTTACCCAACTAAATATTATCAAACTCCGTTTTGAAATTTTCAATTGACCTCCAGCCTCAACAGCTCTCTGAGGGAGACAGTTCCAGATATCCATTACCCTTTGTGTGAAGAAGTGCTTCCTGGCATCACCCCTAGCTCTAATTTTAAGGTTATGCCTCAATTTTCTGGACTCTCCCACCAGCTGAAACAGTTTCCCCCTAAATACCCTGTCAAATCTTTTAATCATTGTGGTAATGTAGGAAACGCGCCAGCCAATTTGCACCCAGCAAGCTCCCACAAACTGAAATGAGAAAATCGGTATTAGTGATGTCGTTTGAGGGATATATATTGCCCAGGACACCGAGGAGAACTCCCCTGCACTTTTTCGAATGTTGCCGTGGGATCTTTTACATCTGCCTGAGAGTTTAAGTGGGCCCTCGGTTTAACGTGTCCGATGAAAGTCGGTATCTCCGATAGTACAGGTCAGCCTCAGCACTGCAAAGTAGCGTCAGCCTAGATTATGTGTTCAAGTCTCCGGAGTGGGACTAAAACTCCCAACCTTCTAACTCAGAAGCGAGACTGCTACCACTGAGGCATGGTTGACGCCCGAAAGAGGGAGAGGGAGGTGAAGGGGCATAGGTAGGGAATTCTGGGTCGTGGATGTGGCTGAAGACAAGTCTGTCAAAAGTAGGGCAAATGGACTGCGGATGCACAAGCAGCCAAAGGTGGAGGAGCAGAGTGTTTGGCATGGGCTCCAGGACTGGAGGAGGCGACAGAGATAGAGAGGGATGAGGGCCTCGTGGATTTAAGTGTAAGAAAGAATAAAAATAAACTACAAGCTTTGAAGAATGGAAGCCAATGCAGGTCAGCAAGCGAAGGTTGAGGATGGGCAGGTTCTGGAGATGGGGGTCAAAGGTCAGGACTTCCAAATTTTAAACTGGAGGAAATTGTGGCTTATCAAAAATCGAATGTCAGAAAAACATTAGAAGGGTAAAGAGAGGCAGTGCTTTTGTCAGCATATATCTAAACGCTGGTCCATGTCTGCGGACAGTGTCACCAAGGGGAAGCATGTACATGAGGAAGAAGAGGCAGCCAAGGATTGAACTTTTAGAGACATCAGATAGAACGGTGGGAAGCGGAGCTTCTCCTGGCTGTGATCAAATAGGTGAGTGCAACCAAGCGAGGGTAGTCCCACCATAAGAGGCCAAAGATCAACAAATGAGGAGGTCGCGGGTACGTTTCCTGTAGATGTGGAGGAGAGGGCGGAGATGGGGAGGGGTGGGCCATGGAAGGATTTAAACCCCAGGATGAACATTTTAAATGTTAGGCGATCGGGAATGAGGTGTCAGCGAGGGTCAGTGAGGCATAACAGGAACTGGTGCTGGTTGGAAGGTGGAGGTTGGGTGGCTGGCCAGGAGTGCATTGGAGGAATGGAGTCTGGTTGGTCAGAGGCATTGATGAGGGTTTCAATGGCAATGAGCTGAGGAAGGAATGGAGGCGAGTGAGGGAAGCACCGGGCCTTTGTGATGGAGGTCAAATCGAGTTATGAGCTCAGCTCGTGGATACACGGGAGCAATTTTACTGTCGCCGTCAACCAGTGTAATATAAACGGGTAAACATCTGCATTAAATTAACAGAGAGAGGAATTGCAATGGAGCTCGTTGAGTGTCCGACCAATAATATCACGCACAGTCATTTCTCGGCTGCAATCCTCAAGGTGGTCTTCAACTGTCTCCGTGTCAGAGACTCAATATTCATATTTTTACTGGGAAACTGCAGGAACGGAGTGAAACGGGTTTGCTTGTGTCCCTGGATTCAGTGTGCACGGTAAATTTTACACATGAATCGACAGGAGTGAACATGGTCAATGCAAATATATGAAAACTGTAATTGAAACCGCTCATTGTTGTTGGACCAGTCCTTTCTGAGCACAGCTTTGAACTTTATTCCTGAAAGAGATCCCATTACGATAATGCCCTGGACTTTGAGATGTTTGTGATATATCCATGTCATTATTTACGTTTGTAAAGAGTCGTACAACACCAGGGTATTGTCCAACAGCTTTATTAGAAATCACAACCTTTCGGAGCTTTCCTCCTTCGTCAGATGAGTGCAGGGTTCCATAACGGCACAGCATATATAGTCAGAGAACAATGCCCGGTGATTACAGATAATCGTTCCAACTGCCCGTTATCACACCTCGGCAGAGAGGTAATCACAGCAATCAAAGGAGTGGATGGTGTTCAGACAGGGGAACATTACATCCAAGACTAATAAATACACAAGCGGTCAAGAACACAAAGACAGAGAGAGAGAGAGAGAGACCCGAAAGGCAGAGAGGGAGAGAGAGAATGCCCTGCAGTATTAAAAACAGATAACTTTTTTTTCGCTGGTGGGGCTACATGTAGCGAGACATGAACCCAAGATCCCGGTTGAGGCCGTCCTCATGGGTGCGGAACTTGGCTATAAATTTCTGTTCGACGAATTTGCGTTGTCTTGTGTCTCGAAGGCCGCCTTGGAGAACGCTTACCCGAAGTTCGGAGGCTGAATGTCCTTGACTGCTGAAGTGTTCCCCGACTGGGAGGGAACCCTCCTGTTTGGCGATTGTTGCGCGGTGTCCGTTCATCCGTTGTCGCAGCGTCTGCATGGTCTCGCCGATGTACCATACTCCGGGGCATCCATTCCTGCATCGTATGAGGTAGACAACTTTGGCCGATTCACAGGAGTATGAACCGTGCACCTGGTGGGTGGTGTCCTCTCGTGTGATGGTGGTATCTGTGTCGATGATCTGACATGTCTTGCAGAGGTTACCGTGGCAGGGTTGTGTGGTGTCGTGGACGCTGTTCTCCTGAAAGCTGGGTAATTTGCTGCGAACGATGGTCTGTTTGAGGTTAGGTGGCTGTTTGAAGGCGAGTAGTGGAGGTGTGGGGATGGCCTTAGCGAGGTGTTCGTCGTCATCGATGACATGTTGAAGGCTGCGAAGAACATGGCGTAGTTGCTACCGCCTTCCATCGTCGGGACCCCCCTTGATACGTCGCCGATCCATCTGTAAACCAAGCATGTGGCTTTTCTTCTACGGTGAGTAGTTCATCTGGTGTGTCCCACGTGATCGGAGAGCGGACCAAAGGAAGGGGTGCTGGTACATTCTCTTCTTGTCCTGGGTATGCCTGTACCAGTTCGTGGAGGCGAGATACCCATTCCTTGCCTTTTGTGGCTCTATCACTAATGTACCATTTCCATTTCACTATGGAGCTTTGTTGGGCCTTTCCTACCTTATGAGACGTCTGCTCAGAGAGGACCCACGTTAGGATGGGTAATATGGTCGAAGGACCACCTTGTCACTGCCAATAATGCTTTCAGTTTCAACAAGTGCCCAATAGCACGCCAAAAGCTCTTTTTCAATGTGGGTGTATCATTGGGCGGCCTCTGGTAATTTGCGAGACCAAAATCCAAGTGGGGCTTGTCTTCCTGACTGACTCTGCCACAAGCTCCAAACGGCTACGAGTTCTACGACCGACACCAGGAGTTCCATGGGTGTTCCATCTACTCTAGGCACCAGGGGTAGGGCTTGTGCTACGGCCTCTTTAGCTGCTTCAAAGGCTGTTTGTTGTTTGGGGCCCCATTCGAAGACCGCCTTCTTCCGCGTGCAGGCGTAGATAAGTTGTAGCAGGGTGGTTAGGTGGTTATGTGCCTGCGCCAAAAGCCCAACAACCGGATAAACCTTTGCGCCATCCCCTTGTTACTGGGGGGCGCTAGGGCTGCTATTTTGCTCCGTACCGCTTCGGGTATCACCGATTCTCCTTTTACCCACTGGTTGCCCAGAAAAATCACACTCTGACTGGGTCCCTGTAATTTCTTGGTGCTGACAGTCCACTCTCGTTCAGATAAGTGTTCGATCATAACGCGGAGGGCTTCTTTGACCGCTTCTTCGAGTGTTCCCGTATCAGGATATCATCAATGTAATGTGCTACCTCAATGTCCGGAGCCAATGGGTAGTGTTCTATATCACGTGCGATCAGGCCGTGACACAGCGTGGGACTATGTCGATCACCTTGGGGCAAGCGGGTAAACGTATACTGGCGACCCGCCCATGAAAAGGCAAACTGATCGGTATGGAGAAGAAGGCGTTCGCCAAATCGATAACAGCATACCAACTTTGTTCGCCTTCTGAGAGGCGTTCTACTGCTGTGACAATATCAGGGACGGCACTGGCGAGTGGGGGGCGCCGCTTTATTTAACATGATGTAAGCAATGGTCATGCGCCAGCTGCCGTCCGGTTTGGTGACTGGCCATGTGGGGCTGTTATAGGGTGAAGTGGCTGGTCGGATGATACCTGCTGTCAAGAGGCCCTCCACCATCTCTGATATGGCTGCCTGCCCTCCCGGTATCCGATGTTGCTTTATGTTAATCACGTGCGTGGTCAGTGGGATCATCACTGATCCCATTTGGCCGCTCCTACCGTGACATCCACACGTCTTATCCCAAAGGAGAAGCGGCCCACTGGAGTATTGACGTGTAACCCTTGTAACAGATCCATGCCAATAATATTTCCTTTTACATTGGATATGAGGACAGGCACGAGCCTCGGCAGTCCGCCAGCCACGGCTATGTGTACGTTTGTTCGCACGGCTCTGGTTTCTGCCCCGCCGAAGCCATTGAGAATCCTGCGCGTACCCGTATGTTTCTCTGTGTTCCCGTGTATAATGGACACCTCGGCCCGGTGTCCAGTAAAGTCATATCATACTGTTTATTATTGCGTCGCCAACAAATGACGATGGGCACATGCGGCCGCAGGTCTCCCGTTCTGAAACTCCTCACTGTGACAGGATGAGACGGTCAGGGGAGGCCCGGCCACACCCCTATGTGAGGGGATTACTAACCCGCCACAAATGCTCCATTTCGTCCGGTGTGAGATAGAGGGTATATGTGGGAGCAAACGGGTTGGCGGGCGAGGGGTGTGCTTCGTCCGGCGGGCGAGGGGTGTGCTTCTCCGCATCGGACGAAGCTTGTTGCACCTGTGATTTACTTTGATCCTTACAGTGTTATCTGTCCAATAGTGGGGATTCCGTCTATGGCTGCCTTCTCGAACCCGGCTTTTAACAAGGCGGTGAACATTTTCTTCCTGGATTACTTTCCATTAGATCGTGACTCTTCCTGTCTTCTTGATTTCCCTGCTCTCTTGCCGTTTGTGCCCGCACTCCCCCTTGTCTTGTCCCTGTATCATTCACGTTACCTAACTGTTGCAACAGTAACACCACCTCTCCTATACGTTGCCCTATGGCCGGCCCGAGCAAGGCCAGCAGGGCTCCCCGTAGGTGGTACGGTCCACTTTGTAGGAGCCGGTTCCGCATACCAACCGTCAGGAGCTCCTGGTCTGGTCCCTGATATTGGGCACTGGAGATGCCGGTTTGCGCCGCTAGCTCTCGCAAACGGGACGCCGCGTCTTGCATGGAGTGCAAGGGTGTGTTATAATCGATCCAATCCATAGCACTGCTATGCTTGTTTTAGACAGCCAGTATCACCCACTGATGTATGGAGCTGTGCCCCTGGGTGTTACGGAGAATCACATTCATAGTGGGGTCTGTTGACAGGGCACCAGGCTGTTCTAATTCTTGGTCCGTGACGTCCCCGTCCTGGGCGCCTTGGTCCCATAGACGCACCAACCATGGCCCCCAAACTTTCACCATCTTTTTGTCGATACCATTCCCCCATTTCACGTAATTCACTGTGGGTGAAATCCCTGACCGTCTGCGTGTGCCCCGGCGGTCCCTGTTGTTTCATTTTGCGGGTGCGCAGCGGTCGGATCACAGGGTCGGCTTCTGTGTCCGTCCACCCTGTGTCCGATTCCGTAACAGAATCGGACACCCAGATGTCCCCATCTCAGGTGTCCGGGTCAAAACCATTGAACCCACAAAGGGCGCGCACCTTTGCGGGATCTATTCGCTTGTTTCTCTTTTTCACGCGTTTCATTTCTCGGACTGTCTCCCATCGACAGGCCAGGGCGGTTTGGTTGCTTTCCGCCCAGTTTGCCCTTTCCTGTGCCGTCCGAACGGCTTCACTCAAAGCACAGTTCTGTTTCTCGCCTAGTGCTGTGGTTATTAGGAATTGCACTCTCTCCTTCCTTAGTTGTTCTTTCTCTCGCTCTGTCTTACGGAGGCACGTCAAGAATATCCAACCCACTTGCTCTGTGCTCCCCTTTTTCTTGGGGAAGCCCGCTTCCTCCAATAGGTCGCACACAGCCAAGGGAATGCCCTTATGATTATCTTCCAACCTTTTATCCCAATAGAGCGGGGCAGTAATACTAGCCAAGCGGTTGGCGACTTTTCCCCAGCCGTCTGTGGTAGCCCACCCTGGGATTTCATAAGTTTCGGCTTCCGCCGTCTTTCCCTTTCGTCTGAACATATTGACCAGATCCTGCCGACTACGTCAAATGTACTGCTTTGTTTTAAACACAGGTTCTGGATCTGAGAAAATATAGTAGACAGTCGAAAATAAAAGGTATTACTTTATTGTAACACTTATAACATACAATTACTGTAAAAAACAAACAATCAATCACAAGCTCACGTCCGTCTGCCCGGCGGGGACCCCTGAAGTCGACAGCTGGTAATTGAGCCTGTAGATTTCCAAGGCACCGGATGCACTCCCAGTCCTCGGTGAAGTCCTCCGAGTCTGGAAAGTCCCTGATAGTTACACTCGGGCGGAAACAAGTGTACTTGTGGCGGACGGCCAGGTCAAACAGCTGGTGGCCTTGAGGCGTCTTGTGCGATGTCAACACGTTTAGCTGCTGACGAATCTTGTGATATGTCATACCGTTCACAGTTATGTTACAGGATATGACAGGCCAGAAATTTGGATCTTTAAAATTATTTTTGGTACATGTGCATTAGATTTCAGTGATTGGTGTCCCTCGTCACCCAAACCCCTTTCCTCCTCTCCAGTCCCTAGTTTCTCATCATCATGAAAATTCTCCTATTTCACTCCTGGTGCCTGCAATAGACGATCTTTTTACAACTGCCCACATGCTTACTGACCGGCTTTGCTTCCACTGTTCACTGTCCAGTAATGACAGACACGGTGAGACTGGATCTTTTGTTTTATATCTCAAAATATACTTTATTTCATAACATTTATTTATACACCCATTTCAATGTAAATATCATAGTTTCAATTGAAAATAATACAATACAGACCGTACGCACTACGATTCTATTATTACAATTCAACACACGGTGCATATCGTCTAATACATGCTGAACAATACAAGGTGAAATAACCTAACACGGTGGCCTTCCCCATGGAGCCTTTGCAGAGGTTGCACCTCGCTTCACTGTCTCCCTCAACACATACTCCAGGACCTTGGAGTGTACCAGTCAGCAACACACGGCCCTGGACAGCTCCTTCACCTGGAAGGCCAGCAGGTGTACCAAACGGTCTCCTTAACCGAGTTGATGATCTTCCAACAGCAATTGATATCTTTCTTGGTGTGCGTCCCGGGGAGCTACCCGTAATACGTAGCGTCCTGTGTTACGCAGCTGTTGGGGATGAAGCGGGTCAGATATCAACGCAACTCTCTCCAAACCTTCTGCGCGATGGTGCAGTCCAACTGGAGATGGTGTGTGGTCTTGTCTCCGTTGCAGCCTCGAGAGCAGCTCGTGGTGGCGCTGAGATGCCCTGTGCAGGAAAGACCGCACTGGGAGGGCCCTTCTCAATACCATCCAAGCCACATCCTGGTGCCTGTTTGGCTGTTCTGGTGATGAGACATTCCGCTAAATAGTTTGGACCCGTCTGGTCGGTAAACTGACCGATCGGATCCATTCTCTCCTTTCCCTGCAGGACCCGAAGAACGTTCCGTGCCGAACACTGTCTGACGGCCTTGTGGTCGAATGGGTTCCACTTCACGAACTTCTCCACCTGGGACAGGTGGTGGGGTAGGGTCCAGCTGGAATCAAACCCCAAACTCGCTCCATTTGATTACACGGCTGGCGGGTGTAACGGGCAGAGCTGCAGCGTTTCAATTTACACTCATCTGAAGTTTCCTTGAACCACCCCTTTATATAAATATCTTGGCTCAAGTTTGGAATCTGACTACTTTCTGTGCGATTTAAACATTTTTTGGATCCGGGTCAGTAAAAATTCTCCGACATCTTTTGCTCGAGGGTCTCGGTGGACAGGGCGGCCAATCAGTGATTCGGGCCAATCAGTGATTCGGACACTGGACACTTTTCCCTCTCTGATTCGGTCCTTTGTTTGGAAGAGTCCTGGACCGTGATGGGTGTAAACCTTAACCTTGTGACCTCCAATGATGTGGAGGAACTGAGGGAGTGCGCAAGACAATGGAAGGAACTGCCTCTCATTCTGTGTCGTTTAGCTCAGCTCCCTGGAGACGAGTCGATGTAAAATTAAAGGATTGGTCTTACCATGATGGACCCGCCCAAGCATGACGACGGAAATCTCTGATGGGGAAAGGCAAGCATCGGACCAGTAACAAGTCTAGTATTAAGTGTGGTGATGATATTGGTGCGGCTCTCTGGCCACAGCCGTTCAACCCCCTCCCGAAGTAGCCAATGCAGGGTAGCAGCAATTCCTGTACAGTCACACAATCCTGTCATGCACAGAGACAAGTGCAGGGAGGTCTCAACGGTGGACAATGGTAAGGAGGTGATAAACTTGACTTTATCCTGGTCCACAGACCGGGATCCTGTATCGAGGATGACTCCAAGGAACTTGACCTGAGGTATCATAAACGTTTTTTTATTTGTTCATGGGATGTGGGCGTCGCTGGCGAGGCCGGCATTTATTACCCATCCCTAATAGCCCTTGAGAATGTGCTGGTGAGCCGCCTTCTTGAACCGCTGCAGTCCGTGTGGTGAAGGTTCTCCCACAATGCTGTGAGGAAGGGAGTTCCAGGATTTTGTCCCAGCGACGATGAAGGAACGGCGATATATTTCCAAGTCGGGATGGTGTGTGGCTTGGAGGGGAACGTGCGGGTGGTGTTGTTCCCATTGCCTGCTGCTCTTGTCCGTCTAGGTGGTCGAGGTCGCGGGCTTGGGAGGTGCTGTCGAAGAAGCCTTGGCAAGTTGCTGCACTGCATCCTGGGATGGAACACACTGAAGCCATGGTGCGCCGGTGTTGAAGGAAGTGAATGTTTAGGGTGGTGGATGGTGTGCCAATCAAGCGGGCTGCTTTGTCATGGATGGTGTCGAGCTTCTTGAGTTTGTTGTAGCTGCACTCATCCAGGCAAGTGGAGATTATTCCATCACACTCCTGACTTGTGCCTTGTAGGTGGTGGAAAGGCTTTGGGGAGTCAGGGGGTGAATCACACGCCGCAGAATACTCAGCCTCTGACCTCCTCTTGTAGCCACAGTATTTATATGGCTGGTCCAGAAAAGTTTCTGGTCAATGGTGACCCCCAGGATGTTGACGGTGGGAGATTCGGCGATGGTAATGCCGTTGAATGTCGAAGGGAGGTGGTTAGACTCTCCCTTGTTGGAGATGGTCATTGCCTGGCACTTGTATGCCGCGAATATTACTTGCCACTTATTTGCCCAAGCCTGGATGTTCTCCAGGTCTTTCTGCAAGCGGGGACGGACTGCTTCATTATCTGAGGTGTTGCGAATGGAACTGAACTCTGTGCAAACATCAGCGAAAATCCCCATTTCTGACCTTAGGATGGAGGGAAGGTAATTGATGAAGCAGCTGAAGATGCTTGGGCCTGGGACACTGCCCCGAGGAACTCCTGCAGCAATGTCCTGCGGCTGAGATGATTGGCCTCCAACAACCACTACCATCTTCCTTTGTGCTAGGTACAACTCCAGGCACGATAGAGTTTTCCCCCTGATTCCCATTGACTTCAATTTTTCGAGGGCTCATTGGTGCCACACTCAGACAAATGCTGACTTGACGTCAGGGCAGTCACTCTCACCTCACCTCTGGAATTCAGCTCTTTTGTCCATGTTTGGACAAAGGCTGTAATGAGGTCTGGAGCCAAGTAGTCCTGGCGGAACCCAAACTGAGCATCGGTGAGCAGGTAATTGGTGAGTAAGTGCCGCTTGATAGCACTGTCGACGACACCTTCCATCACTTTGCTGATGATTGAGAGTGGACTGATGGGGCGGTAATTTGCCGGATTGGATTTGTCCTGCTTTTTGTGGACAGGACATACCTGGTCAATTTTCCGCATTGTCGGGTAGATGCCAGAGTTGTAGCTGTACTGGAACAGCTTGGCTAGAGGCGCGGCTAATTCTGGAGCACAAGTCTTCAGCACTATAGCTTTGTTATTTCCATTGCACTCAGCCGTTTCTTGGTATCACGTAGAGTGAATCGAATTGGCTGAAGACTGGCTTCTGTGATGCTGGGGATATCGGGAGGATGCCGAGATGGATCATCCACTTGGCACTTCTGGCTGAAGATGGTTGCAAACGCTTCAGTCTTGTCTTTTAAACTCACGTGCGGGACTCCGCCATCATTGAGGATGTGGATGTTTACAGAGCCTCCTCCTCCCGTTAATTGTTCAATTGTCCACCACCATTCACGACTGGATGTGGCAGGACTGCAAAGCTTGGATCTGATCCCTTGGTTGTGGAATCGCTAATCCCTGTCTGTGGCATGTTGCTTCCGCTGTTGAGCATGCATGTAGTCCTGAGTTGTAGCTTCACCAGGTCGGCAACTCATATTTACGTAAGCCTGGTGCTGCTCCTGGCATGCCCTTCTACACTGCTCATTGAACCAGGGTTGATCCCCTGGCTTGTTGGTAATGGTAGAGTGAGGAATATGCCGGGCCATGAGGTTACAGATTGTGCTGGAATAAAATTCTGCTGCTGCTGATGGCCCACAGCGCCTCATGGATGCCCAGTTTTGAGCTGTTTGATCTGTTCTGAATCTATCCCATTCAGCACGATGATAGTGCCACACAACTCGTTGGATGGTGTCCTCAGTGCGAAGACGGGACTTCATCTCCAAGAGGATTGTGAGGTGGTCACTCCTACCAATACTGTCATGGACAGGTGCATCTGCGACAGATAGATTGGTGAGGACGAGGTCGAGTAGGTTTTCCCTCATGTTGTTTCGCTCAACACCTGCCGCAGGTCCTGTCATGTCCTTCAGGATTCGGCCAGCTCGGTCAGTATTGGTGCAACCGAACTAATCTTGTTGTATAACATTGAAGTCCTTGCTACCCTCAGTGCTTCCTTCAAGTGGTGCTCAACATGGAGGAGGACTGATTCATCAGCTGAGGGAGGACGGTAGGTGGTAATCAGCAGGCGGTTTCCTTGCCAAGGTTTGACCTGATGACATGAGATCACATTGGGTCTCGACTCAATGTTGAGGATTCCCATTGCCACTCCCTCTGACTGTATATCATTGTACCTGGGACGTTAGCTGAAAGGTATGATTCTGTAAGTATGGCTATGTTAGGCTGTTGCTTGACCAGTCTGTGGGACAAGTCCCCAGATGTTATTGAGGAGGACTTTACAGAGTCGACTGGGCTTGGTTTGCATTTGTCGTGTCCGGTGCCCAGTTGTGCGTCCGGTTTTATTCTTATTATGACGTTTTTTTAAAGCGAGATTTTACAACTGAGTGGCTGGCTGGACCATTTCAGAGGGCAATTAAGAATCAACCATATTGCTCTGGGTCTTTTGTCACATATCGATCAGATCAGGTAAGGACGGCAGATTCCATTCCCGAAAATACATTAGTGAACCAGATGGGTTTTTACAACAAGCCGGTAGTTTCTTGGCCACCATTAGTGATACTAGTTTTTATTAAATTCCTGATTTTATTTGATTAATTGAATTTAAATTCTCCAGCTGCGGTGGCGGGATTTGCACTCATGGTTATTCGTCCAGGGTGTTGAATTACTAGTCCAGTAACATAACCACTATGCTTCCGTACCCGTCTGCAGCTGCAGTAACTGCAGCTTATTAACATTGACCTTACGTCGAGCGGACTCCAGTCGATGGAAAACCTCACACCATTCGCAGGTGCTCTTCCCGAGTCTCGGTATGTATTAGGATTTCATCCACATATTGGATGACAGCCCGGGGATTCATAGCCCCGGCAAAACTCCTTTCATGTGAGCTGGGAAAACAGCAATGCTGTTGTGGGATCCTTGAGGGAGGACGGTCCCAGTGTACTGCTGTCCTTCGAAAGTAAAGGCGAATTTGTACTGCGAATCAGGGTCGAGTGGAAGGATCCAGAACCCGTTCAAGGTATCTCTCACCGAATACCAGTAAGACCGATGGACGATTCAGGATATCTCTCACCGAATACCAGTAAGACCGATGGACGATTCAGGACATCACTCACCAAATACCAGTGAGACCGATGGACGATTCAGGTTATCACTCACCAAATACCAGTGAGACCGATGGACCATTCGGGATATCTCTCACGAAATACCAGTGAGACCGATGGACGATTCGGGATATCACTCACCAAATACCTGTGAGACAGATGGACGATTCGGGATATCGCTCTCCGAATACCAGTGAGACAGATGGACCATTCGGGATATCACTCACGAAATACTAGTGAGACCGATGGACCGTTCGAGATATCTCTCACCGAATATCTGTGATACCAATAGATCAGCTTGGCTAACATCTCTTGGTGTGAGGCCACAATAGGACTCATTGTTGGATTATATTCATTTCATTCCCTGTAATTATCAGTTGCTCACTGAGAGCCATTTGATTTACTATCCAGCCACAAAGGCGAGTAACCCACCAACAGACCATAATTTTCCTGAACACCCCTGGTGCTCTAAACTTGTTATTATCGCTTTTAAGCTCTCAAACGCATCTCTTTGATAGGAGTCCTGTCTCTATGGAGGGAGGTTATCTCCTTTTACCCGAATACACGGATCCATTCGCCCACATTCATGTCGGTGTTTGGCAAATCATGTCTGATGTCTTTCACACACCTGTCGAACCTTTGGATCAGAGACTTAGGGGGTAAATTCATCTTCACTGCTTGGGCGACTGATGGAGCAGAAATTAAAATCGGGCCGGCTCTATAAGGGGCGGGTGATCCGCTCGACCAGTTCAGTCCCCAGCCATGGTGAAAATTTCCCTTCACGTGTTGTGAACTGGTGCAGTTTGAGAAAATGGACCAGCGCATGCGAGTCGGAAATTGATACCAGGGATTAGGTCAGGGAAGGTGTGGCCGATTTGAAGTATCCCCGTCTGGCAGAAATGAGGTGATCGAGACTGGAAAATGGTCTCAGGTCATTTGCCGCCCATTTTAACGCCAGCAGTCCTGCCTCCATCGTGGGTAGGGTCCTGAGAAGAGCGGACGGAGCAACACCGACCTGTTTTGGTCAGGCCACGTATAATATGTAAATCAGAGTATTATGACGTACAAAGGACACCTTTTAATGTTGGTTACAAATGGGTGGAGGGGCCGCACTTTCGATGGGCATTGAGTGGTCTAGAACACTGAGAAGTTTCGTTTTAACTTATATTTTGTCGGGCAAGGAGGAGCAGGAGAGCTTTCCGTTGGCCTGCTGCGGCCCTGCAAATTTCTCGGCCTCTGATGGACTCAGAAATATTTCTGGAGGCATGCTTTAGATCTGTGGAACGAGGCCCAGCCTCATTTCCCATTAAACTCTCTGCAGTGAGTAAATATTGCTGCACAGCAGCTCAGAGAGGAAACGTTCTCCGGGACTCCCCACTGGAGTTTGAAATTACATTAATATTTCACCAGTTAGTAACGGTCCGGGTGTTGGTCCATTGTTATTCTGTTCTGGTCTAACCAAATGTCCCAATGAACAGGACGCTGTCTGACCATGACAGCTCACCCTCAGTCCATCCCCCCGGGCAGTGTGTGTGATGAGAAATAGTCATCAACCGAACAGGAGGATTTGTTTTTATTGATTTCAGGATTCAACATTTAATGTTGAAATCATATCATTTCCAGACTAATAACAGCAAACCATTCCATGTTAGAATCACACCTTGTATCATTTCACAACACCACATGTGTTGGGGTAAAATATAATTCCTGTCTGGTATTTGCAAATTTATTTTAAGTATTGTATTGATATCAGTTACTTTAGTGAACTCATTGATGTCAATGGATAGTAAAATCAGGCGCGGTGAATAACGGGCGCCCGATCAGCTACTGCCCGCCTTACTCCAAACATGAATGTCTCCTCTCATTGACTTTAATTTTGGATGAAAAGTCTTCAGATGTTTCTATGATTTAACTAGTGTAAAAATTAGATTCAGTGGGTATTTCACCCCGTTCTTCAGCTCCTCCCTAAATTTAGTCTGGGTCACAGCATAAATACATGTGTTGGTGGAGGAACTGAGAAGTTGAAGCATGTGTCCGGCTGCCTCAATGTCACCGGCCATATAGTACTAGGCGTTTGTTATACGAGCAGAGATAACATAAAAAGCGAGTGCGCTCCATAACAATATAAAACTGCCTGATATACTGAAGAGTAAAATGATGGATTTCCTTCGGTTCTCCATCTCTGGATCCTTGCGATTCTCTCCATTGTTGCGACCCCGGAGTCCCCGGCGGACTCGACTGGCCGCTAAAATGTGCCTGGCGGTGAGGACATTGAACAGCAAAATCAGAATGAATGGAAGACAAGGCACTAACACAATATTAAGCAGGTCAAACGTTGCCCATGCGGGTGAAGTGAAAAAGGTCGGTTTCCAGACACAACCCCGGGGTACATTGTCCATTATATATTCCGGGTCAAATACAAAGTACCAGGGAATGTTTAGTAAACAGCTCAGCACACTCACCACCCCGATAACAACAGCCGCCGTTTTCTCGGTGCAATATTTTGTTTTCAGCTTCTGACAACAAATGGCCACAAATCGATCAAAGGTGAAAACCACTGTGATCCAGACAGAGGCCGTTATGGCTGATAAAACCAGGGTGAGAATGAGGCGGCACACGGGGGTAATGGTCAAGAATGAAACTGGGAAATAAACATTAACAAAGCGCCACATTATGACATCAGTGATAACGACCAGGAGATCGGCCGCCGCCATTCCCACCAGGTAGCGAGTGATACATTTGGAGAGACCGCATTTTCCTCGGGACAGGATCACAATCGCCAACAAGTTAACTGTAAGAGAGCGAAACGGAAGCAGAACAATTAATGATCAAACCTGGAGTCAATGTTCTAGTTTGAGAGGATCTGGGGTGAAATTTCCAGCTTTATTGCTGCATCAAACGGTGGAAACTGATTCAATGTCCTGGGCAGCGCTTTTCTACTGCCCGGAAATCTGACCAATTCAAGCCGGATTTGAGCTCCAGATGGACTGGAAAGTGAGCGAGGGGCGGGAAATTGAGGGGACAGAGGGAGGTTCTGCTGGTTTGTTGTTCTTGGTTCAGAGAGCCAACAAGGACTGGCACAAAACGGGAAAGGCCGACATCCGCGGCGGTGTGTTTGAGGCTTCAGATTGGATTGGAAGAGGCAGCTGGATGCGAAGCCAGTGATTGAGATTTGGAGGGAGACAAGGGAAAGGACATGTCGGAGCTGGAGTGGAGTCAGGAGCTGATGGTTTGGGGAAACAAGTAAACTGAAGCAACGGATGAGGAGACAGAGGAATCATTGCAATGGGAGGAGAGGCTGGGATTCACAGGGAGAGACTGCAGCAGAGTGCTGGAGGAAATCTAATCTAAAGATCCCATTAACACAATCCAATCAATATCTTCAAAGTTTAATTTTTGTGGTTATTGTTGCCAGGGAACAGCTCGTTGGTTACATAATGTATTCAACAAATTCACTTTGCACATTCAATTAAAATTAAATTAAAATGCATTTAATAAATTAGCCTCGTTCTTTATTGAATGAAGCTGACCCATACCTTCTAGAATACAATATCCTAACAATTCAATGCGATCAAGAAATCAGTGATTTTATTCTTTAAATGTACTTCGATTGTTTTTATGTATTTAGTCACTAAACAGTAAAAGGAACATTCACCCAGACAGACTGAGGACCTGATAGTGATAAACACACCAGACGGGAGAACAATAAAACTCTCACAATCTGACAACATCCTAAAACACCTTCAAGTCACATTTCCTCTGAATAATCGTACTCGAAGTTTAAGCAGTTCGTTCCGATGAATTATTCACATCGTTGCCGCTCTATCTATCTCTCCATCTCTCTCTCTCGCTCTCATTAATTCCCTCTATATGTGTCTCTCTCTCTTCTCCCATTCCTTTTCCACCCCCTCTGGTTTTCCTTCTCAGTCGCGTTCTCTATCGCTCCTCTCGATCTCTCCGCACTCTCTCTACTCTTTCTCAATGCCCCTTTTCACATCCGAGTAAATCCGAACATCCTGCGCCTGCTTTCTTTTCACCAGCCTCGTGTTCCAACGATCCTATTCTCAGTGTCACTTTGTTAAATAGTTAAGCCTCTGTGAACAGTTTAATGTTTCGACAGATCATCTAAGTCTCCACCTATTCACCTACACTGTTCTCTTCATCTACAATACGTGGAATAAACAGAATAGAATGCCTCTTCCAGACGAACCTCACAAAAATTGAAATCCCTTCTACTGTAATTAAAAAGTACAGCGTTAGACGGCGGCATTGTTCAATTAACAAAACGCCAACATCACCCCTGCTACTTACGATTCACAGATCAATAGAAGGGCTCCTGATTCAAACAAGTAAAGTGCAAACTGATACAACATAACGTCAAACATTTCATTTTACAGAGAATCCATCCACAGTGAAACAGATGTGAAAGATTCAGCAGCAAACTCAGTTCAGTAGCCAGAACTCTGGAGCTGCGTCAGACACACACACAATAAAATAATATTCCATAACAGTGATAACCAATATATACGTTGAAATCCGAGTTAAACTGAACCATGTTATTGTGGAGGGATGGTATTGCGCTGCCTCATTGCAACACTGGGACCGTGAGCTGTATCATTCTCAATCACTGAAAATACATTGATGAAAAAAATTTTCCAGGACAGGTTAGTTCCACAACATGAAACTGTTAACAGCTCCTGATGGCCTGATACCAGTTCTCAGCCCAGACACCTGATTCCAATACATTCAGTACAGAGAATAATCCAGTAACAATGCCGGGGTTGGATAATCAAAGTTCATTACAGATATGATGCAGCTCTTACAAGACTGAAAGATTAGAGACTTTAAATATTCCATCATTAAACTTATAGAACAGAACAGGCGGCTTTGTAAAACATGGTGGGAGAAAAATAACTTGCCAATACAACAGCATAGTTAACACTGATTTACAATATTCACAGATGAGTTAACGGCTTACCAAGAACTCCAATGACTGCAAGAACAGGATAGTAGATGCGTTTTATTTGTAAAATTACTGGATATCCCATTTCTGTGAGAAGCAGTGACTTCTGTTGATCAGAAAACCGCAGCTCCGGCAGGCATTCTGAGCTGATACATTTCAACATGCCCTGATTTATACAGGGGAAACATCTCCACTGACACGGTTATACCCCTGATCATTGCTATTAGTTACAGTCACCTGAACAAACACATTACATCAGCGGCTTTGTCTCCAATGTAAATAATGACGTGGATATATCACAAACATCCCAAAGTCCAGGACAGTATCTTAATGAAACCTCTCTCAGGAATAAAGTTAAAAGCTGTGCTCAGAAAGGACTGGTCCAACAACAATGAGCGGCTTCATTTACAGTTTTAATATAATTGTATTGACCATTTTCACTCCTGCCGATTCTTTTTTTAATTTGACCAATTTCTCCGTGTGCACACTGAATCCAGGGACACAAACAGACCGGTTTCACTCTTTCCTGCATTTTCCCAGTTAAAATATGAATATTGAGTCTCTGACACGCGGACAGTTAAAGGCCACGTTGAGGATTGCAATCGAGAAATGACTGTGGATGATATTAGGGGTCGGACACTGAACGAGTTTCATTGTCATTACCTCTCCGTCATTTTACTGTAGATGTTTACCCATTTATTCCACATTGGTTGACGGTTCTAGTAAAATGGTTCTGGTGTAACAATGAGCTGAGCTCATGTCCCTATTGAACCTGCACCAAAGAGGCCCCATGTTCCTCTCACTCGTTTGCTTTCCATCCTCAGCCATTGCCATTGAAGTCCCCATTAATGTTTCTGTCCGCTCCAGACTGCATTTCTACAGCTCACTCCTGGCCGGTCACCCCACCTCCAGCTTCTATAATCGTGAGCTCCTACAAAACTCTGTTGCCCGTGTCCAAACAGCCGCGCCTCACTGACCCTCACTGGCTCCCAGTTCCATATCCCTTAAATTTGAAATTGGCATCCGAGGGTTTGAATTGCTCTCTGGCCCACGTCACCCCATCTCCATCTCCAAACCTTGGCTCCCTCTTCGTCCTCATCTACAGCTGCGCTTTGGTGACATTGTCCGCAGCCATGGGTCAGTTTTACGTTGACAAAACCACGACATCTTTTGACTCTTCCAATGACTTTGGGTTGTCAGATCGATATTCTGTTTTAGATTAGCAACAATTTCCTCCAGTTAAAAACAGGGGAGACATGATCTTTGACCCCACAATCTCCACATCCTTGCCACGGATTGCATCCCCACCCGTGGCTTTTTGATTGGTGAGTCCCTCACCATTCACCCAAACCCTTACTAACCTGCAGTGGATTCCAGCCTCCTAAGCCTGTAGTTTATTTTTATTGTTTCTTACACTTAAATCCACCAGAATCTCACTCATCGTTATTTCTCGAATCTCCTCCAGCCCTGCAACCCCTGCCAAACACTCTGTTCCTCCAGCTCTATCGGCTTGTGTATCCACAGTCTATTTGCCCGACGTTTGACAGCCGGACCTTCAGCCCAAGTTCCAAAATTCCCTCCCGAAGATACTCCATCTCTCTCACCCCCTTTCAGGTGTCAGCTATGGCTCAGTGGTAGCAGTCTCACTCCCAAGTTCGAAATTTGTGAGTTCAATTCCCACTACAGAGATTTAAACATAATCCATCGTGATACTTCTGTGCAGTATTGAAGGAGCGCTGGACTGTCGGAGGTGCCAACATTCGTATGGCACAAGAAATCGAGGGACAATCTGCCATCTCAGGTATGTGTAAATGATCCCATGGCACTATTCGAAGAAGAGCTGTGGAGTTCTCTCCGAGGTCCTTGTCAATATTTAGTCCCACACCATTATTGCTAATATCGATTTTCTGGTCATTTATCTCAGCAGTTTGTTGGAGCTTCCTGTGTGCAAATTGGCAGCTGCGATTCCAACAATACCAAACTGACTACACTTCCAAATGTACTTCGTTGATTGTTAGGCCTTTTGGGGCGTCCTGGGGTCCTGAAAGTCGCTAAATAAAGGCAAGTTTTTTCCTTCTTTCAGACCTTCCATGAAACCCATCTCTTGCTTCAGGCAAATGTCACCCTTCCTAATATCACCTTTGGCCAGGGTCCAGTTTTATCTCATTATACCTCAGTAAATGGCCTTACGATATTTATCTATAATAAGGGTGCTGTATAAATAAAATAGCTATGGTTATATTTTACCATCCTCAACTCTCTTCATCCAATTCCTGCCGGCATATAAATTCTCATCTCGTAAAGGAACCTTATCCCCTCCGTCTCACCATTTACGTCTCCTCCTTTTCCACCCTTCTGAAACCCACTCGATGACCAAGGTTTTCGCCCGTCTTCCTGATATCTTCTTATTCCTTTGGTGGCCGTCTTCACCCACTCCTCTGTGAATCCCCTTGAAAAGTTTATTACATTAATGGCGGTCTGTGAATGCGAGTTGTTGTTGACTTTCATTGGAATGTGTTCATTAGTTGTCCACTAAGAACATAAAAACATAAGAAATAGGAGCAGGAGTAGGCCATTTGGCCCACCAAGCCTGCTCCACCATTCAGTAAGATCATGGCTGATCTGATCCTAATCTCAAATCAATAGAACACAAGAAGTAGGAGCAGGAACCGGCCACTCAGCACATGGGCCCTCTCCGCCACCCACAGTGCCTTGACCGATCCGAACTCAGCTTCATGTCCAATTTCCTGCCCGCTCCCCGTAACCCCTAATTCCCTTTACTTCTAGGAAGCTGTCTATTTCTGTTTTAAATATATTTAATGATGTAGCTTCCACAGCTTCCCGGGGCAGCAAATTCCACAGACCTACTACCCTCTGAGTGAAGAAGTTTCTCCTCATCTCAGTTTTGAAAGAGCAGCCCCTTATTCTAAGATTATGCCCCCTAGTTCTCGTTTCACCCATTCCTTGGGAACATCCTTACCACATCCACCCGATCAAGCTCCTTCACAATCTTATATGTTTCAATAAGATCGCCTCTCATTCTTCTGAAATCCAAGAGTAGAGTCCCAATCTACTCAACCTCTGCTCATATGTCCACCCCCTCATCCCCGGGATTAGCCGAGTGAACCTTCTTTGCACTGCCTCGAGAGCAAGTATGTCTTTTCTTAAGCATGGACACCAAAACTGTATGCAGTATTCCAGGTGCCGTCTCACCAATACCTTATATAACTGCAGCAATACCTCCCTGTTTTTATATTCAATCCCCCTAGCAATAAAAGCCAACATTCCGTTGGCCTTCTTGATCACCTGCTGCACCTGCATACTAACTTTTTGATTTTCTTGCACTGGGACCCCCAGATCCCTTTGTACTGCAGTTCTTTCCAGTTTCTCGCCATTAAGATAATAACTAGCTCTCTGATTTTTCCTGCCAAAGTGCATAACCACACATTTTCCAATATTGTATTACATCTGCCAAATCTCCGCCCACTCACCCTGTATGTTTTTTATGGCCTCCTCACTCTCTACTTTCCCTCCCACCTTTGTATTATCTGCAAACTTTGATATGTTACACTCGGTCCCCTCCTCCAAATCGTTAATATAGATTGTAAAGAGTTGGGGACCCAGCACCGACCCCTGCGGAACACCACTGGCTAATGGTTGCCAGTCCGAGAATGAACCATTTATTCAAACTCTCTGCTTCCTGTTAGATAACCAATCCTCCACCCATGCCAGAATATTACCCCCAATCCAGTGATTCTTTATCTTGAGCAATAATACTTTATGTGACACCTTGTCGAATGCCTTCTCGTATTCTAAATACACTCCGTCCACTGGTTCCCCTTTATCCACCCTGTACGTTATGTCCTCAAAGAACTCAAGCAAATTTGTCAGACATGACTTCCCCTTCATAAAGCCATACTGACTTTGTCCTATTAAATTGTGCTAATCCAAATGTTCCACTACTGTCTCCTTCATAATAGACTCCAAAATTTTACCCACCACAGATGTTAGGCTAACTGGTCGATAATTTTCAGCCTTCTGCCTACTACCCTTTTTAAATAAGGGTGTTACATTAGCAGTTTTCCAATCTGCCGGGACCTTTGCCGAGTCCAGGCAATTTTGGAAAATTATTACGAAAGCATCCACAATCCCTGCTGCCACTTCCCTCAAGACCCTAGGATGTAAGCCATCGGGTCCAGGGGATTTATCCGCCTTGAGTCCCATGAATTTACTGAGTACCAAATCCTTAGTGATTTTAATCGTATTTAGCTCCTCCCCCCCTCGAGCACCCTGTTTGTCCAGTGTTGGGATATTCTTAGTGTCCTCTACCGTAAAGACTGAAACAAAATATTTGTTCAGCATTTTTGCCATCTCCATGTTTCCCACCATTAATTTCCCGGTCTCCTCCTCTAAGGGACCTACGTTTGCTTTAGCCACCATTTTTCTTTTTATTTAACAATAGAAACTCATGCGATCTGTTTTTATATTTTTTGCGAATTTATTTTTATAATCTATCTTCCCTTTCTTAATCAACCCTTTAGTTACTTTTTGCTGTCTTTTGAAGACTTCTCAATCTTCTATCCTCCCACTAAGTTTGAAACCTGTGGAATTCTCTACCACAGAAGGCTGTGGAGGCCAAGTCACTGAATATATTTGAGAAGGATATTTTTCTACATACAGAAGGCGTCAAAGCGTATGGAGAGGAAGCGGGAATATGGTATTGAGAGTGAGGGTCAGCCATGATCATATATAATGGCGGAGCAGGCTCGAAGGGCCGAATGGCCGACTCGTGATCCTATTTTCTCTTTTATTATCACTGGGCACGCGATCCAGCCCCGGGATGGGAGCCATTTCAAACGCGCGTGCGTGCTTCCATTTCTTTGTATCGTGTGCAGAGCGTTCGGTTTTTCTCGAGGAAATGAAACCCTTTCCTGTCCTTGTGTGCAAAGATGAGTTGAGGACAAGAAAATGTTTTCAAAATTCGAAACATGAAGCGTTTGGAAAAACGGGGGATTGAACCCGGGATCTCATACATGCAAAGCATGGGTTCTTCCACTGAGCTTCATCCCCACAGCAAAACCACTTCAAATTTAGAATTAAAAAGTCGGCTTTCCGCTCTGTCTCTCCCGGACAACGAGATGCCAAGTCGTCAAACTTGCTCCAAATGTTAAACCTCTGCTTCAGTTCACGGGGTTTCTGCTCCTCTTTACTTTGAACTTTCCAAAAAAAAGTTAGCGGAAATAAAAAGATACAATTGCCAATAGTCCATGACGAGGCTGACATCCAAACTCTGAATCATAACGTGAGATCAATGAATGACACAGCGTCAAACAAGAGCTGGGACTGCTCGCTCGATGTTGCACTGTCACACATTCCAGTCAGTTTGCGGCGGCGATGAGCTGAGCTGCTGAGGGGACCGTGAGATGAAGTCCTGCTCCGGGGCAATTTCATGCTTGTGGAGCCTCAGAAGATGGAACTCGCTGCGCTCAGAAAGCGCGATTCGCCTTTCCGTGCGCAATTCTGATGAAAAATAGCTTTGGAGATGCTGGAGATTGAACCCAGGACCTCATACATGCGAAGCATGCGCTCCACCACTGAGCTACATCCCCATATAGAATCAATTCCTACCCAAGGAAATAAGAACTGATTGTCCTCATTTTATGAGACCACCCATGGTGGGTCTGCCACGTGATAGATTATTTCCAGTTTCAAAGATTGGGGAGGAGCAGGGAACAGGCGTTTCGACGACACAGAGGTAAGAATAGTCTGGATGTTCGGCGGTTCTTCATTTCCCAGAGAGTAGTGAGTCTCTGGAATGCATTGCCGGCTGGTGTGGTGGGTGCTGACTCTCTGTATCCTGGGCTTAAAATCATCTCGTTTTCTGCTCCAACCAGACAATTAAAGGTGAAGAATGCGGACCTGATACAACTGTGGGTGAACGGAAGAAACCAGGCCTCGGCACTTAGTCTAATGAAAAAGCGGGAGTTGAGAAGAAAGGCTGAGAAAGTGTGGAGAGACTCCTTGAACCGTGCTGTAACCATCCTTCCGATTTCAGGGCGCATTTTTTCGAACGCTCCCGTTATCAATAACTTTGCTTACGGTTGGAAGGGAGTAGAAATTCTCAGGCACATTGTAGCAGTGGCCGGCAAGAATATTTCGAGTCCTCCAGCTTCAGAGGAGGGCAAGGTGAGGCGTGGAGAGCATTGAATCTCATTTCACTATAAAGGGCCAGGTGTGAGTTTGTGTTTAAAGATCACTTCAATAAAAAACACCTTGACGAGCTGATGTTACTGACGGACATGATGGTCAGGAAAAGACCAGCTGGTTCATTATTCCTGTCCCACATGCCCGGAGAATCATGACTGGACACTTCCTACCGACACGACCCGCCCCACCCACCGGAAACGGTTACAAACCTTGGAGCGGTTACAAACCGGAAAAAATACAGGGCCAATTTCTGGAAAATTCCTCCCCGACATCTTCAGGCGATCGAAACCAGTCCAGGACTTGAGAGTGACCATGTGCAGGTTAACTGTAAAAGCCACTCACCTTCTATATAATGCGATCTCTGCCCCAGTCAAGAACCGGTCCAGATCCCTCAAGAAGGCAGAGAGAGAGTCAGCGCCCACCACACCAGCCGTCAATGCATTCCAGAAACTCACTGATCGCTGGGAAATGAAGAACCACCTAACATCCAACTTATTCTTACCTCTGTGTACTCTAAACGCCTGTCAGCTGAATTCCAGCCTCTGAATCATAAAGTGAGTTGTGTGAATGACAGAGCGTCAAACAGGACCGAGAACTGGGAGTGCTCGCTCGACATTGCACCGTCACACATTCCGGTCAGTCGGTGGCTGCTATGAGCTGAGCTGCTGAGGCCACCGTGGGATGCAGTCCTTCTCCGGGACAATTTAATGCCTGTGGAGCCTCAGATGATTCATCGTTCCGTGGGCGGCGGGTGGGAGAGGGGGAAGAGACTCCTTGGTGTAAGATTAGGCATTTTCAGCATATGGAGCGTACATTCAGATTAGGAGTTTTCAAAATATAAACCATAGAAACCAGTCACGTTTACATTAGTCATCTTAATGCATAAACAACACCCGCTTATAAACATAATATCTCTGGGAATCGAAGGACAGTGGCTGAGGATCATGAAATGGCCGAGTTAAAACTTACCCAGAATACAGAAGGTCAGACTGAGCGAGGTAATGCTGAAAGCTGCTTATATTGCAGGGTTCAAGCATTTTGCTGAAGATAACAGGTGACATTGTGAATGTGTTGCTACTATGTTGAGAATATGTGGAGAATACGTTGAGAATATGTGGAGAATGTGTTGAGAATATGTTGAGAATATGTAGACTTTGGGCATGTTGAGGTCCAGGGATCTTGTGTCCGCACATACCATGAGCAGTTCTGATAGGAATGTGAATAACAAATAAAGATCAGGGAGAGTTTGCATGAAATGATTGGTGTTAACAATTCTAGTTTTACATTTGAGTTCATAGAAAGACAGGACGGCGAGAGAGAGAGAGAGAGAGAGAGACGGATAAGCAGCCATCTGAGGGTTACAGCTTCTATCCAAAGCAAGACTAACGGTTCGTATCGTGTCCTTCCTATTAATACTATGGCCTTAAACATTGTGTTTGTTGATACTTGCTTATATTCAGTAAAGGATTAATCGCAACCCATTGGTGTCTATTCTGAATCGATCTTATGAACTGGCCACTGCAGCATCGGACCTTGACATGAGATAATGTGGATTGAGTGAAACTAAGTACCTCGGATGGACAAGGTGCTAAACCCAGTCCATTAAGGTCGGAAAACCGTTTCGGCGGGAGCATGAGTTTTCCCTCCAATACAAACAGTAACCATGGGGGCTATCAGAGAAGCTTTCTTTTTGAAAAGAATATGAGCGTCGTGATGGGCAGAGAAGTCTGTTAAGAATTGTCCATGATGTGGAGATGCCGGTGATGGACAGGGGTGGATAAATGTAAGGAATCTTACAACACCAGATTATAGTCCAACAGTTTTATTTGAAAATCACAAGCTTTCGGAGGCTTTCTCCACCTGACGAAGGAGAAAGCCTCGCAAAGCTTGTGATTTTCAAATAAAACTGTTGGACTATAATCTGGTGTTGTAAGATTCCTAAGAATGGTCCAGGAGATAACAGGTATGGTTGAGACACAGACTGTGAGTTCGAGACATTGACTCAGTACAAAATGGGGTTAAGTAGCGAACAACAGAAATTGAAAATTGGTTTTGGAGAAAACAGGATAAATTAGGTTATCATATAATAAAGGAGAGAGGGGAAGATCCAATCCCTTTTGTAGTTACAAGCTACAGAAGTTCTTTTGTTTGCAGCGCACTGTTTCTTTAAAAGCCTGTGTGAATGTTTCGGTGCCACTGGCTGTGGTGAAACTCTCTGTTTCAACCTGCAGTGTAAAAATGGTACAAAGGTTTTGTTTAGCTGCGAAGGTTACCTTTTCTTCAATTATATTCAGTACATTTCACGCTTAATTGTAAAGGCGACTGAAGAAATAACAAAAAGAAAGGTAAAGTAATTTATTGGGTTTTTGTAAGCACGTGATATTTCTATAATATTATCTGTTTTATTGTGTTAAGTTTAAGATATTGCTGCATTAAATTGGAGATTCGCTTTGTGAACCGCCCTATCAACTTGCCCTGTCACCTTCAAATAGTTGTAAATGTGCACCCTCAGATCCCTCTGCTCTTGCACCCCATCAAAATAGTACAATTTCGATTCTACTGCTTCGACATGTGGTTCCTCCTAAAGTGAATCAATTCACACTGATCCGCATTAAATTGCAACTGCCAAGTGTCTTCCCATTTCGTCAGTCTGTCGATGTCCTGCTGAAGTCTGCTACTATCCTGCTCATTATTTATGTTTCTAATTTTGAATAGAATTGTGAAAACATCCTCTTGGACTCGCCCCACCTTGAAACACAAGGACAGGCAAGACATTCGTCACCTCGAGAAAACCTAATGCTCGGCACAGGATAGCATTCAATGGAAGAGCGCACGCTCCTTATCAATAGTTCCGAACCTAGGGCTGGATTGCGGGCCCAGTGAGAGATTATTCCATTTTGACAGATTGGGGAGGACCTGGGACAAGAGTTTCGACAACGCAGAGGTCGGAATAGGCTGGATGTTTGGCGGTTCTTCTTTTCCCAGTGAGTAGTGAGCCTCTTGAATTCGTTGCTGGCTGGTGGGGTGGGTGCTGACTCTCTGTCTGCCTTCTCCAGGGAACTGGACCCGTTTTTGGCTGTGGCAGAAGTCACAACATATCCAAGGTAAGAGGATTTAGATTTAACCTAGGTACAATCTATGTGATCTCCTGCACAGGCTTCGATTACCTGAGGGGGTCGGGGGTAATTTTCCAGTGTATCCTATCCCTTATAGGCCATGGATTTTTCTCAGGATCTTTGCCTCTCCCAGGAGATTCCATGGCTGCGGGCGGGAGGAGGGGGCGAAAGTGTCAGTAATGATGCTCCAGCCTCCACCAGTGAGAGGCAGGCTTGATGGACCATCTGGTCTTTCGCTGCCCGTCATTTCCGTTTGTTCGTCCACATCCCGCGCTCGTCGTGGTGTTTTCAATGAAACGATCTTCACACAAACCCACACCTGGGGCATGTCCTGCGTCTGTCTTTAGTGAAACAAGACTCAATGTCTTTGCTTCTCACGTTATTCTCCTCTGAAGCTCAAGGGCTCGAAATATTCTTGCAGGCCTCTGCTGCAATGTGCCTGAGAATTTCTAGTCCCGTCCAACCGTCCGCTAGGTGACTACGTGGCTGTTGTCCGCTTGGAGCACAAGAGGAGATGATTTTAAGCCCAGTAAATCATTGGGTCGTCCTAAGACAGTAAGCACCTAGTTCGTCTACCCTTGGTTATGGGTCTATTGGATTCGGGGCTGTAGCTCAGTGGTATGGCGCCTGCTTTGCGTCTATAAATTTCCGGTTCAATATCGAACATCTCCACCATTTATTTTCAACAGAATGTCCCACAGAAAGACGAATCGTGCTTTTAGAGGGAAGCGAGTTCCAACTTCTGAGACAAACATTCAATTGTCCCGAAGCAGGACTTCATCTCACGGTCCCGTCAGCAGCTCAGCTCATAACAGCCGCCGACTGACCAGAATTCAAAAGTTAAAGTGTTTGGGCATTGAACCTGAGACCTCATACACGCGAAGCAGGCTGATTATCATCTGAGCAACATCACCAGATAATAACGACCTCTCACCAAGTGTAAAAGGACTGAATGCCTCACTTTCCTAAGGCCACCCGAGGATTTACTGTGCTGAAAAGCATTTCCTCTTTTCAGATACTTGAGGTATGCGGACCTGATACTCGTATTTTAATTTCAGATTTTTTTTAAGCAATTCTATTTTGAATTAGTTGAAATTGAATTTTCCAACTATCGTGGTGGAGATTTGAATTACATGACTCTGGCTTACGAGTCCAGTAAACTGCCACATACGCTGGATTACTAGTCCACTATGCTACCGTAGCCGCTGGGCAAACAGAACAAACCAGGTCTCGTCACTCAGAAAAATGAGAAAGAAGAAAGTCTGGGAGAGAGGCGAGTCGCCTCGGGCTGTACCGACCATGATTTCTGTTTCCGGTCGCCGTTCTTCGAACTGCGCTCTGGACATTGCACCGTCACACATTCCGATCAGTCGGCGGCTGCTGTGAACTGAGCTGCTGAGGAGACCGTGAGATTGAATCCTGCTCTGGGGCAATTGAATGCTTGTGGAGCCTCAGAGGTTAGAATTCGCGGCACACCGAAATCAAGATTCGCCTTCCTGTGGGTAATTCTGGTGAAAAAATATCTTTGGGGATGCAACCCAGAACCTCATACATACAAAGCACGCGCAATATCACTGACCTACATTCCCAGATGGAAGGGAACGCCAACGAAGAGCTGATCTCCTTCATTTTATGAGGCCACATAAGGTTTTGTTTGGGCTTCAATTCGTCTCCTTTTCTGCTCCAACCAGACAATAAAACATGAAGTTTGCGGACCTGATATAATTATGGGTGAACAGAAGAAACCAGGCCTCAGCACTCAGAGCAATGAGAAAAGGGGCGTTGAGAAGAAATGCTGGGAGAGGGGGAGAGACTCCTTTGGCTGTGCTGTCACCATCCTTCCGATATCAGGGCACATTTTTCGAACGCTCCCGTTATCAGTCACTTTGCTTACGGTTGGACGGGACTAGAAATCCTCAGGCACATTGTGGCAGAGGGCGGCAAGGATATTTCGAGTCCCTGAGCTTCAGAGGAGGGTAAAGTGAGACACAGACAGCATTGAGAATAATTGCACTATAGACGGATGCAGGACTTGCCCCAGGTGTGATTTTGTGTTTAAAGATCACTTCACTGAAAGAACCTTGACGATCTGGGGCTACAGACGGACATGATGGTCAGGAAAAGACCAGTTGGTTCATCATTCCTGCCCCACATGCCTGGAGCATCGTGACCAGACACTTCCGACCCACACCACACGCCCCACCCACCGGAAACTTGTAATCTCCTGGGAGCGGCGACAAACTGGAAACAAATCCAACGCCAATAAGAAGGGGACATTCTGGGAAATTCCTCCCCGACTCCATCAGGCGATCGAATTGAGTCCAGTGGATCGCACTGACCATGTGTAGGTGAACTGTAAAACCACTCGCCTTCTATATGATGCGATCTCTACCTCAGTCAAAAACTGGTCCATGGCCCTCGAGAAGGCAAATTAAGAGTCAGCACCCACCACACCAGCCAGAAATGCATTCCAGAGACTCACTACTCTGTGGGAAAAGAAGAACCGCCTAACATCCAGACTATTCCTACCTCTGTGTAGTCTAAACGCCTGTCCGCTGCTCCTCCCCGATCTGTGAAACTGGGAATAATCTATTTCTTCAATCAGAGGGTGGTGAACCTGTGGAATTCTCTACCACAGAAGGCTGTGGAGGACAAGTCACTGAATATATATAAGAAAGACAGATTTCTACACACAGAAGGCATCAAAGCGTATGGAGAGAGAGCGGGAAAATGGTATTGAGATAGAGGATCAGCCATGATCATATATAATGGCGGAACAGGCTCGGAGGGCCGAATGGCCGATTCGTGATCCTATTTTTTCTGTTATTATCACTGTGCACGCGATCGAGTCCTGGGATGGGAGCCATTTCAAAGGCGCGTGCGTGCTTCCATTACATTGCATCGTGTGCAGAGCGTTCGGTTTTTCTCCAGGTCAAGAAACGTTTGCCTGTCTTGATGTGCGAAGGTGAGGTGAGGACAAGGGGGTCTTTTCAAAATTCAAAACATAAAGCGTTTGGAGAAGCTGGGAATTGAACCCGGGACCGCATACATGCCAATTATGCGCTCTACCACTGAGCTACGTCCCCCACGGCAAACTTTCCTCCACTTTAGAATAAACACTTGGCGTTCCGCTCTGTCTCTCAAGGACAAGGAGGTGCCCACTCGTTCCACGTGCTCACAATGTTCAACCTCTGCTTCAGTTCACCTGGTTTCTGCTCATCTTGACTTTGAAATTTCCAAAAAAAAAGTCAGCGGAAATAAAAAAAATAAAATTGCCAATAGTCAGTGACCATGCTGATATCCAATCTCTGAATCATAAAGTGAGATGGATGAATGACACAGTGTCAAACAAGAGCTGTGACTGCTCGCTGGACATAACACTGTCACACATTCCACTCAGCCGGCTGCTGCGATGAGCTGAGCTCCTGAGGGGACCGTGAGATGAAGTCCTGCTCCGGGACAATTTGATGCTTGTGGAGCCTCAGAAGTTGGAACTCGCTGCGCTCAGAAAGCGAGATTCGCTCTCCGTGAGTAATTCTGGTGAAAAAAATATTGTTGGAGATGCTGGGGGTTAAACCCACGCCCTCACATATGCGAAAAATGCGCTTGACCACTGAACGACATCCCCAGACAAAATCAACACCGACCCAAGGAAAGAAGAACTGATTGTTCTCACTTTATGAGGCCACCCAAGGCGGGCCGGCCAGGTGATCGATAATTTCCAGTTCCACAGATTGGGCAGGAGCAGGGTACAAGCGTTCAGACCACACAGAGGGAAGAATAGTTTGGATATTAGGCGGTTCTTCATTGCCCAGGGAGTAGTGAGTCCATGGAATGCATTGCAACCTGGTGTGGTGGGTGGCGACTCTCTGTATACTGGGCATAAAATCATCAAGTTTTCTGCTCCAAACAGATAATTAAAGATGAAGTATGCGGACCTGATGCAACTGTGGGTGAACGGAAGAAACCAGGCCTCGGCACTTAGTCCAATGAGAAAGCGAGAGTTAAGAAGAATGGCCGGAAAAGCGGGCAGAGACTCTTTGAACTGTGCTGTAACCATCCTTCCTATTTCAGGGCGCATTTTTCGAACGCTCCCGTTATCAGTCACTTTGCTTACGGTTAGACGGCTAGAAATGATCAGGCACATTATAGCAGAAGCAGGCAAGAATATTTCGAGTCCTCCAGCTTCCGAGGAGGGCAAGGTGAGGCATGGAGAGCATTGAGTCTCATTTCACTATCGAGGGCCAGGTGTGTGTTTGTGTTTAAAGATCAATTCACAAAAAACACCTTGACGATCTGAGGTTACTGACGGACATGATGATCAGGAAAAGACCAGGTGGTTCATCAATCCTGTCCCACATGCCTGGAGCATCCTGACTGGACACTTCCTACCGACACCACCCGCCCCACCCACCGGAAAAATGTAATCTCCTGGGAGCGGTGACAAACCAGATAAAAATACAGGGCCAATTTCAGGAAAATTCCTCCCCGACATCTTCAGGCGATCGAAACCAGTCCAGGACATGACACTGAGCATGCGGAGGTTAACTGTAAAACCATTCACCTTCCATATGGTGCGATCTCTGTCCCATTCAAAAAACAATCCCGATCCGTCGAGAAGGCAGAGAAAGACTCAGTGTCCACCACATCAGCCGGCAATGCATTCCAGAGGCTCACGACTCTCTGGGAAATGAAGAACCGCCTAACATCCAGCCTATTCTTACCTCTGTGTAGTCTAAACGCATTTCCGCTGAATTCCAGCCTCTGAATCATAAAGTGAGTTGTATGAATGACAGAGCGTCAAACAGGAACGAGAACTGGGATTGCTCGCTGGACATTGCACCGTCACACATTCCGGTCAGTCGGGGCCTGCAATGAGCTGAGCTGTTGAGGTGGCCGTGAGACGAAGTCCTGCTCCAGGCCAAATTAATGCTGTGGAGTCTCAGAAGATGCATCTTTCCCTGGGCGGCGGTTGGGAGATGGGGAAGAGGCTCCTTGGTGTAAGATGAGGCATTTTCAGCATATAGAGCCTACATTTAGATTAGGAGTTTTCAAAATAGTAACCACAGAAACCAATCACGTTCACACAAGGCATCTTAATACATAAACAGCACCCGCTTTTAAACATAAGACCGCTGGGAATCGAAGGATAGTCGCTGAGGATCATGAAATGGCCGAGTTAAAACTTACCCAGAATGCAGAAGATCAGACTGAGCGAGGTGATGCTGGAAACTGTTTACATTGCAGGGTTGAAGCATTTAGCAGAAGATAATCGGCGAAATTGAGAAAGTGTGGAGATTAAATAGAGAATGTGTTGAGAATATGTTGAGAATGTGTTGAGACTGTGTTTAGAATATGTAGAGAATATTTAGCGAATGTGTTGAGAATATGTAGAGGTTGGGCATGTTGAGATATACGGGTCTTAGGTCCGCACATATCATGAGCAGTTCTGATGAGGGGGGGGGGCGGGTCAAGGAAAGTAAATAACAAATAAAGATAAAGGAGAGTTTGCATGAAATGAGCGGTATAAAGAATTCTAGTTTACATTTGAATTTATAGAAGGACAGGACGGCGAGAGAGAGAGAGAGAGAGACGGATAAGCAGCAACCCGAGGGTTACAGCTTCTATCCAAAGCAAGACTGAAGGTTAGTATCGTGTCTTTCTTTGTAATACTATGGCCTTAAACATTGTGTGTGTTGATACTTGCTTCTATCCAATAAAGGATTAATCGCAACTTATTGTTGTCCAGTCTGAATCGATCTTATAAACTGGCGACTGCGGCGACGGACCTTGACATGAGATAATGTGGATTGAATGAAACTAAATGCCTCGGGACACGTTAACGTAGGAAAAACGTTTCGGCGGGAGCATGAGTTTTTCCCTCCAATACTAACAGTAGCCATGGGGACTATCATGGAAGCTTTTTGAAAGAAACTTAGCATCGTGATGTGCAGAGAAGTCTGTTCAGAATTGTCCAGGAGGTAACAGGTTTGTTTGAGACACAGAGTGTGAGCTTGAGACATTGACTCAGTAAACAATGGGGTTCAGTTGCGAACAACAGAAATTGAAAATCAGTTTGGGAGAAAACAGGATAAATTAGTTTATCATATAATAAAGAAGGAGAGAGGGGAAGATCCAATCCTTTTTTTAGTTACAAGCTACAAAAGTTATTTTGTTTGCAGCGCACTGTTTCTTTAAAAGCCTGTGTGAATGTTTCGGTGCCACTGTCTGTGGCGAAACTCTCTTTTTCAGCCTGCAGTGTAAGAATGGTACAAAGATTTTGTTTAGCTGCGAAGGCTATCTTTTCTTCAATTATATTTTTAAGCTCAATTGGAAAGGCGACTGAAGAAACAACAAAAAGAGAGGTAAAGTAACTTATTGGGTTTTTGTAAGCACGTGTTTTCTATAATATTATCTGTTTTATTGTGTTAAGTTTAAGATATTGCTGAACTAAATTGCAGATACTGAGATTAACTAATCGAATAAATTATGAAAACCAGACTTTTATTGGGGCCAAGGTGAAATTCTGATCATTGTAAATTATGTGAGAGTCTTTAGTTCCAGACATGAGATTATCACATTAAAAGCAATTGGCATTTTTGAATTTCTGACAAATGCCAAGGTGTTAATTATTTGAGGTGGATAAGGAGTTAATGTTGAGTGTAATTAGTAGGCACAAGGGCAGGTACAACCCACTCTCTTTGAAAAGAGATGTATGAACTAAAATGCTGTCTTCCCTGACAGGAATATGTATAAAGTTAATCGTGATGTTATTAAAGATTTCTGCTTGTTTTAGCAGATTTTCAATTCCTAAGGAAAAAAAGTTTGGTTAAAAAAAAGTCTGTGCTTTCACGGCTCATGTATTGAAAATTGGAAGTCAAAATAAGCTAACATTTATTTTCCAGAATGTAATTGTGTTAGGATCTTTGTGCAAGTTATTATTGCTTAATGGCACAAATATATGGTTGGGGGTCGGGGGAGAAGTAAAATAGAATTTTATTCTTTTTCATTCAGCTCAGTTTTTTCAGTTGATTTGAAAGCAGCGTGACGCAAGCTGCGTGAGTCTGACGATATCTGGTTCCGCCTTCTTTTCACTGCAGAGAAGTTAACCCCTTCCACAGGCAGCTGATTCAGATTTTTTTCTGGTATCAGATTAACTCTGCCTAAATATTCACTGAGCAGCAACTTTTCTATTGCAGAATGTAAACATATATCAGGCATGTTTAAGTTTCTTAATTTGCATGGATATTTCCCCACGTTGATGGAAGGAGATCAGGAATTGACAAATGCATGTTATGCAATTCACCTCTTGGGTTCTCAAGAACAACCACAGTGGATTTTCTGTTTTCTTCTTTTGAAACTGGTGAACATGGTTTTCGGAACCGAATGTGTGTTGATGGTGCAGGATGACCGAGAGTGGCTCTTTGACATAAAAGTGGCCTCACAGAGTTGCGGAGCAACCTTTGCTGGAAAAACGTAGTTGCAGTAGGAGATCCGTTAGTGTTAAGAATTTAAGACCTCATCGGCAGATATCGGCAGATATCGAATGTCACAGCGTTGTGAAGATTTGGTCCAAAACTTTGCCTCTCAAAGGCTCGGATTTAACCCATTCAGGGTTATTTATTATCATCCGGGACAGAGTGTTCGAGGGGGTGGAAATATGAGAGTTATCTCCAAAAGTAATTGCAAGCACTGTTGGATAACAAACATCCTTCCTGTTTCAGGTCCCCTTTTTCGAACGCTACCCTTATCAGTCAGGAAACACTCAGTTGGACGCGATTAGAAATACACAGGCGCATTGTAGCAGAGGCCTGTAAGAATATTTTGAGTCCTTGAATTTCAGAAGAGGGCCTCATAAGGCGAAGAGAGAACTGGGTCTCAATTCACTAAAGACGGATTTAGGACATGTCCCAAATATGGGTTTGTGTTTCAAGATCGTTTCACTGAAAACATCTTGACGAGATGGGGTTGGGGGCCATTGAAACGACGCGTGCGCTCTCCTTTTGAATTTTGTCCTATGCGGAGCATTAGATTTTTCTCGAGGTAAAGAAAGTCTTGCCTGTCCTTGTGTCTAAAGGCGAGGCGAGTCGAAGGGGATCTTTCGAAAACTCGAAGCAGAAGTGAAGAGAGATGCCCGGAATAGAACACAAACCTGCGCACATGCGCTTCATCACTGAGCTACAGTCACATTCGTGAATAAGCTCCAGTTGAGCAACAAGGCGTGTTTTCCCCTTTGTCTCTCCCGGACAACCAGCTCTCACGGGTGCTTGTTGGCGACGTAAGAATCTCGATTAGCTTTCAATGCAGCATTGGTGGATCAGTGGTAGAATTTTAGCTTATCACGCGAGTGATCTGGGTTCGATTCCCGGCCGAAGCAGCTTCAATTTTATTTTAGATCTATAATTGACTAACATCACTCAACCTCGCTTAGAGCTAAAATTCACTAAGTGACTGGGATTGATTTTAAGCACTTAATTTGTATTATGTAACTATTCTCCCCGCATCGTATTTTACAAACATACAAACATACGAACAATGACAGACAGGAAAGGACCCTGTGGTCGATCCAGCCTGTCTCATGCAATTTCATGCTTTGTGTTTCATACAATTTATACTCCCAATCCCACCCAAAACGATGCGATCTCCTGCGGCAGGGGAAAAAACAGGTAAAAACCCATACCAATTGGGGGGAATCTGGGAATTTCCTCTCTGACCACTTTAAGAGATCGGAACTGGACCAGAAGATCATTCTGGCCCTGATAATGTTATGCATTGCCTCCCTTTTGTATGCGGTGATCTCCATCCCTGGCAGAAACAGGTCCAACACTCGCTTGAAATATTGCTGAAGAAATGATCAATTTATATTATGTAACTATCCCTCACTCAGTGCATTTTGCTGGAGAAATAATCAATTTATATTATGTAACTATCCTCCAAACACTGCATTTTACTGGAGACATAAACAATTTGTATTATGTAACTATCCTCCACTCACAGAATCTTGCTGGAGAAACAATCCTGCTTTGATTCGGAGATATTGCTGTAGTCTCGGTCATGAGTTCTGTTTGCTGCAGTGCGTAGAAACTCTGTACAAATAGCATGTCTGCTGTCGTGCTTAGTATTTGCTGAGTGAATAGACGGTTTCTCTCGTCGTGGCTATGTGTTGCACCAAGGACAGCCCAGAGTGTGTCGCTCTTGCAGTAAACCCGGCCAAGGGGTGGCCTGCTGCACGGCAGTGATCTGCTGCATGGAAAGCCACCAGATACTGGACTGTGAGGAGGCCAAGTGCTGCAACTTTTGCGGAGAGGCTGTTCAGCTGTACAAGACATGTCCTAACCGCAGACACAGCTACACACAGGCAGTGAGGGGCGAGGTGATGCAGGACCAGAGAGCAGCAGTCGCGACTGCTCCAGAGGAGGCCAGACCTCCCTCCCAACGCTGTGGACCACCGTGAAAGAGCCAAAGACCAGGAGGAGGACAAAAAGCAGCAAGGGAGCGCCGGGGAAACTAGCCAGAAGGTCGACACTCAACCCCGAGACTATCCATGAGAATACAGAGCCAATGGAAGGTGAGACAGGGCACGGTCGGGCGGGTGGAAAGATGGACCACGCAGGAAAAGAAAAAGAGGAAGTTCAGTAGGAGCAAAGGTGGGAATTGTAGCAAGAGGCGCTTAGAGTCCTCTGGGGCACAGGGAGAAGTGACACAGACAGCACGCTCCAGCTCCAGGGACTCGGGAGCAGTAACACCCCACTCTGGGGCACCGGGAGAAACGACGCGGAGAACGAACAACCAGCGAGATCCAAGGAGGCGAATCCGGTCGTGGATCTCAGGATGACATCGCTCCACGTGACCCCACTGGTGACCCGCGAGCCCAGACAATGTCCCAAGGGAGGACAGGCCTCATCCTCAGACAAAGGACAGTCCAGCAGTTCGTGCACACCATGCAAATGCAGAATCTGGGCCAAGAGATGGAAACGGAGGGGAACGTCGAAAGCGGACTGATGCAATTGTAGGACCTTAATTTTGTCCCCTTTGCATTTTTAAAATGGCTTTACAAGTCGCATCAATCAACGTGCATAGTGTTAAATCGACTAGGCAATGTTCCGGAACTCTGAACAACCTGTCCAGGGTCAAGAGGGACGTGCAGTACTTGCAGGAGTGCGGGATGCAGAACCTCAGCAACTACCGGCAGTGGTCACTCATGTGGATCCAGAGGCTGTGGATCTGGTCGAGAGGCAACGAAAATCTTTCCTCGGGCCTGGGAATTCTACTGCGAGCTGGCCAATTCACCATCACGGAGGTTAAGGAGGTGGCGGGAGGCCAGCAGCTCGCAGCAGACGTTCTCTATTAGAAAACCCCGGTCCGACTGATCAATGTGTACGCCGCGGTCCTCAGGAGCGGGAGGCTGGATGTCTTTCAGCATCTCCCGATGCGAGTGGCGACCTCCAGGCCAGCTGTTCTCGCCTTAGACTCCAATGCATCATCGATGCGGCTGGACGATCCAGCAGGGGCAACAGAATACGGGACACCACATTCTAACTCCTGATGGAGGCAGTGAAATACACAAAGCATCGTGACATCTCCATCAACCCTGCAGACGGAGCACCGCGTCAATACACCTGGTCCAGACGGGGATGTGTCCGTCCGTTCCAAGATGAACTTCCTATTTGTGTCAAGGTCAGAGCTTGGCATTTGTATATTTGGGATTCACACATATCCCGAGGAAAACACACACAAAAGTGGCCATCAGGATCACAGCGGCGTTGGGGACACCCTTCCCCACTTTGCCTGGGGGCTTGTACATTATCTCCCGGCGGAAGTGATCGATCTTGGACCTCCAGAGAAAGTGGAAGATAGCTCTGGTGACTATGACGGCGGATCAGCAGGTAATGGGCCAGACCCTGGCCACGTAGAGCAATACTGCGAGTATCTGACAGCTTATCACTAGGTTCCTGCCGGTTATGGAGAGGGAGCGCCCCACCCACATAACAAGCATGGTCGTGGCTTGCTCAAGGTCAGATCCACCGACGTCCAGCCGGTGTTCCTCTCTGACCACTGCCTCCTACTGGCGGAATGTCAATCGCAGGATGACCAGAGGGCGGGTCGTGAGACCTGGAATCTGAACGTGAGACTTTTGACCCCAGAGAACATCGATGAACTAATGAGTGATTACACAGGTTGGAGGACCGTGAAACCGCTCATCGACTCTACGGTGCACTGGTGGGAAGAAATCGAGGCCAACATCGAGAGCTTCTTCATCCTCAAAGGTGTTCAGAAGGCGATAGAGAGACAAAGCGAATTTAGAAAAATGTCGACTACAAGATTCTGTCCAAGGTCATCGCCAACAGGCTCGAGTCTTCCCTGGATCTGGTGAACCACTCGGATCAGACGTGTACTGTACCCTGCAGGATGATCTCAGACAGCCTTGCGCTGCTTAGGGGTTTGATCGCCTACATGCAGGACATGGGGGTGACCACTTGCCTCGTCAGCCTGGACAAGGAGAAGGCCTTCGACAGAATATCCCACACGTACATGATGGACGTGCTCTCCAAAATGAGTTTTGTGGAGCGAATTTGCGATTTGATCCGACTGCACTCTGCGGACATCTGTAGCGCAGTCCTAATCAATAGATGGGAATTGAAGAGCGTTCCAACCAGACCTGGAGTCAGGCCGGGCTGCCCTCACTCCGTTGTCTTGTTCATGTGTTGTATCGAGCCATTTCCCACGTCCATCGGGATGGTGGCAGATATCAAGGGGGTGATGATCCCATGCAGCGGAGCCTCTCAGGTTAAGGCTTCCCTGTGCGTGGACGATGTCAGCGTCTTCTGCTCCGACCAGCAGTCGTTTCACAGACTGATGGGCTTCTGCTACCGTTTCGATCTGGCCTCGGGGGCTGGAGTGAACCATAGTAAGAGTGAGTCCATATTCTTTGGCAGGTGGGAGGTCCGGTCCTTTGTCCCCTTCACCGTCAGGCCCGACTACCTGAAGGTGCTGGGGATCCGGTTCGGGGGACCCCTGGCTTGCACCAAAACTGGGAGGAGCAGGTCGCCAAGGCCAAACAGAAGCTTGGAAAGTGAGTGAGCCGCTCCCTCTCCATAACCGGCAGGAACCTGGTGATAAGGTGTGAGTTTGTGTTGCTCCACGTGGTCAGGATCTGCCCCATTCCCCGCCGATCCGCCGTCACAGTCACCAGAGCTATCTTCCACTTCGCCTGCAGGTCCAAGGTAGAATGCATCTGCAGGGACACCGTGTACAAGCTCCCAGACAAAGGGGGGAAGGGAGTCCCCAATGCCGCTCTGACCCTAATGGCCACTTTTGTGTGTGGCTGCCTCATGATGTGCATAGAGCCACAATACGAAACATCAAGTGTCACTACGTGTTGAGTTTCTACCTGTCCATAAGAACATTAGAAATTTGAGCAGGAGTAGGCCATACGGCCCCTCGAGCCCGCTCCGCCATTAAATCGATCATGGCTGATCTTCGACCTCAACTCCACTTTCCCGCCCGATCCCAATATCCCTTGATTCCCCCAGAGTCCAAAAGTCTATCGATCTCATCTTTGAACATATTCAATGATACTGCATCCACCGCCCTATGGGGTAGAGAATTCAAAAATTGACAACCCTCTGTGTGAAGAAATTCCTCTTCATCTCAGTCTTAAATGGCCGACACTTTATCCTGAGATTGTGCCCCCTAGTTCGAGACTCTCCAGCGAGGGAAACAATCTCTCACATCTAACCTGTCAAGCACCCTTATAATCTTACATGTTTCATTGATGTGGAGATGCCGGTGATGGACTAGGGTTGACAATTGTAAACAATTTTACAACACCAAGTTATAGTCCAGCAATTTTATTTTAAATTCACAAGCTTTCGGAGGCTTCCTCCTTCGTCAGGTGAACGATGTGAAAATGAAATCCTCGAAATGAAATCGCATTTATAATTCACAGAACAATGCTTGGTGAGTACAGACAGTTTTTTCAACTGCCCGTTGCCAAGGCAATCAGTGTGCAGACAGACAGGTGTTACCTGCCAGGTCTCACAGAATATACAAATCACCAAAAAAAAACAACAAACAAAAAAAAACAGAGATAGAGAGGTAGAAACATAGAAAAGACAGCAACTGACCCGTTATATTAAAAACAGATAACATTTGTTCGCTGGTGGGGTAACGTGTAGCGTGACATGAACCCAAGATCCCGGTTGAGGCCGTCCTCATGGGTGCGGAACTCTGCAAGACATGCCAGATCATCGACACAGATACCACCATCACACGAAAGGACACCACCCACCAGGTGCATGGTTCATACTCCTGTGACTCGGCCAACGTTGTCTACCTCATACGTTGCAGGAAAGGATGCCCCAGAGCATGGTACATTGGCGAGACCATGCAGACGCTGCGACAACGGATGAACGGACACCGCGCAACAATCGCCAAACAGGAGGGTTCCCTCCCAGTCGGAGAACACTTCAGCAGTCATGGACATTCATCCACCGACCTTCGGGTAAGCGTACTCCAAGGCGGCCTTCGAGACACACGACAACGCAAAATCGTCGAGCAGAAATTGATAGCCAAGTTCCGCACCCATGAGGACGGCCTCAACCGGGATCTTGGGTTCATGTCACGCTACACGTTACCCCACCAGCGAACAAATGTTATCTGTTTTTAATATAACGGGTCAGTTGCTGTCTTTTCTATGTTTCTACCTCTCTATCCCTGTTTTTTTTTTGTTTGTTGTTTTTTTTTGGTGATTTGTATATTCTGTGAGACCTGGCAGGTAACACCTGTTTGTCTGCACACTGATTGCCTTGGCAACGGGCAGTTGAAAAAACTGTCTGTTCTCACCAAGCATTGTTCTGTGAATTATAAATGCGATTTCATTTCGAGGATTTCATTTTCACATCGTTCACCTGACGAAGGAGGAAGCCTCCGAAAGCTTGTGAATTTAAAATAAAATTGCTGGACTAAAACTTGGTGTTGTAAAATTGTTTACAAATGTTTCATTGAGATCACCTCTCATTCTTCGAAACTCCAGAGAGAATAGGCCCATTCTACTCAATCTCTCCTCTGAGGACAACCCTCTCATCCCAGGAATGAATCTAGTTAACGTTCGTTGCACCGCCTCCAAAGCAAGTATATCCTTCCTTAGATAAGGAGACCAAAACTGTACACAGTTCTCCAGGTGAGGTCTCATAAAAGCCCTGTACAATTGAAGTAAGACTTCCTTACTCTTGTGCTCCAACTTCCTTGCAAAAATAGGCCAACATGCCATTTGCTTTCCTAATTGCCTCCTGCACCTGTAAACAAACTTTTTGTGTTTCTTGTACAAGAACGCCCAGGTCTGTCTGAACACCAACATTTAATAAATATTCAGTTTTTTGTTTCTTCCTACCAAAGTGAATAACCTCACATTATACTCCATCTGCCACCTTCTCGCCCACTCAATTAACCTGTCTGTATCAACTTGCAGACTCTTTGCGTTCTCCTCACGGCATAATTTCCCACCTCGCTTTGTATCGTCAGTAAACTTGGATACATTACACTCGGTCCCTTCATCTATATCTTTAATATAGATTGTAAATAGCTGAGGCCCAAGCACTGATCCTTGCGGCACCACACTAGTTACAGCCTGCCGACCTGAAAATGACCCAACGCACTGAGGAGGCTGGATCTGGCCGAACAGATGCAGCACGTCGCGTCCAACTAGACCGTACCCCACCACCTGTTCCTGAGGAGGGAATCCCTTCGACCATCAGATGGTGGCTCGTACGAAACATTCTAGGAGCCCTGCAAGGAAAGGAGAGTGTGGATCCGATCGGGCAATTCCCCGACCAGACGGTCGATGCGGTTTGGCAGAACGTCTCATCGCCAGAACTGATCAACAGGCGCCAGGATGTAGCCTGGATGTTGGTGAGAAGGCCTTCCCAGTGCAGTCCTTCCAAAACTCACGGAATCTCAGCACCACCGGTAGCTGCCCTCGAGGCTGCAGCAGGGACAAGACCGTGATCCACCTCCTGATGAACTACCCCTCCCTGCAGAACGTGTGGAGATCGATGCGTTGGTATCTGTCCGGGTTCATCCCCAACACCTCAGTAACACAGGACGATGTGCTCTACGGGAGGCACACCAAGACAGGTATCAACTGCAGCTGGAAGATCATCAACTCGGTGAAGGAGGCCCTTTGGTCCCGCCAAAACCTGCTGGTCTTCCAGCTGAAGGAGCTGTCCACCACTGAGTGCTGCCGACTGGCACACTCCAAGGTCCAGGAATACGTGCTGAGGGATGCAATGAAGCGAGGTGCGGCCTACGTAAAGGCTCTATGGGGAAAGGCCACCCTGTAAGGCAATTTCACCTAGCATTGTACAGAATATATTAGAAGATATGTACTGTGCTTTGAATTGTAATAATGAGGTCATAGTGTGTACCATCTGTATTGTATTGTTTTGAACGGTAATGGTGACATTTACATTGATGTGTGTGTCCTTAAATTTTATGAAATAAAGTATATTTTGAAATGTCAATAAATCTTGTGGTACAAATGCACCAATCACTAAAAGTTGCGACGTGGGTTAAAAATGTAAATCAAGCACTGGGGTTCAAATCTGGAGGGATAGAAATGATAAGCAAATAAGTTACGTTAAACTTGTTTGGAGCCGTGCTTAGGCCACACTTGGAGTATTGTGCACAGTCTGGCCTCCATATTATAGGAAGGATATAAAGGCAATGGAGAGGGTACAAAATAGATTCACAAGGACGATACCTGAACTGAGAGGACATCCTTATCAGGAAAGGCTGAACAGGCTGGGACTCTTTTCCTCTGGATAAGAGAAGTTGGAGGGGTGACCTGATTGAGGTCTTTAAGATAATGATAGGGTTTGCTAGGGTAGACGTAGAGAAAATGTTTGAACTTGTGAGGGAATCGAAAATTAGAGGGAATAAATAATAGATAGTCACTAATAAATCGACAGGGAATTCAGATGAAACTTATTCACCCAGAGTGCAAAGAATTTAGAACGCACCATCACAATGAGTAGTTGATGCATTTAAGGGGAAACTAGATAAGCACAAGAGGGAGAAAGGAATAGGGTATCCTGACAGGGTTAGATAAAGTAAGGAGGGAGGAGGCTCGTGTGGAGCATAAATGCTGGCATAAATCATTTGGGCCTAATGGCCTGCTTCTGTGCTGTGGTTTCGAAGTAACTCCATGTAACTCAACGTACTATTTTGAGGATGGTGGAAGAACAGAGGGACCTGGGGGTGCATATTCACAAATCTTTGATGGTGGCAGGGCAAGTTGATAAGGCGGTTAAGCAAGGTATGGGATGCATGGGCTTTTAAATAGGGGCATAGAATGCACAAATAGGGAAGTCATGTTAAATCTTTACGAAAGACTGGTTCGGCCTCAGCTGGAGTATTGCGTACAACACTAGGCACCACACATTAAGAAGGATGTCAAGGCCTTGGAGAGGGTACAGAGGGGATTTACCAGTGTGCTGCCAGGGATGAACGACTTCAGTTATGTGGAGAGATTGGAGAAGCTGGGATTGTTCTCCTCAGATCAGAGAATGTTAAGGAGAGTCCATTAGTGGTGTTCAAAATAATGAGGGATTTTTAGAGAGCAAATAGTGGAAACTGCATACTCTGGCAACTGGATTGGTCACCAGAGGACATAGGTTTAAAATAATTGGGAAAACAGCAAGAGGGGAAATAAGGAGAATATTTTTCACACAGAGGGTTGTTAAGCACTGCCTGAAAGGATGGGGTCCCTTTGAGAGACTGTCTTCGTGTCATAGACTCAAAATTCATACTTTAACTGGGAAACTGCAGGAACAGAGTGAAACGGGTCTGCTTGTGTCCATGGATTCAATGCACAATGTGGAGAAATCGGTAAAATTCACAAATGAATCGGCAGGAATAAACATGGTCAATACAATTGTATGAAAACTGTAAATGAAGCCGCTCATTGTTGTTGGACCAGTCCTTTCTGAGCACAGCTTTTAACTTTATTCCTGAGAGAGGTATCATTAAGACAAGGTTCTGAACTTTGAGATGTTTGTGACATATCCACGTCATCATTTACACGGAGGCAAAGCTGCTGAAGAAATCTGTTTCTTCAAATGACTGTAACTAATAGCAATAATCAGGGGTATAACCGTGTCAGTGGAGATTTACCCTCTGTATAAATCAGGGATCGCTGTAATGAATCCACACAGACTGCCTGCCGGAGCTGCGGTTTCGAGGCCAACAGATGTCATTGCTTCTCACAAAAATGGGATATTCAATAATGTATCAGATAGAATGTATTTATTATCCTGTTCTTGCAGCCGTTGGAGTTCCAGGTAAGCCATTACCTCAGCTATTCATGGTGTAAATCGGTATTAACTCTGCTGCTGTAATTGGCACTCTTTTATCTCCCATCGTGTATTACACAGTAGACTGTTCTGTTTTATCACTTGATCGACTGTCCTAAGTCTATGCTCTTTTGGTCTTGTAGCAGCTGCATTATACGCGTTATGATCTTGTATATCCAACCCTGGCATTGTTGCTGGAATATTCTCTGTACTGGATGTATTGGAATCAGGTGTCTGGGCGACGAGCTAGTATCAGACCATCAGGAGCTGTTAACTGTTTCATGTTGTTGAACTAACCTCTCCTGGAGTATTTTTTCATCAATCTGTTTTCAGTGATTTATAATGAGACAGCTCACGGTCTCGGGGTGACAAAGAGGCAGCGCAATATCCTCCCTCCCCGATCAAATGGTACAGTTTAACAGGGATTTCAATGTATTTATTGGTTATTACTGTTATGAAAGATGATTTCATTGTGTGTGTATCTGACGCCGCTTCAGATGTCAAGCTACTGAACCGAGTTTGTTGCTGATTCTTTCACATTTCATTCTCTGATTCACTGTGGATGAATTCACTGTGAAATGCAATGTTTTGAGGTTATGTTGTATCATTTTTCACTTTATCTTTTGGAATCTTAAGCCGTTCCATTTATCTGTGGATTATAAGCAGCAGCGGTGATGTTGGCGTTTTGTTAATTACAAGGAGGCAGCGCAATGTCCTCCCTCGACAATATCAGTTTAACTGGGGTTTCATGGTATTGATTGGTGATCACCGTGATGAAATATTATTTCACTTTGTGTGTATCTGACGCAGCTCCAGATGTCTGATTACTGAACTGAGTTTGCTGCTGATTCTTTCACATCTCATTCCCTGCTTCATTGTGGATGAATTCACTGTAAAATGCAATGTTTTGAGGTAATGTTGTTAACAGTTTGCACTTTATTTGTTGAAATCATTGGCCCATATATTCATCTCTAGATTCTAAGCAGTGGTGATGTTGGCATTTTGTTAATTGAAAAATGCCGCCATTTGATGCTGTACTTTGTAATTACAGGAGAAGGAATTTCAATTATTGTGAGGTGTGTCTGGAAGAGGCATTCGATTCTGTTTATTCCATGCATTGTAGATGAAGTGAACAGTGCAGGTGAACAGGCGGAGACTTGCAAGATCTGTGGAAGCATTAAACTGTTCACAGAGGGTCCACCATTTAGCAAACTGACACCGAGAATAGGATTGTTGGCGCACGGGGCTGGTGAGGAGAAAGCAGGCGCAGGATGATAGGATTTACTCGGATGCGAAAAGGAGCATTGAGAAAGTAGAAAGAGTGCGGAGAGATAGAGAGGATCGATAGAGAAAGGAACTGAGCAGGTAAACGAGAGCTAGGGGGAGAAGGGACGGTATAAAAAGAGGGACAGGGAGAGAGATACACAGACAGAGAACGAGGGAGAGGGGGAGAGAGAGACTAGCAGCGGTGTGAATAAATCGTCAGAATGAACTGCTAAAACTTCCAGTACAATTATGAAGAGGATATGTGACTTGAAGGTGTTATTATGATGTTGTCAGATTGTGAGAGTTTTATTATACTCGCGCCGGGTGTGTTTATCGCCATCAGGTCTTCAGTCTGTTTATGTGAATGTTCATTTTACTTGTTTACTGATTGAAGAAATAAACAACATTGAAATGTATTTCAAGAATCGTATCAGTGATTTCTTTATCGCATTGAATTATGGGGATATTGTATTCTAGAAGCTATGTGTCAGCTTTATTCAATAAAGAACGAAGCGAATTTAATGTAATTTTAGTTGAATATTCAAAGTAAATTTATTGAACACATTATGTAACCAACGAGCAGTTCATTGACACCAATAACCACAGAAATTGATGGTTGAATTCATTAATTGGATTGTGTGAGTTGGACCTATAGATTAGATTTCCTCTAACACTCTGCTGCAGTCTATCCCTGTAAATCCCAGCCTCTCCTCCCACTGCACTGAATCCTCCGTCTCCTCATTCGATACTTCAGTTAATTCGCTTTCCCAAACTATCAGCTGCTGACTCCCCTCCAGCTCATTCATGTCCTTTTCCATTGTCTCCCTCCCAATCTCAATCACTCGCTCGGCCTCCAGTTGCCTTTTCCATTCCAATCGGAAGCCTCAAACTCACAGCCACGGACGTCGGTCTTTCCCGTTTTGTGCCGGCCACAGTCGGCTCTCTCTATCCTGTGCAACAAAGCAGCAGCACCTCCCCCTTTCCCGTCACCTTCCTGCCCTTCGATCACTTTCCCGTCCATCTGGCGCCCAAATCAGAAGTTAACCCGTTAGATTCCCGGTGTTTAAATCCTACCTCCTTTCCCCACCGGCTCAACGCCCTCACTCGGCCCTTCCAGTGGATCCGGTGCTCACTTTATTCACTTTCTGCATCAATATCCCAATTCATTATTGATAATTGTGTTTAAAAACATTTTTCTGACCGAAAGCGCTGCCCAGGTCAGTGAATCAATTTCCACCGTTTGAAGCTGCAACAAAGCTGGAAATTTCACCCCAGATCCTGTCAAACTGCTGCTTTGGCTCCAGGTCTGATCAGTAATTTCTCTGCTTCCGTTTCTCTCTCTTACAGTTAACTTGGTGGCGATTGTGATCCTTTCCCGAGGAAAGTGCGGACTCTCCAAATGTATCACTCGCTACCTGGTGGGAATGGCGGCGGCTGACCTCCTGGTCATTATCAATGATGTCATATTGTGGCGCATTGTTAATATTTATTTCCCAGTTTCATTCTTGACCATTACCCCCGTGTGCCGTCTCATTGTCATCATGAGTGTATCAACCACAGCGGCCTCTGTCTGGTTCACAGTGGTTTTCACCTTTGATCGATATGTGGCCATTTGTTGTCAGAAGCTGAAAACAAAATATTGCACCGAGAAAACGGCGGCTGCTGTTATCGGGGTGGTGAGTGCGCTGAGCTGTTTACTAAACATTCCCTGGTACTTTGCATTTGACCCGGAATATATAATGGACAATGTACCCCGGGGTTGTGTCTTGAAACTGGCCCTTTTCACTTCACCCGCATGGGCAGCGTTTGACTTGTTTAATCTTGTGTTCATGCCTTGTCTCCCATTCATTCTGATTTTGCTGTTCAATGTCCTCACCGCCAGGCACATCTTAGCGGCCAGTAGAGTCCGCAGGGGACTCCGGGCCCGCAGCAATGGAGAGAATCACAAGGATCCAGAGATGGAGAACCGAAGGAAATCCATCATTTTACTCTTCAGTATATCAGGCAGTTTTATATTATTATGGGGCGCATTCTTTTTTTATGTTATCTCTCTGCATATAACAAACTCCCAGTCCTATACGGCCAGTGACATTGAGTCAGTCGGATTCATGCTTCACCTTCTCAGTTCCTGTACCAACACGGGTATTTATGCTGTGACCCAGACTAAATTCAGAGAGGAGCTGAAGAACGGGGTGAAATACCCACTGAATCTAATTGTTACATTAGTTAAATCATAGAAACATCTGAAGATTTTTCATCCGAAATTAAATTAAAAGTCATTTCGTGTAAATTATCACGTTTGGTGGTAGCGTAAGACGGGCGGTATCGGATCGGGCGCCTGTTAATCACCGCGCCTGATTTTACTATCCATTGACATCATTGAGTTCACGAAAGTAACTGATATCAATCCAATACTTTAAATACATTTGGAAATACCACACAGGAATTATATTTTACCCGACAAATGCAGTGTTGTGAAATGATACAAGATGTGATTCTAACATGAAATGATTTGCTGTTATTAGTCTGGAAATAATATGATTTCAATATTAAATGTTTAATCCTGAAATGAATATAATCAAATCCTCCTTTTCGGTTGATGATTATTTCCCATCACACACACTGCCCGGTGGGATGGACTGAGGGTGAGCTGTCAGAGTCAGACAGCGTCCTGTTCATTGGGACATTTGGTTTGACGAGAACAGAATAATAATGGACCAACACCCGGACCGTTACTAACTGGTCAAATATTAATGTAATTTCAAACTCCAGTGTGGAGTTCCGGAGATCGGTTCCTCTCTGAGCTGCTGTGCAGCAATGTTTACTCACTGGAGGGAGTTTAATGGGAGATGAGGTTTGGCCTGGTTACAAACATCTGTGAGGAAACCTCCTGATACATATCTGAGACTATCAGGGGCCGGGAGATTTCTCACGGCCGCAACAGGCCAAGGGAAATCTCTCCTACTCCTGCTTGCCCCACAAAATATAAGTTAAAAAGAAACTTCTCAGTGTTCTGGACCACTCAATGCCCATCGAAAGGGCGGCTCCTCCACCCATTTGTGCCCAACATTAAATGGTGTCCCGTCTACGTCATAATACTCTGATTTACATATTACACGTGGCCTGACCGGAAAGAGGTGGGTTTTGCTCCGGCTGCTCTTCTCAGGACCCTACCGACGATGGTGGAGGCAGGAACGCCAACGTTAATGGGGCAGTAAGTGACCTGATACCATTTACTACCCTCTACCACCTCATTTACGCCAGGCGAGGATACTTAAAATCGGTCACACCTTTCCTGACCGACGACCTACAATGAACCTTCGAAGCCCACAAGCTGGTCCATTTTCTCAAACTGCACCGGTTCATAACACGTGGAGGAAATTTTCTATCATCGCTGGGAACTGCACTGGTGGAGCGGATCACCCGCCGCTTATAGAACCGGCCCGATTTTAATTTCTGCTTCGTCAGTTTACCGCCCAAGCAGTGAAGGTGAAATTACCCCTCCGTCTCTGACCCCAAAGTTCGACAGGTGTGTGAGAGACATCAGACAGTGTTTGCCAAACACTAACATGAATGTGGGCGAATCGATCCGTGTATTCGGGTAAAAGGAGATAGCCCCCTCCACAGAGGCTGGACCTCGATACCGAGGTGTCGAAGAGCCGTTCACCCCAACAGCCCGGTAACAGAGGACACTGTGCACGACAGGCAGTTCCCCGGGACACACGTCAAGGCAGATATCAACTGCTGCTGGAAGACCATCAGATCGGTTAAGGTGGCCCGATGGTGCGCCAAAAATCTGCTGGTCTTCCAGCTGAAGGAGCTGTCCACGACCGAGTGTTGCCGACTGGTATACTCCAAGGTCCCGGAGTATGTGCTGTGGGATGCACTGACGCGAGTTGCAGCCTGTGCAAAGTCTCTATGGGGAAAGGCCACTGTGTCGGGCCATTTCACCTTGTATTGTACAGCATGTGTTAGAAGATATGTACTGTGTGTGGAATTGTAACAATGGAACGTAGTGTGTACGGTTTGTGTTACATTGTTTTGAATTGTAAATGTGATATTTACTTTGAACATGTCTATATCCATCAATTTTATGAAATAAAGTGTGTTTTGAAATAATTTTTTTTAAGTTCCAGTCTGACCGTGTCTGCTGTTATTGGACAGTAAAAAGTGCAAGTAAATCCGGAAAGTAAATATGTGGGGGGTTAAACAAAGAGCATTTATTGCAGGCACCAGGTGAGAAATGGAATTAATTTCTTAATGATGATAAACTAAAGACAGTAGAGCACCAATCAGTAAAAGCTAGTGCACATGGACAAAAAAAATAAAGATCCCAATTTCTGGGCTGTCATATCCCAAGGTACTGCTATCAGGTACTTAGCCAACTCTCTGCAATTTGCTGATATAATCAGGCCACACTCCCTCGCTGGTCCATTCCATACATTCAGCACCCTCTCCATTAAAAAAGTTACATTCAAATATTCTGCTCATCCGATGCCCCAGGTCGAGAAGAATAATAGTAGCAGGAGGACCCAGACCATCAGCCTTATGTGAGTTTGGACATTTCTGTTTTCATTTGCAATTTTTTCCGTTTTTTTCTATATTTCTATTTTGATTTCATTCTTGCAGATTTTGCATTTTTAATCAAGTTCTCCAAACCCTGTGCGCAGTGAGTGCTGACTCCGGGCCCTTTGATTGACAGCTCTCAACTCCACCCTCACCCTTCCCACCCCCGCCCTCCTCTTGGGCTGACTCCTCCCATCACGTGAGACGCGGTAGCGTCACTCATTTTTGCACGCTGATGTCACGACGCGTACGTGCCACTTCGGCCTGGGTGACGTCGGTCCCTGTGCCGCGTTCCCTTAGCAACATGCGACGCCGGGAGATTGCGGCCTCAGGCCGGCGGGCGGGCGCTGCAGTGGGCGGGGCGAGGCCGACAGAGGGAGGGCCCGCACCCGGGAGTGGACTGAGAGGGGAGAGCGGAGGGCGGGTGGACGGGGGGAGTTACTCGGGGCCTCCTGCGGGCCCCGTGAATCTCCACTCTGGCAGCGCCCGGTGTCGAGCTGGGCTCGGCGGGGGGGGAGTCACTCTGCCGCCTTCCAGTTAAACCCGCCGTGGGTCGGAGCCCAAAGGTGAGCGAGAATGAAACGGCACATAGAGAGGCCGCTCGGTCCATCGCGCCTGTGCCGGCTCTGTCAAAGAGGCCGCTCGGCCCATCGCGCCTGTGTTGGCCCTGTAAGTGATCCGATTAGTCCCACTCCACTGCTCTTTCCCCAGAGTCCCTCAAATTTCCCCCCTTCAAGGATTGACCCGATTCCCTTTTGAAAGTTATTGTTGAATCTGCTCCCACCGCCCTTTCAGGCAGTGAATTCCAGATCAGGTCAACTCGCTGCCTAAAAACTTTCTCCTCATCTCCCTTTGGCTCTTGTCCCAATTCCCTTCAATCTGTGTCCTCTGGTTACCGACCCTCCCGTCAGTGGCAACAGTTCCACCCCATCGCCTCCATCAAAATCCCTCCTCATTTGAACCCATCTATTAAATCTCCCCTTAACCGTCTGCGCTCTGAGGAGAACAATCTCAGCTTCTTCAGTCTCTCCATTCTGGTAAATCGCCCCTGAACCTTCTCTGCAGCAAAGAGACAAATCCCAGCTTCTCTATTCTCTCAGCATTATTATTATTTTTTATTAAGTGGGTTGCGCTGGGTATCTGGAAGCTGTAATTCGGTGAGTAGAAAGCAGTGGGACGGTAAGTCATCAGATTGATTTTTTGGAGATGGAGAAGACGGCGAACGTGGATTCAAACAAAGGAGGGAGGTGGTCTTTGTGTCCGCACATGCTCTGTTGTAAGATCTCTGTGTGTGTCTTGATCCAGCCGTTCCTGTTTGTACCTGTGACATGACTGGCGGATTCTGTGAACTCGACTGCTGCTGTGACCCTGACTGTTCCCCCGCGGACATCAAAGTCTTCTCCACCTGTCTGCCGGGCAGTGAACCGTAAGTTTCTGTTCGTGTTTTACTACATTGGCTCCCGGTCCGGCAATGCCTCGATTTTAAATTCCTCATCCTCGTGTACAAATCCCTCCACGGTCTCGTCCCCTCCCTATCTCTGTAACCTCCTCCAACCGATTTAATCTCCACCGGCAACCCCATGTCACTCCACCCTATAATGGATTCTACCCCACCCATTTATTTTCTTCCACAGCCCATGTACATTCTCCGCACAATCATTGCTGGGACCCTCAGTCCCGTTATACTCACAGTCAGTGCTGGAACCCTCTGTCCTGTTATACACACAGTGAAAGTTGAGACAATCAGTTCTATTATACACACAGTCAGTGCTGGGACACTCAGTGCTGTTTTCCACACAGTTAGTACTGGGACAGTCGGTCCTGTTGAACACGCAGTCAGTGCTGGAACACTCAGTCCTGTTATACACAGAGTCAGTACTGGGACAGTCGGTCCTGTTGAACACGCAGTCAGTGCTGGGACATTCAGTCCTCTTATGCACACCGTTTTTGCTCGGAGAGTCAATCCGGTTATACATGCGTCAGTGCTGGAGTACTCATCCTGTTGTACACACAGTCAGTGCTGGGACACTCAGTCCTGTCGTACACACAGTCAGTGCTGGAACACTCAGTCCTGTCATACACACAGTCAGTGCTGGGACATATTGGCCTGAGAGGGAGGACAGTGCAGATTCACGAGAATGACACCAGGGCTTGAAGGGTTCAATTATGAGGACGTGTTACATAAACTTGGTTTTGCATTCCCTTGCGTTTAGAAGGTCGAGGGGTGATCTGATCCAAATATTTAAAGGGATTCGATTGGGTAGAAATACAAATTATTTTCTCTGGTGGGGGAATCCAGAACAAGAGTACATCACCTTAAATTTAGAGGTAGGGTGTCTTGGAGTGAAATCAGGAAACTCTTTTTCGCACAAGAGCAGTGGAAATCTGCACAGGCTGCTTGAAGTGGACCCTGTGATATAATAGAATTTTCTGTCCTGTCAGACTTGGACATCTTGTAGATCCATCATTTAAAAAGGTGGAGGAACTCAGTTGTAAGATGGATTCCACTCACTTCATCATGAGTCCTCACACTGCTTCCCTTATTATCGAGATATCAAGGACTAGAAACACTGTGTTTGAAAGAAAGCTGATTTATTTGTCACTTGTACAGAATATTCAACTGCAGCCCAGTTAAAGCGATTATTAACATCAGAAACAAACCCCAACTGTCAGAATGAACATGGTTCAGTCCCGGATGTGATTAACAACAGCAATAACATCAGAATCCAACCCCGCAGTTACATTTGAACCCACTGGTGAATCAGCAGGTGGGATGACTGAGTGAATCCAATCCCCCCCTCTTCCCAGTGTGAATACGTTCATGTCTCAGCAGATCCCATGTTCTTTTAAAGCTTGTCTCACCATTAGAACATTTGAAGGTTCTCTTATCAGTGCGAACAAGTCGATATTCAATGAGGCTGGATGAACAAATGAATTCGTTCTCACACACAGAGCAGGTTAACGGCCTCTTCCCGATGTGAACTTGCTGATGTCTCAGCAGGTGGGATGATCGAGTGAATCACCTCCCACACATGGAGCAGGTGAACAGCCTCTCCCCAGTGTGAACTCGCAGGTGTATCAGTAGGCTGGATGACCGAGTGAATCCCTTTCCACAAACGGAGCAGGTGAACTGCTTCTCCCCAGTGTGAGTACATTGGTGTGTCAGCAGATCACTTTTTTTTTAAAAAAAGCTCTTCTCACAGACAAAACATTGAAAAAGACACTTATCAGTATGAACAAATTGATGTTCAATGAGGTGGGATGAATGGGTGAATCCGCTCCCACACACGGAGCAGGTGAACGGCCTCTCCCCAGTGTGAATTCGCTGGTGTGTCAGTAGGTTGGATGACTGAGTGAATCCCTTCCCACACACGGAGCAGGTGAACGGCCTCTCTCCAGTGAGTCTGCGTCGATGAGTTTCCAGCCGGGACGTGTAACTGAATCCCCTCCCACAGTCCCCACATTTCCACTGCTTCTCCTTGGTGCGGGTTTCCTCGTGTCTCTCCAGGTTGGACGATCAGTAGAAGATGTTTTTTCAGTCTGTGTAACTGGTTAAAGCTCTTTCCACAGTCAGTGTACTGGAACATTCTCACTCGGGTGTGTGTGTCTCGCTGCTATTGCAGTCACAATGATGTTTGAAATATTTTCCCACCGGCAGAACAGTCAAATATTTCTCCTTCTATATTCAAAGGCCGATAATCCTCAGGTGCTGATGAATGGAGTGACGGTCAGATGTTAACTTGATATTTGGTTTGAGTTTCCAGTCTTCAAATCCTCCCCTTGTAAAACCCTGTAAAAGGACATAAAAAAAGCCCTCACTGTGAATACAGCATAGAAATTCAGAACAGGCAATTCAAGTTTCTATGGAACATTCCTCCCGCTCATTGCACCAGACTGTAAATCCCCGTCCCACACACTCCCCCTCCTCCATCTGCTAAAACCCAAACCCATAGGAACATAGGAACATAGGAAGAGGAGTAGGCCATTCAGCGCCTCGTGCCTGCTCCGCCATTTGACAAGATCATTGCTGATCTGTGATCCAGCTCCAGAAAACTGCCTTTGGCCCATAATCCCTTAATACCTTCGGTTGCCAAAAAGCTATCTATCTCACATTTAAATTTAGCAATTGAGCTACTATCATTTGCCATTTGCGGAAGAGAGTTCCAAACTTCGACCACCCTTTGTGTGTAGAAATGTTTTCTATTCTCACTCCTGAAAGGTCTGGCTCTAATTTTTTAGACTGTGCCCCCTACTCCGAGAATCCCCAACCAGTGGAAATAGTTTCTCTCCATCCACCCGATCTGTTCCACTTAATATCTGATAAACTTCGATCAGATCACCCATAAACCTTCTAAACTCGAGAGAATACAACGCCCATTTGTGTAATCTCTCCACGTAACTTAACCCTTGAAGTCCGGGTATCATTCTAGTAAAACTACACTGCACTCCCTCCAAGGCCAATATGTCCTTATGAAGGTGCAGTGCCCAGAAATGCCCACAGTACTCCAGGTGCGGTCTAACCAGCGTTTTGTATAGCTGCAGCATAACTTCTGCCCCCTTGTACTCTAGTCCTCTAGATATAAAGGCCATAATTACATGAGCCTTATTGATTATTTTCTGTACCTGTTCATGACTGAGGAAGTCGTGGATAGCACGTTCAGTGAGTCGGTCACACCACAGATAAAAATTACTGAGGGAGATAGTGAATGGGTGACCAACAGACAGAGGAAGAGTAGGAAGGCAGTGCAGGGGTCCCCTGCGGTCATCTCCCTCCAAAACAGATATACCGTTTTGGATACTGTTGGGGGAGATGGCTCACCAGGGGAAGGTGGCAGCGGCCAGGTTCATGGCACCGTGGCTGGCTCTGCTGCACAGGAGGGCAGGAAAAAGAGTGGCAGAGCTATAGTGATAGGGGACTCGATTGTATGGGGAATAGACAGGCGTTTCTGCGGACGCAACCGAGACTCCAGGATGGTATGTTGCCTTCCTGGTGCAAGGGTCAGGGATGTCTCGGAGCGGCTGCAGGACATTCTGGAGGGGGAGGGTGAACAGCCAGTCGTCGTGGTACATATAGGTACCAACGATATAGGTAAAAAACGGGATGAGGTCCTACAAGTTGAATTGAGGGAGTTAGGAGTTAAACTAAAAAGTAGGTCCTCAAAGGTAGTAATCTCAGGATTGCTACCAGTGCCAAGGGCTAGTCAGAGTAGGAATGACAGGATAGCTAGGATGAATACGTGGCTTGAGAGATGGTGCGAGAGGGAGGGTTCTAATTCCTGGGCCATTGGAACCGGTTCTGTGGGAGGTGGGAACACTACAAATTGGACGGTCTGCATCTGGGCAGGACTGGAACCAATATCCGAGGGGGAGTGTTTGCTAGTGCTGTTGGGGAGGGTTTAAACTAATGTAGCAGGGGGATGGGAACCGATGCAGGAAGTCAGTGGGAAGTAAAGTGGTGACAGAAACAAGAGGCAGTAAGGGAGAGTGTAAAAAACATGACCGGACAGATCGTCTGAGAAAGCAGGGCAAAGACCAAGGGAAGTCTAGATTCAACTGCATTTATTTCAATGCAAGATGTCTGATGGGCAAGGCAGATGAACTCAGGGTATGGATGGGTACAGGACTGGGATGTTATAGCTATTACTGAAACATGGCTAAGGTGGGGGGGGTGGCAGGACTGGCAGCTCATTGTTTCAGGGTACAGATGCTATAGGAAAGATAGAGCCGGACGGAAGAGAGGAGGGGGAGTTGCGTTCTTGATTAGGGAGAACATCACGGCAGTGGTGAGAGGGGATATATCCGAGGGTTCGCCCACGGAGTCTATATGGGTAGAACTCAAAAATAAGAAGGGAGAGATCACTTTGATAGGATTGTACTACAGACCCCCAAATAGTCAACGGGAAATTGAGGAGCAAATATGTACGGAGATTACAGACAGCTGCAAGAAAAATAGGGTGGTAATAGTCGGGGACTTTAACTTTCCCAACATTGACTGGGACAGCCATAGCATTAGGGGCTTGGATGGAGAGAAATTTGTTGAGTGTATTCAGGAGGAATTTCTCATTCAGTATGTGGATTGCCCGACTAAAGAGGGGGCAAAACTTGACCTCCTCTTGGGAAATAAGGAAGGGCAGTTGACAGAAGTGTTAGTGAGGGATCACTTTGGGACCAGTGATCATAATTCCATTAGTTTTAAGAGAGCTATGGAGAAGGATAGGTCTGGCCCAAAAGTTAAAATTCTAAATTGGGGAAAGGCCAATTTTGATGGTATTAGTCAGGAACTTTCAGAAGTTGATTGGGAGAGTCTGTTGGCAGGCAAAGGGACGTCTGGTAAGTGGGAGGCTTTCAAAGGTGTGTTAACCAGGGTTCAGGGTAAGCACGTTCCTAATAAAGTGAAGGGCAAGGCTGGTAGAAGTAGGGAACCTTGGATGACTCGGGAGATTGAGGCCCGAGTCAAAAAGAAGAAGGAGGCATATGACATGCATAGGCAGCTGGGATCAAGTGGATCCCTTGAAGAGTACAGAGATTGCCGGAGTAGAGATAAGAGAGAAATCAGGAGGGCAAAAAGGGGACATGAGATTGCTTTGGCAGATAAGGCAAAGGAGAATCCAAAGAGCTTCTACAAATACATAAAGGGCAACAGAGTAACTAGGGAGAGAGTAGGGCATCTTAAGGATCAAAAAGGTCATCTATGTGCTGAACCACAAGTGTTGGGTGATATCCGAAATGAATATTTCACATCGGTATTTACGGTTGAGAAAGGCATGGATGTTAGGGAACTTAGCGAAATAAAAAGTGATGTCTTGAGGAGTGTACATATTCCAGAGAGGGAGATGCTAGAAGTCTTAACGCGCATCAAGGTAGATAAATCTCCGGGACCTGATGAAATGTATCCCAGGACGTTATGGGAAGTTAGGGAGGAAATTGCGGGTCCCCTAGCAGAGATATTTGAATCATCGACAGCTACAGGTGAGGTGCCTGAAGATTGGAGGGTAGCAAATGTTGTGCTTTTGTTTAAGAAGGGCGGCAGGGAAAAGCCTGGGAACTACAGACCGGTGAACCTGACATCTGTAGTGGGTAAGTTGTTAAAGCGTATTCTGAGGGACAGGATCTACAGGCATTTGGAGAGGCAGGGACTGATTAGGAACAGTCAGCATGGTTTTGTGAGAGGAAAATCATGTCTCACGAATTTGATTGAGTTTTTTGAAGGGGTAACCAAGAAGATAGATGAGGGCTGTGCATTAGAGGTGGTCTACATGGACTTCAGCAAAGCCTTTGACAAGGTACCGCATGGTAGGTTGTTACATAAGGTTAAATCTCACGGGATCCAAGGTGAGGTAGCCAATTGGATACAAAATTGGCTTGACGACAGATGACAGAGGGTGGTTGTCGAGGGTTGTTTTTCAAACTGGAGGCCTGTGACCAGCGGTGTGCCTCAGGGATCGGTGCTGGGTCCGCTGTTATTTGTTATTTATATTAATGATTTGGATGAGAATTTAGGAGGCATGGTTAGTAAGTTTGCAGAAGACACCATGATTGGTGGCATTGTGGACAGTGAAGAAGGTTATCTAGGATTGCAGCGTGATCTTGATAAATTGGGCCAGTGGGCCGATGAATGGCAGATGGAGTTTAATTTCGATAAATGTGAGGTGATGCATTTTGGTAGATCGAATCGGGCCAGGACCTACTCCGTTAATGGTAGGGCGTTGGGGAGAGTTATAGAACAAAGAGATCTAGGAGTACAGGTTCATAGCTCCTTGAAAGTGGAGTCACAGGTGGATAGGGTGGTGAAGAAGGCATTCGGCATGCTTGGATTCATTGGTCAGAACATTGAATACAGGAGTTGGGATGTCTTGTTGATATTGTACAAGACATTAGTAAGGCCACACTTGGAATACTGTGAACAAATCTGGTCACACTATTATAGAAATGATATTGGTAAACGAGAAAGAGTGCAGAAAAGATTTACTAGGATGCTACCGGGACTTGATGGTTTGACTAATTGGGAGAGGTTAGATAGACTGGGACTTTTTTCCCTGGAGAGTAGGAGGTTAAGGGGTGATCTTATATAAGCCTATAAAATAATGAGGGGCATAGATAAGGTAGATAGTCAAAATCTTTTCCAAAGGTAGGGGAGTCTATAACGAGGGGGCATAGATTTATGGTGAGAGGGGCGAGATACAAAAGGGTCCAGAGGGGCAATTTTTTCACTCAAAGGGTGGTGAGTGTCTGGAACGAGCTGCCAGAGGCAGTAGTAGAGGCGAGTACAATTTTGTCTTTTAAAAAGCATTTGGACAGTTACATGGGTAAGATGGGTATAGAGGGATATGGGCCAAGTGCAGGCAATTGGGACTAGCTTAGTGGGAAAACTGGGCGACATCGACATGTTGGTCCGAAGGGCCTGTTTCCATGTTGTAACTTCTATGATTCTATGATTTGCTGCTAAGCCTATTTTGTGGCACTTCATCAAGCAACTTTTGAAAGTCCATATAAACAACATCAACATCATTACCCTCATCGACCCTCCCTGTTACCTCGTCAAAAAACTCAATGAAGATAGTTTAGCACGATTTTCCTTGAACAAATCCGTGCTGTATTTTCTTTATTAATCCACACTTGTACACGTGACTATTAATGTTGTCTCGGATTTTCATTTCTAACAGTTTTCCCACCACTGAGTTTAAACTGATTGGTCTGTCGTTGCCGGGTTTATCCTCACAACCTTCTTTGAACAATGGTGTAACTTTGCAATTCTCCAGTCCTCAGGCACCACCCCCGGATTCCTTAGCAACCTACGATGCATCCCATCCGAACCTCGTGTCTTTTCTACTCTCAGTACAGCCTGCCTTTCTCGTACCTTCTCTTTATCAAATTTTAGCCCATCCAATATCTCAACGACCTCGTCTTTTACTCTGACTTTTGTTGCATCTTCTTCCTTGTTACAGACAGATGTAAAGTACTCATTTAGTGTCTCAGCCATGCACTCTGCCTCCATGCATAGATCTTCTTTTTGGTCTTTAATCGGCCCCACCTCGCCTCTTCCTACCCGTTTACTATTTATCTGACAATGGAAGACTTTTGGATTCCCTTTTATGTTGGCCGCCAGTCTATTCTCATACTCTCTCTTTACCCCTTTTATTTCCTTTTTCACTTCCCCCCTCTACTTTCGAGATTCAGCCTAGTTCTCACTTGTGTTATCAACCAGACATCTGTCATACACCCCCTTTTACTGCTTCATCTTACTCTCTATCTCTTTCTTCATCCAGGGATCTCTGGCTTTTGTTGCCCTACCTTTCCCCGCGTGAGAATGAAATTAGACTGTACTCGAACCATATCCTCCCTAAAGGTCCCCCATTGTTCGATTACAGTTTTGCCTGCCAATCTTTGATTCCAAATTACCCGGGCCATATCCGTTCTCAACCCACTGAATTTGGCCCACCTCCAATTAAGTATTTTTATTCTGGATTGTTCCTCGTCCTTTTCCGTAAGTAATCTAAACCTTATGATATTATGATCACTGTTCCCTAAATGTTCCCCAATTGATGCCTGATCCACTTGACCCAATATTCAGTAATGTTTTGAATAAAACGCATTAACTACTCTGTTCTTGCATCAGTTGGTGTTCCGGATAAGCAATTATCTCATCCGTTAATGGTGTAAATCGGTTTTAACTCTGCTGCTGAACTTTGCAATTTTCTTCTCCCATCATCTTTTACAGAGCCACCTGTTCCGTCCTCCTGGTTGATCCAGTGTGTAAACTTGCTCCGCTTTTGGTCTTGTGGCAGCTGCATTATATCTGCAATAGACGATGTGTATCCGGCCCTGAGAATGTTACTGGCTAATTCATTGTACTAAATATATTGAAATCAAATGATTGGGCTAATGCATGTCATCAGACCACGAGGAGCTGTTAACGGTTTCATGTTGTGGAACTAACCTGTCCTGGAATATATTTTCATGAATGTGTTTTCGGTGATTGATACCGAGACAGCTCACGGTCTCAGTATTACAAGGAGTCAGTGCAGTGTCCTTTCTCACCAATGACATGGTTCAGTTGAACTGGGATTTCAAAGTATTTATTGATTATCGCTGTTATGAAATATTATTTCATTGTGTGTGTACCTGCCACAGATGTAGATGTCTGGGCACTGAACTGAGATTCCTGCTGACTCTTTCACATAGTATCACAGTATCATAGTAGGTACAGCACAGGAGGAAGCAATTTGTCCCAACGTGCCTGTGCTGCTTTTTGAAAGAGCTATCAAATTAGTCCAATTTCCCTTCTCTTCCCCCATAGCCCTGTATTTTCTCCCCTTCAAGTATTTATCTAATTCCCTTTAAAAAGTTACCATTGAATATTCACCCACCACCGTTTCAGACAGTGCATTCCAGATCATTACAACTCGCTGCATAAAAAATGTTTCCTCATGTCGCCTCTGGCTCTTTTGCCGATCACCTTAAATGTGTGTCCTCTGATTACAGACTCTTCTACAACTGGAAGCAGTTTCTACTTATTTACTCAATCAAAACCATTCATGATCTTGAACACTTTTAACAAATCTCCACTCAACCTTGTCAGTTCTAAGGAGAACAATCCCAGCTTCTCCAGTCTCTCCAAATAACGGGACTCCCTCATTCCTGGTACAATTCTAGTAAACCTCTTCTGTAACCTCTCTGAGGCCTTGACATTCTTTCTGAGGTACGGTGTCACTAACTGAACACAATACTCAAGCCGAGGCCTAACCAATGATTTATAAAGGATTAGGATCACTTCCTTGCTTTTGTACCATCTGCCTTCAGCTGTACTTTCCTGTACCTAGCTGTACTTCCCCCAGATATACTCTCCTGTACCTAGCCCACTCTCTCCAGCTGTACTATTCTATACATAGCTGCACTGCCTCCAGCTGTAATATCCTGTATCCAGCTTTACTGCCTCCAGCTGTAATATCCTGTATCTAGCTGTATTGCCTCCAGCTGTACTATCTTACATCAAGCCAAAGGAGGACCAGGTGTCACAGTGTGTCAGATACCCTCCCGCACCAGGGTTCAAATCGGTTCATGTCGGTTACTTGTGTCTTGCTGGTATCCCGCTAATACTGAGGTAAGCACCCGTGAATGAATCTTCTTGTAAAAGCGTTTGTTCTTTATATATTGAAGTTCATTGCAAAATGCGGCAAAGGAAATAATTCGAATCAGAGAACGTCACAAGTTTTCTTTTTTATACATATTCATTATCAGGGTGTGGGCGTCGCTGGCAAGGACAGAATCTGTTGCCCCTCCCTAGTTGCCATTGAGAAGGTGGTGGTGAGCTTTCTTCTTGAACGGCTGCAGTCCGTTATCCCACGAAGCTGTTTGGTAGGGAGTTCCAAAGTATTGATCTCATAATATCCTCTCTGCTGCACAACATCACCGCAGCCCTCAACTGGGTCAATTTAAAGGAGCTTCCGTTGAATCAATCATCACACAAACGTGAATGTAGTGGGAGAGCAACACTTCAGGAGGGGAAAAGTGTAGGTCTTGTGCTGTGTTCTGCAGTGCTAGACTGAAGTTAGATACAGGGTGAAGCTGACTCTATAGAGGGTTCCTAACCCTAAACACCAACCCTCCCTGCCAGCCCTTACTCTAGTCAGATTACAGTGACATTGATAGGATTAAGGTTTTGGTTAGAGCGAGGACGAGGGTTAGGATTAGGGTTTGGCTGGAGTTATAAAGTCAGGGTTAGGGTTGCGGTGTCAGGTTTAGGGTCAGGGTTTGGGCTTTGGTAACTGCTATGACTCGGGCTCGGGTTAGTGTTGGGCTAGGGCTACGATGTCGGGGTTAGGGTTAGGGAGCCAGGTTTAGGACTAGGCTTAGGGTAACGGTGTCAGGGTCAGGTTATTAGAGTTAACTGGAAATCTCATTCCCTCTCTCTCTCTGCAACCTCCTCCTCTACCATTCATTCCTCTGACTCTGGCCTGTTATGCTTCTCTCCCCCTCGCTTCTTCCGATTACGAGACCTTCAACTGCCTCCACCTTATTCTCTGGAATTTCCTCCTTATTCAGCGCCTGGACCAATTTTGATCACTTTCTGCAGGTTTATTTCTTTATCTGGGACACTGCGACAATTTCGGAGTTATAATGCTGTGCAATGAGCTTCTCGTGAAAATTCATGGCTCCCACGAACTCACGCATCTTAGAAGAGATGTAAATGATGGTGTTTTGGTTTCTCAGATGTTGTCGGGTCTTTAGCAATAGGTGGAATTCACGTTTCTTGTCGACGATATCAGATCCCAGGATGATGTCGTAGTCTGTCGGAAACTGATCATGGTTTTCACCCCACGAGAGTGCAGAGAATTTTGACCGCTGGAAAATGGAAGAGGGGATACTGTTGGCCACGTTAAATTCTATTTGATTCAGAACTTCTGGTTTGTCTGTCAAGGTCACATCTCCACCTGCCAGAAGAATGTAAAAGATTAATGACGTATATTCACTTATTGCTTCCCTATGACACCAACCTGTAAATGGTAAATGTGGTCAAATGGGATTCGCGGCAAAGCAGATTAACACAATAAAGGCTGTTAAATATAATGATGAACTTTTGCAGTCTCACAGCACTGAAAAACCAGTGAAACAGCGGATAGGCAGCGAGCTCGATCAGCGTTTATATTAACATAGCGGTTATTTTACTGGATTAGTAATCCAAAACTCCGGACGAAAAATCCACAAACTTGAGTTTAAATCCAACCACGACAGTTTGAAAATTTGAATTCAGTTCAAAAATGTGGGAAAAAAAGCTGTTATCAGTAAATGGGTCGATATTAATTTTGTGCCATAGCATAAAACCCGTGATAGCGAGTTTGTCGCCCGTTGAACATCCATCCCGCATTGTATTTTTAGCTGTCCACTCGTTATCACACGTTTTAAACTACCGCACAAAGTCAATATCCGCCCCAGTGTGAACATGAAACTAACCGATTGTCACAATAACCCAACCGGTTTATCAATGTCCTTCAGGGAAGGAAACCTGCCCTTTAACCAATCTGGCCTGTGTGTGACTCCGGTCCCACACCAATGTGGTTGATTCTTTACTGCCCTCTATTGTGGCCCTTTAAGCCACTCCGCTGTATCAAAACAAGAAAAAAACTGTACGGACCACTCGGCTGCGACCTCGGCATCAAATTAGGAATCAAAAAGGCATACCCAGCCTCGTGAACCTTGCAAGGTCCTCCTCGCTATCTATTGGGGACTGGTGTCAAAGTTGCGAGAGCTGACTCACAAACCAGTCAAGCAATGGTCTGGCATACACAGAGAATCAGACCTGTCCTCACGCCGAGAACGCCCTCCATCGTGTCGTGTGGCATTACCACCCTGCTCAGTGGGATAGATTATTAACAATCTAGCAGCCCAAAACCGGGCATCCATGAGGCGCTGTGGGCCCCAATCAGCAGCATAATGGAACGCCACAACAAGCTTGTCACCGTAGGGCCCGACTTATCCCTCACTTCTCCATCACCATCAAGCTAGGTGACAAAACCTGATTCAATGAGGAATGTAGAAGACCATGCCTGGAGCAGCACCGGCCGTATTTGAAAATCTTGTGCCAACTTGGTGAAGCTACAACAAAGGATTACCATGCATTATAAACAGTGAGAGCACCATGCATTATAAACAATGAGCGCACCATGCTATGCAGAGATCTCAGCAATCCGCAAACCAACCCATCAGATCAAAGCTCTGATATCCTGCCACATCCAGTCGCGAATGGTGTTCGGAAATTAAGCAACGAATGGGAGAAGGAGGCTCGATGAACATTCCCATCCTCAATGAGACACAGCCCACCACATGGGAACAAAAGAACATAAGAAATAGCAGCAGGAGCAGGCAATATGGCTCCTCGAGCCTCCTTCATCATTCAATAAGCTCATGGCTGATCTTCGACCTTAACTCCACTTTCCCACCCGACGCACATATCTCTTGATTCCCTGAGTTCAAAAGCAAAGGTTGATGTGCTTGCAACCATTTTCAGCCAGAAATGCCTCGTGGATGATCGTTTTCGGCCTCCTCCCGCTAACCCCCACCATCACTGGTAACAGTCTTCAGCCAAGTCCATTCACTCCACGTGATAACAAGAAATGGCTGAGTGCACGAGACATGACAAAAGCTACGGGTCACGACAACTTCCCAACAGTGGTGCTGAAAACCTGTGCTCCAGAGCAAGCCTTGCCCCGACCTAAGCTGTTCCAGTACAGATAAAACAATGGCATCTACCGGACGAAGTGGAAAATTGCACAAGTAGGTCACGTGCACAAAAATCAGGACAAATCCAATCCGGTCAGTTCCTGCCCCATCAGTCCACTCTCGAGTTCAGCAAAGTGATGGAAGGTGTCATCGACCAATCGGCTCCAGAACTCATTCAGCGATGTCCTGGGGCTGAGATGATTGGCCTCCAACAACCACTATCATCTTTCTTTGTGCTAGGTATGACTCCAGCCACTGGAGAGTTTTCCCTCTGATTCCCATTGACTTCAATTTTACTAGAGCTCCTTGGTGCCACATTCGGGCAAATGCTGTCTTGATGTCAAGGGCAGTCACTCTTACCTCTCCTCTGGAATTCAGCCCTTTTGTCCATGCTTGGACCAAGGCTGTAATGAGGTCTGAAGCCGAGTGGTTCTGGCAGAACCCAAACTGAGCATCGGTGAGCAGATTATTGGTGAGTAAGTGACGCTTGCCAGCACTGTGGACGACACCTTCCATTACTTTGCTGATGATTAACAGTGGACTGATGGGGCAGTAATTGGCCGGATTGGATTTGTCTTGTTTTTTGTGGACAGGACACATGTGGGCAATATTCCACATTGTCGGGTACATGCCAGTGTTGCAGCTGTACTGGAATTGCTTTGGCAGAGGCACACATGACTTCAGTACTATAGCCGAGATGTTGTCGGGGCCCATAGCCTTTGCTGCATTCAGTGCAGTCAGCCGTTTTTTGATATCAAGTGGAGTGAATCGAAATGGCTGAAGACTGGCTTCTGTGATGGTGGGGAAATCGGGAGGAGGCCGAGATTGATCATCCAATAAGGACTTCTGGCTGAAGATGGTTCCAAACGCTTCAGCCTTATCTTTTCCACTGACGTGCTGGAGTCTGCCGTCATTGAGGATGGGGATATTCACGGAGTATCCTCCTCCTGTTCGTTGTTTAATTGTCCACCACCATTCACGACTAGATTTGGCAAGACCGCAGAGCTTTCATCTGATCCGTTGGTTTTGGAATTGCTTAGCTATGTTTATAGCATGTTGCTTCCGCTGTTTAGCATGCATGTAGTCTTGTGTTGTAGCTTCACCAATTGGGACCTCATTTTTAGGTACGCCCTGTTGCTGCTCCTAGCATGCTCTTCTACAATTCTCGTTGAACCAGGGTTGATCTCCTGGCGTGTTGGTAATAGTAGATTGAGGAATATGCCAGGCCATGAGGTTACACATTGTGCTGGATTACAACGCTGATGCTGCTGATGGCCCACTACGCCTCATCAATGCCCAGTTTTGAGCTGCTAGATCCGTTCTGAATCGATCTCATTTAGCACGATGGTAGTGCCACACAACACGATGGATGGTGTCCTCAGAGTGAAGTCGGGACTTCTTCTCAACAAGGACTGTGCGGTGGTCACTCCTACCAATACTGTCATGGATAGATGCATCTGCGACAGGTAGATTGATGAGGACGAGGTCAAGTAGGTTTTTCCCTCGTGTTGGTTCGCTCACCATCTGCCGCAGGTCCATTCTGGCAGTTATGTCCTTCAGGACTCGACCAGCTCGGTCAGTAGCAGTGCTACCGTGGAATGGCTATTTCACCTAATTTACCGCTTTTATTTTGTTTGGTTATTTTTGATTGTAAAGGAGGGTTTAGTAAGCCGCACCTCGTTTTACCTATAACGGGAGGTCAGTGTTACTGCTTGTAAACACACAGGTCCAGTGACCTGATTACAATAAGAAAGCTTCATGTCAGATACGTGTTTAATGCCACCCCTTCCCGTTAGCATTATCATGCATTTTTAATGGTACATATTATCTGTCATATCTCTGCCCATCAAAATAAATGACGCAAGACTTCATTCTTCTCAAGACATGCTTCCAGCGCTTTATAGAATAGAACAAAAACAATTCTAAAGCTTGAAACTCTTCGCCATGTTTTATTGTTATGTAAATAATTTCCCATTTAGTGTAAAGAGGAATTTTACCCCATTCTTCAGCTCTTCCCTGAATTTCCTCTGTGTCAGTCCATAGATACACGTGTTTGTGGAGCAGCTGAGAAGTTGCAGCATAAAGGCAAACTGCTGGGCGATGTTTGTTTCTGTAATTATAGTTTTTCAATTGCCAACTGAAGGAATGCACAAGATACGTCATCCACAACAGTATGAAATTGGCTGAAAGAGCGAACAGCAAAATCATGGATTTTCTCCGGTTCTCCATTTCTGGATCATTGTGATCCTCGCTGTTGCTCCGGAGTCGCCTGCGGACTCTATTTGCCGCTATAATATGTCTGACGGTTAGAACATTGAACAGTAAGATCAATAAGATCGGTAATAAAGGGGTTAATATACTGTCGATGCACTCGTCTGCCCTCCAGAAGCTTGAAGTCCAGTAGTCCGCTTTTCCAATACAGTACCATGGGATATTGTTAAGTACAAAGACAGGCCTGTATACAAAGAAAACGGGAATGCTTCTCGAAAAACTCACCACACACACGACTGATATAATCACAGTCGCAGTTCTCGGAGTGCAACATTTTGGTTTGAGTTTCTGACAACAAATTGCTATAAATCGATCAAAGGTGAAAGCGACTGTGAACCAAACCGAACAGTCAAGGGACACAATATACAGCACAAGTCTGAGTGAGCACACCGGAGTTAGGAACAAGAAATTAATTGGCAAATACATATTATTAATCCGATGCATTATCACATCGGTGATAATCACTGCGAGATCCGCCACTGCCATGGCCACCAGGTAGTGAGTGATGCATTTGGAGAGACCGCACTTTCCTCGGGACAGGATCACAATCGCCACCAAATTAACTGTTAAATGAAGAACAAAATGAGCATTAAAGTCTCCCTAATAGTCTGTGCAGCAGAACATTATGAGGAGATTACAACTTTGTGCTCCCTGCCCCATTGATACCTGCTTTTTATTCACAAGTATTCTGGGCAATTTCTCCTAATATTAAAGTAATAATTGAAATATAAAAATTAGAAAGCAGAAGCTCAGAAATAATGCATCATCTTTTACTGATTAAGGATTACGAAATTCAATGTCATCCACTGAATACCGATATACATTAAACTCAGATGAATACCATAGAAATTATTGAAAAGAATACAATCGACAACGAATGGGGAGATTGTAAATATGCGCAAGCAATTAAAAATTAGAAACTGATAATAATTGATGCATTACAGGAAATGATTAAATAAATCATAGTATCATAAAATCACAATGTCGTTTCAGCACAGAAGGACGCCATTCAGTCCATCGAGCCCGTGCCAGCTCTTTGTAAGAGCAATCCAGTCAGTCCCATTCCCCCGCTCTTTCCCCGTGGGCCTCCATTTCTTTTCCTTCAAGTATTTACCCAATTCCTTTTTGAAAGCCATTATTGAATCTGCTTCCACCACCCTTTCAGGCAGCCATTCCAGGTCATAACTACTCGCTGCGTATTAAAGTTTTTCAATACGTCACCTGTGGTTCTTTTGCCAGTCACCTTAAATCTGTGTCCTCTGGTTCTCGACCCTTCCGCCAAAAGAAACAATTTCGCTTTATTTACTTTATCTAAACCCTTCATGATTTTGAACACTTCTATCAAATTTCCTCTCAACCTTCTCTGCTCTAAGGAGAACAACCCCAGCTTCTCCAGACTATCCAGGTAACTGAAGTCCCGCATCCCTGGAACGGCCCCAGTAATTTTTTTCTGTATCCTCTCTAAGACCTTCACATCCTTACTAAAGTGCGATGCCAGAATTGGACACAATACTCCAGTTGTGGCCAAACCAGTGTTTTATAAAGGTTCAACATAACTTCCTTGCTTTTGTCCTCCAAGCCGCTATTAATAAAGCTAGGTGGGAAAGTAATCAGTGAGGAGGACGCAAAGTGTCTGCAAAGTGCTATCGACAGGTTAAGTGAATGGGCAAAAAGGTGGCAGATGGAGTATAATGTCGGGAAAAGTGAGATTATTCATTTTGGTAGGAAAAATAGAAAAACTGAATATTTGTTAAGTGGTGAGAAATTATTAAAAGTTTGTGTTCAAAGGGATTGAGGTGTCCTTGTCCACGAAACATAAAAAGTTAACTTGCAGGTACAGCAATCAATTAGGAGGACAATTGTATGTTGGCCTTGATTGCAAGGGGTTTGGAGTGCAAGCGTAAAGAAGTCTTGCTGCGATTCTACAGGGCTTTGGTGAGACCACAACAGGAGTACTGTGTGCAGTTTGGTCGCCTCACCTAAGGAAGGATATACTTGCCTTAGAGGCGGTGCAATGAAGGTTCACTAGATTGATTCCTGGGATGAGAGGGTTGACCCATGAGGGAAGATTGAATAATTGGGCCTCTGCTCCCTGGAGTTTAGAAGAATGAGAGGTCATCTCAGTGAAACATTTAAGAATCTAAGAGGGCTTAACAGGCTATATGCTGAGAGTCTCCAGACCAAGCTGCGCCTCTAGCCAAGCTGTTCCAGTACAGCTTCAACACTGGCATCTATCGACAATGTGGAAAATTACCCAGGTATGTCCTGTTCAGAAGAATCAGGACAAATCCAATCCGGCCAATTACTGTCCCATCATTCTACTCTTAAGGGGTGCATGAACAGAGAGACCTGGGCGTGTACATACACAAATCTTTGAAAGAGGCAGGACAAGTTGGGAAGGCTATTAGCAAAGCATATGGAATCCTGGGCATTATGAATAAAGACACAGAGTACAAAAGCAAGGAGGTTTTGCCAAACCTTTATAAAACACTGGTTAGGCCTCAGCTAGAGTATTGTGTCCAATTCTGGGCACCACACATTAGGAAGAATGTCAAGGCATTAGAGAGGGTGCAGAAGAGATTTAATAAAATGGTGCCAGGGATGAGGGACTTCAGTCATGTGGAGAGACTGGAGAAGCAGGGATTGTTCTCCTTAGAATAGAGATGGTTAAGAGGAGATTTGATAGAGGTGTTGAAAATCATGAACGGTTTAGATAGAGTAAATAAAGAGAAACTGAGTCCAGTGGCAGAAGGGTGGGTAACGAGAGGACACAGATTTAAGGTGATCGGCAAAAGAGCCAGAGGCGACTTGAGGGAACATTTTTTACACAGCGAGTTGTAATGATCTAGAATTCAATGCCTGAAAGGGTGATGGAAGCAGATTCAATGGTAACTTTCAAAGGGGAATTAGATAAATAACTAACGGGAAAGACATACAGTGCTATGGGGAAAGAGCAGGGCAATGGGAATAATTGGATCGCTCTTTCAAAGAGCCGTCACAGGAACGGTGGGCCAATTGGCCTCGGCCTGTGCTGTATCGACAATGATTCTATGACACTACGAAACAAAATAACAAACGTTATTTATGGATTGTGAAGTTACAAGAAAGGAGAAAATGAACAAAACATAATTTTGAATTAGGGCATCACATTAAGCGGAAAAATAAAATAACCTGAATCAATGAAAATATGTGAAATTATAACAAGGGGTTAAAGTGATCAATAAATATTTACAACGTATCAGATGATTCAGAAATGGAACAATGAAAAATAAAATGAATCTTGAATTGCAAGATTTCAGTCAAAAGAATAAATCAATAAATAACAAAATGCATCAATGAGTTGAGAGTTACAGAGAGGGAAAATTAAACAGGAGAAATCAGTGATGAATTAAGAACTTCCCATAAGTTAATTATAAAGCAACAGTAAGCAGTATTGAAATGGGAGGATACAGTATAGTGGAAGATCAAAACAAGAAAATCATTGAAAAACTCAGAGTAAAGTAATTGAAGAAGCTAACAGTGCCTATCAACAATGAACTGGGAGACGCAGTGGAGGGAATATTCAAATAATACAACTCAATGACGAATTGAGGGATCACAGTGCGGAGACGAGTAAACTCATCAATATCAGTGAAGAGCTGGGAAACTCTACAAAGAGTTTATTACACGGCATCAGCTAACAGATGTTTACTTAACATGAACTAAAGCACGAGACATGAACTAAACACAAGAAACCCTTTCAATCCAGCTACACACTTACAGTAAATGCAGGTGACATAAATAAAAATACTGCTGTGGGTTTGTTAGCTTCATTCGAGACAATTTTAAATTGTCCCCCTCTTTCTCTACCTCCACCTCGCTTCCTTTCGCTCTTTTTCTCTTTGCACCTCTCTTTTACTCTCTCTCTCTCTCTTCGTTTGCCTCTGCCTCCCTCTCCTTCTTTCTCTCCCTCTCTTCCTCTGCTTGTGTCTCTCACCCTTTCACTCGCTCTCTCCCTATCTCCGTGTCTCTCAACAAATAATATCTAATTTCTCGTATCCTGTTGATAGCTGAGACTTTAAACATAAAGGGTTACAACATCAATGTGTTTCTCCCGATTTTCCGCCATAAATTCAGCGAAATATCGGCGTCAACCCCGAAGAAACTGCATAAATGGAATTCTGGACCAATGTTATGTGACATTCCTACACTGAAGAGAAGCAACAATGCAACTTACAAGGGATGCTGGACCGTGCACACGCGCACATCAAAAATATCACAGGGATACATGCAAATATATAAGATCCGGAGAATCAAGGTGGAAATTCAGGCGCAAGTGTTCATCATGTGCAACCTCCAGTGACAAAATCTGAGGGATTTTTTCCAGTTAAATGCATAAGATCGTTCCTTCTAATTTAACACACATCATGATAGATTTTGACTTTTTCCAGTAGTGCCGCACGGGTGATAGCGAAGCGACAACATTGATTTCAATGGAAATAAAAACAGGGAGAGATGTAAAACCGGATGCCGATTCGCTCGAACCCGTTTTGCACCATCACCCAGTCAACATTACCCACCTTGGGCGGAAGACACCTGCCGGACAGACTTCTTCATTACAGGGCAAGTAACGTCTGAAACCAATGAGTATCATAGCTTCATACAATCATAGAAAGTTACAGCACAGAAGGAGGCCATTCGGCCCATCGTGTCCGTGCAGGTCGAAAAAGAGCGATCTAGGTTAATCCGACTTTCCAGCACTTGGTCCGTAGTCCTGTGGGTTACAGCAATTCAAGTGCACATGCAAGTACTTTTTAAATGAGTTGAGGGTTACAGCCTCTCTCACCGTTTCAGGCAGTGAATTCCAGACCCCCACTACGCTTTGGGTGAAAAACATTCTCCTCAGCTCCCGTCTAGTCCTTATACCAATTACTTTAAATGTATGCACCCTGATCAATGACCCATCTGCAAAGAGAAATAAGCTCACCCTATCCACTCTATCTAGTCCCATCATAATTTTATAAACCGCAAGACAAGTGTCAGGCAATGACCATCTCCAACAAGAGAGAGTCCAACCATCTCCCCTTGACAATCAACGGCATTACCATTGCCGAATCCCCGACTATCAACATCCTGGGGGTCACCATTGACAAGAATCTTAACTGAACCAGCCATATAAATGCTGTGGCTACAAGAGCAGGTCAGAGGCTGGGTATTCTGCGGCGAGTGACTCACCTCCTGACTCCCCAAAGCCTTTCCACCATCTACAAGGCACAAGTCAGGAGTGTGATGGAATACTCTCCACTTGCCTGGATGAGTGCAGCTCCAACAACACTCAAGAAGCTCGACACCATCCAGGACAAAGCAGCCCGATTGATTGGCACCCCATCCACCACCCTAAACATTCACTCCCTTCACCACCAGCGCACAGTGGCTGCAGTGTGTACCATCCACAGGATGTACTGCAGCAACTCGTCAAGGTCTCTTCGCCAGCACCTCCCAAATTTGCGACCTCTACCACCTAGAAGGACAAGGGCAGCAGTCACATGGGAATAACACCACCTGCATGTTCCCCTCCAAGTCACACACCATCCCGACTTGGAAATATATCGCCGTTCCTTCATCGTCGCTGAGTCAAAATTCTGGAACTCCCTTCCGAACAGCACTGGGGGAGAACATTCACCACACGGACTGCAGCGGTTCAAGAAGGAGGCTCACCACCACCTTCTCGAGGGCAATTAGGGATCGACAATAAACGCTGGCCTCGCCAGCGACGCCCACATCCCATGAACGCATAAAAAATATCTCCCCTCAGCCTCAATTGTTCCAAAGAAAACAACCCCAGCCCATCCAATCTTTTCGCATAGCTAAAATTCAACAGCGCTGGCAATATCATCGTAATTCTCCTCTGTGCTGCTCCAATGTAATCACATGTTTCCTCTAATGTGGTGACAAGAACTGTACGCAGTATCAAGCTGTGGCCAATTAATGCTGTATACAATTCTAACATAACCTCCCTGCTCTCATATTCTATGCCTCGGCTAATAAAGAAACGCATCCCATATGCCTTTTCAATCGCCTTATCGACCTGTCCTGCAACCTTCAGGGATCCGTGGACGTGCACTCCAAGGTCCCTTGGTTCCTCTACACCTCACAGTATCCTTCTATTTATTGGGTATCCCCTTGTCTTGTTTGCCCTCCACAAATGCATTACCTCACACTTCTCTGGATTGAACTCCATTTGCCACTTTTCTGCCCACCTGACCAGTCCATTGATATCTTCCTGCAGTCTACAGCTTTCCTCCTCTCTATCAACCACAAAATAATTGTAAGTCGTGGATAATAAAGGTGATCATATAACACGCCCCCTTTGATTTGAGAAGGATATGCTTGCAATTAGAACAGTGTTGAAGTAGGTCAAGAATGAACTATTATGACGCAGTCATACTGAACATTAAAACACAGTAAAACTGAACATGATATTAAACTGCTTCACTTTCAATCCAATACATAACAGGAGCTGAGTAATAACCTTCTATATCGCACTTCAGTAGAGATTAATCGATTGATGCCAGATTTCACTTGTGAAGAATTTTTTCTCCGCAATGTATTTGAGTAAACCTTAAACAAGAAGAGTAATTGTTTCCCATATTAAACTGTTATAAAATTGAGCTGCATCATGAAATTGCCAGAATCCAATCAACAAGTATTGCTGATCTGAGGCTAGTGTCTGCTTTACATGGGAAATTAGAAAGCCCACCGACAGAACATCACTGCGACAATTCCACTCGTGATGAAGATTCAACAAACCTCATCCTGTCAACAGAGAACTCGCATTAAAAAGACAAGACATTACTACAAATGTAACTGATACCAATAAGTAGGACAATGGCATAAGAAAAACACACGAAGAAATACGAAGCAGGCAGCAGGAGGAAAAGTTACACACTGATTTTTACATTTAATAACTCGTTTAAAAAACTTACCAGCGACTCCAACGGCAGCAAGAACAGGGTAGTAAATTAGTTCCAGCTGAAAAATTACTGGATATCCCATTTTCTGTGAGAAGCAACGATGACTGAGGTGCTGAAATCAAGAATCTGAATGAGCGAAAGTGCTGAATAGTTCAAAAGTGCCTTAGATATAGCAGAAGGAACCCTCCCGCGAAACAATTAGTTGGGATACATGCTCAGGGATATTAGTTACAGATAGTTGAACAAACAGATTGAATCAAACACTTTCACTTCAAATGGTTGTTATGTACCGAATAGATATTGTTAGTTTAGCGGAGTGGTTAATTTACTGGACTATATATTAGCAATTCACAATGCTTGGACTAATGATCCAGGGAACGTGAGTTCAAATCCCACTATGGCAGTGTGTGAATTTGAGTTCAGTTAAGAAACTAAATAAATCTGGAATAAAAAGTTGCTTTCTGTAAAAGTGACCATGAAGATGTCTGATTGTTGTAAAGGCCCAATTATTTCATTAATGCCCTTTATGGAAGGAAATCTTTCAACTAGATGTGCCGTCTATACACCTATTTGGTTGATTCTGAACAGCCCTTTGAATTGGCCCAGCCAGACGATTATATAAAACGGCAACAGAAAAGGATCAGAAGTTTAAACCCGGAGGAACCACTCGGCTGTGACCTCGGCATCAAATTCAGACACAACGAAGACAATCCCAGACCAGCCGACACTGTAAAGTCCATCTCACTGACATCTGGCTACGGCTGCCAAAGTTAGGAGTGGTGTCCAACAGACAAGTCAAGCAAAGCCTGACATAGTGATATAGAATCATACCTATTAGCTAAAATCACCATCTCTGGGTATGTTCCACCGGTATGATAGACCCATCAGAGGTGACGGTGAAGTGGTATACAGTCAGGTGGGAGTGGCCCTGTGAGTCCTTAACATTGACTCTGGGCCCAATGAAATTTCATGGCTTCAGGTCAAAGATGGGCAAAAAAAGCTTCTGTTTATTGCCACCAACCGCCCTCCCACAGCCGATGAATCAGTACTCCTAACAGTTGAACATCACGTGGAGGAAGTACTCAGGGTAGCAATAGCACAAAATCTACTCTGGGTGCGGGATCTCAAAGCCCATCACCAAACTGGCTCGGTAGCACCAACACTTGCCGAGCTGGCCGAGTCCTGAAGGAAATAACTGCCAGACTGGGCTTGCGGAAGGTGGTGAAAGAAGCAACGCGACCAATGATCTATTTGACCTCGTTCTCACCATTCTACCTGCTGCAGTTGCATCTCTCTGTGACACTATTCGTAAGAGTGACCATCACAGAGCCCTGATGGAGGACAAACCTCGTCTTCAAACTGAAGACGCCATCCATTGTGTCCTGTGGCACTACCACCATTCGAATTGAGATTAGGACATAAGGAATTGGAGGAGGAGTAGACCATGTACGGTCCCTTGAGGCTGCTCCGCCATTCAATCAGATCATGGCTGATCTTCGCACTCCAATCCACTTTCTCGCCCGATCACCATATCCCTTGATTCCCTGAGAGCCAAAAAATGATCTATCTCAGTCTTGAATGTACTCAACGACTGAGCATCCACAGACCTCTGGGTAGAGAATTCCAAATATTTACAACCCTCTGAGTGAAGAAATTTCTCCTCATCTTAGTCCTAAATGTCCGACCCTTTTGAGACTATGCTCCATAGTTCTAGACTCTCCAGCCAGGGGAAAGAGCCTCTCAGCAACTACACTGTCAAGACCTCTTAGAATCTTATATATTTCAATGAGATCACCTCTCATTCCTCTAAGCTCCAGAGTGTATAGGCCCATTCTACTCAATCTTTCCTCATAGGTCAACCGTCTCATTCCAGGAATCAATCTAGTGAACCTTCGTAACACCGCCTTCAAGGCAAGTATATCCTTCATCGGTAAGGAGACCAAAACTGTACACAGTATTCCAGTTATGTTCTCACCAAAGCCCTGTACAGTTGCCGCAAGACTTCCTTACTCTTGTGCTCCAAACTCCTTGCAATAAAGGCCAACATACAATTTCCCTTACTAATTGCTTGCTGTACCTGCATGCTCACTTTTGGGTTTCTGTACAACAACATCCAAATGCCCCTGAACAACAACATTTAGTAGTTTCTCATCAGTTGAAAAATATTCCGTTCTTCTTTCTTTCCTACCAAAATGAATAACCTCACATTTCCCCACATTATACTCCATCTGCCACCTTCTTGTCCACTCACTTAAACTGTCTATATCGCTTTGCAGACTCTTTGTGTCCCTCGCACTGCTTACTTTCCAACCTAGCCTAGTTTCGTCAGCAAACGTGGATACATTATACTCGGCCCATTCAGCTAAGTTATTAATATGGATTGTAAATAGCTGAGGCCCAAGCACTGATCCTTGCGGCACCCCACTAATTAGAGCCTGCCAACATGAAAATGACCCGTTTATCACTACTCTCTCTTTTCTGTCCGTTAACCAATCCTCTATCCATGCTAATATATTACCCCCAATCCCATGAGCCCTTACCGTGTGTAACAACCTTTTATGTCACACCTTATCGAATGCCTTTTGAAATTCCAAATATGCTATATCCACTGGTTCCCCTATATCAACCCTGTTAGTTAAATCATCAAAAAACTCGAATTGATTTGCCAAACACGATTTCGCCTTCTAAACCATGTTGATTCTGCCTAATCATATCATGATTGTCCAAGTGCCCAGTTACCACTTTCTTAATATTGGATTCTAGCATTTTATCTGCTAGTGATGTCAGGTTAACTGGCCTGTCGTTCCCTGTTTTGTCTCTTCCTCGTTTCTTGATTAACGGAGTTGTATTTGCTACCTTCCAATCCAGGGGAACCGTCGTAGAATCTAGGGAATTCTGCCAGATCAAAACCAATGCATCCACTATCTCTGCAGCCACCTCTTTAAAAATCCTAGGATGCAGGCCAGGGGATTTGTCGGCTTTTAGTCCCGTTTATTTGTCTATAACTTTTTCGTTACTAATCATAATTACTTTAAGTTCCTCCCTCTCATTAGACCCGTGGTTCCCCATTTTTTCTGGTATGGTTGTTATGTCTTCTACTGTGATGATAAATATAAAATATTTGTTCCTTATTCCCCATTATAATCTCCCCGAAGATAGATTAAGCACAGATCTAGAAGCTCAAAACTGGACATCCGTGAGGCGCTTTGGGCCATCAGCAGCAGAATTTTATTCCACCTTCATTTGTGATCTCATTTCCCAACATGTACCTCACCCCTCCATCACCATCAAGCCAGACGACCAAACCTTTAAGGGGAACCTAGATAAGTAAACGAGGAAGAAAGGAATAGAAAGATATGCAGATAGGATTAGGTGTCGGAGGAGGCTCGTGTGAAGCATAAACACTGGCTTATACCAATTGGCCCAATAGCCTGTTCTTGTGCTGTAGATTCTGTTTAATTCTATGCAAGCTCCATAATTCACCACTTTACAATTCGGCAGAGTGGGGCTAAATAAACCACGGCTCTCTCTTCCTATTGAGTAAAAGTTAAAACTGTATGGGTTGAATTTTCACCATTGGTCTGGAAACAAAAACCGGGTAGTGTGCAAAACGGGCAATCCATTACCGCCAGTTTTCGGCCCGGCGGATAAACGTGAAAATGCACCCGCATGTCTTCAAAGTTACCTTTGTAACCAGTCCCTTTTCTTTTCAGGAAAGGTGAGCTCCCAGCCACATTCTCACATGGCTGCAGGAAGGAAACTGGTGTTAAGGAACAGAGCTGTTCAAGTTCTTTAACATATCCTCATTCAAATGTTCGCAATCAACATTAGGGTTTCAGAAGCATCACTAACTGTGTCAATTCGTTTCATCGACGGTCTCAAGCTTTGTATTTCAGTTTTCTTCGGCTGAGAGAGTTGGAACACTGCACCTTAATATCATTAATTTTGTTCTCGCCTTAATTTCTGATGATAGAGGAAATAGTGTTGAGAAACATAGTAGAATTCAAATAATTATTACCAACTGTATACCAACTCAATATCGGAGTCAGATTAAACACACCCATGCACACTCATTATAACAGGCTTCACTGTAACTAAATTGTTATCAGTTTCTGGATATCCCAGTTTTCTTTCTAATCGACTGGAACATAAAGTTGACAACGAATGTGGTGCTAAAATAGTCCACGGAATGGCTGTTTTGGAAATAGGGGAAATGATCATTACAGTAGCAGGGGATCTTCTGAGGTTTGGGTTAAGGCAATTTGTTGTTGTATTTTGCAGTGCTGTGCCTGACGCTTGAGTGCCTGATGCTGACAATGGGTGCTAGAAGTTTGCGGACGAAATCAAACTGAGGAAGACTGCAACAAATTACAAGAAGATTTTAATACATTTTCAGAATTGGCATGTAATTGGCAAATGAATTTCAATATGGATAAGTCTGAGGTGATGCATTCTGTTGAACTGAATAAATCCTTGGAAAATAAGAGACGAAATGGAATCGAAAAATACATGGATTTAGTGGTACAGATACACAGATCACGAAACGTAGCGACACAGGTTAATAAGGTCATAAAGAAAGTTAACAAAGCTCTGGGGTTCATTTCTAGAGGGATAGATTTGAAAAGTTATGTTAACCCTGTATAGAAGCGTGTTTAGACCACACTTGGAACACTGTGCACATATTATAAAAGGGTAGAGAGGCGCTTGGTAAGGATACATCACCTTGCTCCTTAGTGAAGCGTCCTGCTTGGCTATATTTTTCCAAACTGCCGCAGTGGCATTGTGGCCATTGTGGCAAATCACAACTTGATCACTCATCCCAAACTTCCGGTACCTTTTCTCCCGTTGAGGAACTCACTCTGTTCCAGCCCTCTCACCTCTCCTTTAAAATCCTCATTCTCAAATGCCTTCCATCGCTCCATCCAAGTTTCTCATCAAGATATCGTCACTCCATTCCGCCCTCAGCCTCTGCAGTGAGCGACTCCTCATCCTGGTGAATTCACTTTACATCTCAACTCATCTTTTGCTGGATACTTTGATTTCACTGCCCTCCTATCCTTGCTTAACCTTCTACCTATTTTCACGATCTTTGGACTTTGCAATCTCACGTAGTCTCACGTCCACTTATTAATTCGTTCGGACATGTTACCTGGAATCTTATCTCTGCATGTGTTTTAATTGACACTGAATTCAATGTTAGTAATAAATTAAGGCGTGAAAATTAATCTGCTGCTGCGTCTCTCATCGTGGTACAAAAATAATTTAAAAAGCTAATGGAATTTTAGCCTTGTCTCAAGTCGGCTGAAATGCAATGTGGCGGAAGTTTTGCTGCAGTTTCCCACAGCAGCGCCCGCGGTCCCGAGGTTCGCATCATCATCCTCCCGGCGCCGGCCTGTTGCTAAGGCAATGCGGCACTGGGACTGCGCGGCGCATGCGCGGCATCCCACGGGCGCGAGCTGAAGGAGCTGGATATACGCGTCGTGACGTCAGCCCGCAAAGTTGTGGGCCGCTTCCGGGTGTCACGTGATTTTCGGTGTCAGCCCAGGAGGGAGTGTGTTGGAGCGGGGAGGAGAGAGCTGTCAATCAAAGGGTCCGAAGTCTGCACTCACTGCCCACAGGGTTTGGAGAATTTGTTTAAAAATGTAAAATCTGCAAAATGAAATAAAAACAGAAATGTACAAAAAAATGGAAGAATTGCAAATACAGTAATCTGAATAAAAAGCAGAAATGTCCAAACTCACAAAGAGTCCTGCTGCTACTATTAGTCTTCTCTACCTGGGTCACAGGATGAGCAGAATGATTGAATGTAGCTTTTTTAATGCTGAGGGAGCTGGATGTATGCAACGGACCAGCAATGGAGGCAGTGAGGCCTGATTTTATCAACAAATTCCAGCGAGTTGGCCAAGTAACTGATAGCGGTACTTTGGGATACGAGTGCCGAGAAATTGTGATCTTTAACTTCTTTTGAACATGTGCACTAGTTTTTAGTGATTGCTGTACTTGGACACCAAAACCCCTTTGTTCCTCTACAGTCGCTAATTTCTCACCATTAAGAAAATATTCCTATTTCTCACCTGGTGCCTGCAATAGATGCTCTTATTATATCTCCCCACATCTTTACCGTCAGGCTATATTTCCACTGTTCGCCGTCGAATACAAATAGACACGGTGAGACAGTTTTTTTTTGATATTTCAAAATAGTCTTTATTGCATAAAATTTATGGATACACACAGTTCAATGTAAATATCACAGTTACAATTCAAAACAGTAAAATCCAGATCATACACATTACGATTCATTATTACAATTCAAAACATTACAATACAGATCGTACACACTACGATCTCGCCATTACAATTCAAAACACAGTACATATCTTCTAATATATGCTGTACAATACAAGGTGAAATGGCCTCACATGGTGGCCTTTCCCCATAGAGCCTCTGTGTAGGCCGTAACTCGCCTCAGTGCGTCCTACAGCACGTACTCCTGGACCTTGGATTGTGCCAGTCGGCAACACTCGGTCGCGGACAGCTCCTGCAGTTGGAAGACCAGCAGGTTTCGGGACAACCAAAGGGCCTCCTTCACCGAGTTGATGGTCTTTCAGCAGCAGTTGGTATCTGCCTTGGTGTACGTCCTGGGGAACTACCGATAGAGCACAGCGTCCTATGTTAGCGAGCTGTTGCTGATGAACTGGTACAGGTACCAACGCATCTCTCGCCACACCTTCTGCGCTATGGGGCAATCCACCAAAAGATGGACGATGGTCCTGTCTCTGCTGCTGCCTCGAGGCAGCTCGCGGTGGTGCTGAGATGCTGTGTGCAGGAAAGATTGTATTGGGAGGGCTCTTTTCACCATTATCCAAGCCACATCCTGTTGACCGTTTGTCAGTTCCGGTGATGTGACCATCCATTAAATGGCGTCGCCCGTCTTTTTAGATAACTGCCCGATCGGATCCACCCTCTCCTTTCCCTGCAGGGCCCTCAGAACATTCCATGCCGACCACGGTCTGACGGTCTTGAGATCGAAAGGGCTCCAATTCAGGAACTTCTCCACCTGAGACAGTTGGTGGGGTACGGTCCAGCTGGACAGGACGTCCTGCATCTGCTCGGCCAGCGTGGCCAGACACAACCTTCTCCGCATGGGGACTGTCGCTATCATTGATATAAGAACCCAAATTTGCTCCATTTGATGACACGGCTTGCGGGTGTAACAGGCAGAGCTGCAGCGTTTCAATTTACACTCATCTGAAGTTCCCTTGAACCACCCCTTTATATAAATATCTTGGCTCAAATTTGGAATCTGACTACTTTCTATGAGATTTAAACCTTTTCGGATCCGGGTCAGTAAAAATTCTGCGAACATCTTCTGCTGGTGGGACCTCGAGGGTCTCGGTGGGCAAGGCGGCCAATCAGTGATTCGGGCAAGAGACACATTTCCCTCTTTAATTCGGCCTTTTGTTTGGAAGAACACTTGACTGTGATGGGTGTAAACCTTAACCTTCTGACCTCCAATAATGTGGAGGGAATTAGAAAGGGCTCAATACTGTGTAGTTTAGCTCAGCTCCCTGGAGATGAGTCGATATAAAATTAATGGGATTAGCTTTACCATGATGGACCAGCCCTAGCATGGCGACAGAACTCACTGATGAGGAAGGGGGTTAAAGGGCACAGTCCTTTGTATAATGGGGGCGGCAAGCATCGGTTCAGTAACAATTCTAGTATAAAGGATTGTAAACAATTTTACAACACCAAGTTATAGTCCAACAAATTTATTTTAAAATAAATTCCACAAGCTTTCGGAGGCTTCCTCCTTCGTCGTGCGTCCATCCGCCCGACGAAGGAGGAAGCCTCCGAAAGCTTGTGGAATTTATTTTAAAATAAATTTGTTGGACTATAACTTGGTGTTGTAAAATTGTTTACAATTGTCAACCCCAGTCCATCACCGGCATCTCCACATCAGTATTAAGGATGATGATGATATTGGTGTGGCTCTCTGTCCACTGCCATTCAATTCCCTCCCGGAGTAGCCCATGCAGGGGAGCAGCAATTTCTGTATAGTCAGAGATAAAATCCCCACACAATCCTGTCATACCCAGAAACAAACGCAGAGAGGTCTAATCGGTAGACCGTGGTAAGGAGATGATAACCTTGACTTTATCCTGGTCCACAGACCGGGACCCTGCCTCTCCGATGACACCAAGCAACGTGATCTGAGGTTTCATCAACTGCAGCTTAGTAACATTGACCTTAAGTCCAGAGGACTCCAGTCGATGGAAAACCTCACTCACCATTCGCAGGTGATCTTCCCGTGTCTCGTTTTGTATTAGGATTTCATCCACATATTGGATGACAGCCCGGGGATTCACAGCCCTGTCAAAGCTCCTTTCATGTGAGCAGGGAAAATAGCGGGGCTGTTGTGGGAACCTTGAGAGAGGACGTTCGAAGTGTACTGATGTCCTTCGAAAGTAAAGGCGAATTTGTATTCTGAATCCGTGTGGTGCGGGCGATTCCAGAACCCGTTCGAGATATCTGTCACCGAATACCAGTGAGACCGATGGAACGTTCGAGGTATCTCTCACCGAATCCAGTGAGGCCGATGGACCGTTCGAGATATCTCTCACCGAATACCATTAAGACCGATGGATCAGCTTGACTAACATCTCCTGGTATGAGGCCACAATAAGACTTATTGTTACAGTATATTTGTTTAATTACTTGTAATTTCCTGTTGCTCACCAAGAGCCGGTGATTTACTCATGAGCCACAGAGCAGAGCTATCTTCTGACAGACCATAATTTCACTGACCACCCCTGGTTCTCTAAACTTGTTATTATCCCTCATAAGCTTTCCATTGCCTCTCTCAGATAGGGGGTGCTATCTCCAGGGAGGTGGAGGGCGGGGCGGTAATCACCTGTTACACGAATACACGGATCCATTCGCCCACATTCATGTTAGTATTTGGCAAACACTGTCTGATGCATTTCACACACCTGTCGAACCTTGGTGTCAGAGATGTAGTGGGTAATTTCACCACTACATGGGCGGTAAACTGATTGAGCAGAAATTAAAATCGGGCCAGTTCAAAAAAGGGCGGGAGATCCGCTCTATCAGTTCAGTCCCCAGCGATGGTGAAAATTTCCCTCCACGTGTTGGGAACCGATGCAGTTTGAGACAATGGGCCAACTTGCGAGCTTCGAAGATTGATACCAGGGCGTAGGTCAGGAAAGATGTGGCTGATTTTAATTATCCCCGCTTGGCGGAAATGGGGTGGTCGAGGCTAGTAAATGGTGTAAGTTCACTTTTTTTAATTCGTTCATGGGATGTGGGCGTCGCTGGCGAGGCCGGCATTTATTGCCCATCCCATTTGCCCTTGAGAAGGTGGTGGTGAGACCCCTTCCTGAAACGCTGCAGTCCATATGGTGACGGTTCCCCCACAGTGCTCTTTGGAAGGAAGTTCCAGGATTATGACCCAGCGACGATGAGGGAACGGCGATATATTTCCAAGTCGGGATGGTGTGTGACTTGGTTTGGAACGTGCAGGTGGTGTTGTTCCCATGTGTCTGCTGCTCTTGTCATTATCGGTGGCAGAGGTCACGGGTTTGGGAGGTGCTGTCGAAGAAGCATTCGCGAGTTGCTGCAGTGCATCCTGTGGATGGTACACACTGCAGCCACAGTGCGCCGGTGGTGAAGGGATTGAATGTTTAGGGTGTTGGATGGGGTGCCAATCAAGCGTGCTGCTTTTTCCTGGATGGTGTCGAGCTTCTTCAGTGTTGTTAGAGCTGTACTCATCCAAGCAAGTGGAGAGTATTCCATCACACTCCTGACTTGTGCCTTGTCGATGGTGGAAAGGCTTTGGGGAGTCACTCGCCGCAGAATACCCGGCCTCTGACCTGCTCTTGTAGCCACTCTATTAAAATGGCTCGTCCAGTTGAGTTTTTGGTCAATGGTGACCGCCAGGATGTTGATGGTGGGGGATTCGGCGATGGTAATGAAGTTGAATGTCAAGGGGAGGTGGTTCAACACTCTCTTGTTGGAGATGGTCATTGCCTGGCACTTATCTGGCGCGAATATTACTTGCAACGTATGAGCCCAAGCCTGAATTTTGTCCAGGTTTTGCTGCATGAGGGCTCGGACTCCTTCATTATTTGAGGGGTTGCGAATGGAACTGAACACTGTGCAATCATCAGCGAACATCCCCATTTCTGACCGTTATGGAGGGAAGGTCATTGATGAGGCAGCTGAAGATGGTTGGGCATCGGACACTGTCCTGAGGAACTCCTGCAGCAATGTCCTGGGGGTGAGATGATTGGCCTCCAACAACCACTACCATCTTCCTTGGTGCTAGGTATGACTCCAGCGACTGGAGACTTTTCCCACTGATTCCCATTTACTTCAATTTTACTAGGGCTCCTTGGTGCCACACTCGATCAAATGCTGCCTTCATGTCAAGGGCAGTCACTCTCACCTCACCTCTGGAATTCAGCTCTTTTGTCCATGTTTGGACCAAGGCTTTAATGAGGTCTGGAGCTGAGTGGTCCTGGCGGAACCCAAACTGAGCATGAGTGAGCAGTTTATTGGTGAGTAAGTGCCGCTTGATAGCATTGTGGACGACACCTTCCATCACTTTCCTGATGATTGAGGATGGACTGATGGAGCGGTAAATGGCCGGATTGGATTTGTCCTGCTTTTTGTGGACAGGACGTACCTGGGCAATTTTCCACATTGTTGGGTCGATGCCTGTGTTGCAGCTGTACTGGAACAGCTTGGCTGGAGACGTAGCTCGTTCTGGAGCACAAGTCTTCAGCGCTACAGCCGGGATGTTGCCTTTGCTGTATCCAGTTCTCTCAGCCGTTTCTTTATATCACGTGGAGTGAATGGAATTGGCTGAAGACTGGCTTCTCTGATGGTGGGGTATCGGGAGGAGGCCGAGATGTATAATTTACTCGGCACTTTTGGCTGAAGATGGTTGCAAACGCTTCAGCCTTGCCTTTTGCACTCACGTGCTGGACTCCACCATCATTGAGGATGGGAATGTTTGCAGAGCCTCGTCCTCCCGTTAGTTGTTTAATTGTCCACCACCATTCACGTCTGGATGTGGCAGGACTGGGGAGCTTTGATCTGATCCGTTGGTTGTGGAATCGCTCAGCTCTGTCGATAGCATGTTGCTTCTACTGTTTAGCATGCATGCAGTCCTGAGTTGTTGCTTCACCAGGTTGGCACCTCATTTTTAGGTGTGCCTGGTGCTGCTCCTGGCATACTCTTCTACAGTCCTCATTGAACCAGGGGTTGATGCCCTGGCTTGTTGGTGATGGATGAGTGAGGAATATGCAGGGCCATGAGGTTACAGATTGTGCTGGAATACAATTCTGCTGCTGCTGATGCCCCACAGAACGTCATATATGCCCAGTTTTGAGCTTCTAGATCTGTTCTGAATCTATCCCATTTAGCACGATGGCCGTGCCACACAACACGTTGGATGGTGTCTCCAGTGCGAAGACGGGACTTCGTCTCCACGAGGACTGTGCGGTGGTCTCACCTACCAATACTGTCATGGACAGAAGTATCTGCGACAGGTGGGTTGGTGAGGCCTAGGTCAATTAAGTTTCTCCCCCATGTCGGTTCGCTCACCACATGCCGCAGGCCCAGTCTGGCATCTATGTCCTTCAGCACTCGGCCAGCTCGGTCAGTAGTGGTGCTGCCGAGCCACTCTTGGTGATGGACATTTTAGTCCCCCACCCAGAGTATATTCTGTGCTCTTGCTACCCTTTGTGCTTCCTCCAAGTGGTGTTGAACATAGAGGAGGACTGACTCATCAGCTGAGGGAGGGCGGTAGGTGGTAATCAGCAGGAGGTTTCCTTGCCCATGTTTGACCTGATGCCATGTGATTTCATGACGTCCAGAGTCAATGTTGAGGACTCCCACGGCCACTCCCTCCTGACTGTATATCATTGTAACGCCACCTCTGGTAGGTCTGTCCGGCCGGTGGGACATCACATACTCAGGGATGGTGATGGAAGAGTCTGGGACGTTGGCTGAAAGGTATGATTCTGTGAGTATGGCTATGTCAGGCTGTTGCTTGACTAGTCTGTGGGACAGCTCTCCCAATTTTGGCACAATTCCCCAGATGTTAGTGAGGGGGACTTTGAAGGGTCGACTGGGCTTGGATTGCCTTTGTCGTGTCCGGTGCCTCGTGGTGCGGTTTTATTCTTATTGTGACTTTTTTTACCCATATTTTACAACTGGGTGGCTTGCTCGGCCATTTCAGAGAGCAATTAAGAAACAACCACATTGCTGTGGGTCTGGAGTCACTTATAGGCCAGACCGGGTAAGGACTGCATGTTTCTTTCCCTGAAGGGCATTGGTGGACCAAATGTTTTTTTATGACAATTCAGTAGTTTCATTGCCACCATTACTGATACGAGTATTTTAATTCCAGATTTTATTTAATTAATTGAGCTTAAATTCCCCAGTTGCTGTGGTGGGATTTGAACTCGTGATTATGGATTATTAGACTAGGCCTCTGGATTACTGGTCTAGTAACATAACCACTATGTGCAACACTGGGCACCACACTTTAAAAATGATGTCCAGGCCTTCGAGAGGGTGCCTCGGAGATTTTCGAGAGTGATGCCGGGGATTAAGGACTTCAATTACGTGGAGAGATTGGAGAATCTGGGATTAATCTCCTTAGATCAGAGAAGGCTAAGGGAGACCAAATAGAGGTGTTTAAAATAATGAGGGTTTTTTTATAGAGTGAATAGGGTAAACAGTTTACTCTGGCAACTGGATAGGTAACCAGAGGTCATAACTTTAAAATAATTGGCAAAACAACTAGGGGGAAATTAGGAGAATATTTTTCACACAGAGCGTTGTTAAGCACTGCAGGAACAGAGTGAAACGGGTCTGCTTGTGTTCCTGGATTCAGTGTACACGCGGAGAAATCGGTAAAATATATAAATGAATCGGCAGGAGTGAACATGGTCAATACAATTATATGAAAACTGTAAATAAAGCCGCTCATTTTTGTTGGACCAGTCATTTCTGAGCACAGCTTTTAACTTTATTCCTGAGGGTGGTCTCATTAAGATAATGTCCTAGGCATTGAGGTGTTTGTGATTTATCCACATCATCATTTACATAGGAGGCAAACCTGATGATGTAATGTGTTTGTTCAAATGATTGTAACTAACAGCAATGATCAGGGTAAAACCACATGAATGTAGATTTATCCCCTGTATAAATCAGGGTTGGTTGCAATGTGTCAGCTCAGAGTGCCTGCCGGAGCTGCGGTTTCCCGGCCAACAGAAGTCACTGCTTCTCACCGAAATGGGATATCCATTAATCTATCAGATAGAAGACATTTTTTATCCTGTTCTTGCAGCCGTTGGAGTTTCGGGTAAGCCGTTGTCTCAGCTGTTAATGGCTTAAATCCTTGTTAACTGTGATGCTGTACTTAGCACATTTATGCTCCCATCATGTTTTACACAGCCGCCTGTTCTGTTCTATCAGTTGATGGAATCACTTAAGACTCTGCTCTTTCGGTCTTGTAGCAGCTGCATTATATCTGTAATGTACCTTTTACATCGAACCCTTGCATTGTTACTGGATTACGCTTAGTACTGAATGTATTTAAATCAGGTGTCTGGGCTAAGAGCTGGTAACAGTCCATCACGGGCTGTTAACAGTTTCATGTTGTGGGACGAACCTGTCCTGGAATATTTTTTCATCAGTGTGTTTTATGTGATTGATGATGTGGCAGCTCACGAACTCAGTGTTACAAGGAAGTAGCGCAATGTCCTCCCTGCCTAATAACAGAGTTCAGTTTAACTGGGATTTCTATGTATTTATTGGTTATCATTATTATGAAAGATTATTTCATTGTCTGTGTAATTGATGCGGCATCAGAAGTCTGCCTACTGAACTGAGTTTGTTGCTGATTCTTTCACATCTCCTTCTCTGCTCCATTGTGGATGAATTCAATGTAAAATGCACTGTTTTGAGGTTATGTTGTATCAGTTTGCATTGTTTCTGTTGGAATCATGAGCCATTCTGTGGATTGTCAGTTGCAGCGGTGATGTTGGCGTTTTGTTAATTGGACAATGTCGCCATCTAACGTTGCACTTTATAATTACAGTGGAAGGAATTTCAATTGTTGTGATGTGTGTCTGGAAGAGGCATTCGATTCTGTTTATTCCGTGCATTGTAAATAAAGTGCCAAAGTGCAGGTGAACAACTATAAACTTGGATGATCTGTCGAAACATTAAACTATTCACAGAGGCTTCGCCATTTATTAAACTGACACCAAAAATAGGATCATTGGAACACGGGGCTGGTGAAGAGAAAGCAGGCGCAGGATGTTAGAATTTACTCGGATGTATAAAGCGGTATTGAGAAAGAGAGTAGACTCAGTGCGGAGAGATAGAGAGGAGCGATAGGGAACGAAACTGAGAAGGAAAACGAGAGGGAGGCGGGAGAAGGAACGCGAGAGGAGAAAGCGTGAGACGGTGAGAGAGATTGACAAAGAATGAGGGAGAGCAGCAGCGGGGTGAACAATTCATCGGAATGAACTACTGCAAGTTCCAGTACAATTATGAATAGGAAATGTGAATTGAAAGTGTTATTAGGATGTTGTCAGATTGTGAGAAGTTTATTGTGCTCTCGCCGAGTGTGTGTTTATGACAATCAGGTCCTCGGTCTGTTTAGGTGAATGTTCCTTTTACTTATTTACTGACGAAATAAAAAAAAACATAATTGAAATGTATTGGAAGAATAGGCTCAGCCATTTCTTGATCGTATTGAATTATTCGGATATTGTATTCTAATCGCTGTGTATCAGTTTAATTCAATAAAGATCGAGGCTAATTTAATGAATATATTTTAATTCAATTTGAATTGAATGTGCAAAGTAAATTTATTGAACTCATTTTATACCCAACGAGCTGTACCCTGACACTAAAAATCATTGAAAATAAATGTTGAATTTATTAATTGAGTTGTGTTAGTGGGATCTATAGATTAGATTTCCTCTAACCCTCTGCTGCATTCTCTCCCTGTGAATCACAGCCTCTCCTCACACTGCATTAAATCGTCTGCCTCATCATCCGTTGCTTCAATTTATCCGCTTTCCCAAATCATCTGCTCCTGACTCTCCTCCAGCTCCGACATTTCCTTTTCCTTGTCTCCCTCCCATTCTCACTCACTGGCTACGTCTCCAGCTGCCTTTCCCGTATTGTGCCGGCCCCTATTGGTTCTCCTAACCCAGAGCAACAAACCTCGCCCTGTCCGACCTTCCCAACCTTCTCTCTCTTTCCCGTCCGTCTGCAGCCCAAATCCGGATTTAATCGGCTGGATTCCCGCTCAGTAAAACCCCTTCTCGCTTCCGCACTGGCACTGTGCTCTCACTCGGCCCTTCCAGTAGAAAAGGTGCTCACTTTATTCACTTTCTATATCAATTTCGTGGTAGTGGTTGTTGGAGGCCAATCAGCTCAGCCCCAGGGCATTGCTGCAGGAGTTCCTCAGGGCAGTGTCCTCGGCCCAACCATCTTTAGCTGCATCATCAATGACCTTCCCCCCATCATAAGGTCAGAAATTGAGATGTTCGCTGATGATTGCACAGTGTTCAGTTCCATTCGCAACCCCTCAGATAATGAAGCAGCCCGAGCCCGCATGCAGCAAGACCTGAACAACACCCAGGCTTGGGCTCATAAGTGGCAAGTAACATTCGCGCCAGACAAGTGGCAGGCAATGACCATCTCCAACAAGAGAGAATCTAAACACCTCCCCTTAACATTCAACGGCATTACCATCGCCGAATGCCCCGCCATTAACATCCTGGGGGTCACCATTGACCAGAAACTTAACTGGACCAGCCATATAAATACTGTGGCTGCAAGAACAGGTCAGAGGCTGGGTATTCTGCGGCGAGTGATTCACCTCCTGACTCCCCAAAGCCTTTCCACCATCTACAAGGCACAAGTCAGGAGTGGAATGGAATACTTTCCACTTGCTTCGATGAGTGCAGCTCCAACAACACTCAATAAGCTCGACACCATCCAGGAAAAAGCAGCCCGCTTGATTGGCAACCCATCCACCACCATAAGCATTCACTCTCTTCACCACCGGCACACAGTGGCTGCAGTGTGTACCATCCACAGGATGCACTGAAGCAACTCGCCAAGGCTTCTTCGACAGCACCTCCCAAACCCGCGACCTCAACCACCTAGAAGGACAAGAGTAACAGGTACATTGGAACAACACCACCTGCACCTTCCCCTCCAAGTCACACACCATCCCGACTTGGAAATATATCGCCGTTCCTTCATCGTCGCTGGGTCAAAATCCTGGAACTCCCTACATAACAGCACTGTGGGAGAACCTTCACCACATGGACTGCAGCGGTTTAATAAGGCGGCTCACCACCACCTTCTCAAGGGCAATTAGTGATGGGCAATAAATGTCGGCCTCTCCAGCGACGCCCACATCCCATGAACGAATAATAATTTAAAAAATCCCAATTCATTATTGATAATTGTGTTTGAAAACATTTCTCTGCCCGAAAGCGTTGCCCAGGTCAGTGAATCACTTTCCACTCTTCGATGCAGCAACAAAGCTGGAAATTTCACCCCAGACCCTGTCAAACTGCTGCTTTAACTCCAGGGCTGATCAGTAATTTCCCTGCTTCCTTTTCTCTCCCTTACAGTTAACTTGGTGGCGATTGTGATCCTGTCCCGAGGAAAGTGCGGACTCTCCAAATGTATCACTTGCTACCTGGTGGGAATGGCAGTGGCCGATCTCCTGGTCGTTATCACCGATGTTATATTGAGGAGGATCGTTGGAATATATATCGCGTTTTCATTCTTGGACATGACTCCAGTATGCTGTCTCGTTGAATTCATGGTTTTTGCAAGCACCGAGGTTTCTGTTTGGCTCACGGTCGCTTTCACCTTTGATCGATTTGTGGCCATTTGTTGTGAGAAGCTGAAAACAAAATATTGCACCGAGAAAACGGCAGCTGTGGTTCTGGGAACAGTGAGTGTGCTGAGCTGTTTAGAAAGTCTCCCTTGGTATTTTATATATGAACCTAAATTTATAATTGATAATGTTCCCTGGTATTGTATCACTAAATCGCGCTTCTTTACTTCACCCATATGGGCCGCATTTGAAATGTTTCACAACATTTTAACCCCTTGTGTCCCGTTCTTTCTGATTTTGCTCCTCAATGTTCTGACCATCAGACGTATTTTAGTGGCCAGTAGAGTTCGCAGGGAATTCCGGAACCGCAACAATGGAGAGAATCTCAAGGATCCAGAGATGGAGAACCGAAAAAAATCCATCATTTTACTCTTCAGCATATCGGGGAGTTTTATATTATTATGGTTGACACAATTTGTGTATAACATTTATGCACGAATTGCAGGCACTCGGTATTATTATTCTGCCACTGACATTAATTTTATCACAGAACACTCATCATTTATGCTGCAGCTTCTCAGTTCCTGCACAAACACGTGTATTTATGTCTTGACCCAGAATAAATTCAGAGAGGAACTGAAGAATGCGGTGAAATACCCACTCAATCTGATTGTTAAATTAGTTAAATTGTAGAAAGAGCTGAAAGGTAGAACTACTTTCTATTTCATTCTCCATCTCCTACACTTCCCAGGGGACTTTCATCTGATATGATATTGTATCGATAATCTAACCTATTGAGGCTCTGCTTACGATACATGAAATATCGCTCAAAAAGGTGGCAATGAAGAGCTCAGCTAGACTTCAAGTGTACGGCCGCTCTGCATCTATAACATAATGGTCAAACTTGGCAATCACACTCACTGCTGTGGGCCTTATCAGAATAGGTGCACTCTACAGAATTGGAAAGCGAACAAGAGAGACAGACAGACAGACGAAGAGAGAACGAGAGAAGGACAGTGAGGCAGAGAGAGAGGGAGAGAGAGAGACAGAGAAAGATTGAGGGAGAAAGAGAGACAGACAGGCAGACAGACAGAAACAATCAAATACACAGAAAGAAAAGTAGGAAAATAGAGAGAGAAAGAGACAGTCAAACAAAAAGAAAAAAACAGAGGAAAAGAAAGAAAGAGTGATAAACAGAGAGATAGTGAAAGAGGTAAACCGGAAGGGAAAGAACGAGGTAAACCGAGAGAGAAAAACACAGTATCAGCAAGCGACAGAGAAAACTAGAGGGGCAGAGACGGAGACCAGAGGAGAAATGGAGAGCTGCAGGTAGTGCATAATCCTTACAATTAGGGGCAAACTTTTAAAATCCCCAAGATAGAATTACCCTTCCATAATTCTCGCTCTAAATTTTCCCCCGAGCAAGAACTCTCACTTGCTTTATGGAAATGGAAGTTCTTCATCTCCCAATGTGGAACATTTCCCCCCGTCTTAATCATGTACATAGAATCGCAGAATCGTACAGCACAGAAAGAGGCCATTCGGCCCATCGTTCCTGTGCCAGCTCTTCGGAAGAGCTATCAATTTAGTCCCACTCCTCTGCTCTTTCTCCATAGCACTGTAATTTTATGCGCTTCAGCTCCAATAACATTCAAGAAGCTCGACACCATCCGGGACAAAGCAGCCCGCTTGATTGTCGCCCCATCCACCACCCTAAACATTCACTCCCTTCACCACCGGCGCACTGTGGCTGCAGTGTGTACCATCCACAGGATGCACTGCAGCAACTCGCCAAGGCTTCTTCGCCAGCGACGCCCACATCCCATGAACGAATAAAAAAATGATGGAAAATACAAATTGGACTGGGCTAATGGCAAAGGAATTAAAAATGATGGTGCAGCAAATATGACAGGTAGAAATAGCGGATTTATTAGATGAATATCTGAGGTAGCTGGTAATGTTGTTGTTTGGAATCACTGTCTCATTCACCACGAAGCTTTGGCCTGCAAGTGTATTCGCCGTGACCTTATGGCAGTACTGACGGAAGTAGTGAAAATTGTTCATTTCATTAAAGGCAGCTCACTGAACTGCGTGTTTTTGAAGCGTTATGTTTAGAAATCGGAGCTGGGCTTACTCATTTACTGTTTCAAACTAAACTACGATGGCTGTCACGGGGCAGGGTGCTTCCAAGGGTGTATGACATCACTTGTATGACCTCAGGAAAGAGATTCACATTATTCTGGAAGAGGAACATTCTAACTTGGCAAATTTGTTTCACGATGACAGTTGGCTATATAAGTTGTCATAACTGGCTGATGTGTTCTCAATTTTAAACGAACTGAATTTGAAGTTACAAGGAAGAGGCAATGACCGACATCCGGCGACTAATGGCGCCGCAGGCCCCACAATCCGCCGCGTCCCAAAAAACCCTCTATTTCTCCAAGGCGCTGATATCCGGTCACACTGCGCATGCTCCCAAGGCCCGCCCTGCATTCTGGTAACGCCTTGGTTCTGTTGTTTGTCGCGAGTCGGAATCGGTGGAAACGGGAGATGAAACCGGGAAGCAGCGGGTAGGACGGGGCAGGAGCTGGATGGAGGCTTTAATGGAGCCTGAGGGCCCCCGGCTCTGATTCGGGGCCTCAGCCGCATTCTGTGTTGCTAAGACTCCGCTCGGCCCCGCTCAGTCTCCATGCTCCGGCCACCAGCTTTGACGGCGACTACGCGCTGCGCCCCTTCCATTGGAGATAGGCCGTATTGAACCTCGCGGGCCATTCCGGGTAAGATCATCCGCCATTTTAAACCCCACTTGCTGATATTTCTGTGCTGGGGTTGAGAAGGGCGAGGATTATCGGATCAAAAGCTAAATCCTGCAGATGCTGGAACTTTGAAATGAAAAACAGAAAATGCTGTAAATCCTCAGCAAATCAGGCAGCATTAGTGGAGAAAGAAACAGAGTTAACGTTTCAGGTCAGAGTTAAGGTTTCGTCAGAGCTGAAAGAAGTTAAATATATAACAGTTTTTAAGCAAATACAAAGCCAGGGAAAGGGGTGGGAGGACAGAACCAAAGGGAACGTCTGTGATAGGGTGGAGGGCAGGAGTGATGGAATGACAAAATGGATGATGGTGCAAGGCAGGAAGGGTGGTAATGGGACAAGTAAAGACGGATTTGGAGGAACATTAAAGGGCTCCAGTCAGTTGGGTGTGTAAGTGAGACCGTAAGCCGAACGAAGCGCATTTGAAGCGGAGAGAGAGGGACACGCTGTGTACCCGGGCGCAAACATTCATCCACAGCCCAGACATCAATTGTTTCCCACATGGCGCGATAGGAATATATTAATGACAACGATTCATGTTGTTTGCTTCTACGTCGTTCCGTTTATGAATTGACTCATGATTCTCTAAATTCTCAACTCAGATTCAAAGCCCCTCAACTTCACCCGGCAGCGTAATGTTGGCGAGTGGTGATTGATTGCCCCGGGAACCAAGAGGAAGAGAGCTCAGGCCGGAGGGCCAAGGGAGCAGGGTGTCCTGCACCAATCGCGGTGCTTGAAGGGTCGAACATTGGTCGGCGAGTCAGGTGAGTTACTGGGAACCCCTGTTCATAATTTATCTTTTAAAAGCTGAATCGAGATTTATTTTGTCAAGGAAATAGTTTAACATTTGTCAGTATTTGTTTAGCTGGAGTTCCAATTATTAGTTTCAGACACTTCAGTGCCAAGTGGATCATGTTTTTAAAGGTCATTCATTTCCCTCTTTCCATGTCGCCTCCGAGAACTCTGCGTTCCTTCAACTCTGGCATCATGTTCATCCCCCACTTCCGTCGCTCCACCATTGGCAGCCATGCCTTCAGTTGCCAAGGCCCTGAGCTCTTTGACCAAGCTCAGTCCCAATGCCTCCTTCTTTGGCTCAGTGTCAATTATTTTTGATTACTCTCTTGTAAAGTGCCTTGGTTTTTATTACGTTTTACTGCGCTATGTAAATGCAGGTTGTTGTTGATCTGCTCCCGTTGGCCTCAGCTTTGCCGGACAGAATCAGCCAGGGACGGCGGCTTTGCTGCTCCCCATGGTCGAAATGCCGGCAGCTCGATGCATAGGCTCACAAGTGCAGAATTACCAATTGGCCGGGAACTGGAGGGCAATCAGTGACTGGGGCCGAATCCCAACATCAGGCAGCACCTTCAGTATAGAAAGGGAGAAAAAATAGAGGCTGTGATGAATCTGGATTTCAAACAGCGAGGATATGTCAAGGAGAGAGAGTGTGGGACGGGGGATTTACAGATTAATAGGGGCAAGGAGGGAGAGTGTGGGACGGGGGATTTACAGATTAATAGGGGCAAGGAGGGAGAGTGTGTGGGACGGAGCATTTACAGCTAAAAGGGGCAAGGAGGGAGAGTGTGTGGGAAGGGGGATTTACTTCTTAATAGGGGCAAGGAGGGAGAGTGTGTGGGACGGGGGATTCACAGCTTAATAGGGGCAAGGAGGGTGAGTGTGTGGGACGGGGCATTTACAGCTAAAAGGGGCAAGGAGGGAGAGTGTGTGGGACGGGGGATTTACATTTTAATAGGGGCAAGGAGGGAGAGTGTGGGACGGGGGATTTACAGATTAATAGGGGCAAGGAGGGAGAGTGTGTGGGACGGGGCATTTACAGCTAAAAGGGGCAAGGAGGGAGAGTGTGTGGGACGGGGGATTTACATCTTAATAGGGGCAAGGAGGGAGAGTGTGTGGGACGAGAGATTTACAGATTAATAGGGGCAAGGAGGGAGAGTGTGTGGGACGGCGGATTTGCAGCTCAATAGGGGGAAGGGAGAAAATAATGTTACTGAGAAACTAGAACTGTCTGTTGTGAATTTCTATCCTCTACTTACAGTGATCACTTATGTAAATGATGAGGACAGACGCATAGACAAGGCTTGTATTCTCATAAATATACAAGATTAAGGGGTGATCTAATTGAGGTGATTAAGAAGATAATAGGGTTTGATAGGGTAGACAGAGATAAATTATTTCCTCTGGTGGGAGAGTCTAGAACAAGGGGGCATCAGCTTAAAATAAGAGCTGGGCCGTTGAGGGGTGATGTCAGGAAGCAATTCTTCACACCAAGGGTAGTGGAAATCTGGAACTCTCTCCCCCGGAAAGCTGGGGGTCAATTGATAATTTCAAAACTGAGATTGATAGATTTTTGTCAGGCAAGCGTATTAAGTGTTATGGTGCCAAGGCGAGTAGTTGGAGTTGAGATACAGATCAGCCATGACCTAATTGAATGATGGAACAGGCTCGAGAGGCTGAATGGCCTACTCCTGTTGCTATGTTCCTAAATGCAGCCATCCGCAATAAGGTTGTGGATGGAAAGGGCCGTGTTCACAAGTGAAAGGAATCTGGAGAGAGATGTGGAGAGAGGACGTGACTGGTCAGGGAGAGTCTGAAAATGAAGGAGAAACCGTGACTGGTCAGAGAGTGTCTGTAAATGAAAGAGAAATGGTGACGAGTCAGTGAGTGTCCGTAATGAAGGAGCAATGGTTATATAAGATACAGATATACAGATATAAGTGTATATAAATATAGCAGAAATGGTAACTGGTCAGGCAGCGTCTCTAAATGAACAAGAATGGTGACGGGTCAGGGAGTGTCTGATAATGAAGCAGAAATGGTGACTGAACAGGAAGGGTCTGGAAATGAAGGAGAAATGGTTACGGGTCAGGGAGAGTTTGCAAATGAGGAAGAAAGGCTGACTGGTCAGGGAGCCAACATCGCCAAAAGTGGGAGATATCACAGATGGACAGCTTACAGGCAGCTTCAGGGAGGGACATGGTGTCGAAAAGAGGACGAGAGCATAAACACCCAGCCAGAGTCAGCACCTTCAGGGGAGTGAGAATACTTAAATAGAAAGAAAAATGTTGGAGATAGTGCGATGGGTTTGAATTTCAGCAGAGGGAGGAGGGTGAGTGAGTGGGACGGGGATTTACAGTCTGGGGGAATGAGCAGGAAGAATGTTCCATAGAAACTAGAATTGCCTGTTGTGAATTTCTATCCTCCATTCACAGTGTAAACTCCTTTCACAGGGTATTAGAAGGGGACGTGTTGCAGACGGGAAACTCAAGATCTGACAGTCACTCTATTCACCAGCATCCGAAGATCATCGTGCTTTGAATATAGAAGGAGGAATGTTTGTCTGTTCTGTCTGTGGGAAAAGATTTCAAATATCAGTTTAACTGGAAAAGCACCGAGAAACACATACCCGAGTGAAAGTGTTCCAGTGCACTGACTGTGGAAAGAGCTTTAACCAGTTACACAGCCGGAAAAGAAACATTGCAAAGCAGGGAGAAATCATACACGTGTTCTGTGTGTGGACGAGGCTTCAACAGATTATCCAACCTGGAGAGACACAAGGACACCCGCACCATGGAGAAACCGTGGAAATGTGGGGGCTGTGGGAGGGGATTCAGTTACTCGTCCCGGCTGGAAACTCATCGACCCAGTCACACCTGGGAGAGGCCGTTCACCTGCTCCGTGTGTGGGAAGGGATTCACTCTCTCATCCAGCCTCACTGAACACCAACTTGTTCACATTGATGAGAGACCCTTTAAGTGTTCTGACTGTGAGAAGAGCTTTAAAAGAAAAAAGTATCTGCTGACACACCAACGCACTCACACTGGGGAGGCGCCGTTCACCTGCACTAAGTGTGAGAAAGGATTCATTCGATCATCCCACCTGCTGAGTTACCAGCCAGTTCACACTGGGGAGAGGCCATTCACTTGCTCCATATGTGGGAAAAGATTCACTTGTTCATCCAACCTTCTGAGACACCAAATTGCTCACACTGATAAGACACTATTTAAATGTTCTGTCTGTGAGAGGAGCTTCAAAAGAACGGGGGGTCTGCTGACACACCAGCGAGTTCACACCGGGAGAGGCCGTTCACCTGCTCCTTGTGTGGGATGGGATTCATTCGTACGTCCCACCTACTGAGTCACCAGCGAGTTCACCTGTGACTGCAGGTGTTGGATTCTGATGTTGTTGCTGCTGTTAATCACATCCAGGACTCAACTATGTTCATTCTGACAGTTGGGGTTTGTTTCTGATGTTAATAACCCCTTTAACTGGGCTGGAGTTTACAATTCTGTACAAGTGTCAAATAAATCAGCTTTCTTTTAAACACAGTGTGCCTAGTCCTTGATATCTCTATGATAAGACAAACTGATTGAGGATTTATTATGAAGTGAGGAGAATCGATCTTAGAACTGAGATCCTATACCTTTTAAAAAGATGGATGTGCAAGACGTCCATTCTGATAGGACTGAGTGTCCCTGCACTGACTGTGTGCATGACAGGACTGAGTGTCCCGAAACTGACTGTGTGTATAACAGGGCTGAGTGTCCCGAAACTGACTGTGTGTATAACAGGGCTGAGTGTCCCGAAACTGACTGTGTGTATAACAGGGCTGAGTGCCTCGAAACTGACTGTGTGTATGACAGGACTGAGTGTCCCTGCACTGACTGTGTGTATGACAGGACTGAGTGTCCCGAAACTGACTGTGTGTATAACAGGGCTGAGTGCCCCGAAACTGACTGTGTGTATAACAGGACTGAGTGTCCCGAAACTGACTGTGTGTATAACAGGGCTGAGTGTCCCGAAACTGACTGTGTGTATAACAGGGCTGAGTGTCCCGAAACTGACTGTGTGTATAACAGGGCTGAGTGCCCCGGCAGTGACTGTGTGAACAACAGAACTGAGTGAACCGGCACTGAAAGCGTAGAGTGCACATGTGGTGTGGGATGAGCTTAAATGGATAAGTAGAGTCCGTGATAGGGGAGAGTGTACATGGCCTGTTGGAGGAGATAAATGTGTGGGGTAGAATCTATGATAGGGTTTGGCCACAGCGGGAGCATTGTGTCCAATTCTGGGCACCGCACTTTGTGAAGGATGTCATGGCCTTGGAGAGGTTGTAGAGGAGATTGACCAGAATGTTTCGGGGGATGATTGACTTCAGTTACGGGGAGAGACTGGAGGAGGTGGGATTGTTCTCCGCAGCGCATAGACGGTTAATAGAGGGGAGAGAAATAAGGAGAAACTGTTCGCAGTGACCAGAGGGACACAGATTGTAAAATATCCCCCCACCGCGCCATTCCCAGGCCCGGGGCCCAGGCCACTCCCGCGTGTGGGCCCTCCCTCTGTCGGCCTCGCCCCCGCCCACAGCAGCGCCCGCCCACCCGCCCGAGACCGCCATCATCATCCTCCTGGCGCCGGTCTGTTGCTCAGGGAACGCTGCACGGGGACCGCGCAGCGCATGCGCGGCGTCTCTCGAGCCTGAGGTGCATGTACGCGACGTGAGCTCATCGCGCAAAGAATGGTGACGCTCCCGCGTGTCACGTGGTGGGAGAAGTCAACTCAGGAGGCGGGTGGGGGGTGGGGGACGAGAGAGCTGTCAATCAAACGGCCCGGAGTCAGCACTCACTGCTCACAGGGTGTGGAGAATTGGTTTTAAATACAAAATCTGCAAGAATGAATCAAAATACAAAAATGAGAAAACATTGCAAATACAATAATCTGAATTGAAAACAGAAATCATAGAATAATAGAAAGTTACGGGACAGAAGGAGGAAATTCGGCCCATCGTGTCAGTGCTGGCAGAAAAAGAGCTATCCAGCTTCATCCCACTTTCCTGCTCTCGGTACGTAGCCGTGCAGGTTACGGCACTTCAAAAGCACATAAAAGTACTTTTTAAATTAGTTGTGGGTTTTTGCCTCTACCACCCTTTCAGGCAGTGAGTTCCAGACCCCTACTACCCTCTGGGTGAAAACATTTTCCTAAGCTCCCCTCTAATCCTTCCACCAATTATTTAAATCTATGCCCCCTGGTTATTGACCTCTCTGCTAAGGGAAATAGGTCATCCCTATCCACTCTATCTAGGCCCTTCATAGTTTTATACACCTCAATTAAATCACTCCTCAGCCTCCCTTGTTCCAATGAAAACAACCCCAGCCTATCCAATCTTTTCTCATAGCTAAAATTCTCCAGCCCTTGGAACATCCTCATAAAACTCCTCTCTACCGTCTCGAGTGCAATCACATCTTTCCTGTAATGTAGTGACCAGAACTGTATGCAGCACTCAATGTGTGGCCTAACTAGTGTTTAATACAGTTCGGGCATAACGTCCCTGCTCTTATGTTCTATGCATTGGCAAACAAAGGAAAACATCGGTTTTTACACCTTATCAATCTGTCCTGCTACCTTCAAGGATCTGTGGACATGCACTCCAAGATTTCTCTCTTCCTTTACACCTCTCAGCATCCTCATATTTATTGTGTATTCCATTGCCTTGTTTGCTCTCCCCAAATGCATTTGCTCACACTTCTCTGGATTGAATTCCATTTGCCACTTTTCTGCCCAACTGACCATTGATATCTTCCTGCAATCTACAGCTTTCCTCCTCACTGTCAATCACACGCCATTTTTTGTATCATCTGCAAATTTCTCAATGATGCCCCTTACATTTGGGTCTAAATCATGAATATATACCACAAAAGAGAAGGGACCTTGTACTGAGAACGCGGAACTCCGAGTGAAACAGCCTTCCAGTCACAAAACACCCATCGACCATTACCATTTACTTCCTGCCAGTGAGCCAATTTTGGATCCAACGAGACACTTTCCATTGGATTCCATGGGCTTTTACTTTTTTGACCAGTCTGCCATGTGGGTTCTTGTCAAAAGCTTTGCTAAACACAATGTAGACTACAACAAACGGACTACCTTCATCGACCCTCCTCGTTATCTCCTCAAAAAATTCAACCAAGTTAGTCAGACATGAACTTCCCTTAATAAACCCATGCTGACGATCCTTGATTCATCCGTGCCTTTCTAAGGGCCATTATGGATAAATATAATTTAATATGACAAATTCAGCATGGCTTTACAAAGGGGAAGTCATGTCTGACAAATTTGCTTGAATTCTTTGAGGATATAACGTACAGGGTGGATAAAGGGGAACCAGTGGGCGTAGTGTATTTGGACTTCCAGAAGGCATTCGACAAGGTGCCACATAAAAGGTTATTGCTCAAGATAAAGAATCACTGGATTGGGGGTAATATTCTGGCATGGGTGGAGGATTGGTTATCTAACAGGAAGCAGAGAGTTGGGATAAATGGTTCATTCTCGGACTGGGAACCTGTCGCCAGTGGTGTTCCGTAGGGGTCGGTGCTGGGTCCCCAACTCTTTACAATCTATATTAACGATTTGGAGGAGGGGACCGAGTGTAACACATCAAAGTTTGCAGATGATACAAAGATGGGAGGGAAAGTAGAGAGTGAGGAGGACATAAAAAACCTACAAGGGGATATAGACAGGCTGGGTGAGTGGGCGGAGAGTTGGCAGATGCAATACAATATTGGAAAATGTGAGGTTATGCACTTTGGCAGGAAAAATCGGAGAGCAATTATTATCTTAATGGAGAGAAACTGGAAAGTACTGCAGTACAAAGGGATCTGGGGGTCCTCGTGCAAGAAAATCAAAAAGTTAGTTTGCAGGTGCAGCAGGTGATCAAGAAGGCCAACGGAATGTTGGCTTTTATTTCTAGGGGGATAGAATATAAAAACAGGGAGGTATTGCTGCAGTTATATAAGTTATTGGTGAGACCGCACCTGGAATACTGCATACAGTTTCTCCATACTTAAGAAAAGACATACTTGCTCTCGAGGCAGTACAAAGAAGGTTCACTCGGTTAATCCCGTGGATGAGGTGGTAGACATATGAGGAGAGGTTGAGTAGATTGGGAATCTACTCATTGGACTTCAGAAGAATGAGAGGCGATCTTATTGAAACATATAAGATTGTGAAGGGGCTTAATCGGGTGGATGCGGTAAGGATGTTCCCAAGGATGGGTTAAACTAGAACTAGGGGACATAATCTTAGAATAAGTGGCTGCTCTTTCAAAACTGAGATGAGGAGAAACTTCTTCACTCAGAGGGTGGTAGGTCTGTGGAATTTGCTGCCCCAGGAAGCTGTGGAAGCTATATCATTAAATACATTTAAAACAGAAATAGACAGTTTCCTAGAAGTAAAGGGAATTAGGGGTTACGGGGAGCGGGCAGGAAATTGGACATGAATTTAGATTTTAGGTTAGGATCAGATCAGCCATGATCTTATTGAATGGCGGAGCAGTCTCGAGGAGCTGATTGGCCTACTCCTGCTCCTATTTCTTATGTTCTTATGTTAATACCGTCCCTCAGAATTTATTCCAATAATTTGCCCACTGCCGAGGTTAGCCTGTAATTACTCGGTTGATCCTTTTCTCACTTTTTAAACAATGGTACAATGTTAGGAGTTCTCCAGTTCTCCGACACCATGCCGATAGCCAGATAGGATTGGAAAATGATGGTCAGAGCCTCCGCTATTTCCTCCCTTGTCTCTCTTAACAGCTTGTGATACATTTCATCAAGGCCTGGTGATTAATTTACTTACAGTGGTGTTCATCCCCTTCCTCACTATCCAATATTTCACACTCCTCCTCCTTAACTCCATTGCCTGCATCGTCCGCCTCCTTTGTGAAGACAGACGCAAAGTATTCATCAAGAACCATATCAACATCTTCCGCCTCCACACATAGGATAGCTGTTTGGTAAATGTACAAAAACAATGTAAAAGGAAATGGGAATGGAAATGGAATTGGGAAATGTACAAAAAGGGAAGAAAACTGCAAATGCAGGACTCTGAATTTAAAATAAAAATGTCGAGCTCACATAAGTCCGATGGTCTGGGTCCTCCCGCCACTATTTGTCATCTCTACCTGGGACATAGCATGAGCAGAATGATTGAATGTTAGTTTCTTAACGCAGAGGGTGGTGGATGTATGGAATGGACCAGATCAGAAGGAGTGGGACCTGATTGTACCAGCAAATTCCAAAGAGTTGGCTCAGTACCTGATAACGGTGAGTTGGGAAATTGGGAATCTTCCCCTCTCTCCTTCATATCCCATCAAAAACTAAGATATCATTTTTCTCACAAATCATTTTCAATTTCTGTTGTTCGCTACTTAACCCCATTCTGTACTGATTCAAAGTCTGAAGCTCACAGCCTGTGTCTCAACCAAACCTGTTACCTCCTGGACAATTCTTAACAGACTTCTCTACACACCACAGCGCTCAGATTCATTTCAATAATCTTCCCTGCTAGTCCCCATGGTTACTGTTACTATTGGAGGGAAAACTCATGCTCCCGCCGAAACGGTTTTCCTATCTGGGTCTGGGTTTAGCACTTAGTCCGTCTGAGGCAATTATTGCAGGTCAAGGTCCGACGTCACAGTCGCCAGTTTAAAGATCGATTCAGACTCGACACCAATTGGTTGCGATTAATCCTTTATTGAATATAAGCAAGTATCAACACACACAATGTTTAAGGCCATAGTATTACAAAGAAGGACACGACACTAACTGTCGTCTTGCTTTCGATAGAAGCTGTAACCCTCGGGAGGCTGCTTATCCGTCTCTCTCCCTCTCTCTTTCGCCATCCTGTGCTTCTATAAATTCAAGTGTAAAACTAGAACTCTTCATACCGCTCATTTCATGCAAGCTATCCTACTTCTGTATTTGTTATCTTTATCTTTAATTAACTCTCCCTTATCTTTATTTGTTATTCAGATTCCTTGACCCCCCTATCGGAACTGCTCATGGTCTGTGCGGACCCAAACCCCCAATATTTGGACATGCCCAAGGTCTACGTATTCTCAACACATTCTCAACGCCTTCTCTACATATTCTCAACGTCGCCTATTATCTTCTGAAAAATATTTGAACCCTGCAATATAAGCAGCTTCCAGCATCACCTCGCTGAGTCTGACCTTCTGTATTCCAGGTAAGTTTTAACTCGGACATATTATGATCCTCAGCGACTATCCTCCGATTCCCAGCGATCTTATGTTTATAAGCGGGTGTTGTTTTTGCATTAAGATGCCGAATGTAAGCGTGAGTGGTTTCTATGGTTTATATTTTGAAAATACCCAATGTAAATGTACTCGTTTAATGTTAAAAATGTCTAATCTTACACCAAAATATCTCATCCCGCTCTCCCAGCCATCGCCAACGGAAAGGTAAATCTTCTGAGGTACCACAGACATTAAATTGGCCCCGAGCAGGACTTCATCTCACGGTCCCCTCAACAGCTCAGCTCATAGCAGCCTCCGACTGACCGGAATGTGTGACGGTGCAATGTCGAGCGAGCAGTCACAGCTCTTGTTCCTGTTTGACGCTCTGTCATTCATACAACTCACTATATCATTCAGAGGTTGGAATTGAGGGGACAGGCGTTTCGACTACACAGAGGTAAGAATAGTCTGGATGTTAGGCGGTTCTTCATTTCCCAGTGAGTTGTGAGTTTCCGGAATGCATTGCCGACTGGTGTGGTGGGTGCTGACTGTCTCTCTGCCTTCTCGGGGGAACTGGATCGGTTATTGACTGGGACAGAGATCGCATCATATGGAAATTGAATGGTTTTACTGTTGACCTGCACATGGCCAATGTCATGTACTGGATTGGTTTCGATCTCCAGAGGGGATCGGGGGAATTTTCCAGAAATTCCCCACCTTATCGGCCTTTGATTGTTCTTAAGGTTTATTACCACTTCCACGAGATTACATTTCCGATGATTGGGGCGGGTTGTTTTTTCGTTCATGGGATGTGGGCGTCGCTGGCAAGGCCGGCATTTATTGCCCATCCCAAATGCGCTTGAGAAGGTAGCGGTGAGCAACCTTCTTGAACCGCTGCAGTCCTTGTGGTGAAGGGTCTCCCCAGTAAAATGGTTGGGTAGATAGGAAATGTCCAGTCACGATGCTCCGGGCATGTGGGACAGGATTGATGAACCAGCTGGTCTTTTCCTCACCATCATGTCCGTCAGTAACCTCGGCTCGTCAAGGTGTTTTTGGTGAAGTGATCTTTAAGCACAAACCCACACCTGGGGCAAGTCCTTTGTCCGTCTATAATGAAATGAGACTCAATGCTCTCCCAGCCTCACCTTACCCTCATCTGAAGCTCAGGGACTCGAAATATTCTTGCCGGTCTCTGCTGCAATGCGCCTGAGCATTTCTAGTCCCGCCCAACCGTAAGCAAAGTGACTGATAACGGGAGCGATCGACAAATGCGCCCTGAAATAGGAAGGATGGTTACAGCACAGCCAAAGGAAACTCTCCCGCTCTCCTTTCTTCTCAACTCCCCCTTTCTCATTACTCTGAGTGCCGAGGCCTGGTTTCATCCGTTCACCCACAGTTATATCAGGTCCCCATACTTCATGTTTAATTATCAGGTTGGAGCAGAAAAGGAGATGATTTTAAGTCCAGGATGCAAAGAGTCAGCACACACCACACCAGCCGGCAATGCATTCCAGAGACTCACTACACTAGGAAGGTAACGAGACAACATACGGGAGTAATGTGCAGAAATGAACCTGGGAAATACATCCAACTAATCCGCCTCAATATCGGATCAGTGATAACGACCAGGAGATCGGCCACTGCCATTCCCACAAGGTAGCGACGGATACATTTGGAGAGACCGCACTTTCCTCGGGACAGGATCACAATCGCCAACAATTTAACTGTAAGAAAGAGAGAACATGAGGTAGAGAACTTAATGGTCAGACCTGTAGCCAAAGCAGCAGTTTGAGAAGATCTGGGCAGTGCTTTCTGGCAAAGAGATGTTTTTAAACACATTGATCAATAATGAATTAGAAATCGATACAGAAAATGAATAAAGTGGACTTATGTAAGGAGTCGTACAACACCAGGTTATAGTCCAACAGATTTATTTGGAATCACAAGCTTTCGGAGCTTTGCTGTCACCTTTGAGTCACCTGACGAAGGAGCAAAGCTCCGAAAGCTTGTGATTTCAAATAAAGCTGTTGGACTATAACCCGGTGTTGTACGACTCCTTACATTTGGCCACACCAGTCCATCACCGGCATCTCCACATCATGAATAAAGTGAGCACCGGATCCAGTGCAAGGGCTGAGTGAGGGCGCAGTGCCGGTCGGGAAGGGAGAAGGGGTTTTACCCAGCGGGAATCCCGCGGATTGAAGCCGGATTTTGGATCCAGAGGGACGGGGAAGAGAGCGAAGGGTCGGGAAGGTGAGGGGACAGGGGAGGTTTGTTATTGTGGGTTAAGAAACCCAACATAGAGAAAGCCAGCTGGAGACCGAACCAGTGAGTGAGATTGGGAGGTGGACAAGGAAAAGGACATGTTGGAGCTGGAGGGGATTCAGGAGCTGCTGGTTTGGGAAAGCGGACAAAATGAAGCATCGGGTGAGGAGATCGAGGATTCAATGCAGTGGGAGGAGAGGCTGGGATTCACAGGGAGAGACTGCAGCAGAGTGTTAGAGGAAATCGAATCTATTGGTCCCAGGAACACAATCGAATCAATAAATTCAACTATTGATTTCTGTGGTTATTGGTGACAGTGAACAGTTGGTCGGCAATATATTGCGTTCAATAAGTTAACTTTGCACATTCGATTAAAATTAAATTCAAATGTATTAACCCAATCAGCCTCGTTTTTTATTGGATTAAGCTGACACACAGCTTTTAGAATACAATATCCTAATAATTCATAACGGTGAAGAAATGACTGAGTCTATTCTTTAAACACATTTTAATTATGTTTATTAATTCAGCCAGTGAATTATTGAAAGGAACATTGACCTAAACAGACTGAGGACCTGATAGCGATAAACACACTCGGCGAGAGTACAATAAAACTCTCACAATCTGACAACATCCCAATAACACCTTCAAGTCACATTTCCCCTTTATTGGAAGTTTCAGCAGCTCATTCCGATTAATTGTTCACACCGCTGCTGCTTTCTCTCCGTCTCTCCCCCCACCCGCTCTCTCCCTCTCTGTCTCTCGACTCTATTTCTCACTGCCCCTTTTCAAATCTGATTCAATCCTAACATCCTGCGCCTGCTTTCTCTTCACCAGCCCCGTGTTCCAACGATCCTATTCTCAGTGTCTGTTTATTAAATGGTGAAGCCTCTGTGAATATGTTAATGTTTCTACAGATCATCCAAGTATCCACCTGTTCACTTCATCTACAATGCAAGGATTAAACAGGATGTGGAGATGCCGGTGATGGACTGGGGTGGACAAATGTAAGGAGTCTTACAACACCAGGTTATAGTCCAACAATTTTATTTGAAATCACAAGCTTTCGGAGGAAGCCTCCGAAAGCTTGTGATTTCAAATAAAACTGTTGGATTCAACAGAATCGAATGTCTGTTCCAGACGCACCTCACAATAATAACATTTCCTTCTCCTGTAATTATTAAGTACAGCGTTAGATGGCGGCATTGTTCAATTAAAAAAATGCCAAAACCACCGCTGCTGCGAAAAATCTACAGATAAATAGAAGGGCTTTTGATTCCAACAGATAAAGTGCAAACTGATACACCATAACCTCAAAAAATTACATTTGACACTGAATTCGTTCACAGTCAATCGGAGAAGGAGATGTGAAAGAATCACCAGCAAATTCTGTTCAGCAACCAGACCACTGGAGCTGCGTCAGGTAAACAATCAACGAAATAATATTTCTCAACAGTGATAACCAATAATTGTGATAACCAACATTCAAATCCCAGTTAAATTGAACAGTGTTATTGGGGAGGGAAAATATGGCGCTGCCTCTTTGCAGCAATGAAACCGTGAACTGTCTCATTATCAATCACTGAAAACTCATTGATGAAAACATATTCCAGGACAGGTTAGTTCCACAACATGAAACTGTTTAGAGTTCCTGATGGTCTGATACCAGCTCTTAGCCCAGACACATGATTCCCAAACATTCAGTACAGGGCATAATCCTGCAACAATGCAAGGCTTTGATTACAAAGCACATTACAGATATAATGCAGCTCCGACAAGACCAAACGTTCAGAAGTTAGGGACACACCATTATTCAACAGCACATTCAGTACAGAGAATAATCCAGTAACAATGCCAGGGTTAGATTGTAAAGATTATAAAGGATAAAATGCAGCTGCTACAAGACCAAAAGAGCAGAGACAGGACATTCCATCAACTGAAAGAATACAAGAACTGCCGGCGGTGTAAAGCATGATGGGAGAAATGAAATACCAAGTACAGCAGCACAGTTAACACCGACTTACCCGGAACTCCAACGGCTGCAAGAACAGGATAATAAATGTGTTGTATCTGAAGAATGACTGAATAATGCATTTATGTGAGAAGCACTGACTTCTTTTGGCTTGGAAACCACAGCTCCGGTAGGCACTGTGAGCTGATTCATTCCAACGAGCCCTAATTTATACAGGGGATAAGTCTCCACTGACACGGTTATATCCCTGATCATTATTATTAGTTACTGTCATTTGAACAACAATATTACATCAGCATCTTTGACTCCGATGTAAATAATGACATGGATATAACAGAAACACCTCAACGTCCAGGACGTTATGTTAATCACATCTCTCCCAGGTCTGATCCAACAAAAAAGATCGGCTTCATTTACAGTTTTCATATAATTGAATTGAACATGTTCACTCCTGCCAAATTATATCGATTTCTCCACATTGTACACTGAATCCAAGAAACAAACAAACATAGTTTCGTTCTGTTCCTCCAGTTTCCCAGTTAAAAGGAACAGAGTGTCTTGTGGACAAATTTGCTGATGATACAAAGATAGATGGAAAAGCAAGTTGCGATGAGGACACAAAGTGACTGCAAAGGGATATTGACAGGTTAAGCGAATGGGCAAAAATTTGTCAGATGGAATATAATGTGGGAAAATGTGAAGTCATCCACTTCAGGAGGAAAAATAAAAATGTAAAATATTATTTGAATAAAGAAATACGACAAAATGCTGCGGTGCAGAGGGATCTGGGTGTCCTCGTACATGAAACACAAAAGGTCAACATACAGGTGCAGCAGGTAATCCGGAAGGCAAACGGAATATTGGCCTTTATTTCTAGGGGGATGGAGTATAAAAGCAGGGAATCATGCTACAACTACAGGGTGTTGGTGATACCACACCTGGAGTACTGCGTACAGTTTTGGTGCCCGTATTTAAGGAAGGACATACTTGCATTGGTGGCAGTTCAGAGAAGGTTCACTCGGCTGATTCCGTATATGGAACGGTTGTCTTATGAGAAAATATTGAACAGGTTTGGTCTATACTCATTGGAGTTGAGAATAATGAGACGAGATCTTATTGAAACATAACAGATTCTGAGGGGACTCAATAGGGTAGATGCTGAGAGGATGTTACACCTCATGGGGCAATCTAAAACTAGGGGGCATAGTCTCAGAATAAGGGTTGGCCCGTTTAAGATGGAAATGAGGAGGAATTTCTTCTCCAAGAGGGTCGTGAATCTTTGGAATTCTTAACCCCCAAAAGGTGTGGAGGCTGATTCATTGAATACATTCAAGGCTGAGTGGACAAATTTTTGATCAGCAAGGGAGTCATAGGATATGGGGAAAGGGCGGGAAAGTGGAGTTGAGGTAAAAATCAAATCAGCCATCACCTCATTACATGGCGGAGCAGGCTCGACGGGCTGAATGGACTACTCCTGAACCTATCTCTTGTGGTCTTATGGTCTTATGGTCCAAAATATGAATTTTGAACCTCCATGTAGTGTATATCTAACCCTATGCTATTGATCGATGTGACACGATTATGGTACAGAGGAGTTTCATTAAGTTTCTCACAAGGTTTAGCACTATGCAAGCTTAAGCAGTAATTAGTAAATACAGAACTAGAGTTATTCACCCGTCCTGGGGAGTGGGTGTGCTCACTTCGCGCAGGAGTCTTGACGGTTTTCCCTCCACGGATTGCCTCCGCTATTACCGTTGTCCTTACTCCGCCTCAGGGTTCCTCTGTCTCCCTTCATACCCAATCTGGGGTCGTCCTGTCCCTCAAGACAAGGTTCCCTGTCGGCCTCAGACTTGTTGACCTCTGACCCTTTTGGATCCGGAATCTTCCTTCCTTCGTGGTGCCTGCTTTCGCTCCAATCTCAATGCTTACTCCCGTCCGTGTCCTCTGCAACCTGGATATCGCAAGAGGTCTCTCTTCCATGTCACTTTTGAAGGTGGACTCAGGGCCTAGTATTGGCACAGGGGCTTATACTATTGGCGTCTTTCAAAAGGGCGAGATGGCCAATAGGGCGTCGAGTATCCTTTCAGACAAAGGAAGAAAAGCCGGCCTACTCCTTATCTCTTTCTGTGATGGTCAGGAGTGATGGAATTGCCTCCCCCACCCATCCAATGCCATACTCCTTGGATTGACCAATCACCAGTTGCCACCATTCCCATGGGACCGGCCCCTCATTTTATCCTGTAGTGTTTCTCTAAAGGCCACATTCAGCACCTTCTAGGCATGTAATCTTCTACTGCGGTCTGGGCCTCAGGCTTGGAACTCTAAGGCTCCATTGTCTCATATGGACAGTTAGGTTCTTACGTAGTGGGCATGTCTGCGTAGCTATGGTTACAGCTTATGTGCCGTGCTGGCGATTTCATACTTTTTACAAAGCTTGACAGGTTCTAATTTGTGTGGTTAATTACCATATACTTGCTTATTTACAATAAAAGAGCTTTGTGTTCACACAAGGATAGAAGAAGTTTCAAGTCCCAAATACGTGGTACAATGAGTCGAGGTGCATGTGCGATTACGGCAATACATTGGTTAACAATCAGCGAATATATGATTAATTAATACAAAAGTTAAGTTGCCCAAACTACATGTTTGATACAGATTTCGCAGGTGACGGTATAATCTTACAAAAGGACAGTTAAAGGGCAGGTTAAGGATTGCAGTCGAGAAATGACTGTGGGTGATATTAGGGGTCGGACACTGAACGCGCATCATTGCCAGTCATCTCTCTCTTGTGTTACTGCAGATGTTTACTCGTTTTTCTTACATTTGATTCATGGCTCCAGTAAAATGGTCCCGTATAACTGAGCTGAGCTCATGACCCGATTTGACCTCCATCACAAAGGCCCCGTGCTTCCCTCACCCGCCTTCATTCCTTCCTCAGCCCATTGCCATTGAAATCCTCATCGATGCCGATGTCCCCTCCAGGCTCCATTCCTCCAGTTCAGTCCTGGCCGGTCATCCATTCTCCACCTTCCGACCCACACCAGACCTGCTCGGCCTCACTGACCCTCACTGGCTCCCAGTTCACCATCGCCTTATATTTAATCTTCTCATTCTTGGGTTTAAATACCACAGCAGCCCCCCCCCCCCCCCACCCACCCCGCATCCCACTGCCCCCTCCCATCAACTCCACACATAAAATGATAGAATCTATAACACAGAGTAGGCAGTTCGACCCATCGTGCTTGTGCTGGCCCTTTGAAAATGCTATCCAATTCGTCGCTCTCCCCTATTCTTGCCCCATAGCCGTGAACATTTCCCCATGCAACTACAGGAAACCCACTCTTGACCTCTTCATTCATCTGACACGTGCTGTGTACTGTACATGTACAGGAGCTGACACTGAGACACACACGGGCCGCAGAGTAATAGTCAGGAGTGAATCGTTCCCTTTTACCCGCTGTGTACTATGCACGTACAGGAGCTGACACTGAGACACATACGTGCCGTACAGTACCAGTAAGGAGTAAATCGTTCCCTTTTACCCAAGGTATTCTGTAGATGTACAAGAGCTGACACTGAGACACACGCGGGCTGTACAGTACCAGGCGGGAGTGAAATTTTCCCTTTTTCAAGCTGTGTACCGTACATATACAGGAGCCGACACTGAGACACACACAGTACCAGACGTGAGTGAATCGTTACCATTTTACTTTTAGATAGAATTACATAGAATGTACAGCACAGAAACAGGCCATTCGGCCCAACAGGTCCATGCCTGTGTTTATGCTGCACATGTACCTCCTCCCTCCTTAATTTATCTAACCCTATCGGCATACCCTTCCCTTCCTTTCACCCTGATGTGTTTATCTAGCTTCCCCTTAAATGCATCAATGCTCGAAGCCTCAATTCCTCCTTGTGGCGGCGCGTTTCACTTTCTAACCACCCTCCGTGTAAAAAAGTTTCTCCTGAATTAACTATTCGATTTATTAGTGACTATCTTATATTTATTGCCCCTGGTCTTCCACGCAAGTGGAAATATCTTCACTAAGTATACCCTTTCAAAACATTACAGAATCTTAAATACCTCCATTCGTTCACCCCTCAGTCTTCCCTTTTCTCGAGAAAAAAGCCCCAGCCTGCTCAATCTTTCCTGATGCAAGTACAGGAGCTGACCCACTGTAGCAAACATGGGCCGCACGTAACCAGGCAGGAATGAATGGTTCCCTTTTACCCAATGCGTACTGTACATGTATGGGAGCTGAAACTGAGATGAACACGGGCCTTACATTACCAGACAGGAGTGAATCATACATAGTCTCTTAGCCACTATGTGCTGTACCTGTACAAGAGCTTTTACCCCCATTCCCTATCTCTGGCTCCTCTCTCTGCTCCTATAACTCACCCCGTCTCTCTCCTTCTCTATTTCTTTCTTTCGCTCTCTGTTATCTCTCTCGTTTTTTCTTGGAATGTACTCTGAAATATTTCAGATTCACTGCTTAAAATAACAACAAATCACATTCCAGTAGCATTTTATATATTAACAGTTCGATAAAGTGATGGAAATCTGTCAAGTAAACCTAGTTCCTCAACCTGAAAGATTTGACTGTTTAAAATTGTGTTGGGACCTGAGATCAAAAGTTGTTTCCCATTCAGACATTGCTGTATTTTGGAACTGCCTGCCAAAATGCAATGTACAATGGACAATGATCTTGTCATTATCATGTTGCTGTTGTGGGATCTTACTGTGCGTAACTTGGCTGACGCGTTTCCCTACATTACAGCAGTGATTACTTTCAAAAATCACTTCATTCGCTGTAAAGTGCTTTGGGACGTTTTGAGGTCGTGAAAGGTTACAGAGATAGGGAGACGGTGAGGGTAATGGAGGTACTTGAACAGGAGGATGAGGGTTGTACGGCTGGAGGAGGTTACAGAGGTAAGGAGGGGGCGAGGGCCATGGAGGGGTTTGAACAGGAGGATGAGGATTTTAAAATGGCGGCGGTGCCCGACCCCGCGAGAGGGGAGAGAGAGAGAGCTGTCAATCAAAGGAGGCCGGAGTCAGCACTCACTCAGCGGGAGCGATGTGTTTGTGGAATTTGATTCAAATGCAAAATTCGCAAGTAGGAAAAATGTACAAAAAAAAGGGAAAAAGTAAAACTGCAAATACAATGACCTGAAATAAAACCAGAAATGTTCAAACTCATCCAATGCTGATGGCCTGTGTCCTCCTGCCACTCTCAGTCTTCTCTCCCTGGTGCACGCGTTGAGCAGAACGCTTGAATGGAACTTTTTTAATGCACGGGGTGCTGGATATATGGAATGGACCAGCGAGGGAAGCAGTGGGGCCTGATTGTATCAGCAAATTCCAGAGAGTTGGTTAAGTACCTGAGAGCGGAACCTTGGGATATGGCAGCGTAGAAAATAGGATATTTCAAATTATTTTTGATGCGGGTGCATCAGCTTTAATTGATTACTGTACCTGGACACTCAAAGCTCATTACTCCTTTCCAATCCCTGGTTTCTCATCATTAAGATAAGATTCCTATTTTTCACCTGATGCCTGCAATTTGTTTAACTTCCCACATCTTTACTGTCCGGCTCTGTTTCCACTGTTCGCTGTCCAATAACAACAAACAGGGTGAGATTAGAACTGAACCAGGAACATTCACTGCTGGTTTGGGGAGAGAAAGCAGCAATGATTATAAATAGCAGGTTCTCCCCATTCTGTCTCCCTTACCCTGGACAGACCCTGTACGCACACAGCCCAGGAAACAGTTTCGCTCGATCAAATCCTCCAGCCCTTTTTATGTCAGTATCTCAGATCAATGTTTATTTATATCCCATCTGGAGATACAGTGTTCAGTTCTAGGCACTGCACTTCAGAAAGGATATATTGGCCTTGGAGGGGGTGCAGATCAGATTCACCAGAATGATACTGGGTCTTAAATGTTAAATTGTGAGGACAGGTTGCATAGACTAGTCTTGGAATATAGAAGATTAATGAATAGAATTGAAAAGCGGGAAAATTATATTAAAAATATCTGGAGCCTTTGTTAGACCACACTTGGAGAACTGTCAACGGTTCTCGTTTCCAAATTATAAAAAAGATATAGAAACTCTGGAGAAGGTTCCAAAAAGATTTACAAGGATTATACCAGAACTGAATGTTTGCACCTCTCACATCCCACACACTTTTTTCCGCTGATTTGAAACCTTTCCACTCTCTTAAATCCTTGTGGGTAATATTACTGCAGTTTTATACAGTACAAGCACTCGCTCCACACACACACACACACACACACACACTCTGCACAATCGGGAGACACGTGTCCCTGTATGTAAAAGAGAACGATTCACTTTCGCCTGGTGCTGTACAGTCCGTGTGTGTCTCAGTGTCATCTCCTGTACATGTAAAGAACACGGCGGGTAAAATGGAACGATTCACTGAGAGATTGAAATATTAATGTAACAGCTATTTGAGGGATCAGTCACTGAACCGGCTGAGTTTTGACAGAAACTTTTTACAGTAAAGAGTTGAGTTTAGTTTAGGGAGGTGGGTACAATCCATGTCCAGAACATACTCTCCCTGTGAAATACTGAATGTTGATCACAATATGGTTCGTTTGGATTAGTAGGGGACAAGGTTTAACTAACTTGGACTGGATTGTTTTTTTTCAACAATCTTGCGCTGGATTGTTCTTTCAGAGCAATATGGGAGCTGTTTCTCTCTCTCTCTCTCAGTAAACTCCCTGAGGCGGTGAAACTCTCTGACAAACTGTTCAAAGGGACAAACACTTCAGACATGGGGAATATACAAAAACCTGAGCTTCAAATGAGCGACCCCCTCCCTCACGCCCCCCCCCCCCGACCGCTGACAGAGCAGAGAGAAGGAGGGGATCAACACACATTCAAGCTCTCGATCTGTTATGTCTTCGTGACAAGTTCTGTTTAACTTAGTTATTTCAATCTAGTCGCCATTCAGTGTGGGATGTGTCAGGAGACTCTGAATTAAGATATGGGACCAGTGACACTGAGACTCACACACACACACTGACTTCAACAGCCAAGAGCCACGTGTCGTTTGTACAGAGATTGGGGTTGAATTGAGCTGAGCTGTGCCACAAATGAAGATGCGATTAAAATATCACATTCAAATCAGTTCGCTCCAGACATTCCGCATGTGCCTGTGTGGTTTTATCAGAAAACAATTTCACATAAGGGCACAAAATGGCTTCCGAATTAACAGCTTTTTCTTTCTGAGTTGTAGGTGCACCTTTTAAAAAATAAAAATTGAAATTGGGAAACATTATAAGGCTTTTTATCACATTGAGGCAAATTGGATGCTGCACGGCGCTCCCTGCGAGTGCTTTAAATTTCAATTCAGACCCTACCGATGCAAAATTGTCAGCCGTGGCTCAGTGGGCAGCACTATCTCCGCTGCATTAGAAAGTTGTGGTTTTAAGTCCCACTCCATGAGACTTGAGCATAAAGTCTTTGGTGACATTCTCAGTACTCCCACAGCACTGCACTGTCGGAGGTTCCGTCTTTTTTTTAAAATGAGATATTAAACCGAGGCCCCGTCTGCCCTCTCAGTTGGACATAAAAGTTCCCATGGCACTATTTCGAAGAAAAGCAGAGAGTTCTCCCTGATGTCCTGGCCCGTATACTTCCCACAACCAACATAAAAATATCACACATGATCTGGTCATTATCCCTTTGCTGTTTGTGGGATCTTGCTGTGCGCAACTTTGCTGCCGCCTTTCCCACGTTACAACATTGAACACAGTTCAAAAATATTTTGTTGTCTGTAAAACGTTTGGGATATCCTGAGGTCGTGAAAGGCACTGTTTACATTACATGTGAGTCTTTTTTTCTTTACATTCACCCCAAGTCGAAATCAGGACAAAGTGCCACAAACTTATGGATTCGATTAAATGGATATGTAGATTTTCAATTGTGAGGGTCAATTTATGAAACTTTCCGCTGGTCGACACTTAAGTTTACCAATGAATATTCTGCACTCATTGCTGGTAATAAGTTGAAAATCTGTCGGAAGTGCACTCAAATTCTGGACTTCTACCCCTCTAATTATCTCTCTCTCTGTGTCACTCTCGTTCTGTCTCTCTCGTGGACTGTCTCGGACGCATTGGGAACGATGGATTAATCTCCTGGATATTGCTGTGAAAATTCGGGAGATAAATCATAGCAACTTAAAAAAAGTGCTTTGAACACTTTTGTTTCTTGGTGATAAAAATATTGGTGAAAAAAAGCTGTTTGACCGGGTGTTTGTTGAACGGGACTTGGTGGGAGTTATGATGTGGGCAGCAGGAATTTAGGATGAGCTGTAGTTTACTGAGGCTGCATGATGGGAGGCTGGCCAAAATAGCTTTGGAATTGTGGAGTCTGGAGGTGACAAAGGCATGGATGGGGATTTCAGCAGCATATGAGCTGAGGCAGGAGCGGAGACAGGCGATGTTACAGAGATGGAAGTAGGCAGTCTTGATGAAAAGCGGTCATGATTTGTCTCTTTGTCTCTGTGTCTCTCCCTCTGTCTCTCTCTCTCTCTCTCTCTCTCTCCCTCTCTCTCTCCCTCTCTCTCTTTCTCTCCCTTTACCAATGTATCTGTCTGTCTCTCTCCGTATATATCTATCTCTCTTGACCTCTCTCTTTTTCTCCATGTCTCTATCTCTCCCTCTGTTACTCTCTCTCTCTGTCTCTCTCTATCTATCTCTCTGTCTTCACTTTGTCTACCTCTGTCTTCTCTTTTCTAGAGACAAGACCCTCAGCCTGCTCAGTCGTTCGTGATAGGTATAAACTCTCAATTCTTGTATCATCCTAGTAAATCAGTTAAGAAACAAATGTAAAAAGTGGGGAAGATCAGCACCATGGAAATGTAGAGAGAGAAATAAAGAAGAAAAAGAACCAATATTCAATTTCGCCTTTCATGACCACAGGACGTCCCAATGAGCTTTAGAGCCAATGAAGTGGTTTTGCAGTGCAGTCACTGTGAAAACGAAGGGAAATGGGCAGCCAAATTGCGCACAGTAAGATCCCACAAACAGCAATGATCAGGTCACCTGTTTTTTTTGGAGCTGTTTGTCAAAACTAAAATTAAAATTAAAAAAACACTAATGGGAATTCATTGGGGGTGGAAACACTGAACAAATTAGAACAAAAACAAGGTACTAAATAAAGGAGAAAAGCACGAAGTAAAATGCATGCTCCACATCTGCTAATTCCAATCTCAGCCAATCCACGTTGCGGGAGCTGGGGCGGAACTGGAACTACAGAGGCGATGAGACGTATCCACACCGGACACTTAAAGCAGACGCCCCAGGATCAGCAGACCGCCAGCCACTTCAATCTTCACCCCGGCAGCTTCCGGTCGGAGGCTAACCTCTGAAGTGCCATTTGGCATGTTTGGAGTGAGGGTGAAAGGTCAGCGTCTGTCCCCAAGTTGCAGCAAGGGGAGCGACGGAGGTGGGAGGAGACCGGAAACAGGCAATAAAAATCAACATGCACCATCAGATATCAAAATCAATGCATCGCCATCAATATATATCAATTAATATATAAACTGGGTCAGTGAGTGAGAGAGGGGAAATAATCAGGGATTAATATAAATGTATTAACATGAATGCATCAAAGCTATAAATACATATGATGAGACCGAGGCAGAGGGGGGTTAATCAGGGATTAACATCAATGTATCTCCATCAATATATAATCTGTCAATATATAAACTGGGACACTGAGACAGAGGAATAATCACGTATTAATACAAATGTATATACCTGAACATATGTACATCCATAAACATATAAACGGGGGCAGTAAGAGACAGTGGATAATAAGGGATCAATATCAATGTGTATACATGAATATATATAGATCAATAAATATATAAACTGAGACAGTGTGAGAGAAAGAATCAGCGATTGCTATAAATGTTTACACAAGAATCTATCTCTAGATATGTAAACTGGGACAGTGAGTGGGAAAGGGCAATAATCAGGGATTAATATCAATGCATGCACATGAATATATTTATATCTATAACTATATAAACAGCATCAATACTCAACACCAACAACAGCCAATCTCCAGACGCCATCCTACAACTCATCCGCTTCATCCTGGATCACAATGTCTTCACCTTCAACAACCAGTTCTTCACCCAAACACACGGAACAGCCATGGGGACCAAATTCGCACCCCAATACGCCAACATTTTCATGCACAAGTTCGAGCAGGACTTCTTCACTGCACAGGACCTCCAACCAACACTATACACCAGATACATCGACGACATTTTCTTTCTATGGACCCACGGTGAGGAATCACGAAAGAGACTACACGATAATATCAACAAGTTCCATCCCACCATCAAGCTCACCATGGACTACTCCTCAGAATCAGTTTCTTTCTTGGACACACGAATCTCCATCAAAGACGGGCACCTCAGCACCTCACTCGACCGCAAGCCCACGGACAACCTCACGATGCTCCACTTTTCCAGCTTCCACCCTAACCACGTCAAAGAGGCCATCCCCTATGGACAGGCCCTGCGAATACACAGGGTCTGCTCAGACAAGGAGGAACGCGATGGACACCGACAGAAGCTGAAAGACGCCCTAGTAAGAACGGGATATGATGCTCGACTCATCGATCGACAGTTCCGACGGGCCACAGCGAAAAATCGCGGAGACCTCCTCAGAAGACTAACACGGGACGCAACCAACAGAGTACCCTTCGTCGTCCAGTACTTCCCCGGAGCGGAGAAACTACACCATGTTCTCCGCAGCCTTCAACATGTCATCAATGAGGACAAACACCTCGCTATGGCCATCCCCACACCTCCACTACTCGCCTTTAAACAGCCACCCAACCTCAAACAGACCATCGTTCGCAGCAAGTTACCCAGCTTCCAGGAGAACAGCGTCCACGACACCACACAACCCTGCCACGGTAACCTCTGCAAGACATGCCAGATCATCGACACAGATACCACCATCACACGAGAGGACACCACCCACCAGGTGCATGGTTCATACTCCTGTGACTCTGCCAACGTTGTCTACCTCATACGTTGCAGGAAAGGATGCCACAGAGCATGGTACATTGGCGAGACCATGCAGACGCTGCGACAACGGATGAACGGACACCGCGCAACAATCGCCAAACAGGAGGGTTCTCTCCCTGTCGGGGAACACTTCAGCAGTCATGGACATTCAGCCACCGACCTTCGGGTAAGCGTTCTCCAAGGCGGCCTTCGAGACACATGACAACGCAAAATCGTTGAGCAGAAATTGATAGCCAAGTTCCGAACCCATGAGGACGGCCTCAACCGGGATCTTGGGTTCATGTCACACTACACGTAACCCGACCAGCGAACAAATGTTATCTGTTTTTAATATAACGGGTCATTGACTGTCTTCCTTCTCTCTCTCTCTCTCCTTTTTTTTGTGGGGTTTGTATATTCGGTGGCCTTTTTAGGTGACACCTTTCTGTCTGCTCACTTTGATTGCCTTGGCAATGGGCAGTAATCACCAGGCAATGTTCTGTGATTTTCAAATGCGAAGGATTCGAAAATCTCACTTCCACACCATTCACCTGACGAAGGAGGAAGCCTCCGAAAGCTTATGGAATTTAAAATAAATTTGTTGGACTATAACTTGGTGTTGTAAAATTGCTAACAATTGTCAATCTCAGTCCATCACCGGCATCTCCATATCATATATAAATTGGGATAAGGAGTGAGAGACAGGAATAATCAGGGATTAATATCACTGTATATACATGAGTTATGTTATGAGACCAGTTGTCCCGTGTGTCTCAGGGTCTCCTGACACATCCCACACTGCCCGGCGAATACATTTGAAGAACAAATTGAAAGAGAACTTGCTACAAAGACACAACAGATCCAGATCTAGAATGCGTGTTGATTTCATCCTTTTCCCTGCCCTGTGGGGGGAGCGAGGTTCATTTCCAGCCCAGTTTTTTGTATATTCCCCAGGTCTGATGTGTTTATTTCTTTGAACACTTTGTCAAAGACAGTTTCACTGCCTCAGGGTGTTTACACAGAGAGAGACAGAGTCAATGAGTGAAAAATTAAACAAACCAGCCCAGTGTAGTTAAACCTGGTGTCCTATTAATTGAAAAGCACTTTATTATGATACAATTTCAGTATTTCACACGGCGAATATGTCCCTGACCCGGATTGTACCCAACTCCCTAAACTGAACGAAACACTTTAACGTGAAAAGTGACTCTCAAAACGCAACCAGTTTAGGGACTGAAGCTCTCAATAACCGTTACACTGAACATTGCAATCTGTCAGGGAATCCTTCCCTTTTATCCACTGTGTGCTGTACATGAACAGGAGCTGACACTGAGACAGGAGGGGGTGAATTGTTCCTTTTACATACAGGGACATGTGTCTCCTGATTGTACATTCTGTGTCTGTGGAAGGAGTGTGTCCCATGTCCACACTTTGCTCCTTCCAGTCCCTGTGTGTGGGTGTTGGGGGTGAGTTGTGTCTGGAATCGATCTCTCTCACTGGAGCCTGTACTTTGCCCACGAGCCCTGTGAAAGGGGCTTGTGTGAATTGTTTCCGGGGCAGTGGGGCAAGTGGGATCAGTATTTATTACTATTTCAACCTGCAGTAATATTCTCCAAAAAGATTTAAGAGAGTGGAAAGGATTCAAATCAGCAAAAAACAATGTGTGGGATTTGAGGGGCCCAACCTTGCAGTTCTGGTATCATCCTTGTAAACCTTTTTGAACCTTCTCCAGAGCATCTATGTACTTTTTATAATTTGGCGAATTGAACCATTCACAATGCTCCAAGTCCAGTCTAACCAAGGTTCCATACAAGCTTAAAACGATTTCCCTGCTTTTCAATTCAATTCCAATAGAAATGAACCCCAGAGCTTTATTTGCTTTTTAAAATGACTTTGTTAACTTGTGTTGCTACTTTTATTGATTTCATAGAATCATAGAATCATAGAAGTTACAACATGGAAACAGGCCCTTCGGCCCAACATGTCCATGTCGCCCAGTTTATACCACTAAGCTAGTCCCAATTGCCTGCACTTGGCCCATATCCCTCTATACCCATCTTACCCATGTAACTGTCCAAATGCTTTTTGAAAGACAAAATTGTACCCGCCTCTACTACTGCCTCTGGCAGCTCGTTCCAGACACTCACCACCCTTTGAGTGAAAAAATTGCCCCTCTGGACCCTTTTGTATCTCTCCCCTCTCACCTTAAATCTATGCCCCCTCGTTATAGACTCCCTTACCTTTGGGAAAATATTTTGACTAACGACCTTATCTATGCCCCTCATTATTTTATAGATTTCTATAAGATCACTCCTTAACCTCCTACTCTCCAGGGAAAAAAGTCCCAGTCTGTCTAACCTCTCCCTGTAAGTCAAACCATCAAGTCCCGGTAGCAACCTAGTAAATCTTTTCTGCACTCTTTCTAGTTTAATAATATCCTTTCTATAATAGGGTGACCAGAACTGTACACAGTACTCCAAGTGTGGCCTCACCAATGCCCTGTACAACTTCAACAAGACATCCCAACTCCTGCATTCAATGTTCTGACCAATGAAACCAAGCATGCCGAATGCCTTCTTCACCACCCTATCCACCTGTGACTCCACTTTCAAGGAGCTATGAATCTGTACTCCCAGATCTCTTTGTTCTATAACTCTCCCCAACGCCCTACCATTAACGGAGTAGGTCCTGGCCCGATTCGATCTACCAAAATGAATCACCTCACATTTATCTAAATTAAAATCCATCTGCCATTCATCGGCCCACTGGCCCAGTTGATCAAGATCCCGTTGCAATCCCAGATAACCTTCTTCACTGTCCACAATGCCACCAATCTTGGTGTCATCTGCAAACTTACTAAACATGCCTCCTAAATTCTCATCCAAATCATTAATATAAATAACAAATAACAGCGGACCCAGCACCGATCCCTGAGGCACACCGCTGGACACAGGCATCCAGTTTGAAAAACAACCCTCTACAACCACCCTCTGTCTTCTGTCGTCAAGCCAATTTTGTATCCAATTGGCTACCTCACCTTGGATCCAATGAGATTTAACCTTATGTAACAACCTACCATGCGGCACCTTGTCAAATGCTTTGCTGAATACCATGTAGACCACGTCTACTGCACAGCTCTCATCTATCTTCTTGGTTACCCCTTCAAAAAACTCAATCAAATTCGTGAGACATGATTTTCCTCTCACAAAACCATGCTGACTGTTCCTAATTAGTCCCTGCCTCTCCAAATGCCTGTAGATCCTGTCCCTCAGAATACCCTCTAACAACTTACCCACTACAGATGTCAGGCTCACTGGTCTGTAGTTCCCAGGCTTTTCCCTGCCGCCCTTCTTAAACAAAGGCACAACATTTGCTACCCTCCAATCTTCAGGCAACTCACCTGTCGCGGTGGATGATTCAAATATATCTGCTAGGGGACCCGCAATTTCCTCACTAACCTCCCATAACGTCCTGGGATACATTTCATCAGGTCCCGGAGATTTATCTACCTTGATGCGCGTTAAGGCTTCCAGCACCTCCCTCTCTGTAATATGTACACTCCTCAAGACATCACTATTTATTTCCCCAATTTCCCAAACACCCATGCCTTTCTCAACCGTAAATACCGATGTGAAATATTCATTGAGGATCTCACCCATTTCTTGTGCTTCCGCACATTGATGACCTTGTTGATCCTTAAGAGGCCCTACTCTCTCCCTAGTTACCCTTTTGCCCTTTATGTATTTGTAGAAGCTCTTTGGATTCACCTTTGCCTGATCTGCCAAAGCAATCTCATGTCCCCTTTTTGCCCTCCTGATTTCTCTCTTAACTCTACTCCGGCAATCTCTATACTCTTCAAGGGATCCACTTGATCCCAGCTGCCTATGCATGTCATATGCCTCCTTCTTCTTTTTGACTAGTTGCTCAATCTCCCGAGTCATCCAAGGTTCCCTACTTCTACCAGCCTTGCCCTTCACTTTATAAGGAATGTGCTTACCCTGAACCCTGGTTAACACACTTTTGAAAGCCTCCCACTTACCAGACGTCCCTTTGCCTGCCAACAGACTCTCCCAATCAACTTCTGAAAGTTCGTGTCTAATACCATCAAAATTGGCCATTCCCCAATTTAGAATTTTAACTTTTGGGCCAGACCTATCCTTCTCCATAGCTATCTTAAAACTAATGGAATTATGATCACTTGTCCCAAAGTGATCCCTCACCAACACTTCTGTCACCTGCCCTTCCTTATTTCCCAAGAGGAGGTCAAGTTTTGCCCCCTCTCTAGTTGGGCCATCCACATACTGACTGAGAAATTCCTCCTGAATACACTCAACAAATTTCTCTCCATCCAAGCCCCTAATGCTATGGCTGTCCCAGTCAATGTTGGGAAAGTTAAAGTCCCCTACTATTACCACCCTATTTTTCTTGCAGCAGTCTGTAATCTCCTTACATATTTGCTCCTCAATTTCCCGTTGACTATTTGGGGGTCTGTAGTACAATCCTATCAAAGTGAATTCTCCCTTCTTATTTTTCAGTTCTACCCATATAGACTCAGTGGGCGAACCCTCGGATATATCCCCTCTCACTACTGCCGTGATGTTCTCCCTAATCAAGAACGCAACTCCCCCTCCTCTCTTACCTCCTGCTCTATCTTTCCTATAGCATCTGTACCCTGGAACATTGAGCTGCCAGTCCTGCCCCTCCCTTATCCATGTTTCAGTAATAGCTATAACATCCCAGTCCCATGTACCCATCCATGCCCTGAGTTCATCTGCCTTGCCCATCAGACTTCTTGCATTGAAATAAATGCAGTTTAATCTAGACTTCCCTTGGTCTTTGCCCTGCTTTCTCAGACCATCTGTCCGGTCATGTTCTGTACACTCTCCCTTACTGCCTTTTGTTTCTGTCACCATTTTACTTCCCACTGACTTCCTGCATCGGTTCCCATCCCCCTGCCACATTAGTTTAAACCCTCCCCAACAGCACTGGCAAACACATTCGTTCCAGTCCTGCCCAGATGCAGACCGTCCAATTTGTACTGGTCCCACCTCCCCCAGAACCGGTTCCAATGGCCCAGGAATTTGAATCCCTCCCTCTTGCACCATCTCTCAAGCCAAGTATTCTTCCTAGCTATCCTGTCATTCCTACTCTGACTTGCCCGTGGCACTGGTAGCAATCCTGAGATTACTACCTTTGAGGTCCTATTCTTTAGTTTAACTCCTAACTCCCTAAATTCAGCTTGTAGGACCTCATCCTGTTTTTTTACCTATATCGTTGGTGCCTATATGCACCACGACAACTGGCTGTTCACCCTCCCCCTCCAGAATGTCCTGCAGCCGCTCCGAGACATCCTTGACCCTTGCACCAGGGAGGCAAAATACCATCCTGGAGTCTCGGTTGCGTCCGCAGAAACGCCTGTCTATTCCCCTTACAATCGAGTCCCCTATCACTATAGCTCTGCCACTCTTTTTCCTGCCCTCCTGTGCAGCAGAGCCAGCCACGGTGCCATGAACCTGGCCACTGCCACCTTCCCCTGGTGAGCCATCTCCCCCAACAGTATCCAAAACGGTATACCTGTTTTGGAGGGAGATGACCGCAGGGGACCCCTGCACTGCCTTCCTACTCTTCCTCTGTCTGTTGGTCACCCATTCACTATCTCCCGCAGTAATTTTTATCTGCGGTGTGACCAACTCACTGAACGTGCTATCCACGACTTTCTCAGCATCGCGGATGCTCCAAAGTGAGTCCATCCGCAGCTCCAGAGCCGTCAAGCGGTCAAACAATAGCTGCAGCTGGACACACTTCCCGCAGGTGAAGGAATCAGGGATACAGGAAGGAGCCCTGAATTCCCACATCTCACAAGAGGAACATGACACGGCTCTGGGATCTCCTGCCATGACTTAACCCTTAAGTTAGCTTAACAACAACTGCAATGTCAAGAGAAAAAAAAGGAAAGAAAAACTACTTACCACTCCCTTTAAGGAGTTTACTCCTTTAAATTGTTCTCAATTTAGAGAATGTTAACTACACTAGGGACCTTGATTCACTAAAAAATAAACGCTACTTCCTATAAGACCAGCAGACCTTCCCTTTCCTTTTCCTTCAGTTACTGTCGATAAGGAGAAATACTCACCTGAACCTACTCACCAATCAGGTGCCTCCCCTGTGTCGCGTCCCGATCTGATTCCTGACGTCACTTCGAACTCGGTCGCAGCTCGGCTCGGCTCCTCTCAGCTGTTCTCAGCGCTCTGAAATCCCGCCTTTTATCGGAAGCTCCCTCAAATTAAATGAATCCCACCAATTTCACTTCAATTAAAAAGGTATACTCAAGGGCCCTTGCTGAACAGCAGTCCCCCACTACACAACAGAGACCAGAGAATCCACAAACTCTAACCTTAGACAAATTTCTGTATTTGTTCCCCTCGTTCCCATTGCTCCTCTTCCCAATTTGACTCTTTCTTTCCAAGGAATGTGTGGCCTTCTTATTCCTTCTACCAGGATGTACAGCCTCACACTTATCTATATTGAAATTCATTTGCCATTTACACGCCCATTCTGCAAGTTTCTTAACGCCTTCCTGTATTTTGTCGCAGCCCTCCTCAGTCTTCACCACACCTCACAATTTGATGTCACCCGCAACATTTTGAAATTGTACTTCCGATTCGGGAGTACAAGTGGTGTCTGCCTCGTTAGAAGCAAACTTTGTGTGGTGTTCGGAGTTAACCCATTGCATGCTGTTTCCAGCAATACAATAATATAAGTTAGAGAAGATGGTGGGCACGGCAGGATTGCTGTGGACCCAATCGCCACCAGCCGAGCAATGCCAGAAAATCATCATCTGATCGGGCTCAAGTTCCTCCATTAGTTCGTTGCAAGAGCAACTTTTCAAAAATAAAACAATGTATATCAAGCTATTTGTGGCTGATGTGTGGAGAGAACGTGACATTCAGATGAACGTGTGGAGCCATTGAGAGGTTGTAACCGAGGCCAAAGCATCATAAAGTGAACTTCACACTTGGAAATCTAAATATCAATTTCATCGAATCTAAAAAGTTTGGTTCACTTTGTCCCCAGTAAACATCTGTCCTGATTTTGACTTGGGGTGAGTGTAAGGAAAGGAAGATTCACATTTATAGAGCGTCTTTCATGACCCTGGATATTCCAAAGCGTTTTACAGCCGATGAAGTAGTTTTGAAGTGTAGTCACTGTTGAAATGTAAGAAAGGCGGCAGCCAAATTGCGCACAGCAAGATCCCACAAACATCAATGTGGTGATGACCAGATAATCTGTGTAGATAACCATTAAATATTGGTTGTGGGATCAATATGGCCAGAAAAGCGGGGAGAACTGCCCCGCTCTTCTTCGCAATCGTACTGTGGAATCTTTTACGTCCACCTGAGAGAGCAGACGGGGCCTCGCTTTAACAACTCATCTGAAGGACGGCGCCACCCTGAGTGCTGTACTGAGAGAGATAGAGACAGAGAGACAGAGGCATAGAAGCATATCATATACGCTCCATCGCCAAGACCGCCTACTTCCACCTCCGTAACAACGCCCGTCTCTGCCCCTGCTTCATCTCATCTGCTGCTGAAACCCTCATCCATGCCTTTGTCACCTGCAGACTCCACTATTCCAATGCTCTCCTGACCGGTCTCCCATCTGCCACCTTCCATTAATTCCAGCTCAACCGAAATTCCTGTTGTCAGATCCCAACTCGCAACAAGTCCCGTTCACCCATCACCCAGTCAATCAGTCTTTTTTTCTCCAATATTTTTATCACTAATAATCAAAAGTGTTCAAATTATTTTTTAAAAAACTTTGATTTTAACGTTCCTATGATTTTTCTCCTTGATTTGTTCACGCAGCATTGTCCAGGAGATTAATCTTTCATTCCTGGATCCTCCGGGACATGCCTGGATGTCTAGGAACCGTAAAGAGTTGAGGAAGGCGATCGGGGGCAGCAAGAATTGATTGAGTTTTTTGATGAGGGAGCAGAGAGGGTAGATGAGGACAATGCAGTTAATGTGGTGCATATGGACTGTCAAAAGGCGTTTGATAAAATGCCGCATAATAAGCTTCTCATCAAAGTTGAAGCCCATGGAATAAAAGTGGCAGTTGCAGCATGGATATGAAATTGGCTAAGAAACAGGAAACAGAGAGAAGTGGTGAACGGTTGTTTTTCCAACTGGAGGGAGGGAAACGTTGGTGTTCTCCTGGATCGGTACGAGGACAGCTTCTTTTTTTTGAGATATTTTAATGACTTGGACTTGGGTGCACAAGGCACAATTTCAAAATTTGCAGATGACACAAAACTTGGAAGGATGGTGAACAGTGAGGAGGATAGTGATAGACTTCAGGAGGACATAGACAGGTTGATGAAATGGGCGGGCATCTGGCAGATGAAATGTAACGCAGGAGTCTGTGAAGTGATACACTTCAGAGGAAGAACGAAGGGAGGCAATATAAACTATATGGTACAATTCTAAAAGGGGTGTCGGAACGGAGAGATGTTGGGTATGTGTGCACAAAACATTGAAGGTGGCAGGGCACGTTGAGAAAGCGGTTAAGAAAACATACGGGATCCTGAGCTTTGTAAATAGAGTCATAGAGTACAAAAGCAAGCAGGCTATGACGAAGCTTTATAAAACACTGGTTCGGCCACAACTGGAGTATTGTGTCCAGGTCTGGGCATCGCATTTTAGTAAAGCTGTGACGGCCTTAGAGAGGATGCAGATTAGATTTACTAGAATGATTCCAGGAATGGGGGACTTCGGTTGCGTGGATAGACGGGAGAAACTGGGGTTGTTCTCCTTCGAGCAGAGAAGTTTGAGAGGAGATTTGATGGAGGTATTCAATATCATGACGTGGCTAGGCAGAGTAGATAGTGTGAAACTGATCCCATTGCGGGAAGGGTGAAGAATCAGAGGACATAGATTTAATGTGACTGGCAAAAGAACCAAAGGCGACATGAGAAAAAAAAATGCACCGAGAAGTTATGATATGGAAAGCACTGCATGAAAGGTCGGTGCAAGCAGATTCAGTCGTCGCTTTCAAAATGTAATTGGATAAATACTTGAAGGTGAAAATTGACAGGACTACGGGGAAAGAGCGGGGGAGTGTGACTCACTTGATTTCCATCAAAAGAGCTGGCATTGGATTCGATCCGAGCTTTCAAAAGGGAATTGGATAAGTACTTGAAGGGAATAATTTTCAGGGCTACTTGGATAGGGCGGGGGAGTGGGAGTATTTGGATTGCTCGTTCAGAGAGCCAGCAAGTACGCGAAGGGCCGAATGGTCCCCTTCCATGTTGTAACCATTCTATGATTCCATGATTCTAAGAATTAAATGAAGGAGTGGGACAGAAATAAAGACTGAGAGAAACAGAGATAGGGAGACAGAGAGAGACGGAGGCAGAGACAGAGAAAATGAGACAGAGAGAGAGAGAGCGAGTAACAGAGAGACAGAGAGACACAGACAGAGGCATAGATAGACATACCGAGAGAGAGGGAGAGAGTGAGAGAGACAGACAGACAGACAGTCAGACAGAGAGAGAGAGGGAGAGAGAGAGAGAAATGAAGAGAGAAATACTCAGAGAGATTAGCGCCTTTATCCAGTAAACCACGAGGGAATCAGCACAGGCCAGGTATCAAGGCCTTTACCCTGTAAACTATCAGTGAATCAGCACAGACCAGAGATCAGGGCCTTAACACAGTAAACCATCAGGCGAATCAGCACAGACCGGGGATCAGGGCCTTAACACAGTAAACCATCAGGCGAATCAGCACAGACCGGGGATCAGGGCCTTAACACAGTAAACCATCAGGCGAATCAGCACAGACCGGGGATCAGGGCCTTTACCCAGTAAACCATCAGTGAATCAGCACAGACCGGGGATCAGGGCATTTACCCAGTAAACTATCAGTGAATCAGCACAGACCGGGGATCAGGGTCTTTACTCAATAAACCATCCGGAGAATCAGCACAGAACAGGGATTAGGGCCTTTACCCAGTAAACCATCAGGCGAATCAGCACAGACCGGGGATCAGGGCCTTTTACAATTTATTTGCATATTCACAAACGTATAATCTTCAATCAACCAGCACAATCGGGCAGAGTAATCAAACTTAATTACTTATTTTATTCTCTTTACATTAAAATTATTCCTTGATATAGTTAAGAGTGGTAACCTGTGCAGTTTTATGAATACAGCTAAAATTGTTGTTTTTTTCACCAAAAATAAACATTTCAATCAGAGTTACCAGTCCTCCACCTGTGAGTAACCTGGTTTATAATCACTCAAAATGACTTTAAACAATCATATTGAACAATTAATTTCTTTAGTTGACGTACACCAGTCAATTACTGACTAAATTAATATTTTTGATGGGATGGACATTTTAAACCGTGCCCACTGATGCCCGAGTGCCTAAGAAAACGAACACAATGTGAAGCGCTTCCCGAACCAGCACAATCTGTTGGATCTCGCAATGTCGACCTGGAGAACTGGTCAGTTCGATGGGCAGAACCTGATCCTGGACAATTGAATCTTCAACCAATGGAAAAGTTTGCTGAAAATACAAACCGAACTGTTTTGGGTGCAAATCACTGACGTTTAAAATTCCCCCGATCTTTTGCCCTGGTTCTGCCGATTCTGACCGGATCGAACTGATATTATTCGTGTAAATAAACACAAACTCGACCCTTATATATTACATTTTCCTTTTTAATCTACTCAACGACCTTTCTCTCTGCAGTAAACATTTCTCTCTGTCAGTATCTGTTTCATTCTATCCATGCTTCACTCTGTTTCATTCTCTCTCTCTCTGCCTCGTTCTCTTTCTCTCTCATTCTCTCTGCCTCATTTTCATTCTGCCTCTGTTTCTCTCTGTCTCTGACTCATTCTACGTCTGTCTCTCTCTCTATCACTCTCTTTCACTCTCTGTCTCATTCTCTCTCTCTCTCTATCAACCTCTTTCATAGGCTCAGGGGTCCCCCAACAGCCTGTCCTCCCTCTGCCTCCGCTCGATGTGTCTCAGGCTCTCCTGGTCCAATAAAGTAACCCAGGGACCGCCCCCATAAATTGTCTCACCCTTCCCCTGTGCTCTGCGTGTCTCAGGGTCTCCTGGTCCCATAAAGTAACCCTATCATCTCTCTGTCCGTCTGTCTGTCTGTGTTTCTCTGTCATTCTGTTTCTCCATTTATGCAGATTGCACACATTCTGATCTGCCCCATAGCAGTGACTGTGATTGGCAGGTTTGCCCATTTTGCTGTGGTTGCAGGGCGGCCATTCAGTTGAAGTCCAGCTGAGCTCCTAAATGCTGCCTTTAAGCAAAAATTCATGTGTCGTCTGCAGAACAATCCCTGCCTCAATAGGGCAGATTATCAATTTTAAAAAATCAGAATCAGAATGAAGATAATTTCCGGCTCGGTGCTGCTAATATAAAAAGTATTTTCCATCCAATGGGAAGTGTAGGGGATAGAATATGAAATGGGATTTAGTTCTAGTGATTGAAACCCTTCAGCTCTTTCTATAATTTAACTAATTTAACAATTAGAATCAGTGGGTATTTCACCGTGTTCTTCAGCTCCTCTCTGAATTTACTCTGGGTCAGGACATAAATACACGTGTTTGTGCAGCAACTGAGAAGCTGCAGCATTCCTGCTGTGTATTCTGTGATATAAAGAGGGTCAGTGGGGGAGGAGTAAGAATAACGATTTGTAATTCGCTGATAGAAGTAAAATACAACCAGTGTCACCCATAGTAATATAAAACTGCCCGATATACTGAAGAGTAAAATGATGGATTTCTTTCGGTTCTCCATCTCTGGATCCTTGTGATTTTTTCCATTGCTGCGGACCCGGAGTCCCCTCCGGACTCGGCTGGACAATATTATACGTCTGACTGTCAGAAAATTGAGCAGCAAAATCAGACAGAACGGGACACAGGGGGTTAAAATGCGGTGAAACAACTCAAATGCGGCCCATGCGTGGGAAGTAAAGAAGCTCGGTTTAAGCACACAATACCAGGGAACATTACCAATTTTAAATGCAGGTTCAAATGTAAAGTACCAGGGGAGACTCTCTGAGCAGCTCAACACGATCACTGTTCCCAGAACCACAGCCGCCGTTTTCTCGGTGCAATATTTTGTTTTCAGCTTCTCACAACAAATGGCCACAAATCGATCAAAGGTGAAAGCGACTGTGAGCCAAACGGAAACCTCGGTGGTTGCAAAAACCAAGAAGTCAACGAGACTACACACGGGAGTAATGTCCAGGAATGAGCCTGGGAAATAAATCGCACTCATCCGCCTCAATATCGGATCAGAGATAACGACCAGAAGATCGGCCGCTGCCATTCCCACCAGGTAGCGAGTGATACATTTGGAGAGTCCGCAGTTTCCTCGGGACAGGATCACAATCGCCACCAAGTTAACTGTAAGAGAGAGAAAAAGAAGCAGAGAAATTACTGATTAGACCTGGAGCCAAAGCAGCAGTTTGAGAAAATCTGGGGTGAAATTTCCAGCTTTGTTGCTGCATCGAAGGGTGGAAAGTGATTCATTGACCTGGGAACCGCTTTCGGGCAGAGAGATGTTTTTAAACATAGTGATCAATAATGAATTGGGAAATCGATGTAGAAAGTGAATAAGGTGAGCGCCAGATTTGTTGGAAGGGCTGAGCGAGGGCGCATTACCAGTGGGGAAAGAGAAGGGGTTTTACCGAGCGGGATTCAAGAGGATCAAAGTCGGATTTGGGCGCCAGACATACGTGGAATGAGAGCGTAGTGTCGGGAAGATGAGCGGACGGGCGAGGTGCAGCTGGTTTGATAGAAAAATAGTCCAGTACAGGTTAGTTCCACAGCACGAAATTGTTAACAGTTCCTGATGATCTGATACCAGCTATCAGCCCAGACACCTGATTCCAGTATAATCAGCACAATAATCCAGTGACAATGCCAGGGTTGGATATACAAATTTCATTACAGATACAATGCAATTGCTGCAAGGCTGATCATTTAGACATTAAGGACATTCCATTATTCTACAATACATTCAGTACAAAGGATAATCCATCAACAATCCCAGGGATGGATATTCAAAGTACACTACATATATAATGTAACTCCAACAAGACTGAAAAAGCTGAGACAGGACATTCCGTCAATTGATCGAACAGAACAGGCAGCTGTGTAAAACACACATGGAGAAATGAAGTGCCCAGGACAGCAGCACAGTTAAGGCCGATTTCCACCATTAATAGCTGAGATAACGGCTTACCCGAAACTCCAAGGGCCGCAAGAACAGGATAATAAATATCTTCTATCTGATATATTACTGAATATCCCATTTCAGTGAGAAGCAGTGACTTCTGTTGGCCTGGAAACCAGAGCTCCTGCAGGTACTGTGAGATGATTCATTCCAACGACCCCTAATTTATACAGGGCACAAGTCTCCACGGACACGGTTATACCCCTGATCATTGCTTTACAGTTACAGTCCCTTGAACAAACACATTACATCAGCAGCTTTGAATCCGATGTAAAGAATTACGTGGATATAACAGAAACATCTCAAAGTCCAGGGCATTACTTAATCAGACCACTCTCAGAAATAAATTTACAAGCTGTGCTCATACAGGACTGATCCAACAACAATTAGCGACTTCATTTACAGTTTTCATATCATTGCAATAGCCATGTTCAGTCCTGCCCATTCATTTATAAATGTTACCGATTTCACCGCAGTTAAACTGAATCCAAGAAGACAAACACACCATTTCTCTCTGCCCTGCAGTTTCCCATTTAAAATATGAATTTTGAGTCTCTGACAGAGTTAATAGTCATTTTCAGGATTGTCGCCGAGAAATGACTGTTGGTGATATTAGGGGACGGACACTGAACTTGCTTCATTGCCATTCCTCTCTCCATTGTTTTACTGCTGATGTTTCCCCGTTTATTCTACATTTGATTCATGGCTCCAGTAAAATTGGTGACGTGCAACTGAGCTGAGCTCATGACCCGATTTGATCCCTGTGCTTCCCTCACCCGCATTCATTCCTTCCTCAGCCCATTGCCATTGAAACCCTCATCCATGCCTCTGTTCCCGCAGACTCCATTCCTCCAGTTCACTTCTGGCCGGGCACCCATTCTCCACCTTCGGACCTGCACCAGTTCCTGTTTGACATCACGGAACCTCACTGTCTCTCAGTTCCACATCGCCTTACAGTTGAAATTCTCAGTCTTGGGTTGAAATGTTTCCATGGCCCACCCATCCGTACTCCCGTCCACCCACCCCCTCCCCCCGACACATAACATGACAGAATCATGCTGCACAGAAGGTCATTCGACCCATCGTGCCTGTGATGGCTCTTCGAAAGAGATGTCTAATTAATCGCGTACCCCTACTCTTGTTCCATAGCCCTGCAATTGTCCCCAAACACCTGCATTGACCTCACCCGTGACCTCCTCATTCATCTGACTCTGGCTATTTGGCTGGGACTACCCTCACTTGGTTCCAATCTCCTATCTGATCAGAGCCAGGAGAAGCTTCTCTTCCCACCCTATCACCGTTATATCTGATGACTCTGAATGTTCAATCCTTGGCTCCCTCCTCTTCATCATCTACATGCTGCCCTATGGTCACATAGTCCACAGAGATGGACCAGCTTTCAGCTGCATGCTGACAAAACCAACGCCTCTCTTGACCCTTCCAATATCTTTGTGTTGTCAGGCCGACATCCTGTTTCAAATGAGACACAATTTCCTCCAGTAACCATTCGGAAGTCATGATCTTTGGTCTCACAATCTGCACATCCTTGCACTGATTGCATCCCCATCCCGCGCTTTTGTCTGAGGCTAATCCCGACTGTTGGTAACTTCGATGTCCGATTCAACCCCGAGCTGAGCTTCTGAACCCCTATCCTCTCCATCGCAAAGACCACCTACTTCCGCGCCCGTAATAATGACCGTCCCACCCGCCCTGCCCAACTGCTGCTAAAACCCTCAGACATGCCTTTGTAGTGTCTCCGGTAAACACACACATTACCAGCAGGCAGCGAATCGATCCCTTTAACCCGCTGTGTACAGCTCCAGTACAGGAACTGACACTGAGACAGAGATGAGATGTGCAGTGATGACAAGAATCAATCCTTCCCTTTTACCCACTGTTTAATGTACACGTACTGGTGCTGACACTGAGACACACACGGCCGTCGTGTACACAGAAGGAGATACAGACTGAGAGAGACATTTTATTTTAATGTAAATGCAGCGATTTTGATTCAAGTGCGGACCTCAATTTTGAGTTTGTTCAGAGCCACCATTTTGTGTTAACAAAGCACTGGGACTTTTATTACACATTACAACTCCTCACTAAGAAAGACATACACTGTACAGACGACCACGGAATACACAAAATCATTGAATGATAGAATCGTACAGCACAGAAGGAGGCCATTCAGCCCACTGTGCCTGTGCCGGCTCTTCAAAGGAGCAATCCCATTCAATCCTACACCTAATTTTGTCCCGATAACCCTGCAAATTAATCCTCGACAAATACATGTCCAATCGCCTTTTGAAAGTTCCTATCGAATCTGCTTTCACTACACTTTCTGGTAATGCGTTATAGATCTTAACAACCACCTGCGTGAAAACATTTCTCCTAATTTCTGCTCTAGTTCTTTTGCCAATTATTTGAAATCTATGATCTCTGGTTACCGAGCCATTTGCCAGAGGAAACAATTTCTCCCCATTGGCTCTATCAAAACCTTTCATTATATTGAACACCTCTACAAAATCTCACCTTAACCTTCTCTGCTGAAAGGAGAACAATCCCAGCTCCTCCAATCTCTCCACATAAATGAAGTCCCTCATCCCTGATATCTTGGTAAATCGCATCTGCACCCTCTCCAAGACCTTGGAATCATTCCTGAAGTGTGGTGCCCAGAATTGACTGCAATACTCCAGCTGAGGCCTAACCTGTATTTTGCAAATCTCCAGCAAGAATTCCTTGTTTTTGTTTTAAATGTCGCTATTTACAAAGACAAGTATCCCACATGCTTTCTTAGCCGCCTTATCAACTTGCACTGCCACCTTCAAAGATTTATCTATATATTCTGCGCCCCCCCCCACCCGACACCCGAGGTCCCTCTGCTCTTCCACCACACTTAAAATAGTACCATGTGGATTGTACAGCCTCCCTGTGTTATTCCTCTCAAAGTGCATCATTTCACACTTATCTGCATTAAATTGCATCTGCCAGGTCAGACATTGTAGCAGTAAAACACAAATGAAGATCGTGTTGTGTTTATTAACTGGTGTTTTATTTTAAAATTTTGAAGAAAGGTTTCTCAAAACTACACCCCACATCACCCAATCTGAAAGCCAGACCCGACTAATCTACCGATCCGAGTTTGTACCAGTCCAATTCTGTTTATCTTTCTCTCTCTCCCATACGAACATAAGAACATAAGAATAGGTGCAGGAATAGGCTGTAGGGCCCCTTAAGCCTGCTCCACTATTCAATAAGATAATGGCTGATCTTCTAACTCAACTCCACTTTCCCGCACAATCCCCACATCCCTTGATTCCTTTAGTGCCCAACAATCTATTGATCTCAGTCAACAACAGAGCATCGACAACCATCTGGGGTAGAAAATTCCAAAGATTCACTCCCCTCTGAGTGAAAAAATCTTTCCTTATCTTGGCCCTAAATCGCCGACCCTTTATTTTGAGACGATGACCCCTCGTTCTGGACTCTCCAGCCAGAGGGAAACAACCTCTCAGCCTCTACCGTGTCAATTCCCCTCAGAAACTTTTATCTTTCAATGAGATCACTACTTATTCTTCTAAAATCCAGAGACTATAGGCCCATTCTACTCAATCTCCCCTCAAAGGACAACGTTTTCATCCAGGAATCAATCCAGTGAACCTTCATTCCACCACTCTAAGGCAAGTATATCCTTCCTTAGATAAGGAGACCAAAACTGTTCACAGTACTCCCGATGCGGTCTCACCAGAGCCCTGTACCATTGCAGCATGTCCTCCTTACTCTCATACTCCAACTCCGTTGCATCATAGACTAACATGCCATTTGCTTTCCAAATTGTTTGCTGTGCCTGCATGTTAACTTCCTATGATTCGTGTGCAAGGACACCTAAATCCTTCGGAATACCAACATTTTTTCGTCTCTCGCCTTTTAAAACAATTCCATTTTCCTATCCTTACTACTAAAGTGGATAATTTCATTGTTTTTCACATTATTGTCCAGCTGCCAACTTCTCGCCAACTCACTTAACCGCTATATATCCATTTGCAGCCTCTTAGAGTCCTTCTCACAGCTTACTTTCCCACGTTGCATTGTATCATCATCAAACTTGAGTGCATTATATTCGGTCCCCTCATTTAAGTCATTGATATATATTGTAAACAGTTGAGACCCAAGCACTGATTGTTTCGGCATCCCACTAGTTACAACCTGCCACCCGAAAATGACCAGTTTATTCCTACTCTCTGTTTTCTGTCGGTTAAACCAATCCTCAATCCATGATAATATATTACCCCCAATCCCATGAGCCCTAATCTTATGTAACGACCTCTTGTGTGGCACTTATCGAATGCTTTTTTGAAAATCCAAATTTACATCCATTGATTCCCCATATCTACCCTGCTAGGTACACCCTCACAAAACTCCAATAGATTTGTCAAACACCTTTCAGAAAACCGTGTTGACGCTGCCTAATCATGTTGTGATTTTCTAAGTGCCCGTTACTACGTCCCTATAATAGAATCCAGCATTTTACCTACTACAGTTATCAGGCTAATGGGTCTATCGTTCCCTTTTTTCTCTCTCCTTCCTTTCTTTCATGGCGGGTTCACGTTTGCTACCTTTCAATCCACCGGGACCGTTCAAGAATCTAGGAAATTCTGGAACATCAAAAACACTGCAGCCATCTCTTTTAAAACCCTGGGATGTTGGCTATCAGGTCAAAGGGATTTGTTGGTTGTTAGTCCCATTAATTTATCCAGTAATTTTTCTTTACAAATCTTAAATACTCTAAGTTCTTCTGCCTTATTAGCCCCTTGGTTCCTAATGTTTTCGGAGTGTTTCTTGTGCCTTCTACTGAGAAGACAGATACAAATATTTGTTTAACGTCTCTGCCATTTCCTTACACCTCATCATACAGTCTACTGTCTCTGCCTCTAAGAGACCCACATGTATTTTCGCCGAACTCTTCCTCTTTACATGCTTCTAACAGCTCTTACAATCTGTTTTCATATATCTTGCTAGTTTACTCAAATATTCAATTTTCCATCTCTTTATCAATTTCTTGGTCATCCTTTGCTGATTTCGAAAAAAAAACCAATCCTCGGGCTTACTAAACTTTTTGGTAACATTGTAAGCCTCTTCTTTTAATCAAAAGCTACCGTTAATTTCTCCAACTTGCCACGTTTGGATCACTTCACCGTGGAGTTTATATTCCTCAAGGGAATGTATATTCGTTGAGGATTATGAATGAATCCTTTAGATATTCATCATTGCTCATCAATATTCATATCTTTTCATCTAATTTCCGAATCCACCTTAGCCAACTCACTCCTGATGCCTTTAGAATTGGCCTTGTTTAAATTTAAGACCATAGTTTTGGACTTAAATACATAGCTCCCAAACACAATATGACATTCTATCATATTACGATCACTCTTCACCAGAGGATCCTTTACTTTAAGATTACTAATTAACCCTGTCTCATTTCACAATACTAAATCTAAAATAGCCTGTCCCCTAGTTGGTTCAGGGAGTCAGAGATTAGCAGGAAGAATGTTTCCCGTGGCTGGGGGCTCCTGAACGAGGGGTCACAGTCTCAGGATGTGGGGTAGGAGATTTAGGACTGAAACGAGGAGATTTTTTTTCAATCAGAGGGTGGTGAACCTGTGGAAATCTAAACCACAGGAGGTTGTAGATGTCAAGTCACTGAATACATTTAAGAAGGAGTTAGATAGATTTCTGGACACAAATGGTATGGGGAGAGAGCGGGAATATGATATTGAGATAGAGGAGCAGCCATGATCATATTGAATGGTCGAGCAGGCTCGAAGGGCCGAATGGCCTAATCCTGCTCCTATTATCTATGTTTCTTTGTTCCTCGATATATTGGTCTAGAAAACTGTCTTGAAAGCATTCAAAGAACTGGTCCTCCAAATTACGTTTGGCAATTTGGTTTTCCAGTCTATATGAGGATTAAAGTCCCACACGATTTTTGCATTACCCTTGTTACATGCTCCTCCGATTTCCTGATTTATACTCTGTGTCATACGATAACTGCTTGGGTGTCTAGAAACTACACCCACCAATGTTTTCTGCCGCTTGTTATTTCTTAGCTCTAAAAATACTGATTCATCTTGATTTTCTGAGCTATGGTCCTTTCTCCCTACTGCCTTCATCTCATCCATTATTTTCAAGGCTAACACAAGGGCTCCCGCCCCCTCCCCCGACGCCCACTCCTCTTCCATTTCGCCTATCTTATTGAAAAGTCAAGTGCCCTGGAATATTTAGTTCCCAACCTTGGTCACCCTGCAACCATGACTCAGTAATGACTACTACTAGATCAAACCCATTTATCTTCATTTGTACCATCAATTCATCGATCTTGTTGTGAATATTTCGAGCAATGAAATATAGCGGCTTTAATTATATCTTTTTACTCTTCTTCCCTGATGTGACCTTGGTCACTAATATCAACTGGGACGGAATCAGTGCAACCGGTATAGAGGGTCAGAATTCTTAAATTGCATTCAGGAGAACTTTTTTTTACCACTATGTGCCAAGCTGGACAAGAGAGGGGGCAGTTCTGGACTTAGTTTTAGGGAATGAAGCTGGGCAGGTGGAAGGAATATCAGTGGGAGAGCATTTTAGTGGTAGTGATCATAATTTAGTTAGATTTAGCGTATTTATGGATAAGGACAAAGATGGGACAGGAATAAATGTTCTGAAAGGAGAACGGCCAATTTTACTAAGCTGAGATATGATTTAGCAAAAGTGGACTGGAAACAGCTGTTTGAAGACAAATCAGTGTCAGAGTATTGGGAGGCATTTCAGTGGCAGATAAGGAGGGTTCAGAGTAAATATGTTCCCACAAAGAAAAACGGTGGCACTCCCAAACAAACAGCCTCCTGGATGTCAAGGAGCATACAGGGTAGGATAAGGCAAAAAAGTGAAGTTTATGTCAGATAAGGAGAGCTCAAAACTGCAGAAAGCCGAGAGGAGTATAGATAGTGCAGGGGTGAAATTAGAAAAGGAAATTAAGGAAGCAAATGGAAGGCACGGGGAAAATGTATTGGCGAAAACACAAGGAAAACACAAGGTTGTTTAATAAATACATAAAGAGCAAGAGGATGACTAAGGAAAGAATAGGGCTTTTTCGTCATCAAAAAGGTATCCAGTGTGTGGCGGCAAAAGACTTGGGTATGGTTCTTAAGGAACTCTTTGCGTCTGTCTTCACAAAACAGGGAGTCGATGCAGACATTGTCGTTAAAGAGGAGGGTTGTTTAATATTGCATGCGATAAACATAGTGAGAAAGGAAATATTAAGGGGTTTAGCATTGTTTTAAGTCGGAAAATCGCCAGACCCAGATGAAATGTATCCCAGGCTATTAAGAGAAACAAAGGTGGAAATAGCGGAGGCTCTGACCATCATTTTCTAATCCTCTCTGTCTACAAGTGTGGTGCTGGGGGACTGGAGGGCTGCTGACGTTGCACCGTTGTTTATATATAGAGAAGGGAAGAAACCGATTAATTAGAGGCCAGTCACCCTAACCTCGGTGGTGGGCAAATTATTGGAAAACGTTCTGATGGGCAGTATAAATCGTCATTTAGAAAGGCACGGATTAATTAAGGACCGTCAGCATGGATTTGTAAAGGAAGATTTGTCTGAATAACTTCATTGCATTTTTTGAGGAGGTAACAAGGAAGGTTGATGAGGGTAATGCGTTTGATGTATTCTACATGGATTTTAGCAAGGCAAGGTTGCACATGGCAGACTGATCAGAAAAGTAAAAACCCATTGGATCGAAGAGAAAGTGGCAAATTGGATCCAAAATTGGCTCAGTGGAAGGAAGCAAAGGGCAATGGTCGACGAGCCTTTTTGTGACTGGAAGGCTGCTTCCAGTGGGGTTCCGCAGGGCTAAGTACTAGGTCCCTTGCTTTTTGTGGTATATATCGATGATTTAGACTTAATCTCGGCGACATGATTAAGAAGTTTGCAGATGATACAAAAATTAGCTGTGTGCTTGACAGTGAGGAAGAAACCTGCAGACTGCAGGAAGGTATCAATGGACTGGTCAGGTGGGCAGAAAAGTGGCAAATGGAATTCAATCCAGTGACGTGTTAGGTAATGCATTTGGGGAGAGCAAACAAGGCAAGAGAGTACACAATAAATGGTACGATACTGAGAGGTGAACAGAGACAGAGTGAACTTGGAGTGCATGTCCACAGATCCGTGAAGGTAGCAGGACAGGTAGATAATGTGGTTAAGAAGGCATATGGAATGCTTTCCTTTATTTGACGAGGCATAGAATATAAAAGCAGGGATGTTATGCTGGAACTGTATAATACACTAATTAGGCCACAGCTTGAGTACTGCGCACAGTTCTGGTCACCACATTACAGGAAGGATGTAATTGCACTAGAGAGGAGCAGAGGCGATTTACGAGAATGTTGCCAGGAGTGGAGAATTTGAGCTGTGATGACAGATTGGATAGGCTGAGGTTGTTTTCCTTAGAACAGAGGAGGCTGAGGGGTTATTTGATTGAGGTGGACAAAATTATGAGGGGACTGGATGGATTGGGATTGGATGGACCTATTTCCCATAACGGATGGGTCATTAACCAGAGGGCATAGATTTAAAGTGATTGGTAGAAGGACTAGGGTGGAAATTAGGAAAAATGTTTTCACCCAGAGGTTGGTGGGGGTCTGGAACTCACTGCCCGAAAGGGTGGTAGAGTCAGAAACCCCCAACTCATTTTAAAAATAACTGGATATGAACCTGAAAAGCCGTGACCTGCAGGGATCCGGACCAAATGCGAGAAAGTGAGATGAGGCTGAGTGGCTCATTCTTCAGCCGGCGATGAAACGATGGGCCGAATCGCCTCCATCTGTGCCGTGAGTTTTCTATGATTCTATAAGAGTCCATTATTTAAACATATTGGTGTTTACATTTGTTTTGGGTTTCAATAGAACAGGATATCGGGTCAGGTATAAAATGGGCGGTTGATCCGATCACACCCTGAATATCGGGCCAGGTGTAAAACGGGGAGTCGATCGGATGACACCCTGAATACTGGCCCAGTTCTAAAATGGGGAGTCGTTCCGATCACATGCTGAATATAGGGCCAGATGTAAAATGGGAAGTCGATCCGATGACACCCTGAATACTGGCCCAGTTCTAAAACGGGGAGTCAATCCGATCACATGCTGAATATAGGGCCAGGTGTAAAATGGGCAGTCGATCTAATCAGATCCTGAACATAGGGCCAGGTGTAAAACGGGTGGTCGATCTGATCACACTCTGAATATCCGGCCAGGTGCAAAACAGGCGGCCAATCCAGTCACACCCTGAATATCGGGCCAGGTGTAAAACGGGCGGTCGATCTGATCACACTCTGAATATCCGGCCAGGTGCAAAACAGGCGCTGATCCAGTCTCACCCTGAATATCGGACCAGGTGTATAACGGATGGCCATTCTGATCACGCCCTGAATATTGGTACAATTGTAAAAAGGGCAGTCGATCAAATCGCACCCTAAATATCGGACCAGGTGTAGAATGAGCGGTCGATCCGATCAGACTCTGAATATCAGGCCAGGTGTGAAAAGGCGAGTCGATCGGATCACATGCTGAATAACGGACCAGATGTAAAACGGGGAGTCAATCCGATCACACCCTGAATATCGGACGAGGTGGAAAACGGGAGGTCGATCCGATCACACCCTGAATATCAGGACAGGCGTAAAACGGGGAGTCGATCCGATCACACGCTGAATATCGGGCGAGGTGCAAAACGGGCTGTCGATCCGATCTCGCTCGTTGGGAACTCCAGCGATGAATTTCTATCCCATAATATTCCGAATACCGTTCGCACGGGACCTCGGTGGCGGCCTCCGTTAGGACATAGGAACCGGAGGAGGTCATTCAGCCCCTCGAGACTGTTCCGACATTCAAACAGATCATGGCTGATCTGTACATTAACTCCAATTACCCGTCTTGGCTTCATAACTCTGAATACCCTTATCCAACAAAATATTATCAAACTCCGTTTTGAAATTTTCAATTGACCTCCAGCCTCAACAGCTCTCTGAGGGAGACAGTTCCAGATTTCTATTACCCTTTGTGTGAAGAAGTGCTTCCTGGCATCACCCCTCGCTCTAATTTGAAGGTTATGCCTCAATTTTCTGGACTCTCCCTCCAGCTGAAATAGTTTCCCCCTAAATACCCTGTCAAATCTTTTAATCATTGTGGTAATGTACGAAACGCGCCAGCCAAATTGCACCCAGCAAGCTCCCACAAACTGAAATGAGAAAATCGATATTAGTAATGTCGTTTGAGGGATATATATTGCCCAGGACACCGAGGAGAATTCCCCTGCACTTTTTCGAATGTTGTCGTGGGATCTTTTACATCTGCCTGAGAGTTTAATTGGGCCCTCGGTTTAACGTGTCCGACGAAAGTCGATATCTCCGACAGTACAGGTCAGCCTCAGCACCGCAAAGTAGCGTCAGCCGAGATTATGTGTTCAAGTCTCCGGAGTGGGACTAAAACTCCCAACCTTCTAACTCAGAAGCGAGACTGCTACCACTGAGGCATGGTTGACGCCCGAAAGAGGGAGAGGGAGGTGAAGGGGCATAGGTAGGGAATTCTGGGTCGTGGATGTGGCTGAAGACAAGTCTGTCAAAAGTAGGGCAAATGGACTGCGGATGCACAAGCAGCCAAAGGTGGAGGAGCAGAGTGTTTGGCCGGGGCTCCAGGACTGGAGGAGGCGACAGAGATAGAGAGGGATGAGGGCCTCGTGGATTTAAGTGTAAGAAAGAATAAAAATATACTACAAGCTTTGAAGAATGGAAGCCAATGCAGGTCAGCAAGCGAAGGGTGAGGATGGGCAGGTTCTGGAGATGGGGGTCAAAGGTCAGGACTTCCCAATTTTAAACTGGAGGAAATTGTGGCTTATCAAAAATCGAATGTCAGAAAAACATTAGAAGGGTAAAGAGAGGCAGTGCTTTTGTCAGCATATATCTAAAAGCTGGTCCATGTCTGCGGACAGTGTCACCAAGGGGAAGCATGAACATGAGGAAGAAGAGGCAGCCAAGGATTGAACTTTTAGAGACATCAGATATAACGATGGGAAGCGGAGCTTCTCCTGGCTGTGATCAGATAGGTGAGTGGAACCAAGCGAGGGTAGTCCCACCATAAGAGGCCAAAGATCAACAAATGAGGAGGCCGCGGGTAGGTTTCCTGTAGATGTGGAGGAGAGGGCGGAGATGGGGAGGGGTGGGCCATGGAAGGATTTAAACCCCAGGATGAACATTTTAAATGTTAGGCGATCGGGAATGAGGTGTCAGCGAGGGTCAGTGAGGCATAACAGGAACTGGTGCTGGTTGGAAGGTGGAGGTTGGGTGGCTGGCCAGGAGTGCATTGGAGGAATGGAGTCTGGTTGGTCAGAGGCATTGATGAGGGTTTCAATGGCAATGAGCTGAGGAAGGAATGGAGGCGAGTGAGGGAAGCACCGGACCTTTGTGATGGAGGTCAAATCGAGTTATGAGCTCAGCTCGTGGATACACGGGAGCAATTTTACTGTCGCCGTCAACCAGTGTAATATAAACGGGTAAACATCTGCATTAAATTAACAGAGAGAGGAATGGCAATGGAGCTCGTTGAGTGTCCGACCAATAATATCACGCACAGTCATTTCTCGGCTGAAATCCTCAAGGTGGTCTTCAACTGTCTCCGTGTCAGAGACTCAATATTCATATTTTTACGGGAAACTGCAGGAACGGAGTGAAACGGGTTTGCTTGTGTCCCTGGATTCAGTGTGCACGGTAAATTTTACACATGAATCGACAGGAGTGAACATGGTCAATGCAAATATATGAAAACTGTAATTGAAACCGCTCATTGTTGTTGGACCAGTCCTTTCTGAGCACAGCTTTGAACTTTATTCCTGAAAGAGATCCCATTACGATAATGCCCTGGACTTTGAGATGTTTGTGATATATCCATGTCATTATTTACGTTTGTAAAGAGTCGTACAACACCAGGGTATTGTCCAACAGCTTTATTAGAAATCACAACCTTTCGGAGCTTTCCTCCTTCGTCAGATGAGTGCAGGGTTCCATAACGGCACAGCATATATAGTCAGAGAACAATGCCTGGTGATTACAGATAATCGTTCCAACTGCCCGTTATCACACCTCGGCAGAGAGGTAATCACAGCAATCAAAGGAGTGGATGGTATTCAGACAGGGGAACATTACATCCAAGACGAATAAATACACAAGCGGTCAGAACACAAAGACAGAGAGAGAGAGAGAGAGACCCGAAAGGCAGAGAGGGAGAGAGAGAATGCCCTGCAGTATTAAAAACAGATAACTTTTTTTTCGCTGGTGGGGCTACATGTAGCGAGACATGAACCCAAGATCCCGGTTGAGGCCGTCCTCATGGGTGAGGAACTTGGCTATAAATTTCTGTTCGACGAATTTGCGTTGTCTTGTGTCTCGAAGGCCGCCTTGGAGAACGCTTACCCGAAGTTCGGAGGCTGAATGTCCTTGACGACTGAAGTGTTCCTCGACTGGGAGGGAACCCTCCTGTCTGGCGATTGTTGTGCGGTGTCCGTTCATCCGTTGTGGCAGTGTCTGCATGGTCTCGCCGATGTACCATGCTCCGGGGCATCCATTCCTGCATCGTATGAGGTAGACAACTTTGGCCGATTCACAGGAGTATGAACCATGCACCTGGTGGGTGGTGTCCTCTCCTGTGATGGTGGTATCTGTGTCGATGATCTGGCATGTCTTGCAGACGTTGCCGTGGCAGGGTTGTGTGGTGTCGTGGACGCTGTTCTCCTGAAAACTGGGTAATTTGCTGCGAACGATGGTCTGTTTGAGGTTGGGTGGCTGTTTGAAGGCGAGTAGTGGAGGCGTGGGGATGGCCTTAGCGAGGTGTTCGTCGTCATCGATGACATGTTGAAGGCTGCGAAGAACATGGCGTAGTTGCTACCGCCTTCCATCGTCGGGACCCCCCTTGATACGTCGCCGATCCATCTGGAAACCAAGCATGTGGCTTTTCTTCTACGGTGAGTAGTTCATCTGGTGTGTCCCACGTGATCGGAGAGCGGACCAAAGGAAGGGGTGCTGGTACATTCTCTTCTTGTCCTGGGTATGCCTGTACCAGTTCGTGGAGGCGAGATACCCCTTCCTTGCCTTTTGTGGCTCGATCACTAATGTACCATTTCCATTTCATTATGGAGCTTTGTTGGGCCTTTCCTACCTTATGAGACGTCTGCTCAGAGAGGACCCACGTTAGGATGGGTAATATGGTCGAAGGACCACCTTGTCACTGCCAATAATGCTTTCAGTTTCAACAAGTGCCCAATAGCACGCCAAAAGCTCTTTTTCAATGTGGGTGTATCATTGGGCGGCCTCTGGTAATTTGCGAGACCAAAATCCAAGTGGGGCTTGTCTTCCTGACTGACTCTGCCACAAGCTCCAAACGGCTACGAGTTCTACTACCGACACCAGGAGTTCCATGGGTGTTCCATCTACTCTAGGCACCAGGGGTAGGGCTTGTGCTACGGCCTCTTTAGCTGCTTCAAAGGCTGTTTGTTGTTTGGGGCCCCATTCGAAGACCGCCTTCTTCCGCGTGCAGGCGTAGATAAGTTGTAGCAGGGTGATTAGGTGGTTATGTGCCTGCGCCAAAAGCCCAACAACCGGATAAACCTTTGCGCCATCCCCTTGTTACTGGGGGGCGCTAGGGCTGCTATTTTGCTCCGTACCGCTTCGGGTATCACCGATTCTCCTTTTACCCACTGGTTGCCCAGAAAAATCACACTCTGACTGGGTCCCTGTAATTTCTTGGTGCTGACAGTCCACTCTCGTTCAGATAAGTGTTCGATCATAACGCGGAGGGCTTCTTTGACCGCTTCTTCGAGTGTTCCCGTATCAGGATATCATCAATGTAATGTGCTACCTCAATGTCCGGAGCCAATGGGTAGTGTTCTATATCACGTGCGATCAGGCCGTGACACAGCGTGGGACTATGTCGATCACCTTGGGGCAAGCGGGTAAACGTATACTGGCGACCCGCCCATGAAAAGGCAAACTGATCGGTATGGAGAAGAAGGCGTTAGCAAATCGATAACAGCATACCAACTTTGTTCGCCTTCTGAGAGGCGTTCTGCTGCTGTGACAATATCAGCGACGGCACTGGCGAGTGGGGGGCGCCGCTTTATTTAACATGATGTAAGCAATGGTCATGCGCCAGCTGCCGTCCGGTTTGGTGACTGGCCATGTGGGGCTGTTATAGGGTGAAGTGGCTGGTCGGATGATACCTGCTGTCAAGAGGCCCTCCACCATCTCTGTTATGGCTGCCTGCCCTCCCGGTATCCGATGTTGCTTTATGTTAATCACGTGCGTGGTCAGTGGGATCATCACTGATCCCATTTGGCCGCTCCTACCGTGACATCCACACGTCTTATCCCAAAGGAGAAGCGGCCCACTGGAGTATTGACGTGTAACCCTTGTAACAGATCCATGCCAATAATATTTCCTTTTACATTGGATATGAGGACAGGCACGAGCCTCGGCAGTCCGCCAGCCACGGCTATGTGTACGTTTGTTCGCACGGCTCTGGTTTCTGCCCCGCCGAAGCCATTGAGAATCCTGCGCGTACCCGTATGTTTCTCTGTGTTCCCGTGTATAATGGACACCTCGGCCCGGTGTCCAGTAAAGTCATATCATACTGTTTATTATTGCGTCGCCAACAAATGACGATGGGCACATGCGGCCGCAGGTCTCCCGTTCTGAAACTCCTCACTGTGACAGGATGAGACGGTCAGGGGAGGCCCGGCCACACACCTATGTGAGGGGATTACTAACCCGCCACAAATGCTCCATTTCGTCCGGTGTGAGATAGAGGGTATATGTGGGAGCAAACGGGTTGGCGGGCGAGGGGTGTGCTTCGTCCGGCGGGCGAGGGGTGTGCTTCTCCGCATCGGACGAAGCTTGTTGCACCTGTGATTTACTTTGATCCTTGCAGTGTTATCTGTCCAATAGTGGGGATTCCGTCTATGGCTGCCTTCTCGAACCCGGCTTTTAACAAGGCGGTGAACATTTTCTTCCTGGATAACTTTCCATTAGATCGTGAATCTTCCTGTCTTCTTGATTTCCCTGCTCTCTTGCCGTTTGTGCCCGCACTCCCCCTTGTCTTGTCCCTGTATCATTCACGTTACCTAACTGTTGCAACAGTAACACCACCTCTCCTATACGTTGCCCTATGGCCGGCCCGAGCAAGGCCAGCAGGGCTCCCCGTAGGTGGTACGGTCCACTTTGTAGGAGCCGGTTCCGCATACCAACCGTCAGGAGCTCCTGGTCTGGTCCCTGATATTGGGCACTGGAGATGCCGGTTTGCGCCGCTAGCTCTCGCAAACGGGACGCCGCGTCTTGCATGGAGTGCAAGGGTGTGTTATAATCGATCCAATCCATAGCACTGCTATGCTTGTTTTAGACAGCCAGTATCACCCACTGATGTATGGAGCTGTGCCCCTGGGTGTTCCGGAGGTTCACATTCATGGTGAGGTCTGTTGACAGGGCACCAGGCTGTTCTAATTCTTGGTCCGTGACGTCCCCGTCCTGGGCGCCTTGGTCCCATAGACGCACCAACCATGGCCCCCAAACTTTCACCATCTTTTTGTCGATACCATTCCCCCATTTCACGTAATTCACTGTGGGTGAAATCCCTGACCGTCTGCGTGTGCCCCGGCGGTCCCTGTTGTTTCATTTTTCGGGTGTGCAGCGGTCGGATCACAGGGTCGGCTTCTGTGTCCGTCCACCCTGTGTCCGATTCCGTAACAGAATCGGACACCCAGATGTCCCCATCTCAGGTGTCCGGGTCAAAACCATTGAACCCACAAAGGGCGCACACCTTTGCGGGATCTATTCGCTTGTTTCTCTTTTTCACGCGTTTCATTTCTCGGACTGTCTCCCATCGACAGGCCAGGGCGGTTTGGTTGCTTTCCGCCCAGTTTGCCCTTTCCTGTGCCGTCCGAACGGCTTCACTCAAAGCACAGTTCTGTTTCTCGCCTAGTGCTGTGGTTATTAGGAATTGCACTCTCTCCTTCCTTAGTTGTTCTTTCTCTCGCTCTGTCTTACGGAGGCACGTCAAGAGTATCCAACCCACTTGCTCTGTGCTCCCCTTTTTCTTGGGGAAGCCCGCTTCCTCCAATAGGTCGCACACAGCCAAGGGAATGCCCTTATGATTATCTTCCAACCTTTTATCCCAATAGAGCGGGGCAGTAATACTAGCCAAGCGGTTGGCGACTTTTCCCCAGCCGTCTGTGGTAGCCCACCCTGGGATTTCATAAGTTTCGGCTTCCGCCGTCTTTCCCTTTCGTCTGAACATATTGACCAGATCCTGCCGACTACGTCAAATGTACTGCTTTGTTTTAAACACAGGTTCTGGATCTGAGAAAATATAGTAGACAGTCGAAAATAAAAGGTATTACTTTATTGTAACACTTATAACATACAATTACTGTAAAAAACAAACAATCAATCACAAGCTCACGTCCGTCTGCCCGGCGGGGACCCCTGAAGTCGACAGCTGGTAATTGAGCCTGTAGATTTCCAAGGCACCGGATGCACTCCCAGTCCTCGGTGAAGTCCTCCGAGTCTGGAAAGTCCCCGATAGTTATACTGGGCGGAAACAAATGCACTTGTGGCGGACGGCCAGTTCAAACAGCTGGTGGCCTTGAGGCGTCTTGTGCGATGTAAACACGTTTAGCTGCTGACGAATCTTGTGATATGTCATACCGTTCACAGTTATGTTACAGGATATGACAGGCCAGAAATTTGGATCTTTAAAATTATTTTTGGTACATGTGCATTAGATTTCAGTGATTGGTGTCCCTCGTCACCCAAACCCCTTTCCTCCTCTCCAGTCCCTAGTTTCTCATCATCATGAAAATTCTCCTATTTCACTCCTGGTGCCTGCAATAGACGATCTTTTTACAACTGCCCACATGCTTACTGACCGGCTTTGCTTCCACTGTTCACTGTCCAGTAATGACAGACACGGTGAGACTGGATCTTTTGTTTTATACCTCAAAATATGCTTTATTTCATAACATTTATTTATACACCCATTTCAATGTAAATATCATAGTTTCAATTGAAAATAATACAATACAGACCGTACGCACTACGATTCTATTATTACAATTCAACACACGGTGCATATCGTCTAATACATGCTGAACAATACAAGGTGAAATAACCTAACACGGTGGCCTTCCCCATGGAGCCTTTGCAGAGGTTGCACCTCGCTTCACTGTCTCCCTCAACACGTACTCCAGGACCTTGGAGTGTACCAGTCAGCAACACACGGCCCTGGACAGCTCCTTCACCTGGAAGGCCAGCAGGTGTACCAAACGGTCTCCTTAACCGAGTTGATGATCTTCCAACAGCAATTGATATCTTTCTTGGTGTGCGTCCCGGGGAGCTACCCGTAATACGTAGCGTCCTGTGTTACGCAGCTGTTGGGGATCAAGCGGGTCAGATATCAACGCAACTCTCTCCAAACCTTCTGCGCGATGGTGCAGTCCAACTGGAGATGGTGTGTGGTCTTGTCTCCGTTGCAGCCTCGAGAGCAGCTCGTGGTGGCGCTGAGATGCCCTGTGCAGGAAAGACCGCACTGGGAGGGCCCTTCTCAATACCATCCAAGCCACATCCTGGTGCCTGTTGGGCTGTTCTGGTGATGAGACATTCCGCTAAATAGTTTCGACCCGTCTGGTCGGTAAACTGACCGATCGGATCCATTCTCTCCTTTCCCTGCAGGACCCGAAGAACGTTCCGTGCCGACCACTGTCTGACGGCCTTGTGGTCGAATGGGTTCCACTTCACGAACTTCTCCACCTGGGACAGGTGGTGGGGTAGGGTCCAGCTGGAATCAAACCCCAAACTCGCTCCATTTGATTACACGGCTGGCGGGTGTAACAGGCAGAGCTGCAGCGTTTCAATTTACACTCATCTGAAGTTTCCTTGAACCACCCCTTTATATAAATATCTTGGCTCAAATTTGGAATCTGACTACTTTCTGTGCGATTTAAACATTTTTTGGATCCGGGTCAGTAAAAATTCTCCGACATCTTTTGCTCGAGGGTCTCGGTGGACAGGGCGGCCAATCAGTGATTCGGGCCAATCAGTGATTCGGACACTGGACACTTTTCCCTCTCTGATTCGGTCCTTTGTTTGGAAGAGTCCTGGACTGTGATGGGTGTAAACTTTAACCTTGTGACCTCCAATGATGTGGAGGAACTGAGAGAGTGCGCAAGACAATGGAAGGAACTGCCTCTCATTCTGTGTAGTTCAGCTCAGCTCCCTGGAGACGAGTCGATGTAAAATTAAAGGGATTGGTCTTACCATGATGGACCCGCCCAAGCATGACGACGGAAATCTCTGATGGGGAAAGGCAAGCATCGGACCAGTAACAAGTCTAGTATTAAGTGTGGTGATGATATTGGTGCGGCTCTCTGGCCACAGCCGTTCAACCCCCTCCCGAAGTAGCCAATGCAGGGTAGCAGCAATTCCTGTACAGTCACACGATCCTGTCATGCACAGAGACAAGTGCAGGGAGGTCTCAACGGTGGACAATGGTAAGGAGGTGATAAACTTGACTTTATTCTGGTCCACAGACCGGGATCCTGTATCGAGGATGACTCCAAGGAACTTGACCTGAGGTATCATAAACGTTTTTTTATTTGTTCATGGGATGTGGGCGTCGCTGGCGAGGCCGGCATTTATTACCCATCCCTAATAGCCCTTGAGAATGTGCTGGTGAGCCGCCTTCTTGAACCGCTGCAGTCCGTGTGGTGAAGGTTCTCCCACAATGCTGTGAGGAAGGGAGTTCCAGGATTTTGTCCCAGCGACGATGAAGGAACGGCGATATATTTCCAAGTCGGGATGGTGTGTGGCTTGGAGGGGAACGTGCAGGTGGTGTTGTTCCCATGTGCGTGCTGCTCTTGTCCGTCTAGGTGGTAGAGGTCGCGGGCTTGGGAGGTGCTGTCGAAGAAGCCTTGGCAAGTTGCTGCACTGCATCCTGGGATGGAACACACTGAAGCCATGGTGCGCCGGTGTTGAAGGAAGTGAATGTTTAGGGTGGTGGATGGGTTGCCAATCAAGCGGGCTGCTTTGTCATGGATGGTGTCGAGCTTCTTGAGTTTGTTGTAGCTGCACTCATCCAGGCAAGTGGAGATTATTCCATCACACTCCTGACTTGTGCCTTGTAGGTGGTGGAAAGGCTTTGGGGAGTCAGGGGGTGAATCACACGCCGCAGAATACTCAGCCTCTGACCTCCTCTTGTAGCCACAGTATTTATATGGCTGGTCCAGAAAAGTTTCTGGTCAATGGTGACCCCCAGGATGTTGACGGTGGGAGATTCGGCGATGGTAATGTCGTTGAATGTCGAAGGGAGGTGGTTAGACTCTCCCTTGTTGGAGATGGTCATTGCCTGGCACTTGTATGACGCGAATATTACTTGCCACTTATTTGCCCAAGCCTGGATGTTCTCCAGGTCTTTCTGCAAGCGGGGACGGACTGCTTCATTATCTGAGGTGTTGCGAATGGAACTGAACTCTGTGCAAACATCAGCGAAAATCCCCATTTCTGACCTTAGGATGGAGGGAAGGTCATTGATGAAGCAGCTGAAGATGCTTGGGCCTGGGACACTGCCCCGAGGAACTCCTGCAGCAATGTCCTGCGGCTGAGATGATTGGCCTCCAACAACCACTACCATCTTCCTTTGTGCTAGGTACAACTCCAGGCACGATAGAGTTTTCCCCCTGATTCCCATTGACTTCAATTTTTCGAGGGCTCATTGGTGCCACACTCAGACAAATGCTGACTTGACGTCAGGGCAGCCACTCTCACCTCACCTCTGGAATTCAGCTCTTTTGTCCATGTTTGGACAAAGGCTGTAATGAGGTCTGGAGCCAAGTAGTCCTGGCGGAACCCAAACTGAGCATCGGTGAGCAGGTAATTGGTGAGTAAGTGCCGCTTGATAGCACTGTCGACGACACCTTCCATCACTTTGCTGATGATTGAGAGTGGACTGATGGGGCGGTAATTTGCCGGATTGGATTTGTCCTGCTTTTTGTGGACAGGACATACCTGGTCAATTTTCCGCATTGTCGGGTAGATGCCAGAGTTGTAGCTGTACTGGAACAGCTTGGCTAGAGGCGCGGCTAATTCTGGAGCACAAGTCTTCAGCACTATAGCTTTGTTATTTCCATTGCACTCAGCCGTTTCTTGGTATCACGTAGAGTGAATCGAATTGGCTGAAGACTGGCTTCTGTGATGCTGGGGATATCGGGAGGATGCCGAGATGGATCATCCACTTGGCACTTCTGGCTGAAGATGGTTGCAAACGCTTCAGTCTTGTCTTTTAAACTCACGTGCGGGACTCCGCCATCATTGAGGATGTGGATGTTTACAGAGCCTCCTCCTCCCGTTAATTGTTCAATTGTCCACCACCATTCACGACTGGATGTGGCAGGACTGCAAAGCTTGGATCTGATCCCTTGGTTGTGGGATCGCTAATCCCTGTCTGTGGCATGTTGCTTCCGCTGTTGAGCATGCATGTAGTCCTGAGTTGTAGCTTCACCAGGTCGGCAACTCATATTTACGTACGCCTGGTGCTGCTCCTGGCATGCCCTTCTACACTGCTCATTGAACCAGGGTTGATCCCCTGGCTTGTTGGTAATGGTAGAGTGAGGAATATGCCGGGCCATGAGGTTACAGATTGTGCTGGAATAAAATTCTGCTGCTGCTGATGGCCCACAGCGCCTCATGGATGCCCAGTTTTGAGCTGTTTGATCTGTTCTGAATCTATCCCATTCAGCACGATGATAGTGCCACACAACTCGTTGGATGGTGTCCTCAGTGCGAAGACGGGACTTCATCTCCAAGAGGATTGTGAGTTGGTCACTCCTACCAATACTGTCATGGACAGATGCATCTGCGACAGATAGATTGGTGAGGACGAGGTCGAGTAGGTTTTCCCTCATGTTGTTTCGCTCAACACCTGCCGCAGGTCCTGTCATGTCCTTCAGGATTCGGCCAGCTCGGTCAGTATTGGTGCAACCGAACTAATCTTGTTGTATAACATTGAAGTCCTTGCTACCCTCAGTGCTTCCTTCAAGTGGTGCTCAACATGGAGGAGGACTGATTCATCAGCTGAGGGAGGACGGTAGGTGGTAATCAGCAGGCGGTTTCCTTGCCAAGGTTTGACCTGATGACATGAGATCACATTGGGTCTCGAGTCAATGTTGAGGATTCCCATTGCCACTCCCTCTGACTGTATATCATTGTACCTGGGACGTTAGCTGAAAGGTATGATTCTGTAAGTATGGCTATGTTAGGCTGTTGCTTGACCAGTCTGTGGGACAAGTCCCCAGATGTTATTGAGGAGGACTTTACAGAGTCGACTGGGTTTGGTTTGCATTTGTCGTGTCCGGTGCCCAGTTGTGCGTCCGGTTTTATTCTTATTATGACGTTTTTTTAAAGCGAGATTTTACAACTGAGTGGCTGGCTGGACCATTTCAGAGGGCAATTAAGAATCAACCATATTGCTCTGGGTCTTTTGTCACATATCGATCAGATCAGGTAAGGACGGCAGATTCCATTCCCGAAAAGACATTAGTGAACCAGATGGGTTTTTACAACAAGCCGGTAGTTTCTTGGCCACCATTAGTGATACTAGTTTTTATTAAATTCCTGATTTTATTTGATTAATTGAATTTAAATTCTCCAGCTGCGGTGGCGGGATTTGCACTCATGGTTATTCGTCCAGGGTTTTGAATTACTAGTCCAGTAACATAACCACTATGCTTCCGTACCCGTCTGCAGCTGCAGTAACTGCAGCTTATTAACATTGACCTTACGTCGAGCGGACTCCAGTCGATGGAAAACCTCACACCATTCGCAGGTGCTCTTCCCGAGTCTCGGTATGTATTAGGATTTCATCCACATATTGGATGACAGCCCGGGGATTCATAGCCCCGGCAAAACTCCTTTCATGTGAGCTGGGAAAACAGCAATGCTGTTGTGGGATCCTTGAGGGAGGACGGTCCCAGTGTACTGCTGTCCTTCGAAAGTAAAGGCGAATTTGTACTGCGAATCAGGGTCGAGTGGAAGGATCCAGAACCCGTTCAAGGTATCTCTCACCGAATACCAGTAAGACCGATGGACGATTCAGGATATCTCTCACCGAATACCAGTAAGACCGATGGACGATTCAGGACATCACTCACCAAATACCAGTGAGACCGATGGACGATTCAGGTTATCACTCACCAAATACCAGTGAGACCGATGGACCATTCGGGATATCTCTCACGAAATACCAGTGAGACCGATGGACGATTCGGGATATCACTCACCAAATACCTGTGAGACAGATGGACGATTCGGGATATCGCTCTCCGAATACCAGTGAGACAGATGGACCATTCGGGATATCACTCACGAAATACTAGTGAGACCGATGGACCGTTCGAGATATCTCTCACGAATATCTGTGATACCAATAGATCAGCTTGGCTAACATCTCTTGGTGTGAGGCCACAATAGGACTCATTGTTGGATTATATTCATTTCATTCCCTGTAATTATCAGTTGCTCACTGAGAGCCATTTGATTTACTATCCAGCCACAAAGGCGAGTAACCCACCAACAGACCATAATTTTCCTGAACACCCCTGGTGCTCTAAACTTGTTATAATCGCTTTTAAGCTCTCAAACGCATCTCTTTGATAGGAGTCCTGTCTCTATGGAGGGAGGTTATCTCCTTTTACCCGAATACACGGATCCATTCGCCCACATTCATGTCGGTGTTTGGCAAATCATGTCTGATGTCTTTCACACACCTGTCGAACCTTTGGATCAGAGACTTAGGGGGTAAATTCATCTTCACTGCTTGGGCGACTGATGGAGCAGAAATTAAAATCGGGCCGGCTCTATAAGGGGCGGTTGATCCGCTCGACGAGTTCAGTCCCCAGCCATGGTGAAAATTTCCCTTCACGTGTTGTGAACTGGTGCAGTTTGAGAAAATGGACCAGCGCATGGGAGTCGGAAATTGATACCAGGGATTAGGTCAGGGAAGGTGTGGCCGATTTGAAGTATCCCCGTCTGGCAGAAATGAGGTGATCGAGACTGGAAAATGGTCTCAGGTCATTTGCCGCCCATTTTAACGCCAGCAGTCCTGCCTCCATCGTGGGTAGGGTCCTGAGAAGAGCGGACGGAGCAACACCGACCTGTTTTGGTCAGGCCACGTATAATATGTAAATCAGAGTATTATGACGTACAAAGGACACCTTTTAATGTTGGTTACAAATGGGTGGAGGGGCCGCACTTTCGATGGGCATTGAGTGGTCTAGAACACTGAGAAGTTTCGTTTTAACTTATATTTTGTCGGGCAAGGAGGAGTAGGAGAGTTTTCCCTTGGCCTGCTGCGGCCCTGCAAATTTCTCGGCCTCTGATGGACTCAGAAATGTTTCTGGAGGCATGCTTTAGATCTGTGGAACGAGGCCCAGCCTCATTTCCCATTAAACTCTCTGCAGTGAGTAAATATTGCTGCACAGCAGCTCAGAGAGGAAACGTTCTCCGGGACTCCCCACTGGAGTTTGAAATTACATTAATATTTCACCAGTTAGTAACGGTCCGGGTGTTGGTCCATTGTTATTCTGTTCTGGTCTAACCAAATGTCCCAATGGACAGGACGCTGTCTGCCCATGACAGCTCACCCTCAGTCCATCCCCCCGGGCAGTGTGTGTGATGAGAAATAGTCATCAACCGAAAAGGAGGATTTGTTTTTATTGATTTCAGGATTCAAAATTTAATGTTGAAATCATATCATTTCCAGACTAATAACAGCAAACCATTCCATGTTAGAATCACACCTTGTATCATTTCACAACACCACATGTGTTGGGGTAAAATATAATTCCTGTTTGGTATTTGCAAATTTATTTTAAGTATTGTATTGATATCAGTTACTTTAGTGAACTCATTGATGTCAATGGATAGTAAAATCAGGCGCGGTGAATAACGGGCGCCCGATCAGCTACTGCCCGCCTTACTCCAAACATGAATGTCTCCTCTCATTGACTTTAATTTTGGATGAAAAGTCTTCAGATGTTTCTATGATTTAACTAGTGTAAAAATTAGATTCAGTGGGTATTTCACCCCGTTCTTCAGCTCCTCCTAAATTTAGTCTGGGTCACAGCATAAATACATGTGTTGGTGGAGGAACTGAGAAGTTGAAGCATGTGTCCGGCTGCCTCAATGTCACCGGCCATATAGTACTGGGCGTTTGTTATACGAGCAGAGATAACATAAAAAGCGAGTGCGCTCCATAACAATATAAAACTGCCTGATATACTGAAGAGTAAAATGATGGATTTCCTTCGGTTCTCCATCTCTGGATCCTTGCGATTCTCTCCATTGTTGCGACCCCGGAGTCCCCGGCGGACTCGACTGGCCGCTAAAATGTGCCTGGCGGTGAGGACATTGAACAGCAAAATTAGAATGAATGGAAGACAAGGCACTAACACAATATTAAGCAGGTCAAACGTTGCCCATGCGGGTGAAGTGAAAAAGGTCGGTTTCCAGACACAACCCCGGGGTACATTGTCCATTATATATTCCGGGTCAAATACAAAGTACCAGGGAATGTTTAGTAAACAGCTCAGCACACTCACCACCCCGATAACAACAGCCGCCGTTTTCTCGGTGCAATATTTTGTTTTCAGCTTCTGACAACAAATGGCCACAAATCGATCAAAGGTGAAAACCACTGTGATCCAGACAGAGGCCGTTATGGCTGATAAAACCAGGGTGAGAATGAGGCGGCACACGGGGGTAATGGTCAAGAATGAAACTGGGAAATAAACATTAACAAAGCGCCACATTATGACATCAGTGATAACGACCAGGAGATCGGCCGCCGCCATTCCCACCAGGTAGCGAGTGATACATTTGGAGAGACCGCATTTTCCTCGGGACAGGATCACAATCGCCAACAAGTTAACTGTAAGAGAGCGAAACGGAAGCAGAAAAATTAATGATCAAACCTGGAGTCAATGTTCTAGTTTGAGAGGATCTGGGGTGAAATTTCCAGCTTTATTGCTGCATCAAACGGTGGAAACTGATTCAATGTCCTGGGCAGCGCTTTTCTACTGCCCGGAAATCTGACCAATTCAAGCCGGATTTGAGCTCCAGATGGACTGGAAAGTGAGCGAGGGGCGGGAAATTGAGGGGACAGGGGGAGGTTCTGCTGGTTTGTTGTTCTTGGTTCAGAGAGCCAACAAGGACTGGCACAAAACGGGAAAGGCCGAGATCCGCGGCGGTGTGTTTGAGGCTTCAGATTGGATTGGAAGAGGCAGCTGGATGCGAAGCCAGTGATTGAGATTTGGAGGGAGACAAGGGAAAGGACATGTCGGAGCTGGAGTGGAGTCAGGAGCAGATGGTTTGGGGAAACAAGTAAACTGAAGCAACGGATGAGGAGACAGAGGAATCATTGCAATGGGAGGAGAGGCTGGGATTCACAGGGAGAGACTGCAGCAGAGTGCTGGAGGAAATCTAATCTAAAGATCCCATTAACACAATCCAATCAATATCTTCAAAGTTTAATTTTTGTGGTTATTGTTGCCAGGGAACAGCTCGTTGGTTACATAATGTATTCAACAAATTCACTTTGCACATTCAATTAAAATTAAATTAAAATGCATTTCATAAATTAGCCTCGTTCTTTATTGAATGAAGCTGACCCATACCTTCTAGAATACAATATCCTAACAATTCAATGCGATCAAAAAATCACTGATTTTATTCTTTAAATGTACTTCGATTGTTTTTATGTATTTAGTCACTAAACAGTAAAAGGAACATTCACCCAGACAGACTGAGGACCTCATAGTGATAAACACACCAGACGGGAGAACAATAAAACTCTCACAATCTGACAACATCCTAAAACACCTTCAAGTCACATTTCCTCTGAATAATCGTACTCGAAGTTTAAGCAGTTCATTCCGATGAATTATTCACATCGTTGCCGCTCTATCTATCTCTCCATCTCTCTCTCTCGCTCTCATTAATTCCCTCTTTCTGTGTCTCTCTCTCTTCTCCCATTCCTTTTCCACCCCCTCTGGTTTTCCTTCTCAGTCGCGTTCTCTATCGCTCCTCTCGATCTCTCCGCACTCTCTCTACTCTTTCTCAATGCCCCTTTTCACATCCGAGTAAATCCGAACATCCTGCGCCTGCTTTCTTTTCACCAGCCTCGTGTTCCAACGATCCTATTCTCAGTGTCACTTTGTTAAATAGTTAAGCCTCTGTGAACAGTTTAATGTTTCGACAGATCATCTAAGTCTCCACCTATTCAGCTACACTGTTCTCTTCATCTACAATACGTGGAATAAACAGAATAGAATGCCTCTTCCAGACGAACCTCACAAAAATTGAAATCCCTTCTACTGTAATTAAAAAGTACAGCGTTAGACGGCGGCATTGTTCAATTAACAAAACGCCAACATCACCCCTGCTACTTACGATTCACAGATCAATAGAAGGGCTCCTGATTCAAACAAGTAAAGTGCAAACTGATACAACATAACGTCAAACATTTCATTTTACAGAGAATCCATCCACAGTGAAACAGATGTGAAAGATTCAGCAGCAAACTCAGTTCAGTAGCCAGAACTCTGGAGCTGCGTCAGACACACACACAATAAAATAATATTCCATAACAGTGATAACCAATATATACGTTGAAATCCGAGTTAAACTGAACCATGTTATTGTGGAGGGATGGTATTGCGCTGCCTCATTGTAACACTGGGACCGTGAGCTGTATCATTCTCAATCACTGAAAATACATTGATGAAAAAAAATTTCCAGGACAGGTTAGTTCCACAACATGAAACTGTTAACAGCTCCTGATGGCCTGATACCAGTTCTCAGCCCAGACACCTGATTCCAATACATTCAGTACAGAGAATAATCCAGTAACAATGCCGGGGTTGGATAATCAAAGTTCATTACAGATATGATGCAGCTCTTACAAGACTGAAAGATTAGAGACTTTAAATATTCCATCATTAAACTTATAGAACAGAACAGGCGGCTTTGTAAAACATGGTGGGAGAAAAATAACTTGCCAATACAACAGCATAGTTAACACTGATTTACAATATTCACAGATGAGTTAACGGCTTACCAAGAACTCCAATGACTGCAAGAACAGGATAGTAGATGCGTTTTATTTGTAAAATTACTGGATATCCCATTTCTGTGAGAAGCAGTGACTTCTGTTGATCAGAAAACCGCAGCTCCGGCAGGCATTCTGAGCTGATACATTTCAACATGCCCTGATTTATACAGGGGAAACATCTCCACTGACACGGTTATACCCCTGATCATTGCTATTAGTTACAGTCACCTGAACAAACACATTACATCAGCGGCTTTGTCTCCAATGTAAATAATGACGTGGATATATCACAAACATCCCAAAGTCCAGGACAGTATCTTAATGAAACCTCTCTCAGGAATAAAGTTAAAAGCTGTGCTCAGAAAGGACTGGTCCAACAACAATGAGCGGCTTCATTTACAGTTTTAATATAATTGTATTGACCATTTTCACTCCTGCCGATTCTTTTTTTAATTTGACCAATTTCTCCGTGTGCACACTGAATCCAGGGACACAAACAGACCGGTTTCACTCTTTCCTGCATTTTCCCAGTTAAAATATGAATATTGAGTCTCTGACACGCGGACAGTTAAAGGCCACGTTGAGGATTGCAATCGAGAAATGACTGTGGATGATATTAGGGGTCGGACACTGAACGAGTTTCATTGTCATTACCTCTCTGTCATTTTACTGTAGATGTTTACCCATTTATTCCACATTGGTTGACGGTTCTAGTAAAATGGTTCTGGTGTAACAATGAGCTGAGCTCATGTCCCTATTGAACCTGCACCAAAGAGGCCCCATGTTCCTCTCACTCGTTTGCTTTCCATCCTCAGCCATTGCCATTGAAGTCCCCATGAATGTTTCTGTCCGCTCCAGACTGCATTTCTACAGCTCACTCCTGGCCGGTCACCCCACCTCCAGCTTCTATAATCGTGAGCTCCTACAAAACTCTGTTGCCCGTGTCCAAACAGCCGCGCCTCACTGACCCTCACTGGCTCCCAGTTCCATATCCCTTAAATTTGAAATTGGCATCCGAGGGTTTGAATTGCTCTCTGGCCCACGTCACCCCATCTCCATCTCCAAACCTTGGCTCCCTCTTCGTCCTCATCTACAGCTGCGCTTTGGTGACATTGTCCGCAGCCATGGGTCAGTTTTACGTTGACAAAACCACGACCTCTTTTGACTCTTCCAATGACTTTGGGTTGTCAGATCGATATTCTGTTTTAGATTAGCAACAATTTCCTCCAGTTAAAAATAGGGGAGACATGATCTTTGACCCCACAATCTCCACATCCTTGCCACGGATTGCATCCCCACCCGTGGCTTTTTGATTGGTGAGTCCCTCACCATTCACCCAAACCCTTACTAACCTGCAGTGGATTCCAGCCTCCTAAGCCTGTAGTTTATTTTTATTGTTTCTTACACTTAAATCCACCAGAATCTCACTCATCGTTATTTCTCGAATCTCCTCCAGCCCTGCAACCCCTGCCAAACACTCTGTTCCTCCAGCTCTATCGGCTTGTGTATCCACAGTCTATTTGCCCGACGTTTGACAGCCGGACCTTCAGCCCAAGTTCCAAAATTCCCTCCCGAAGATACTCCATCTCTCTCACCCCCTTTCAGGTGTCAGCTATGGCTCAGTGGTAGCAGTCTCACTCCCAAGTTCGAAATTTGTGAGTTCAATTCCCACTCCAGAGATTTAAACATAATCCATCGTGATACTTCTGTGCAGTATTGAAGGAGCGCTGGACTGTCGGAGGTGCCAACATTCGTATGGCACAAGAAATCGAGGGACAATCTGCCATCTCAGGTATGTGTAAATGATCCCATGGCACTATTCGAAGAAGAGCTGTGGAGTTCTCTCCGAGGTCCTTGTCAATATTTAGTCCCACACCATTATTGCTAATATCGATTTTCTGGTCATTTATCTCAGCAGTTTGTTGGAGCTTCCTGTGTGCAAATTGGCAGCTGCGATTCCAACAATACCAAACTGACTACACTTCCAAATGTACTTCGTTGATTGTTAGGCCTTTTGGGGCGTCCTGGGGTCCTGAAAGTCGCTAAATAAAGGCAAGTTTTTTCCTTCTTTCAGACCTTCCATGAAACCCATCTCTTGCTTCAGGCAAATGTCACCCTTCCTAATATCACCTTTGGCCAGGGTCCAGTTTTATCTCATTATACCTCAGTAAATGGCCTTACGATATTTATCTATAATAAGGGTGCTGTATAAATAAAATAGCTATGGTTATATTTTACCATCCTCAACTCTCTTCATCCAATTCCTGCCGGCATATAAATTCTCATCTCGTAAAGGAACCTTATCCCCTCCGTCTCACCATTTACGTCTCCTCCTTTTCCACCCTTCTGAAACCCACTCGATGACCAAGGTTTTCGCCCGTCTTCCTGATATCTTCTTATTCCTTTGGTGGCCGTCTTCACCCACTCCTCTGTGAATCCCCTTGAAAAGTTTATTACATTAATGGCGGTCTGTGAATGCGAGTTGTTGTTGACTTTCATTGGAATGTGTTCATTAGTTGTCCACTAAGAACATAAAAACATAAGAAATAGGAGCAGGAGTAGGCCAATCGGCCCACCGAGCCTGCTCCACCATTCAGTAAGATCATGGCTGATCTGATCCTAATCTCAAATCAATAGAACACAAGAAGTAGGAGCAGGAACCGGCCACTCAGCACATGGGCCCTCTCCGCCACCCACAGGGCCTTGAACGATCCGAACTCAGCTTCATGTCCAATTTCCTGCCCGCTCCCCGTAACCCCTAATTCCCTTTACTTCTAGGAAGCTGTCTATTTCTGTTTTAAATATATTTAATGATGTAGCTTCCACAGCTTCCCGGGGCAGCAAATTCCACAGACCTACTACCCTCTGAGTGAAGAAGTTTCTCCTCATCTCAGTTTTGAAAGAGCAGCCCCTTATTCTAAGATTATGCCCCCTAGTTCTCGTTTCACCCATTCCTTGGGAACATCCTTACCACATCCACCCGATCAAGCTCCTTCACAATCTTATATGTTTCAATAAGATCGCCTCTCATTCTTCTGAAATCCAAGAGTAGAGTCCCAATCTACTCAACCTCTGCTCATATGTCCACCCCCTCATCCCCGGGATTAGCCGAGTGAACCTTCTTTGTACTGCCTCGAGAGCAAGTCTGTCTTTTCTTAAGCATGGACACCAAAACTGTATGCAGTATTCCAGGTGCGGTCTCACCAATACCTTATATAACTGCAGCAATACCTCCCTGTTTTTATATTCAATCCCCCTAGCAATAAAAGCCAACATTCCGTTGGCCTTCTTGATCACCTGCTGCACCTGCATACTAACTTTTTGATTTTCTTGCACTGGGACCCCCAGATCCCTTTGTACTGCAGTACTTTCCAGTTTCTCGCCATTAAGATAATAACTTGCTCTCTGATTTTTCCTGCCAAAGTGCATAACCACACATTTTCCAATATTGTATTACATCTGCCAAATCTCCGCCCACTCACCCAGCCTGTCTATATCCCCCTGTATGTTTTTTATGTCCTCCTCACTCTCTACTTTCCCTCCCACCTTTGTATTATCTGCAAACTTTGATATGTTACACTCGGTCCCCTCCTCCAAATCGTTAATATAGATTGTAAAGAGTTGGGCACCCAGCACCGACCCCTGCGGAACACCACTGGCTACTGGTTGCCAGTCCGAGAATGAACCATTTATTCAAACTCTCTGCTTCCTGTTAGATAACCAATCCTCCACCCATGCCAGAATATTACCCCCAATCCAGTGATTCTTTATCTTGAGCAATAATACTTTATGTGACACCTTGTCGAATGCCTTCTCGTAGTCTAAATACACTCCGTCCACTGGTTCCCCTTTATCCACCCTGTACGTTATGTCCTCAAAGAACTCAAGCAAATTTGTCAGACATGACTTCCCCTTCATAAAGCCATACTGACTTTGTCCTATTAAATTGTGCTAATCCAAATGTTCCACTACTGTCTCCTTCATAATAGACTCCAAAATGTTACCCACCACAGATGTTAGGCTAACTGGTCGATAATTTTCAGCCTTCTGCCTACTACCCTTTTTAAATAAGGGTGTTACATTAGCAGTTTTCCAATCTGCCGGGACCTTTGCCGAGTCCAGGCAATTTTGGAAAATTATTACGAAAGCATCCACAATCCCTGCTGCCACTTCCCTCAAGACCCTAGGATGTAAGCCATCGGGTCCAGGGGATTTATCCGCCTTGAGTCCCATGAATTTACTGAGTACCAATTCCTTAGTGATTTTAATCGTATTTAGCTCCTCCCCCCCTCGAGCACCCTGTTTGTCCAGTGTTGGGATATTCTTAGTGTCCTCTACCGTAAAGACTGAAACAAAATATTTGTTCAGCATTTTTGCCATCTCCATGTTTCCCACCATTAATTTCCCGGTCTCCTCCTCTAAGGGACCTACGTTTGCTTTAGCCACCATTTTTCTTTTTATTTAACAATAGAAACTCATGCGATCTGTTTTTATATTTTTTGCGAATTTATTTTTATAATCTATCTTCCCTTTCTTAATCAACCCTTTAGTTACTTTTTGCTGTCTTTTGAAGACTTCTCAATCTTCTATCCTCCCACTAAGTTTGAAACCTGTGGAATTCTCTACCACAGAAGGCTGTGGAGGCCAACTCACTGAATATATTTGAGAAGGATATTTTTCTACATACAGAAGGCGTCAAAGCGTATGGAGAGGGAGCGGGAATATGGTATTGAGAGTGAGGGTCAGCCATGATCATATATAATGGCGGAGCAGGCTCGAAGGGCCGAATGGCCGACTCGTGATCCTATTTTCTCTTTTATTATCACTGGGCACGCGATCCAGCCCCGGGATGGGAGCCATTTCAAACGCGCGTGCGTGCGTCCATTTCTTTGTATCGTGTGCAGAGCGTTCGGTTTTTTTCGAGGAAATGAAACCCTTTCCTGTCCTTGTGTGCAAAGATGAGTTGAGGACAAGAAAATGTTTTCAAAATTCGAAACATAAAGCGTTTGGAAAAACGGGGGATTGAACCCGGGATCTCATACATGCAAAGCATGGGTTCTTCCACTGAGCTTCATCCCCACAGCAAAACCACTTCAAATTTAGAATTAAAAAGTCGGCTTTCCGCTCTGTCTCTCCCGGACAACGAGATGCCAAGTCGTCAAACTTGCTCCAAATGTTAAACCTCTGCTTCAGTTCACGGGGTTTCTGCTCCTCTTTACTTTGAACTTTCCAAAAAAAAGTTAGCGGAAATAAAAAGATACAATTGCCAATAGTCAGTGACGAGGCTGACATCCAAACTCTGAATCATAACGTGAGATCAATGAATGACACAGCGTCAAACAAGAGCTGGGACTGCTCGCTCGATATTGCACTGTCACACATTCCAGTCAGTTTGCGGCGGCGATGAGCTGAGCTGCTGAGGGGACCGTGAGATGAAGTCCTGCTCCGGGGCAATTTCATGCTTGTGGAGCCTCAGAAGATGGAACTCGCTGCGCTCAGAAAGTGCGATTCGCCTTTCCGTGCGCAATTCTGATGAAAAATAGCTTTGGAGATGCTGGAGATTGAACCCAGGACCTCATACATGCGAAGCATGCGCTCCACCACTGAGCTACATCCCCATATAGAATCAATTCCTACCCAAGGAAATAAGAACTGATTGTCCTCATTTTATGAGACCACCCATGGTGGGTCTGCCACGTGATAGATTATTTCCAGTTTCAAAGATTGGGGAGGAGCAGGGAACAGGCGTTTCGACGACACAGAGGTAAGAATAGTCTGGATGTTCGGCGGTTCTTCATTTCCCAGAGAGTAGTGAGTCTCTGGAATGCATTGCCGGCTGGTGTGGTGGGTGCTGACTCTCTGTATCCTGGGCTTAAAATCATCTCGTTTTCTGCTCCAACCAGACAATTAAAGGTGAAGAATGCGGACCTGATACAACTGTGGGTGAACGGAAGAAACCAGGCCTCGGCACTTAGTCTAATGAAAAAGCGGGAGTTGAGAAGAAAGGCTGAGAAAGTGTGGAGAGACTCCTTGAACCGTGCTGTAACCATCCTTCCTATTTCAGGGCGCATTTTTTCGAACGCTCCCGTTATCAATAACTTTGCTTACGGTTGGACGGGAGTAGAAATTCTCAGGCACATTGTAGCAGAGGCCGGCAAGAATATTTCGAGTCCTCCAGCTTCAGAGGAGGGCAAGGTGAGGCGTGGAGAGCATTGAATCTCATTACACAATAAAGGGCCAGGTGTGAGTTTGTGTTTAAAGATCACTTCAATAAAAAACACCTTGACGAGCTGATGTTACTGACGGACATGATGGTCAGGAAAAGACCAGCTGGTTCATTATTCCTGTCCCACATGCCCGGAGAATCGTGACTGGACACTTCCTACCGACACGACCCGCCCCACCCACCGGAAACGGTTACAAACCTTGGAGCGGTTACAAACCGGAAAAAATACAGGGCCAATTTCTGGAAAAATCCTCCCCGACATCTTCAGGCGATCGAAACCAGTCCAGGACTTGAGAGTGACCATGTGCAGGTTAACTGTAAAAGCCACTCACCTTCTATATAATGCGATCTCTGCCCCAGTCAAGAACCGGTCCAGATCCCTCAAGAAGGCAGAGAGAGAGTCAGCGCCCACCACACCAGCCGTCAATGCATTCCAGAAACTCACTGATCGCTGGGAAATGAAGAACCACCTAACATCCAACTTATTCTTACCTCTGTGTACTCTAAACGCCTGTCAGCTGAATTCCAGCCTCTGAATCATAAAGTGAGTTGTGTGAATGACAGAGCGTCAAAAAGGACCGAGAACTTGGAGTGCTCGCTCGACATTGCACCGTCACACATTCCGGTCAGTCGGTGGCTGCTATGAGCTGAGCTGCTGAGGCCACCGTGGGATGCAGTCCTTCTCCGGGACAATTTAATGCCTGTGGAGCCTCAGATGATTCATCGTTCCGTGGGCGGCGGGTGGGAGAGGGGGAAGAGACTCCTTGGTATAAGATTAGGCATTTTCAGCATATGGAGCGTACATTCAGATTAGGAGTTTTCAAAATATAAACCATAGAAACCAGTCACGTTTACATTAGTCATCTTAATGCATAAACAACACCCGCTTATAAACATAATATCTCTGGGAATCGAAGGACAGTGGCTGAGGATCATGAAATGGCCGAGTTAAAACTTACCCAGAATACAGAAGGTCAGACTGAGCGAGGTAATGCTGAAAGCTGCTTATATTGCAGGGTTCAAGCATTTTGCTGAAGATAACAGGTGACATTGTGAATGTGTTGCTACTATGTTGAGAATATGTGGAGAATACGTTGAGAATATGTGGAGAATGTGTTGAGAATATGTTGAGAATATGTAGACTTTGGGCATGTTGAGGTCCAGGGATCTTGTGTCCGCACATACCATGAGCAGTTCTGATAGGAATGTGAATAACAAATAAAGATCAGGGAGAGTTTGCATGAAATGATTGGTGTTAACAATTCTAGTTTTACATTTGAGTTCATAGAAAGACAGGACGGCGAGAGAGAGAGAGAAAGAGAGAGAGACGGATAAGCAGCCATCTGAGGGTTACAGCTTCTATCCAAAGCAAGACTAACGGTTCGTATCGTGTCCTTCCTATTAATACTATGGCCTTAAACATTGTGTTTGTTGATACTTGCTTATATTCAGTAAAGGATTAATCGCAACCCATTGGTGTCTATTCTGAATCGATCTTATGAACTGGCCACTGCAGCATCGGACCTTGACATGAGATAATGTGGATTGAGTGAAACTAAGTACCTCGGATGGACAAGATGCTAAACCCAGTCCATTAAGGTCGGAAAACCGTTTCGGCGGGAGCATGAGTTTTCCCTCCAATACAAACAGTAACCATGGGGGCTATCAGAGAAGCTTTCTTTTTGAAAAGAATCTGAGCGTCGTGATGGGCAGAGAAGTCTGTTAAGAATTGTCCATGATGTGGAGATGCCGTTGATGGACAGGGGTGGATAAATGTAAGGAATCTTACAACACCAGATTATAGTCCAACAGTTTTATTTGAAAATCACAAGCTTTCGGAGGCTTTCTCCACCTGACGAAGGAGAAAGCCTCGCAAAGCTTGTGATTTTCAAATAAAACTGTTGGACTATAATCTGGTGTTGTAAGATTCCTAAGAATGGTCCAGGAGATAACAGGTATGGTTGAGACACAGACTGTGAGTTCGAGACATTGACTCAGTACAAAATGGGGTTAAGTAGCGAACAACAGAAATTGAAAATTGGTTTTGGAGAAAACAGGATAAATTAGTTTATCATATAATAAAGGAGAGAGGGGAAGATCCAATCCCTTTTGTAGTTACAAGCTACAGAAGTTCTTTTGTTTGCAGCGCACTGTTTCTTTAAAAGCCTGTGTGAATGTTTCGGTGCCACTGGCTGTGGTGAAACTCTCTTTTTCAACCTGCAGTGTAAAAATGGTACAAAGATTTTGTTTAGCTGCGAAGGTTACCTTTTCTTCAATTATATTCAGTACATTTCACGCTTAATTGTAAAGGCGACTGAAGAAATAACAAAAAGAAAGGTAAAGTAATTTATTGGGTTTTTGTAAGCACGTGATATTTCTATAATATTATCTGTTTTATTGTGTTAAGTTTAAGATATTGCTGCATTAAATTGGAGATTCGCTTTGTGAACCGCCCTATCAACTTGCCCTGTCACCTTCAAATAGTTGTAAATGTGCACCCTCAGATCCCTCTGCTCTTGCACCCCATCAAAATAGTACAATTTGGATTCTACTGCTTCGACATGTGGTTCCTCCTAAAGTGAATCAATTCACACTTATCCGCATTAAATTGCAACTGCCAAGTGTCTGCCCATTTCATCAGTCTGTCGATGTCCTGCTGAAGTCTGCTACTATCCTGCTCATTATTTATGTTTCTAATTTTGAATAGAATTGTGAAAACATCCTCTTGGACTCGCCCCACCTTGAAACACAAGGACAGGCAAGACATTCGTCACCTCGAGAAAACCTAATGCTCGGCACAGGATAGCATTCAATGGAAGAGCGCACGCTCCTTATCAATAGTTCCGAACCTAGGGCTGGATTGCGGGCCCAGTGAGAGATTATTCCATTTTGACAGATTGGGGAGGACCTGGGACAAGAGTTTCGACAACGCAGAGGTCGGAATAGGCTGGATGTTTGGCGGTTCTTCTTTTCCCAGTGAGTAGTGAGCCTCTTGAATTCGTTGCTGGCTGGTGGGGTGGGTGCTGACTCTCTGTCTGCCTTCTCCAGGGAACTGGACCCGTTTTTGGCTGTGGCAGAAGTCACAACATATAAAAGGTAAGAGGATTTAGAGTTAACCGAGGTACAATCTATGTGATCTCCTGCACAGGCTTCGATTACCTGAGGGGGTCGGGGGTAATTTTCCAGTGTATCCTGTCCCTTATAGGCCATGGATTTTTCTCAGGATCTTTGCCTATCCCAGGAGATTCCATGGCTGCGGGCGGGAGGAGGGGGCGAAAGTGTCAGTAATGATGCTCCAGCCTCTACCAGTGAGAGGCAGGCTTGATGGACCATCTGGTCTTTCGCTGCCCGTCATTTCCGTTTGTTCGTCCACATCCCGCGCTCGTCGTGGTGTTTTCAATGAAACGATCTTCACACAAACCCACACCTGGGGCATGTCCTGCGTCTGTCTTTAGTGAAACAAGACTCAATGTCTTTGCTTCTCACGTTATTCTCCTCTGAAGCTCAAGGGCTCGAAATATTCTTGCAGGCCTCTGCTACAATGTGACTGAGAATTTCTAGTCCCGTCCAACCGTCCGCTCGGTGACTACGTGGCTGTTGTCCGCTTGGAGCACAAGAGGAGATGATTTTAAGCCCAGTAAATCATTGGGTCGTCCTAAGACAGTAAGCACCTAGTTCGTCTACCCTTGGTTATGGGTCGAATGGATTCGGGGCTGTAGCTCAGTGGCATGGCGCCTGCTTTGCGTCTATAAATTTCCGGTTCAATATCGAACATCTCCACCATTTATTTTCAACAGAATGTCCCACAGAAAGACGAATCGTGCTTTTAGAGGGAAGCGAGTTCCAACTTCTGAGACAAACATTCAATTGTCCCGAAGCAGGACTTCATCTCACGGTCCCGTCAGCAGCTCAGCTCATAACAGCCGCCGACTGACCAGAATTCAAAAGGTAAAGTGTTTGGGCATAGAACCTGAGACCTCATGCACGCGAAGCATGCGGATTATCATCTGAGCAACATCACCAGATAATAACGACCTCTCACCAAGTGTAAAAGGACTGAATGCCTCACTTTCCTAAGGCCACCCGAGCATTTACTGTGCTGAAAAGCATTTCCTCTTTTCAGATACTTGAGGTATGCGGACCTGATACTCGTATTTTAATTTCAGATTTTATTTAAGCAATTCTATTTTGAATTAGTTGAAATTGAATTTTCCAACTATCGTGGTGGAGATTTGAATTACATGACTCTGGCTTACGAGTCCAGTAAACTGCCACATACGCTGGATTACTAGTCCACTATGCTACAGTAGCCGCTGGGCAAACAGAACAAACCAGGTCTCGTCACTCAGAAAAATGAGAAAGAAGACAGTCTGGGAGAGAGGCGAGTCGCCTCGGGCTGTGCCGACCATGATTTCTGTTTCCGGTCGCCGTTCTTCGAACTGCGCGCTGGACATTACACCGTCACACATTCCGATCAGTCGGCGGCTGCTGTGAACTGAGCTGCTGAGGAGACCGTGGGATTTAATCCTGCTCTGGGGCAATTGAATGCTTGTGGAGCCTCAGAGGTTAGAATTCGCGGCACACCGAAATCAAGATTCGCCTTCCTGTGGGTAATTCTGGTGAAAAAATAGCTTTAGGGATGCAACCCAGAACCTCATACATACAAAGCACGCGCAATATCACTGAGCTATATTCCTAGATGGAAGGGAACGCCAACGAAGAGCTGATCTCCTTCATTTTATGAGGCCACATAAGGTTTTTTTGGGCTTCAATTCGTCTCCTTTTCTGCTCCAACCAGACAATTAAACATGAAGTTTGCGGACCTGATATAATTATGGGTGAACAGAAGAAACCAGGCCTCGGCACTCAGAGCAATGAGAAAAGGGGCGTTGAGAAGAAATGCTGGGAGAGGGGGAGAGACTCCTTTGGCTGTGCTGTCACCATCCTTCCGATATCAGGGCACATTTTTCGAACGCTGCCGTTATCAGTCACTTTGCTTACGGTTGGACGGGACTAGAAATCCTCAGGCACATTGTGGCAGAGGGCGGCAAGGATATTTCGAGTCCCTGAGCTTCAGAGGAGGGTAAGGTGAGACACAGACAGCATTGAGAATAATTGCACTATAGACGGATGCAGGACTTGCCCCAGGTGTGATTTTGTGTTTAAAGTTCACTTCACTGAAAGCACCTTGACGATCTGGGGCTACAGACGGACATGATGGTCAGGAAAAGACCAGTTGGTTCATCATTCCTGCCCCACATGCCTGGAGCATCGTGACCAGACACTTCCGACCCACACCACCCGCCCCACCCACCGGAAACTTGTAATCTCCTGGGAGCGGCGACAAACTGGAAACAAATCCAACGCCAATAAGAAGGGGACATTCTGGGAAATTCCTCCCCGACTCCATCAGGAGATCGAATTGAATCCAGTGGATCGCACTGACCATGTGTAGGTGAACTGTAAAACCACTCGCCTTCGAAATGATGCGATCTCTGCCTCAGTCAAAAACTGGTCCATCGCCCTCGAGAAGGCAAATTAAGAGTCAGCACCCACCACACCAGCCAGAAATGCATTCCAGAGACTCACTACTCTGTGGGAAAAGAAGAACCGCCTAACATCCAGACTATTCCTACCTCTGTGTAGTCTGAACGCCTGTCCGCTGCTCCTCCCCGATCTGTGAAACTGGGAATAATCTATTTCTTCAATCAGAGGTTGGTGAAACTGTGGAATTCTCTACCACAGAAGTCTGTGGAGGCCAAATCACAGAATATATTTAAGAAAGACAGATTTCTACACACAGAAGGCATCAAAGCGTATGGAGAGAGAGCGGGAAAATGGTATTGAGATCGAGGATCAGCCATGATCATGTATAATGGCGGAACAGGCTCGGAGGGCCGAATGGCCGAGTCGTGATCCTATTTTTTCTGTTATTATCACTGTGCACGCGATCGAGTCCTGGGATGGGAGCCATTTCAAAGGCGCGTGCGTGCTTCCATTGCATTGTATCGTGTGCAGAGCGTTCGGTTTTTCTCCAGGTCAAGAATCGTTTGCCTGTCTTCGTGTGCGAAGGTGAGGTGAGGACAAGGGGGTCTTTTCAAAATTCAAAGCGTTTGGAGATGCCGGGGATTGAACCCGGGACCGCATACATGCAAAGCATGCGCTCTTCCACTGAGCTACGTCCCCCACGGTAAACTTTCCTCCACTTTAGAATAAAAACTGGGCTTTCCGCTCGAAATCTCAAGGACAAGGAGGTGCCCACTCTTTCCACGTGCTCACAATGTTCAACCTCTGCTTCAGTTCACCTGGTTTCTGCTCATCTTGACATTGAAATTTGCAAAAAAAAAAGTCAGCGGAAATAAAAAAAATAAAATTGCCAATAGTCAGTGAGCATGCTGATATCCAATCTCTAAATCATAAAGTGAGATGGATGAATGACACAGTGTCAAACAAGAGCTGTGACTGCTCGCTCGACATTCCACTGTCACACATTCCAGTCAGCCGGCTGCTGCGATGAGCTGAGCTCCTGAGGGGACCGTGAGATGAAGTCCTGCTCCGGGACAATTTGATGCTTGTGGAGCCTCAGAAGTTGGAACTCGCTGCGCTCAGAAAGCGAGATTCGCTCTCCGTGTGCAATTCTGGTGAAAAAAACATTTTTGGAGATGCTGGGGGTTGAACCCACGCCCTCACGTATGCGAAACATGCGCTTTACCACTGAACTACATCCCCAGATAAAATCCGCACCTACCCAAGGAATGAAGAATTGATTGTTCTCATTTTATGAGGCCACCCAAGGCGGGCCTGCCAGGTGATCGATAATTTCCAGTTCCGCAGATTGGCCAGGAGCAGGGAACAAGCGTTCAGACCACACAGAGGTTAGAATAGTCTGGATATTAGGCGGTTCTTCATTGCCCAGGGAGTAGTGAGTCCATGGAATGCATTGCAACCTGGTGTGGTGGGTGGTGACTCTCTGTATACTGGGCATAAAATCATCAAGTTTTCTGCTCCAAACAGATAATTAAAGATGAAGTATGCGGACCTGATGCAACTGTGGGTGAACGGAAGAAACCAGGCCTTGGCACTTAGTCCAATGAGAAAGCGGGAGTTAAGAAGAATGGCCGGGAAAGCGGGGAGAGACTCCTTGAACTGTGCTGTAACCATCCTTCCTATTTCAGGGCGCATTTTTCGAACGCTCCCGTTATCAGTCACTTTGCTTGCGGTTATACGGCTAGAAATGCTCAGGCACAATGTAGCAGAGGCCGGCAAGAATATTTCGAGTCCTCCATCTTCCGAGGAGGGCAAGGTGAGGCATGGAAAGCATTGAGTCTCATTTCACTATCGAGGGCCAGGTGTGAGTTTGTGTTTAAAGATCAATTCACAAAAAACACCTTGACGATCTGAGGCTACTGACGGACATGATTGTCAGGAAAAGACCAGGTGGTTCATCAATCCTGCCCCACATGCCCGGAGCATCGTGACTGGACACTTCCTACCGACACCATCCGCCCCACCCACCGGAAACATGTAATCTCCTGGGAGCGGTGACAAACCAGAAAAAAATACAGGGCCAATTTCTGGAAAATTCCTCCCCGAAATCTTCAGGCGATCGAAACCAGTCCAGGACATGACACTGAGCATGCGGAGGTTAACTGTAAAACCATTCACCTTCCATATGATCCGATCTCTGTCCCATTCAAAAAACAATCCCGATCCGTCGAGAAGGCAGAGAAAGACTCAGTGTCCACCACATCAGCCGGCAATGAATTCCAGAGGCTCACGACTCTCTGGGAAATGAAGAACCGCCTAACATCCAGCCTATTCTTACCTCTGTGTAGTCGAAACGCATTTCCGCTGAATTCCAGCCTCTGAATCATAAAGTGAGTTGTATGAATGACAGAGCCTCAAACAGGAACGAGAACTGGGATTGCTCGCTCGACATTGCACCGTCACACATTCCGGTCAGTCGGGGCCTGCACTGAGCTGAGCTGTTGAGGGGGCCGTGAGACGAAGTCCTGCTCCAGTGGAGTCTCAGAATATTCATCTTTCGGTGGGCGGCGGTTGGGAGATGGGGAAGAGGCTCCTTGGTGTAAGATGAGGCATTTTCAGAATATCGAGCCTACATTTAGATTAGGAGTTTTCAAAATATTAACCATAGAAACCAATCATGTTTACACAAGGCATCTTAATACATAAACAGCACCCGCTTTTAAACATAAGACCGCTGGGAATCGGAGGATAGTCACTGAGGATCATGAAATGGCCGAGTTAAAACTTACCCAGAATGCAGAAGATCAGACTGAGCGAGGTGATGCTGGAAACTGTTTACATTGCAGGGTTGAAGCATTTAGCAGAAGATAATCGCCGAAATTGAGAAAGTGTGGAGATTAAATAGAGAATGTGTTGAGAATATGTTGAGAATGTGTTGAGATTGTGTTTCGAATATGTAGAGAATATGCAGCGAATGTGTTGAGAATATGTAGACGTTGGGCATGTTGAGATATAGGGGTCTTTGGTCCGCACATATCATGAGCAGTTCTGATGAGGGGGGGGGGGGGGGTGGCGGGTCAAGGAAAGTGAATATCAAATAAAGATAAAGGAGAGTTTGCATGAAATGAGCGGTATAAAGAATTCTAGTTTACATTTGAATTTATAGAAGGACAGGACGGCGAGAGAGAGAGAGAGAGACGGATAAGCAGCCACCCGAGGGTTACAGCTTCTATCCAAAGCAAGACTGAAGGTTAGTATCGTGTCTTTCTTAGTAATACTATGGCCTTAAACATTGTGTGTGTTGATACTTGCTTCTATCCAATAAAGGATTAATCGCAACCTATTGTTGTCCAGTCTGAATCGATCTTATAAACTGGCGACTGCGGCGACGGACCTTGACATGAGATAATGTGGATTGAATGAAACTAAATGCCTCGGGACAAGTTAAGGTAGGAAAACCGTTTCGGCGGGAGCATGCGTTTTTCCCTCCAATACTAACAGTAGCCATGGGGACTATCATGGAAGCTTTTTGAAAGAAACTTAGCATCGTGATGTGCAGATAAGTCTGTTCAGAATTGTCCAGGAGGTAACAGGTTTGGTTGAGACACTGTGTGTGAGCTTGAGACATTGACTCAGTAAACAATGGGGTTCAGTAGCGAACAACAGAAATTGAAAATTAGTTTGGGAGAAAACAGGATAAATTTGTTTATCATATAATAAAGAAGGAGAGAGGGGAAGATCCAATCCCCTTTTTAGTTACAAGCTACAAAAGTTCTTTTGTTTGCAGCGCACTGTTTCTTTAAAAGCCTGTGTGAATGTTTCGGTGCCACTGTCTGTGGCGAAACCCTTTTTTTCAGCCTGCAGTGTAAGAATGGTACAAAGATTTTGTTTAGCTGCGAAGGCTATCCTTTCTTCAATTATATTTTTAAGCTCAATTGGAAAGGCGACTGAAGAAACAACAAAAAGAGAGGTAAAGTAACTTATTGGGTTTTTGTAAGCACGTGTTTTCTATAATATTATCTGTTTTATTGTGTTAAGTTTAAGATATTGCTGAACTAAATTGCAGATACTGAGATTAACTAATCGAATACATTATGAAAACCAGACTTTTATTGGGGCCAAGGTGAAATTCTGATCATTGTAAATTATGTGAGAGTCTTTATTTCCAGACATGAGATTATCACATTAAAAGCAATTGGCATTTTTGAATTTCTGACAAATGCCAAGGTGTTAATTATTTGAGGTGGATAAGGAGTTAATGTTGAGTGTAATTAGTAGGCACAAGGGCAGGTACAACCCACTCTCTTTGAAAAGAGATGTATGAACTAAAATGCTGTCTTCCCTGACAGGAATATGTATAAAGTTAATCGTGATGTTATTAAAGATTTCTGCTTGTTTTAGCAGATTTTCAATTCCTAAGGAAAAAATGTTTGGTAAAAAAAAAGTCTCTGCTTTCACGGCTCATGTCTTGAAAATTGGAAGTCAAAATAAGCTAACATTTATTTTCCAGAATGTAATTGTGTTAGGATCTTTGTGCAAGTTATTATTGCTTAATGGCACAAATATATGGTTGGGGGTCGGGGGAGAAGTAAAATGGAATTTGATTCTTTTTCATTCAGCTCAGTTTTTTCAGTTGATTTGAAAGCAGCGTGACGCAAGCTGCGTGAGTCTGACGATATCTGGTTCCGCCTTCTTTTCACTGCAGGGAAGTTAACCCCTTCCACAGGCAGCTGATTCAGATTTTTTTCTGGTATCAGATTAACTCTGCCTAAATATTCACTGAGCAGCAACTTTTCTATTGCAGAATGTAAACATATATCAGGCATTATTACATGTTTAAGTTTCTTAATTTGCATGGATATTTCCCCATGTTGATGGAAGGAGATCAGGAATTGACAAATGCATGTTATGCAATTCACCTCTTGGGTTCTCAAGAACAACCACAGTGGATTTTCTGTTTTCTTCTTTTAAAACAGGTGAACATGGTTTTCGGAACCGAATGTGTGTTGATGGTGCAGGATGACCGAGAGTGGCTCTTTGACATAAAAGTGGCCTCACAGAGTTGCGGAGCAACCTTTGCTGGAAAAACGTAGTTGCAGTAGGAGATCCGTTAGTGTTAAGAATTTAAGACCTCATCGGCAGATATCGGCAGATATCGAATGTCACAGCGTTGTGAAGATTTGGTCCAAAACTTTGCCTCTCAAAGGCTCGGATTTAACCCATTCAGGGTTATTTATTATCATCCGGGACAGAGTGTTCGAGGGGGTGGAAATATGAGAGTTATCTCCAAAAGTAATTGCAAGCACTGTTGGATAACAAACATCCTTCCTGTTTCAGGTCCCCTTTTTCGAACTCTACCCTTATCAGTCAGGAAACACTCAGTTGGACGCGATTAGAAATACACAGGCGCATTGTAGCAGAGGCCTGTAAGAATATTTTGAGTCCTTGAATTTCAGAAGAGGGCCTCATAAGGCGAAGAGAGAACTGGGTCTCAATTCACTAAAGACGGATTTAGGACATGTCCCAAATATGGGTTTGTGTTTCAAGATCGTTTCACTGAAAACATCTTGACGAGATGGGGTTGGGGGCCATTGAAACGACGCGTGCGCTCTCCTTTTGAATTTTGTCCTATGCGGAGCATTAGATTTTTCTCGAGGTAAAGAAAGTCTTGCCTGTCCTTGTGTCTAAAGGCGAGGCGAGTCGAAGGGGATCTTTCGAAAACTCGAAGCAGAAGTGAAGAGAGATGCCCGGAATAGAACACAAACCTGCGCACATGCGCTTCATCACTGAGCTACAGTCACATTCGTGAATAAGCTCCAGTTGAGCAACAAGGCGTGTTTTCCCCTTTGTCTCTCCCGGACAACCAGCTCTCACGGGTGCTTGTTGGCGACGTAAGAATCTCGATTAGCTTTCAATGCAGCATTGGTGGATCAGTGGTAGAATTTTAGCTTATCACGCGAGTGATCTGGGTTCGATTCCCGGCCGAAGCAGCTTCAATTTTATTTTAGATCTATAATTGACGAACATCACTCAACCTCGCTTAGAGCTAAAATTCACTAAGTGACTGGGATTGATTTTAAGCACTTAATTTGTATTATGTAACTATTCTCCCCGCATCGTATTTTACAAACATACAAACATACGAACAATGACAGACAGGAAAGGACCCTGTGGTCGATCCAGCCTGTCTCATGCAATTTCATGCTTTGTGTTTCATACAATTGATACTCCCAATCCCACCCAAAACGATGCGATCTCCTGCGGCAGGGGAAAAAACAGGTAAAAACCCATACCAATTGGGGGGAATCTGGGAATTTCCTCTCTGACCACGTTAAGAGATCGGAACTGGACCAGAAGATCATTCTGGCCCTGATAATGTTATGCATTGCCTCCCTTTTGTATGCGGTGATCTCCATCCCTGGCAGAAACAGGTCCAACACTCGCTTGAAATATTGCTGAAGAAATGATCAATTTATATTATGTAACTATCCCTCACTCAGTGCATTTTGCTGGAGAAATAATCAATTTATATTATGTAACTATCCTCCAAACACTGCATTTTACTGGAGACATAAACAATTTGTATTATGTAACTATCCTCCACTCACAGAATCTTGCTGGAGAAACAATCCTGCTTTGATTCGGAGATATTGCTGTAGTCTCGGTCATGAGTTCTGTTTGCTGCAGTGCGTAGAAACTCTGTACAAATAGCATGTCTGCTGTCGTGCTTAGTATTTGCTGAGTGAATAGACGGTTTCTCTCGTCGTGGCTATGTGTTGCACCAAGGACAGCCCAGAGTGTGTCGCTCTTGCAGTAAACCCGGCCAAGGGGTGGCCTGCTGCACGGCAGTGATCTGCTGCATGGAAAGCCACCAGATACTGGACTGTGAGGAGGCCAAGTGCTGCAACTTTTGCGGAGAGGCTGTTCAGCTGTACAAGACATGTCCTAACCGCAGACACAGCTACACACAGGCAGTGAGGGGCGAGGTGATGCAGGACCAGAGAGCAGCAGTCGCGACTGCTCCAGAGGAGGCCAGACCTCCCTCCCAACGCTGTGGACCACCGTGAAAGAGCCAAAGACCAGGAGGAGGACAAAGAGCAGCAAGGGAGCGCCGGGGAAACTAGCCAGAAGGTCGACACTCAACCCCGAGACTATCCATGAGAATACAGAGCCAATGGAAGGTGAGACAGGGCACGGTCGGGCGGGTGGAAAGATGGACCACGCAGGAAAAGAAAAAGAGGAAGTTCAGTAGGAGCAAAGGTGGGAATTGTAGCAAGAGGCGCTTAGAGTCCTCTGGGGCACAGGGAGAAGTGACACAGACAGCACGCTCCAGCTCCAGGGACTCGGGAGCAGTAACACCCCACTCTGGGGCACCGGGAGAAACGACGCGGAGAACGAACAACCAGCGAGATCCAAGGAGGCGAATCCGGTCGTGGATCTCAGGATGACATCGCTCCACGTGACCCCACTGGTGACCCGCGAGCCCAGACAATGTCCCAAGGGAGGACAGGCCTCATCCTCAGACAAAGGACAGTCCAGCAGTTCGTGCACACCATGCAAATGCAGAATCTGGGCCAAGAGATGGAAACGGAGGGGAACGTCGAACGCGGACTGATGCAATTGTAGGACCTTAATTTTGTCCCCTTTGCATTTTTAAAATGGCTTTACAAGTCGCATCAATCAACGTGCATAGTGTTAAATCGACTAGGCAATGTTCCGGAACTCTGAACAACCTGTCCAGGGTCAAGAGGGACGTGCAGTACTTGCAGGAGTGCGGGATGCAGAACCTCAGCAACTACCGGCAGTGGTCACTCATGTGGATCCAGAGGCTGTGGATCTGGTCGAGAGGCAACGAAAATCTTTCCTCGGGCCTGGGAATTCTACTGCGAGCTGGCCAATTCACCATCACGGAGGTTAAGGAGGTGGCGGGAGGCCAGCAGCTCGCAGCAGACGTTCTCTATTAGAAAACCCCGGTCCGACTGATCAATGTGTACGCCGCGGTCCTCAGGAGCGGGAGGCTGGATGTCTTTCAGCATCTCCCGATGCGAGTGGCGACCTCCAGGCCAGCTGTTCTCGCCTTAGACTCCAATGCATCATCGATGCGGCTGGACGATCCAGCAGGGGCAACAGAATACGGGACACCACATTCTAACTCCTGATGGAGGCAGTGAAATAAACAAAGCATCGTGACATCTCCATCAACCCTGCAGACGGAGCACCGCGTCAATACACCTGGTCCAGACGGGGATGTGTCCGTCCGTTCCAAGATGAACTTCCTATTTGTGTCAAGGTCAGAGCTTGGCATTTGTATATTTGGGATTCACACATATCCCGAGGAAAACACACACAAAAGTGGCCATCAGGATCACAGCGGCGTTGGGGACACCCTTCCCCACTTTGCCTGGGGGCTTGTACATTATCTCCCGGCGGAAGTGATCGATCTTGGACCTCCAGAGAAAGTGGAAGATAGCTCTGGTGACTATGACGGCGGATCAGCCGGTAATGGGCCAGACCCTGGCCACGTAGAGCAATACTGCGAGTATCTGACAGCTTATCACTAGGTTCCTGCCGGTTATGGAGAGGGAGCGCCCCACCCACATAACAAGCATGGTCGTGGCTTGCTCAAGGTCAGATCCACCGACGTCCAGCCGGTGTTCCTCTCTGACCACTGCCTCCTACTGGCGGAATGTCAATCGCAGGATGACCAGAGGGCGGGTCGTGAGACCTGGAATCTGAACGTGAGACTTTTGACCCCAGAGAACATCGATGAACTAATGAGTGATTACACAGGTTGGAGGACCGTGAAACCGCTCATCGACTCTACGGTGCACTGGTGGGAAGAAATCGAGGCCAACATCGAGAGCTTCTTCATCCTCAAAGGTGTTCAGAAGGCGATAGAGAGACAAAGCGAATTTAGAAAAATGTCGACTACAAGATTCTGTCCAAGGTCATCGCCAACAGGCTCGAGTCTTCCCTGGATCTGGTGAACCACTCGGATCAGACGTGTACTGTACCCTGCAGGATGATCTCAGACAGCCTTGCGCTGCTTAGGGGTTTGATCGCCTACATGCAGGACATGGGGGTGACCACTTGCCTCGTCAGCCTGGACAAGGAGAAGGCCTTCGACAGAATATCCCACACGTACATGATGGACGTGCTCTCCAAAATGAGTTTTGTGGAGCGAATTTGCGATTTGATCCGACTGCACTCTGCGGACATCTGTAGCGCAGTCCTAATCAATAGATGGGAATTGAAGAGCGTTCCAACCAGACCTGGAGTCAGGCCGGGCTGCCCTCACTCCGTTGTCTTGTTCATGTGTTGTATCGAGCCATTTCCCACGTCCATCGGGATGGTGGCAGATATCAAGGGGGTGATGATCCCATGCAGCGGTGCCTCTCAGGTTAAGGCTTCCCTGTGCGTGGACGATGTCAGCGTCTTCTGCTCCGACCAGCAGTCGTTTCACAGACTGATGGGCTTCTGCTACCGTTTCGATCTGGCCTCGGGGGCTGGAGTGAACCATAGTAAGAGTGAGTCCATATTCTTTGGCAGGTGGGAGGTCCGGTCCTTTGTCCCCTTCACCGTCAGGCCCGACTACCTGAAGGTGCTGGGGATCCGGTTCGGGGGACCCCTGGCTTGCACCAAAACTGGGAGGAGCAGGTCGCCAAGGCCAAACAGAAGCTTGGAAAGTGAGTGAGCCGCTCCCTCTCCATAACCGGCAGGAACCTGGTGATAAGGTGTGAGTTTGTGTTGCTCCACGTGGTCAGGATCTGCCCCATTCCCCGCCGATCCGCCGTCACAGTCACCAGAGCTATCTTCCACTTCGCCTGCAGGTCCAAGGTAGAATGCATCTGCAGGGACACCGTGTACAAGCTCCCAGACAAAGGGGGGAAGGGAGTCCCCAATGCCGCTCTGACCCTAATGGCCACTTTTGTGTGTGGCTGCCTCATGATGTGCATAGAGCCACAATACGAAACATCAAGTGTCACTACGTGTTGAGTTTCTACCTGTCCATAAGAACATTAGAAATTTGAGCAGGAGTAGGCCATACGGCCCCTCGAGCCCGCTCCGCCATTAAATCGATCATGGCTGATCTTCGACCTCAACTCCACTTTCCCGCCCGATCCCAATATCCCTTGATTCCCCCAGAGTCCAAAAGTCTATCGATCTCAGCTTTGAACATATTCAATGATACTGCATCCACCGCCCTATGGGGTAGAGAATTCAAAAATTGACAACCCTCTGTGTGAAGAAATTCCTCTTCATCTCAGTCTTAAATGGCCGACACTTTATCCTGAGATTGTGCCCCCTAGTTCGAGACTCTCCAGCGAGGGAAACAATCTCTCACATCTAACCTGTCAAGCACCCTTATAATCTTACATGTTTCATTGATGTGGAGATGCCGGTGATGGACTAGGGTTGACAATTGTAAACAATTTTACAACACCAAGTTATAGTCCAGCAATTTTATTTTAAATTCACAAGCTTTCGGAGGCTTCCTCCTTCGTCAGGTGAACGATGTGAAAATGAAATCCTCGAAATGAAATCGCATTTATAATTCACAGAACAATGCTTGGTGAGTACAGACAGTTTTTTCAACTGCCCGTTGCCAAGGCAATCAGTGTGCAGACAGACAGGTGTTACCTGCCAGGTCTCACAGAATATATAAATCACCAAAAAAAAAACAACAAACAAAAAAAAACAGAGATAGAGAGGTAGAAACATAGAAAAGACAGCAACTGACCCGTTATATTAAAAACAGATAACATTTGTTCGCTGGTGGGGTAACGTGTAGCGTGACATGAACCCAAGATCCCGGTTGAGGCCGTCCTCATGGGTGCGGAACTCTGCAAGACATGCCAGATCATCGACACAGATACCACCATCACACGAAAGGACACCACCCACCAGGTGCATGGTTCATACTCCTGTGACTCGGCCAACGTTGTCTACCTCATACGTTGCAGGAAAGGATGCCCCAGAGCATGGTACATTGGCGAGACCATGCAGACGCTGCGACAACGGATGAACGGACACCGCGCAACAATCGCCAAACAGGAGGGTTCCCTCCCAGTCGGGGAACACTTCAGCAGTCATGGACATTCATCCACCGACCTTCGGGTAAGCGTACTCCAAGGCGGCCTTCGAGACACACGACAACGCAAAATCGTCGAGCAGAAATTGATAGCCAAGTTCCGCACCCATGAGGACGGCCTCAACCGGGATCTTGGGTTCATGTCACGCTACACGTTACCCCACCAGCGAACAAATGTTATCTGTTTTTAATATAACGGGTCAGTTGCTGTCTTTTCTATGTTTCTACCTCTCTATCCCTGTTTTTTTTTTGTTTGTTGTTTTTTTTGGTGATTTGTATATTCTGTGAGACCTGGCAGGTAACACCTGTTTGTCTGCACACTGATTGCCTTGGCAACGGGCAGTTGAAAAAACTGTCTGTTCTCACCAAGCATTGTTCTGTGAATTATAAATGCGATTTCATTTCGAGGATTTCATTTTCACATCGCTCACCTGACGAAGGAGGAAGCCTCCGAAAGCTTGTGAATTTAAAATAAAATTGCTGGACTAAAACTTGGTGTTGTAAAATTGTTTACAAATGTTTCATTGAGATCACCTCTCATTCTTCGAAACTCCAGAGAGAATAGGCCCATTCTACTCAATCTCTCCTCTGAGGACAACCCTCTCATCCCAGGAATGAATCTAGTTAACGTTCGTTGCACCGCCTCCAAAGCAAGTATATCCTTCCTGAGATAAGGAGACCAAAACTGTACACAGTTCTCCAGGTGAGGTCTCATAAAAGCCCTGTACAATTGAAGTAAGACTTCCTTACTCTTGTGCTCCAACTTCCTTGCAAAAATAGGCCAACATGCCATTTGCTTTCCTAATTGCCTCCTGCACCTGTAAACAAACTTTTTGTGTTTCTTGTACAAGAACGCCCAGGTCTGTCTGAACACCAACATTTCATAAATATTCAGTTTTTTGTTTCTTCCTACCAAAGTGAATAACCTCACATTATACTCCATCTGCCACCTTCTCGCCCACTCAATTAACCTGTCTGTATCAACTTGCAGACTCTTTGCGTTCTCCTCACGGCATAATTTCCCACCTCGCTTTGTATCGTCAGTAAACTTGGATACATTACACTCGGTCCCTTCATCTATATCTTTAATATAGATTGTAAATAGCTGAGGCCCAAGCACTGATCCTTGCGGCACCACACTAGTTACAGCCTGCCGACCTGAAAATGACCCAACGCACTGAGGAGGCTGGATCTGGCCGAACAGATGCAGCACGTCGCGTCCAACTAGACCGTACCCCACCACCTGTTCCTGAGGAGGGAATCCCTTCGACCATCAGATGGTGGCTCGTACGAAACGTTCTAGGAGCCCTGCAAGGAAAGGAGAGTGTGGATCCGATCGGGCAATTCCCCGACCAGACGGTCGATGCGGTTTGGCAGAACGTCTCATCGCCAGAACTGATCAACAGGCGCCAGGATGTAGCCTGGATGTTGGTGAGAAGGCCTTCCCAGTGCAGTCCTTCCAAAACTCACGGAATCTCAGCACCACCGGTAGCTGCCCTCGAGGCTGCAGCAGGGACAAGACCGTGATCCACCTCCTGATGAACTACCCCTCCCTGCAGAACGTGTGGAGATCGATGCGTTGGTATCTGTCCGGGTTCATCCCCAACACCTCAGTAACACAGGACGATGTGCTCTACGGGAGGCACACCAAGACAGGTATCAACTGCAGCTGGAAGATCATCAACTCGGTGAAGGAGGCCCTTTGGTCCCGCCAAAACCTGCTGGTCTTCCAGCTGAAGGAGCTGTCCACCACTGAGTGCTGCCGACTGGCACACTCCAAGGTCCAGGAATACGTGCTGAGGGATGCAATGAAGCGAGGTGCGGCCTACGTAAAGGCTCTATGGGGAAAGGCCACCCTGTAAGGCAATTTCACCTAGCATTGTACAGAATATATTAGAAGATATGTACTGTGCTTTGAATTGTAATAATGAGGTCATAGTGTGTACCATCTGTATTGTATTGTTTTGAACGGTAATGGTGACATTTACATTGATGTGTGTGTCCTTAAATTTTATGAAATAAAGTATATTTTGAAATGTCAATAAATCTTGTGGTACAAATGCACCAATCACTAAAAGTTGCGACGTGGGTTAAAAATGTAAATCAAGCACTGGGGTTCAAATCTGGAGGGATAGAAATGATAAGCAAATAAGTTACGTTAAACTTGTTTGGAGCCGTGCTTAGGCCACACTTGGAGTATTGTGCACAGTCTGGCCTCCATATTATAGGAAGGATATAAAGGCAATGGAGAGGGTACAAAATAGATTCACAAGGACGATACCTGAACTGAGAGGTCATCCTTATCAGGAAAGGCTGGACAGGCTGGGACTCTTTTCCTCTGGATAAGAGAAGTTGGAGGGGTGACCTGATTGAGGTCTTTAAGATAATGATAGGGTTTGCTAGGGTAGACGTAGAGAAAATGTTTGAACTTGTGAGGGAATCGAAAATTAGAGGGAATAAATAATAGATAGTCACTAATAAATCGACAGGGAATTCAGATGAAACTTATTCACCCAGAGTGCAAAGAATTTAGAACGCACCATCACAATGAGTAGTTGATGCATTTAAGGGGAAACTAGATAAGCACAAGAGGGAGAAAGGAATAGGGTATCCTGACAGGGTTAGATAAAGTAAGGAGGGAGGAGGCTCGTGTGGAGCATAAATGCTGGCATAAATCATTTGGGCCTAATGGCCTGCTTCTGTGCTGTGGTTTCGAAGTAACTCCATGTAACTCAACGTACTATTTTGAGGATGGTGGAAGAACAGAGGGACCTGGGGGTGCATATTCACAAATCTTTGATGGTGGCAGGGCAAGTTGATAAGGCGGTTAAGCAAGGTATGGGATGCATGGGCTTTTAAATAGGGGCATAGAATGCACAAATAGGGAAGTCATGTTAAATCTTTACGAAAGACTGGTTCGGCCTCAGCTGGAGTATTGCGTACAACACTCGGCACCACACATTAAGAAGGATGTCAAGGCCTTGGAGAGGGTACAGAGGGGATTTACCAGTGTGCTGCCAGGGATGAACGACTTCAGTTATGTGGAGAGATTGGAGAAGCTGGGATTGTTCTCCTCAGATCAGAGAATGTTAAGGAGAGTCCATTAGTGGTGTTCAAAATAATGAGGGATTTTTAGAGAGCAAATAGTGGAAACTGCATACTCTGGCAACTGGATTGGTCACCAGAGGACATAGGTTTAAAATAATTGGGAAAACAGCAAGAGGGGAAATAAGGAGAATATTTTTCACACAGAGGGTTGTTAAGCACTGCCTGAAAGGATGGGGTCCCTTTGAGAGACTGTCTTCGTGTCATAGACTCAAAATTCATACTTTAACTGGGAAACTGCAGGAACAGAGTGAAACGGGTCTGCTTGTGTCCATGGATTCAATGCACAATGTGGAGAAATCGGTAAAATTCACAAATGAATCGGCAGGAATAAACATGGTCAATACAATTATATGAAAACTGTAAATGAAGCCGCTCATTGTTGTTGGACCAGTCCTTTCTGAGCACAGCTTTTAACTTTATTCCTGAGAGAGGTATCATTAAGACAAGGTTCTGAACTTTGAGATGTTTGTGACATATCCACGTCATCATTTACACGGAGGCAAAGCTGCTGAAGAAATCTGTTTCTTCAAATGACTGTAACTAATAGCAGTAATCAGGGGTATAACCGTGTCAGTGGAGATTTACCCTCTGTATAAATCAGGGATCGCTGTAATGAATCCACACAGACTGCCTGCCGGAGCTGCGGTTTCGAGGCCAACAGATGTCATTGCTTCTCACAAAAATGGGATATTCAATAATGTATCAGATAGAATGTATTTATTATCCTGTTCTTGCAGCCGTTGGAGTTCCAGGTAAGCCATTACCTCAGCTATTCATGGTGTAAATCGGTATTAACTCTGCTGCTGTAATTGGCACTCTTTTATCTCCCATCGTGTATTACACAGTAGACTGTTCTGTTTTATCACTTGATCGACTGTCCTAAGTCTATGCTCTTTTGGTCTTGTAGCAGCTGCATTATACGCGTTATGATCTTGTATATCCAACCCTGGCATTGTTGCTGGAATATTCTCTGTACTGGATGTATTGGAATCAGGTGTCTGGGCGACGAGCTAGTATCAGACCATCAGGAGCTGTTAACTGTTTCATGTTGTTGAACTAACCTCTCCTGGAGTATTTTTTCATCAATCTGTTTTCAGTGATTTATAATGAGACAGCTCACGGTCTCGGGGTGACAAAGAGGCAGCGCAATATCCTCCCTCCCCGATCAAATGGTACAGTTTAACAGGGATTTCAATGTATTTATTGGTTATTACTGTTATGAAAGATGATTTCATTGTGTGTGTATCTGACGCCGCTTCAGATGTCAAGCTACTGAACCGAGTTTGTTGCTGATTCTTTCACATTTCATTCTCTGATTCACTGTGGATGAATTCACTGTGAAATGCAATGTTTTGAGGTTATGTTGTATCATTTTTCACTTTATCTTTTGGAATCTTAAGCCGTTCCATTTATCTGTGGATTATAAGCAGCAGCGGTGATGTTGGCGTTTTGTTAATTACAAGGAGGCAGCGCAATGTCCTCCCTCGACAATATCAGTTTAACTGGGGTTTCATGGTATTGATTGGTGATCACCGTGATGAAATATTATTTCACTTTGTGTGTATCTGACGCAGCTCCAGATGTCTGATTACTGAACTGAGTTTGCTGCTGATTCTTTCACATCTCATTCCCTGCTTCATTGTGGATGAATTCACTGTAAAATACAATGTTTTGAGGTAATGTTGTTAACAGTTTGCACTTTATTTGTTGAAATCATTGGCCCATATATTCATCTCTAGATTCTAAGCAGTGGTGATGTTGGCATTTTGTTAATTGAAAAATGCCGCCATTTGATGCTGTACTTTGTAATTACAGGAGAAGGAATTTCAATTATTGTGAGGTGTGTCTGGAAGAGGCATTCGATTCTGTACCATCCACAGGATGCACTGAAGCAACGCGCCAAGGCTTCTTCGACAGCACCTCCCAAACCCACGACCTCTACCACCTAGAAGGACAAGAGCAGCAGGTACATGGGAACAACACCACCTACACGTTCCCCTCCAAGTCGCACACCATCCCGACTTGGAAATATATCGCCGTTCCTTCATCGTTGCTGGGTCAAAATCCTGGAACTCCCTTCCTCACAGCCCTGTGGGAGAACCTTCACCACACGGACTGTAGCGGTTCAAGATGGCGGCTCACCACCAAATTCTCAAGGTGAATTAGGGATGGGCAATGAATGCTGGCATTCCCAGCGACGCCCACTTCCCATGAACGAATTTTAAAAAAACTGTCTGATGCCTTTCACACAACAGTCGAATCTTGGGGTTACAGATGTAAGGGGTAATTTCACTTTCACTGCTTGGGCGGCAAACTGACTGTACAGAAATTAAAATCGGCCCGGTTTTGTAAGGAGCAGGTCATCCGCTCTACCAGTTCAGCCCTCAGCGATGGTAACAATTTCCCTCCACGTGTTGTGAAAGGATGCAGTTTGAGACAATGGATCAGCTTGTGGGCTTCAAAGATTGATACTAGGCGGAGGTCAGGAAAGGTGTGGCCGATTTTATGTATCCCCACATGGCGGAAATGGGGTGGTAGACGCTAGTAAATGGTTTCAGGTCACTTACAGCCCCTTTAAGGCTGGCGTTCCTGCCTCCACCATCGTGGGTAGGGTTCTGAGAAGAACGGCCGGAGCAACACCCACCTGTTTCCGGTCAGGCCATGTGTAATATGTAAACCAGAGTATGATGACGTACAGGGACACCATTAAATGTTGGTTACAAATGCGTGGAGGAGCCGCCCTTTCGATGGGCATTGAGTGGTCCAGATCACTGAGAAGTTTCATTTTAACTTATATTTTGTGGGGCAAGGAGGAGCAGGAGAGCTTTCCCTTGGCCCGCTGCGGCCGTGAGAAATCTCCCGGCCCCTGATCGTCTCGGAAATGTATCAGGAGGCTTCCTTATAGATCTGTGTAACCAGACCCAGCCTCATGTCCCATTAAACTCCCTGCAGTGAGTAAACATTGCTCCACAGCAGCTCAGAGAGGAAACGAGCTCCAGGACTCCACACTGGAGTTTGAAATTACATTAATATTTTACCAGTTAGTAACGGTCCGGGTGTTGGTCCATTATTATTCTGTTCTGGTCAAAATAAATGTCCCAATGAACAGGACGCTGTCTGACCCTGACAGCTCATCCTCAGTCCATCCCACCGGGCAGTGTGTGTGACGGGAAATAATCATCAACCGAAAAGGATGATTTTATTTTATTCAATTCAGGATTAAACATTTAATATTGAAATCATATAATTTCCAGACTAATAACAGCAAACAATTTCATGTTGGAATCACATCTTGTATCAGTTCAGAACACCGCATTTGTCGGGTAAAGTATAATTCATGTCTGGTATTTCCAAATTTATTTGAAGTATTGGATTGTTATCAGTTACTTTAGTGAACTCATCGATGTCAATGGATAGTAAAATCCGGTGCCGTGAATAACGGGCGCAGGATCCGCTACCGCCCGCCTGACACCACCATCAAATTTGAAAATCTAATCTAATTGACTCCATTTAATTTCTGATGAAAAGTCTTACGACGTTTCTATGTTTTAACTAATGTAACAATTAGTTTCAGTGGGTATTTCACCCCGTTCTTCAGCTCCTCTCTGAATTTAGTCTGGGTCACAGCATAAATACACGTGTTGGTGCAGGAACTGAGAAGTTGAAGCATGTGTCCGGCTGACTCATTGTCACCGGCGATATCGTACTGTGTGTTTCTTATACGCGCAGAGATAACATAAAAAGCGAGTACACTCCATAACAATATAAAACTACATGATATACTGAAAAGTAAAATGATGGATTTCCTTCTGTTCTCCATCTCCGGATCCTTGTCATTTTCTCCATTCCGGCGGCCCCCGAGTCTCCGGCGGATTCTATTGGCCGCCAAAATGTAACTGACGGTCAGAATATTGAACAGCAAAATCAGAATGAATGGGAGACAAGGAGTTAACACAAGATTAAACAAGTCAAACGCTGCCCATGTGTGTGAAGTGAAAAAGATCGGTTTCCAGACACAACCCCGGGGTACATTGTCCATTATATATTCCGGGTCAAACACAAAGTACCAGGGAATGTTTAGTAAACAGCTCAGCGCACTCACCACCCCGATAACAACAGCCGCCGTTTTCTCGGTGCAATATTTTGTTTTCAGCTTCTGACAACAAATGACTGCAAATCGATCAAAGGTGAAAGCGACTGTGAACCAGACAGAGGTCGCTGTGGCTGCTAAAGTCAGGATGGCAATGAGGCGGCACACGGGGGTCATGGTCAAGAATGAAACTGGGAAATAAATGTTCACAATACCCGCCATTATGACATCAGTGAGAACGACCAGGAGATCGGCCGCCGCCATTCCCACCAGATAGCGAGTGATACATTTGGAGAGTCCGCACTTTCCTCGGGACAGGATCACAATCGCCACCAAGTTAACTGTAAGAGAGAGAAAAGGAAGGAGAGAAATTACTGATCAGACCTGGAGACAACGCTGCGGTTTCACAGGATCTGGGGTGAAATTTCCAGCTTTGTTGCTGCATCAAACGTTGGAAACTGGTTCATTCATCTGAGTAACGCTTTCGGGCAGACAAAATGTTTTTAAACACAATTATCAACGATGAATTGGGAAATTGATAAAGAAAGTGAATAAATTGAGCACTGGATCCACTGGAAGAGCCGAGAGAGGGCGCAGTGCCGGTGCGGAAGGGCGAAGGTGTTTCACTGAGCCGATTAAATCCGGACTTCGGTTCCAGATGGACGGGAAAGAGAACGATGGGCGAGAAGGTGAGGGGACAGGTTAAGGTACTGCTGGTTTGAGAGCCGACAGGAGCTGGCACAAGACGGGAAAGACCGAGATTGGTTGCTTGAGTTTTAGGCTTCGGATCGGATTGGAAGTGGCAGCTGGAGACCGAACCAGTGAGTGAGATTGGGAAGGAGACAAGGAAAAGCGCATGTTGGAGCTGGAGGGGTGTCAACAGCAGATGGTTTGTGAAAGCGGATAAACTGAAGCAATGGACAAGGAGACATAGGATTCACTGCAGTGGGAAGAGAGGCTGGAATTCTCAGGGAGAGACTGCAGCAGAGTGTTAGAGGAAATCTAATCTGCAGATCCCAGTAACACAATCCAATTAATAAATTCATCCATTAATGTTCGTGATTATTAGTGTCAGTGAGCAGCGTACATAATGTGGCGAATAAATTTACTTTGAACATTCAATTAAAATTAAATTAAAATGCATCGATTAAATTAGCCTCGTTCTTTATTGAATAAAGCTGACACATAGCTTCTAGAATACAGTATCATAATAATTCAATGCGATGAAGAAATCACTGATCTTATTTTTATAAATACATTTCAATTATGTTTATGTATTCAGTTAGTAAACAAGTAAAAGGAACATTTACATAAACAGACTGAGGACCTGATCGTGATAAACACACCAGACGCGAGTACAATAAAACTCTCACAATCTGACAACATCTTAATATCGCCTTCAATTCACATTTCCTCCGATTAATTGTACTGGAAGTTTCAGCAGCTGATTCCGATGAATTATTCACACCGCTGCCGCTCTCTCCCTCTCCCCCTCCCTGTCGTTCTGTGCGTCTGTCTCTCTCTTTCTCTCCTTCACAGAGCCATAGAGTCATAGAGTTATACAGCACGGATAGAGGCCCTTCGGCCCATCGTGTCCGCGCCGGCAATCAAGCCCTGTCTACTCTAATCCCATGTTCCAGCATTTGGTCCGTAGCCTTTTATGCTATGGCATTTCAAGCGCTCATCCAAATGCTTCTTGAATGTTGTGATGGTTCCTGCCTCCACAACCCTTTCAGGCAGTGAGTTCCAGACTCCAAACACCCTCTGGGTGAAAAAGTTCTTTCTCAAATCCCCTCTAAACCTTCCGCCTTTTACCTTGAATCTATGTCCCCATGTTATAGAAACCTCAACGAAGGGAAAAAGCTCCTTACTATCCATCCTATCTGTGCCCCTCATAATTTTGTACTCCTCAATCATGTCCCCCCTCAGCCTCCTCTGCTCCAAGGAAAACAAACCCAATCTTCCCAGTCTCTCTTCATAGCTGAAGCGCTCCAGCCCTGGTAACATCCTGGTGAATCTCCTCTGCACCCTCTCCAAAGCGATCACATACTTCCTGTAGTGTGGCGACCAGAACTGCACTCAGTACTCCAGCTGTGGCCTAACCAGTGTTTCATACAGCTCCATCATAACCTCCTTGCTCTTATATTCTATGCCTCGGCTAATAAAGGCAAGTATCCCATATGCCTTCTTTACCATCTTATCTACCTGTTCCGCCGCCTTCAGGGATCTGTGAACTTGCACACCAAGATCCCTCTGACCCTTTGTCTTGCCTCGGGTCCTCCCATTCATTTTGCATTCCCTTGCCTTGTTGGTCCCTCCAAAGTGCATCACCTCGCACTTTTCCGGGTTAAATTCCATTTGCCACTGTTCCGCCCATCTGACCAACCCATATATATCGTCCTGCAGACTGAGGCTATCCTCCTCGCTATTTACCACCCTACCAATTTTTGTATCATCAGCGAACTTACTGATCATACCTTTTACATTCATATCCAAGTCATTAATGTAGACCACAAACAGCAAGGGAACCAGCACCGATCCCTGTGGTAACCCACTGGCCACAGGCTTCCAGTCACAAAAACAACCTTCGACCATCACCCTCTGCCTTCTGCCACTCAGCCAGTTTTGTATCCAAATTGCCAAGGCACCCTGGATTCCATGGGCTCGTACCTTCTTGACCAGTCTCCTGTGGGGGACTTTATCGAAGGCCTTACTGAAATCCATGTATACCACATCCACTGCGTTACCCTCATCCACACGCCTAGTCACCCACTCAAAAAATTGAATCAAATTAGTCAGACATGATCTTCCCTTGACAAAGCCATGTTGACTATCCCTGATTAATCCTTGCTTCTCCAAGTGGAGACCAATTTTGTCCTTCAGAATTTTTTCCAATAATTTTCCAACTACTGATGTTAGGCTCACTGGCCTGTAATTCCCCGGTTTTTCCCTACTCCCCTTCAGAATAATGCTACTACAATTGCGGTTCTCCAGTCCTCTGGCACATCCCCTGTGGCCAGAGAGGTTCTGAATATATGTGTTAGAGCCCCCACAATCTCCTCCTTTGCCTCACACAGTAGCCTGGGATACATTTCGTCCGGGCCTGGGGATTTATCCATTTTTAGGCCTGCTAAAACCGCCAATACCTCCTCCCGCTCAATGTTAATATGTTCGAGTATATCACAGTCCCCCTGCCGTATTTCTATGTCTACATCGTCCTTCTCCATAGTGAAAACAGATGCAAAAAATTCATTTAGAACCCCTCCTACATCTGCCGGCTCCAAACACAGATTGCCATTCTTGTCCCCAATGGGCCCTATTTTTTCCCTGGTCATCCTCTTACCCTTAATATACTTGTAAAACATCTTAGGCTTTTCCTTTATTTTGCTCGCCAGTGTTATTTCATGGCTCCTCCTTGATCTCCTAATTTCTTTTTTAAGTATCCCCCTGCACTTTTTGTACTCCTCTAGGGCTTCCTCCGTCTTTAGCCTTTTGTATCTGCCAAAAGCCCTCCTTTTTTTCCCAATCCATTCTCGTATATCCCCTGACATCCAAGGTTCCCTGGAGTTCTTGGAACCACCCTTGACCTTTACGGGAACATGTTGCCATTGTATGGTCTCAATCTCCCTTCTGAAAGACTCCCATTACTCCGATGCGGATTTTCCGACAAGCAGCTGATCCCAGTCCATTTTGACCAGATCCTGCCTTATCCTATTAAAATCGGCCTTCCCCCAATTTAGAACCTTTATTTCCGGCCCCCCAATATCCTTTTCCATGACCACCGTAAATCTCACCGAATTACGGTCACTGTCACCAAAGTGCTCACCTACTAGCACTTCTTCCACTTGACCGGCCACATTCCCTAGAATTAGATCCAGTATCACCCCCTCTCTTGTCGGACTTTCGACATGCTGGCTCAAAAAGCTCTCCTGGATGCACGTTAAGAATTTTGTACCCTCTAAGCCTTTTACACTCTGAGTATCCCAGTTAATATTAGGGAAGTTGAAATCCCCCACTATTATTACCCTATTATTTGCACAATTTTCTGAGATTTGCCGACATATCTGTTCCTCTATCTCCCCCTTACTGTTTGGGGGCCTATAGTACACTCCCATCAAAGTGCTTGCCCCCTTTTTGTTTTTAAGCTCCACCCATATGGCCTCATTAGAGGAACCTGCTAATATATCATCCCTCCTTATGGCAGTAATTGATTCTTTAATTAATATTGCGACCCCCCCCCAGATCCTCTTATACCTCCCCCTCTGTCTCGCCTGAAGATTCTGTACCCCGGAATATTGAGCTGCCAGTCTTGCCCCTCCCTCAACCATGTCTCTGTGACAGCAACAATATCATACTCCCATGTGTTTATCAACACCTTCAGTTCATCCACCTTATTCGCAAGACTCCTTGCATTAAAATAGATGCCATCCAGACTTGCTCTCACATATTTGCCCTGTCTTCCAAGCTGACTTGTTTTTTTCTCAATATTTGACTGCACATCACCCCCTATTGTAGCTCCACTCTGTATCCCATCCCCCTGACAAGTTAGTTTAACCCCCACCCCCCCCCCCCCCGCAACAGTGCTAGAAAACCTCCCCGGAAGGATATTTGTCCCGCTCTGGTTCAGGTGCAACCCGTCCGACTTGTACAAGTCCCACCTTCCCCAGAAGCAGGCCCAGTGATCCAGGAAACTGAAACCCTCCCTCCTGCACCAACTCTTTAGCCACGCATTCATCTGTTCTATCCTCCTATTTCTATACTCACTAGCCCGTGGCACTGGGAGTAATCCAGAGATTACAACCTTTGAGGTCCTGCTCTTTAATCTGCTAACTTGCTCCCTAAATTCTTGATGCAGGACCTCATCTCCCTTCCTACCTATGTCGTTGGTCCCAATGTGGACCACGACCTCTGCCTGCTCACCCTCCCCCTTGAGAATGCCCTGTAGCCGCTCAGTGACATCCCTGACCCTGGCACCAGGGAGGCAACAAACCATCCTGGAGTCACGTTTACGGCCACAGAAACGCCTGTCTGTTCCCCTTACGATAGAATCCCCTACCACTATAGCTCTTCCACTCTTTTTCCTCCCAGCCTGTGCAGCAGAGCTACCCCTGGTGCCAGGAAGTTGGCTGCTGCTGCCTTCCCCTGATAAGTCATCCCCCTCAACAATATCCAAAGCTGTATATTTGTTTGAGAGGGGGACGGCCACAGGGGACCCCTGCACTGCCTGCCTGCTCCTCTTACTCTGCCTGGTGGTCACCCAATTACTTCCTGCCTGTACAACCTTTACCTGCGGTGTGACCATCTCACTAAACGTGCTATCCACGACGTTCTCAGCATCGCGAATGCTCCTTAATGAATCCATCCGCAGCTCCAGCGCCGCAATGCGGTTTGTCAGTAGCTGCAGCTGGATACATTTCCCGCACACATGGTCGTCAGGGACACCAGAAGGGTCCCTGATTTCCCACATAGAGCAGGAAGAGCATAACACGGGGCTGGGCTGTCCTGACATGACTTACCCTTTAACTAATTAATTCAAATTAAATGAATCCCACCAATTTCACTTCAATTAAAAGGTATACTCAAGGGCCCTTGCTGAACAGCAGTCCCCCACTGCACAACAGAGACCCGAGAATCCACAGACTCTAACCTTAGACAAATTCAGCAGGAACATACTCACGAGCCAATCACTTACCTCTTCCTTGGTGACGTCCCACTTGGATTACTTTTTGCTTCTTATTTATCTTGGGTCCAGGAGTTAAGTCCCTGTGTTGTCTCTTGGTGCAGATCTGCTGCTGCTTTTATTCCACAATCTCAGTCTTCTACTCTCAGGTCCACTACCGCTCTGCAGGAAAAGTTTGGAAAAGCAAGGCAAAGCAGCACCTCCTTCCCCCACTTCACCAAACTCCCACACTTCCCGAACTCTCAGCACACTGTGTAATATCCGCACACCGTCTCACCTTCCTTCTCGGTCGCGTTTTCTATCGCTCCTCTATAACTCTCCGCACTCTCTCTACTCTGTCTCGATAACGCTTTTCACATCTGAGTAAATTTTAAAATAATGCGCCTGATTTCTCTCCACCAGTCCCGTGTTCCAACAATGCTATTCTTAGTGTCAGTTTGTTAAATGGTGAAGCCTCTGTGAATAGTTTAATGTTTCTACAGATCATCCAAGTCTCCATCTGTTCACCTACACTGTTCACTTCATCTACAAAGCAAGGAATAAACAGAATCTAATGCTTCTTCCAGACACACCTCAAAATGATTGATATTCCTTCTCCTGTAATTACAAAGTACAGCGTTAGATGGCGGCATTGTACAATTAACAAAACGCCAACATCGCCGCTGCTGCTAAAAAATCTACAGATAAATAGAAGGGCTCATGATTCCAACAGATAAAGTGCAAACTGACAGAAGATAACCTCAAAACATTGCATTTTACAATAAATTAATCAAGAGTGAGGCAGAGAATGAGATGTGAAAGAATCAGCAGCAAACTCAGTTCAGTAGCCAGACCTCTGGAGGTGCGTCAGATACACACATAATGAAATAACATTTTATAACGGTAATAACCGATCAATATATTGAAATCCCAGTTAATCTGAACCATGATATTGTGGAGGGAGGATATTGCGCTGCCTCCTTGTAACACTGAGACCGTGAACTGTCTCATTATCAATCACTGAAAACACATTTATGAAAAAAAATTCAGGACAGGTTAGTTCCTCAACATAAAACTGTTAGCACCTCCTGATGGTCCGATACCAGCTCTTAGCTCATACAGCCGATTCCAATACATTCAGTACAGAGAATAATCCAGTAACACTGCCAGGGTTAGATATACAAATTCACAACAAATGTAATGCAATTGCTGCACGACCGAACGTTTAGAAATTAATGACATACCATTATTCAACAGTACATTCAGTGCAGTGAATAATCCAGTAACAATGCCAGGGTTGGATACGTAAAGATCGTAACAGAGATAATGCAGCTTCTACAAGACCGAATGTTTAGAAGTTAAGGATATACCATTATTCAACAGTACATTCAGTGCAGTGAATAATGCGGTAATAAAGCCAGGATTGGATGTACAATGTTCATCACAGATATAATGCAGCTGCTAAAAGACCAAAAGAGCAGAGACTTTAAGAGTTCAATCATTCAACCGAACATGCCTGGAGAAAAAATAATTAGTCAAGTACAGCAGCACAGTTAACAGCAAATTACAACATTCAGAGATGAGATAATGGCTTACCCGGAACTCCAATGGCTGCAAGAACAGGATAGTAAATGCTTTCTATCTGAGACATAAGTGAATATCCCATTTCTGAGAGAAGCAGCGACTTCTGCTGATCTGAAAATTGCAGCTCCAGCAGGCACTCTGAGCTGATACATTGCAACAAGCCCTGATTTATACAGGGGATAAATCTCCACTGACACGGTTATACCCCTGATCATTGCTATTAGTTACAGCCCCTTGAACAAACACATTTCATCAGCGGCTTTGTCTACAATGTCAATAATGAAATAATGACGTGGACATATCACAAAAATATCAAAGTTCAGAACCTTGTCTTAATGAGACCTCCCTCAGGAATAAAGTTAAAAGCTGTGCTCAGAAAGGACTGGTCCAACAACAATGAGTGGCTTCATTTACAGTTTTCATATAATTGTATTGACCATGTTCACTCCTGCTGATTCATTTATAAATTTTACCGATTTCTCCGCGTCTACACTGAATCCAGCGACACAAGCAGACCCGTTTCACTCTGTTCTTGCAGTTTCCCACTTACAACATGAATTTTGAGTCACTGACATGGGAACAGTTAAAGGGCACGTTGAAGATTGCTGCCGAGAAATGACTGTGGGTGATATTAGGGGTCGGACACTGAACGAGCTTCATTGCTATTCCTCTCTCCGTTATTTTAATGCCAATGTTTACCCGTTTATTTTAAATTGGTTGACGGCTCCAGTAAAATTGCTCACGTGTAACCCCTAGCTGAACTCATAACCCGATTTGATCTCCGAAACAAAGGCCCTGTGCTTCCCTCACTCGCCTCCATTCATTCCTCAGCCCATTGCCATTGAAACCCTCATCAATGCCTCTGTCCCCTCCAGACTCCGTTCCTCCAATGCACTCCTGGCCGGACACCCCACGTCCACTTTCCAACCAGCATCAGTTCCTGCTCGGCCTCACAGACCTCACTGACTCCAAGTTCCCGATCGCCAAACATTTAAAAATTTCATCCTGGAATTTAAATCCCTCCATGACCCACCCCGCCCCATCTCTGCCCTCTCCTCCACCCCTACAGGAAATCCACCTGTGACGGCCTCATTCATCGATCACTGGGCTCTTTTGGTGGGACTACCCTCGCCTGGTTCCACTCACCTATCTGATCATAGCCAGGAGAAGCTTCTCTTCCCACCATATCTGATGTCTCGAAAGGTTCTATCCTTGGCACCTTCCTCATCCACATGCTGCCTTTTGGTGATATCGTCCGCAGAAATGGACCAGCTTTCAGATGGACGCTGACAAAACCACCGCCTCACTTCACCCTTCCAATGTCTTTGTGTTATCAGAGCGACATTCTCTTTTGGTTGAGCCACGATGTCATCCAGTTAAAAATGGGGAAGTCATGCTCTTTGACTCCACAATCTCCACATCTTGGCCAAAGAGTCGATCCTCAACCTTCTCTTTTTGATTGATGAGTTCCTCATAAATCACCCAACTCCTTAATGACCTGCATTTGCTTCCAGTCTGCGAAGCTTGTATTTTATTTTGATTCTTTCTCATACTTAAATCCACCAGAACCTGAACCCCAGCCCTTCAATCTCTGTTCTCTCCTCCAGCCCCACAGCCTCTCCCAAACTCTCAGCTCCTCCATCTCAGGCCGCTTGTGCATTCTATTTGCCCTACTTTGACGGCAGTGCCTTCTGCCGTATCGACGCTTCAGAATGCCCCTCCTGTGCCCCTCCTTCTCCCCCTCCTCTTTTCAGGTGTCAGCCGTTGCTCAGTTGTAGCAATATGGCCTCTGTGTCAGAAGTTTTTGAGTTCAAGTCCCACCCCAGAGATTTGAGCACATTATCTCGGCTGACACTGCAGTTTGGTACTGAGGGAGAATTGTACTGTCCGTGGTGCTGACTTTCATTGGACACGTTAAACAGATGGCCCATTTGCCCTCTCAGGTAGATGTAAAAGATCCCACGGCAATATTCGAAAACAAGCAGGCGAGTTCCCCCGATGTCCTGGGCAATATTTATCCCTCAATCAACGTATTATAAAACCGGTTTTCTGGTCACTTATCTCATTGCAGATTGTGGGAGCTTGTTGTGTGCAAATTGGCTGACGCGTTTACGACATTGTGACTACACTTCAAAACTTACTTCGTTGATTGTAAAGCGTTTTGGGACATTCTGGAGTCTTGAAAGGCGCTATATAAATGCAAGTTCTTCCCTTCTTTCAGACCTTCCATGAAAGCCATCTCTTGCTTCATGATTTTGGCATCCCTCCTAATATCTCCTTCTTTGACCAGGGGTCCATTTTTTTTTATTATACCTCAGTAAATCGCCGAGGAAAATTATCTATGTTAAATCCGCTCTATAAATACAAGTAGTTATTGTTATATTTTACCATCCTCCACTCTCTTCATCCCACCATTGGTGGCCATTCATCCAGACATCTAAATTCTACTCTCGAAAACCAACATTATCCCCTCCGTCTCTCCATTTGCTTCTCCTCCTTTTACACCCTCCTTTAACTCACTCGTTGACCAAGGTTTTCCCCAGTCCACCTGATATTTTCTTATTCCTTTGCTGCCGTTTTAACCCACTGACCCTTAAAGCTCATTGGGAATGTTTATTACATTAAAGGCCGTCTGTGAATGCGAGTTGTTCTTGACTTTCATTGGAATGTGTTCATTAGATGTCCACTGTATGAACAAAAGTAATTTCTGGGAGACAGAAAGATTATATAATGGACGGACTTGTTGAAATAAATTAATATTGGCAACTAGTTATGGCCACTGTTTTGTTCGACCAACATAATTCGGTGTTTCTACAGACTTCTCACTGAAATGGAGGGCATTCTGGAGCGTGGATGTGGCTGAATTCACTGCTGTCAAAAGTGGGCAAATGGGCTGTGGAGGCAGCTTTTAGGGAGTCCTCTATCTAAGTGACTTGGATGAAGGTTTATTCGTTATTGGAGGTTTTATTTCTCTTTGCTGACATTCTGTTGCAGTGCTGTCTGGGGCTGATGACTAGGGTGAAGCTTTATTCGTTATTCTCTTTGGTCCGCTGTTGCAGAGAATGGTGTGGAGCTTGGACGCCCCATTATAGGATCAACATTAAACCCATCGAGAGCACAATGCAGGTTCTCTCGAATGAGGCCAGGGAAGGGAATGAGGATGGAGAACGTTTTGAAATAACGGGATTATTTCAACGGAAATAGAGAAGAGGAGATTTAGATTTTAAATTATGAAGGTGTTTAATGGAGTAATGGAGAATTACTGTATCCCCTGGTTGTGAGGATCAGTGATAGAGTAATAGAAAATTAATATATCCTCTGGTTGTGACGATCAGTGGCAGAGTAATAGAGAATTAATATATCCTCTGGTTGTGAGGATCAGTGTTTCGATAATAGAGAATTACTGTATCCTCTGGTTATGAGAATCTGTGATAGAGTAATTGAGAATGACTGTATCCTCTGGTTGTGAGGATTAGTGATGGAGTAATAGAGAATTACTGTATCCTCTGATTGAAGGGATCAGTGATAGACTAATAGAGAATTACTGTATCCTCTGGTTGTGAGAATCAGTGATAGACGAAATGAGAATTGCTGCATTCTCTGGTTGTGACGATCAGTGATAGAGTAATAGTGAATTACTGTATCTTCTGGTTGTGAGGATCAGTGATAGAGTAAAACAGAATTACTGCATCTTCTCGTTGTGAGGATTAGTGAAAGAGTAATAGGGAATTACTGTATCCTTTGGTTGTGAACATCATTGATAGAGTGATAGAGAATTACTGTATCCACTGGTTGTGTCAGAAGTTTTTGAGTTCAAGTCACACCCCAGAGATTTGAGCACATAATCGAGGCGGACACTGCACTGTGGTACTGAGGGAGAACTGTACTGTCTGTGGTGCTGACTTTCATAGGACACGTTAAACCGAGGGCCTATTTGCCCTCTCAGGTAGATGTAAAAGATCCCACGGCAATATTCGAAAACAAGCAGGCGAGTTCCCCCGATGTCCTGGGCAATATTTATCCCCCAACCAACATTCCTAAAACCGGTTTTCTGGTCATTTATCTCATTGCAGTTTGTGGGAGCTTGATGTGTGCAAATTGACTGTAGCGTTTCCTACATTACCACAGTGACTACATATCACAATGTACTTCATTGATTCGAAAGCTTTTTGGAAGTCGGGAGGTCTTGAAAGTCGCTATATAAAGGAAAGTTGTTTCCTTCTTTCAGACCTTCCATGGAAACCTTCTCTTGCTTCAAACTTTTACTATCCGTTCTAATATCCCCTTCTTTGGCCGGAGGTCCATTTTTGTTTGATAATACCTCAGTAATGCGGCTTTGGATATTTATCTATGTTAAATCCGCTCTCTAAATGCAAGTTGTTATTGTTATATTTCACCATCCTCCGCTCTCTCCATCCCACTATTGGTGGCCATTCCTTCAGACATCTGAACTCTCGTAAACCAACCTTATCCCCTCCGTCTCTCTACTTGCTTCTCCTCCTTTTACACCCTCCTTAAACTCACTCTTTAACCATGGATTTCGGCAGTCCTCCTAATATCTTCTTCTTCCTTTAGTGACCGTTTTTACCCACTCCTCCGTGAAGCACTTTGGGAATCTTATTATATTAAAGGCGGTCTGTGAATACGAGTTTTTGTTGACTTTCATTGGAATGTGTTCATTAGTTATCCACTGTATGAGCAAAAGTAATTTCTGGGCGAATATTCTTGTACGAGAGAGAGATGTATATAATAGACAGGTCTATTGATATAAATTAACATTGGTAACTACTCGTGGACACTGTTTCGTTCTAACAACATAACTCGTTTATCTGCAGACATCGCATTGAAACAGGTTAGTGCAACTGTGAGGAATGGGGAGGAAGCCATTAGGGAGTCCTCTATCGAAGATGAGACCAGCTGCAGTGACGAGGATGAAAAATATTAGTTATTTGTCTTTTTCTCTTTGTTTATAATCGATGTTACTGCTCTCTCGGGATGATGACTGTGATGCAGCTATATTTGGTTAAAGCCCGTAGTTCCAGAACATAGTGTCCAGTTTTGACGTCCCATTGTAGAAACAATATTGAAGCCACAGAGGACACAATGTAAATTCTCTCAAATGAGGCCAGGGAAGGGAAACTTTAACAGAACAGATTTGAAACACCGGGATAATTTCTACGGAAATAGTAAAGAGGAGACTGAATTTTTAAATGATGGAGGCTTTTGATCGAGTAATAGAGAATTACTGAATCCTCTGGTTGTGAGGATCAGTGATAGAGTAATAGAGAATTACTGCATCCTCTGGTTGTGAGGATCAGTGATAGAGTAATCGAGAATTACTGTATCCTCCGGTTGTGAGGATCAGTGATAGAGTAATAGAGAATTACTGTATCCTCTGTTTGTGAGGATCTGTGATAGAGTCATAGAGAATCACTGTATCCTCTGGTTATGAGGATCATTGATAGAGTAATAGAGAATTACTGTATCCTCTGGTTTTGAGGATCAGTGATAGAGTAATAGAGCATTACTGTATCCTCTGGTTTTGAGGATCAGTGATAGAGTAATAGAGAGTTACTGCATCCTCTGGCTGTGAGGATCAGTGATACAGTGTTAGAGAATTACTGTATCCTCTGGTTTTGATGATCAGTGATAGAGTAATAGAGAATTACTGTATCCTCTGGTTTTGAGGATCAGTGATAGAGTAATAGAGAATCACTGTATCCTCTGGTTTTGAGGATCAGTGACATAGGAATTAATCTAGTGAACCTTCTCTTTGTCCGTGTCCGGTCAGCCACCTTACCTTTTCTTACCACACTTCCGTTTTAGAATTTGGGCACATATTTGTCTTCCACATTTTTTATCTTGTTTTGAAACAACACATTTATATTCTACATCGTTTTCATCACTAGCCAGTAGTTTTAGCCAATTAACCTGTTCTAAATCTTCTGCCATTTTAGTGAACTTTGCCATAATGAAATCTGGAATGAGTTGTAAATTATCAGTACCTTTAGTTCTATCAACCTATTGGAACCTTAAAATATCGTGGTCACTGTTGCCCAGGTTTTTCCCCACAACGAGGCCTGATACGAGCTCAGGCTCGGTATTCAACACTCGATTAAATATATGATTACCCCGTGAAGGATTTTGGACTTTCCAACATGAATATTTGACTTGCTAAATTAACAGAGTTTAGTTGAACACAGGATGGAACACAGAACGATTAGACTTGACTGTTCAAGACTGCATTCTGGGAAGATTGAGCAAGTTAGGAAGGTTTAATTTTTGCTTCAGATTTTTTCGAAGCTTAACTGAGATGATGTACGTTCGCCGAGATAAGGGATGAGGTTAAATTTAAGGCGGCTGCCGAGCTGGGCCTTGAAAGTCTGAGGGAAACTGTCGTAAACATCAAATGCTGCAGCATCAGTTTGTTTGAACCATGGAAAAGAGAGCGAGGGAAAGGAGGGAGAGTGAAAAGTTCCAGCAGCTTGTTTTTACCAGCGAGGATGGGAAAACATTTTTCCTCATTTTCCCTCGAGTTCTTTTGACAATTATTTCAATTCTCTGACCTCTGGTTGCCGACCCACTTGCCAGTTGAAACAGTTTATCACTATTTGCTCTATCAAAACCACTCATTGTTTTGAATACCCGTATTAGGTCTCGCCTTAACCCTCTCTGCTGTAAAGAGAACAATCCCAGATTCTCCAATCTCTCCACATAAATGAGTCCTCATCCCTGGTATCGTCCTGGTAAACCTCCTGTGTACCCTCTCCAATGCCTTGACATCCTTCATAAAGTTTGGTGCCCAGAATTGCACACCATATTCCAGCTGAGGCCTAACCAGTGATTTGTAAAGGTTCAGGGTGAATTCCTTGCATTTTATTCAATGTTCCTATTTACAAAGCCAAGTGTCCCTTCAGCTTTCTTAACCGCCTCATCAACTTGCCCTGTCACCTTCAAAGATCCGTAAATATGCAGTTCCAGGTCCCTCAGCTCTTCCACCCCCTCAAAATAGTACCATTTAGATTCTACTGCCTCTACACGTAGTTCCTCCTAAAGTGCATCAATTCGCAGTCATCCGCATTAAGTTGCACCTGCCATGTCTCTCCCCTCTTTGTCAGTCTGTCTATGTCCTCCTGGAGGCTGCTACTCTCCTGCTCACTATTTATGTTTCGAATTTTGGATGCAATTGTGAAAAGATCCTTTTGGATTCATCTCACCTTCAAACACAAGGAGAGGCAAGACTTCCGTTACGTCGAGGAAAACCTAATGCTCGGCACACGATAGCATTCAATGGAAGAGCGCACGCTCCGTATCAATGGTTCCGAACCCAGGGCTGGATTACGGAGCCAGTCAGAGATTATTCCACTTTGACAGATTGGGGAGGACCTGGGACAAGAGATTGGACTGCGCAGAGATAGGAATAGGCTGGACGTTAGGCGGTTCACATTTTCCCGTGAGTAGTGAGCACCTGGAATGCGTTGCTGGCTGGTGCGGTCGATGCTGACTCTCTGTCTGCCTTCTCCAGGGAGCTGGACCGGTTTTTCGCTGGGGCAGAGGTCACAATATATAAAAGGTAAGAGGATTTACAGTTAGTGTATGTACAATCCATGCGACCTCCTGGACTGGTTTCGATAAACTGATGGGGTCGGGGGGGGGAGGGAATTTGCCAGTATATTCTATCCCTTAAAGGACCTGGATTTTAGTCAGGATATTTTTCTCTCCCAGGAGATTACAAGGGTGCGGTCGGGGAGAGGGAAGGAAATGTCAGTAATGATGCTCCAGCAATCACGAGTGAGGGGCAGGACTAATGGACCAGCTGGTCTTTTACTACCCGTCATTTCCGTTTGTTCGTCCACATCTCCACCTCGTCAAGGTGTTTTCAATGAAGCGATCTTCACACAAACACACAACTGGGGCATGCCCGACGTCTGTCTTTGGTGAAACGAGTCTCAATGTCTCTGTGTCTCACGTTATTCTCCTCTGAAGCTCAAGGGCTCGAAATATTCTTGCAGGCCTCTGCTACAATTTTTCTGAGAATTTCTAATTCCGCCCAGCCGTCCGCTGCAGGATTATGTGGCTGTTGTCAGCTTGAAGTACAAGAGGAGATGATTTTAAGCCCAGTTAATCATTGCGTGGTCTTAAGACAGTAAACACTCAGTCCTTCTACCCTTGGTTATATGTCTATTGAAATCGGGGTTGTAGCTCAGTCGTTTGCGTGTATATATTTCTGGGTTCACATACGTAAAACATCTAAAATTGTTTTTTCACCAGAATATCCCACAGAAAGACGAACCGTGCTTCGAGAAGAAAGCGAGTTACAACTTCTGAGACAAACATTCAATTGTTCCGGAGCAGGCCTTCATCTCACGGTCCCGTGAGCAGCTCAGCTCATAGCAGCCGCTGACTGACCGGATTAAGTGCTTGGGCATAGAACCTGAGACCTCAGACACGCGAAGCATACGGTCTATCACTGAGCAACATCAGCAGATAATAAGGACCCCTAACCAAGTGTAAAAGGACTGAGTGCCTCACTTTCCTAAGGGCACCCGAGGATTTATTGGGCTGAAAAGCATCTCCTTCTTTAATCATAGGCGACAACTATACCTGAGGTTTGCAGACCTGATACAGATGTAGTTGAACAGAAGAAACCAGGTCTCGCCACTCAGATAAATGAGAAAGGGGGCATTGAGAAGAAAGTCTGGGAGAGGGGGAGAGTCTCCTTGGGCTGTGCTGATCATTATTTCTGTTTCAGGTCCCCGTTCTTCGGACTGCTCGCTGGACATTGCACCGTAACACATTCACTGCTCGCTGGACATTGCACCGTAACACATTCCGATCAGTCGGCGGCTGCTATGAGCTGAGGTGCTGAGGAGACCGTGAGATGAAATCCTGCTCAGGGACAATTTAATGCTTGTGGAGCCTCAGAAGTTGGAATTCGCGGGACTCCGAAATCAAGATTCGCCTTTCTGTGGATAATTCTGGTGAAAAAATATGTTTGGAAATGCTGGGAATTGAACCCAAGACCTCGCTCTACTACTGAACTACACACCCTGGCAGCAGCGATTGCGAACGAAGTATGATTGCCTTCAATTTATGAGGCCACACAAGGTTTATCTGGGCTTCAATTAATCTCCTTTTCTGCTCCAACCAGACAATTAAACATGAAGTTTGCGGATCTGATATAATTGTGGGTGAACGCAAGAAACCAGGCCTCGGCACTCAGAACAATGAGAAAGGGCCCGTCGAGAAGAAATGCTGGGAGAGAGGGAGAGCCTCCTTTGGCTGTGCTGTAACCATCCTTCCAATTTCAGGGCACATTTTTCGAACGCTCCCGTTATCAGTCACTTTGATTACGGTTGGACGGGGCTAGAAATTCTCAGGGACATTGTAGCAGACGCCTGCAAGAATATTTCGAGTCCCTGAGCTTCAGAGGAGGGCATGGTGAGGCGCGGAGAGCATTGAGTCTCATTTCACTATAGACGGACGCAGGACTTGCCCCAGATGTGGTTTTGTTTTTAAAGATCACTTCACTGAAAACACCATGACGAGCTGGCGTTACAGACGGACATGATGGTCAGGAAAAGACCAGTTGGTTCATCAATCCTGCCCTACATGCCTGAAGCATCGTGACCAGATACTTCTCAACTACACCACCCGCCCCTCCTACGGGAAACGTGTGATCTCCTGGGAGCGGCGACAAACCAGAAACAAATCCAGCGCCAATAAGGAGGGAGCATTCTGGGAAATTCCTCGCCGACTCCTTCAGGCGATCAAATCGAGCCCAGTGGATCACACTGACCATGTGTAGGTTAACTCTAAAACCACTCGATTTCTATATGATGCGATCTCTGCCTCAGTCAAGAACTGGTCCAGATGCATCGAGAGAGATCGTCAGCACCCACCACACCAGCCGGCAATGCATTCCAAAGACTCAGTACTCTCTGGGAAAAGAAGAACCGGCCAACATCCTGCCTATTCCTACCTCTGTGTGGTCTAAACGCCTGTCCGATGCTCTTCCCCAATCTGTGAAACTGGGAATAATCTATTTCTTCACTCAGAGGGTGGTGAAACTCTGGAATTCTCGACCAGAGAAGGCTGTGGAGGCCAAGTCACTGAATATATTTAAGAAAGATTGATTTCTACACACAGAAGACATCAAAGCGTATGGAGAGAGAGCGGGAATATGGTACTCAGATACAGGATCAGCCATGATCATATATAATGGCGGAGCAGGCTCGAAGAGCCGAATGGGCGACTCGTGATCCTATTTTCTCTGTTATTGTTACTGGGCACGCTCTCCAGCCCCGGGATGGGAGCCATTTCAAAGGCGCGTGCGTACTTCCATTGCATTGTATCGTGTGCAGAGCGTTCGGTTTTTCTCGAGGTGAAGAAACCCTTTCCTGTCCTTGTGTGAAAAGGTGCGGTGAGGACAAGAAGGTCTTTTCAAAATTCGAAACATAAAATGCTTGGAGATGCCGGGGATTGAACCTGGGACCTCACACATACAAAGCATGCACTCCACCACTGAGCTATAACCCCTCAGTAAAACCCCTTCCAATTTAGAATTAAAAAGTGGGCTTCCCGCTCTGTCTCTCCCGGTCAACGCGTTGCCCATTCGTTCCACGTGCTCACAATGTTCAACCTCTGCTTCAGCTCACGGGGTTTTTTTTTTTCTTTTTTTTTTCTCTCCACTCCACTCAGTGGCAGTCGAGCCACAAACACCTCCAAGGCCTCGCTGGACTGAACATCGAGACACTTTCCGATTTTTTTTTCTTTTTTTCTTTTTTGTTCCACTTTCAGATTTTTTTTTTCCTTTTTTATTTTTTTTTATTTTGTTAGGCCCCCCTTTTATAAGAAGGGGGGGTGTGGGGTGTGCTTAAATACAAAAACCAAACAAACCAAAACCAAGTGTTCAAATTAAAATGTTATTATCCTCGTCCAGGATGCACTCCAGCCCCTGCGGTGCCCACCGGTCGCGGAAAGCCTCGATCGTACCGGCACAGCTCACGGGGTTGCTGCTCCTCTTTGCTTCGAACTTTCAAAAAAAAAAGTCCGCGGAAATAAAAAAAATACAATTGCCAATAGTCAGTGACGAGGCTGACATCCAAACTCTGAATCATAACATGAGATCAATGAATGACACAAAGTCAAACAAGAGCTGGGACTGCTCGCTCGACATTGCACTGTCACACATTCCAGTCAGTCAGCGGCGGCGATGAGCTGAGCTGCTGAGGGGACCGTGAGATGAAGTCCTGCTCCGGGACAATTTAATGCTTGTGGAGCCTCAGAAGATGGAACTCGCTGCGCTCAGAAAGCGCGATTCGCCTTTCCGTGCGTAATTCTGATGAAAAATATTTTTGGAGATGCTGGGGATCGAACCCAGGACCTCATACATGCGAAGCATACGCTCTACCACTGAGCTACATTCCCATATAGAATCAATAGCTACCAAAGGAAAGATGAACTGATTGTCCTCATTTTATGAGACCACCCATGGTGGGTCTGCCACGTGATAGATTATTTCCAGTTTCATAGATTGGGGAGGAGCAGGGAACAGGCGTTTCGACGACACAGAGGGAAGAATAGTCTGGATGTTTGGCGGTTCTTCATTTCCCATAGAGTAGTGAGTCTGTGGAATGCATCGCCGGCTGATGTGGTGGGTGCTGACACTTTGTGTACTGTACTTAAAATCATCTCGTTGTCTGCTCCAACCAGACAATTAAAGGTAAAGGATGCGGACCTGATACAACTGTGGGTGAACGGAAGAAACCAGGCCTCGGCACTTAGTCTAATGAGAAAGGGGGAGTTGAGAAGAAAGGCTGAGAAAGTGTGGAGAGACTCCTTGAACTGTGCTGTAACCATCCTTCCTATTTCAGGGCGCATTTTTTCGAACGCTCCCGTTATCAATCGCTTTGCTTACGGTTGGACGGGACGAGAAATGCTCAGGCACATTGTAGCAGAGGCCGGCAAGAATATTTCGAGTCCTCCAGCTTCAGAGGAGGGCAAGGTGAGGCGTGGAGAGCATTGAATCTCATTTCACTATAAAGGGCCAGGTGTGAGTTTGTGTTTAAAGATCACTTCACTAAAAAACACCTTGACGAGCTGATGTTATTGACGGACATGATGGTCAGGAAAAGACCAGCTGGTTCATCAATCCTGTCCCACATGCCCGGAGCATCGTGACTGGACACTTCCTACCGACACCACCCGCCCCACCCACCGGAAACGGTTACAAACCTTGGAGCGGTTACAAACCGGAAAAAATACAGGGCCAATTTCTGGAAAATTCCTCCCCGACATCTTTAGGCGATCAAAACCAGTCCAGGACATGAGAGTGACCATGTGTAGGTTAACTGTAAAGCCACTCACCTTCTATATAATGCGATCTCTGCCCCAGTCAAGAACCGGCCCAGATCCCTCAAGAAGGCAAAGAGAGAGTCAGCACCCACCACACCAGCCGTCAATGCATTCCAGAAACTCACTGATGGCTGGGAAATGAAGAACCACCTAACATCCAACTTATTCTTACCTCTGTGTACTCGAAACGCCTGTCAGCTGAATTCCAGCCTCTGAATCATAAAGTGAGTTGTATGAATTACAGAGCGTCAAACAGGACCGAGAACTGGGACTGCTCGCTCGACATTGCACCGTCACACATTCCGGTCAGTCGGTGGTTGCTATGAGCTGAGCTGCTGAGGCCACCGTGGGATGAAGTCCTTCTCCGAGACAATTTAATGCCTGTGGAGCCTCAGATGATTCATCGTTCCGTGGGCGGCGAGTGGGAGAGAGGGAAGAGACTCCTTGGTGTAAGATTAGGCATTTTCAGCATATGGAGCGCACATTCAGATTAGGAGTTTTCAAAATATAAACCATAGAAACCACTCACGTTTACATTAGTCATCTTAATGCATAAACAACACCCGCTTATAAACATAATATCTCTGGGAATCGAAGGACAGTCACTGAGGATCATGAAATGGCCGAGTTAAAACTTACCCAGAATACAGAAGGTCAGACTGAGCGAGGTGATGCTGAAAGCTGCTTATATTGCAGGGTTCAAGCATTTTGCAGAAGATAACAGGCGACATTGTGAATGTGTTGCTATTATGTTGAGAATGTGTTGAGAATATGTTGAGAATATGTGGAGAATGTGTTGAGAATATGTTGAGAATATGTAGACCTTGGGCATATTGAGGTCCAGGGATCTTGTGTCCGCACATACCATGAGCAGTTCTGATAGGAATGTGAATAACAAATAAAGATCAGGGAGAGTTTGCATGAAATGATTGGTGTAAACAATTCTAGTTTTACATTTGAATCTATAGAAAGACAGGACGGCGAGAGAGAGAGAGAGAGAGAGACGGATAAGCAGCCATCTGAGGGTTACAGCTTCTATCCAAAGCAAGACTAACGGTTCGTATCGTGTCCTTCCTATTAATACTATGGCCTTGAACATTGTGTTTGTTGATACTTGCTTATATTCAGTAAAGGATTAATCGCAACCTATTGGTGTCTATTCTGAATCGATCTTATGAACTGGCCACTGCAGCATCGGACCTTGACATGAGATAATGTGGATTGAGTAAAACTAAGTACCTCGGATGGACAGGGTGCTAAACCCAGTCCATTAAGGTCGGAAAACCGTTTCGGCGGGAGCATGAGATTTCCCTCCAAAACTAACAGTAACCATGTGGGCTATCAGAGAAACTTTCTTTTTGAAAAGAATCTGAGCGTCGTGATGGGCAGAGAAGTCTGTTAAGAATTGTCCATGATGTGGAGATTCCGGTGATGGACAGGGGTGGACAAATGTATGAATCTTACAACACAAGGTTATCGTCCAACAGTTTTATTTGAAAATCACAAACTTTCGGAGGCTTTCTCCACCTGACGAAGGAGAAAGCCTCGCAAAGCTTGTGATTTTCAAATAAAACTGTTGGAATATAACCTGGTGTTGTAAGATTCCTAAGAATTGTCCAGGAGATAACAGGTTTGGTTGAGACACAGACTGTGAGTTCGAGACATTGACTCAGTACAAAATGGGGTTAAGTAGCGAACAACAGAAATTGAAAATTAGTTTTGGAGAAAACAGGATAAATTAGTTTATCATATAATAAAGGAGAGAGGGGAAGATCCAATCCCTTTTGTAGTTACAAGCTACAGAAGTTCTTTTGTTTGCAGCGCACTGTTTCTTTTTCAGCCTGCAGTGCAAAAATGTTACAAAGATTTTGTTTAGCTGCGAAGGTTAACTTTTCTTCAATTATATTCAGTACATTTTACGCTTAATTGTAAAGGCGACTGAAGAAATAACAAAAATAAAGGTAAAGTAATTTATTGGGTTTTTGTAAGCACGTGATATTTCTATAATATTATCTGTTTTATTGTGTTAAGTTTAAGATATTGCTGAATTAAATTGGAGATATTGAGATTAACTAATCTATTAAATTGTGAACATCAGACTTTGATTGAGGCCACGGTGAAATTCTGATTATTGTAAATTATGTGTGAGCCTTTAGTTCCCGACATGAGGTTATCACATGAAAAGCAATTTGCATTTGTGAATTTCTTACAAATGCCGAGGAATTAATGATTTGAGGTGGATTAGAGTTAATGTTGAGTGTAATTAGTAGGCACAAGGGTAGGTACAACCGACACTTTTTGAAAAGAGATGTATGAACTAAAATGCTGTCTTCCCTGACAGCAATATGTTTAAAATTAACAGTGATGTTATTCATGATGTCTGCTTGTTTTAACCGATTTTCAATTCCTAATGAAAAAAAAAGCTTGTTTTAACAAAATCTCTGCTTTCACGGCTCATGTATTGAAAATTGGAAGTCAAAAATAAGCTAACATTTATTTTCCAGAATTTAATTGTATTTGGATCTTTGTGCAAATTATTATTGCTTAACGGCACAGAGGCATGGATGGGGTGTGTCGGTTGGGGGAGAAGTAAAATGGAGTTAGGTTCTTTTTCATTCAGCTAAGTTTTTTAAGTTGACGTTAAAGCAGCTTGACGCAAGCTGCGTGAGTCTGATGATATCTGGTTCAGCCTTCTTTTCATTGCAGAGAAGTTAACCCCTTCCACAGGCAGCTGATTTAGATTTTTTCTTGTCTAAGATTAACCCCTCCTAAATATTGATCAAGCAGCAACTTTTCTATTGCAGAATGTAAGCATATATCAGGCATTATTATATTTTTAGGTTTCGTAATTTGAGTGGATATTTCTCCACATTGATGGGAGGAGATCAGGAATTAACAACTTCGGTTCTCAAGAACAACCAGAGTGGATCTTCTTTTAAAACAGGTGAACATGGTTTTCGAAACCGAACCTGTGTTGATGGTGCAGGATTACCGAGTGTAGTTCTTTGATATAAAAGTGGCCTCACAGAGTTGCGGAGCAACCCTTGCTGAAAAAACCTCGGTTCAGGAGGCAATCCAGTAGTGTTACGAATTTAAGACCTCATCGGCAGATATCGGCATGTATCTAATGTCACAGCGTTGTGATGATTTGGTCCAAGATTTTGCCTCTCAAAGGCTCGGATTTTACCCATTCAGGGTTATTTGTTATCATCCGGGATAGAGATGTTGGAGATGATTAATGGATGTAATAGGGCACATCGACATGCATTACTTCCTCAGGGCGGGGGATTCCAGATCAAGGGGGGATAACCTTAAAATTAGAACTAGGCTGCTCAGAGTGATGTGAGGACACACTTCTTCACAAGAAAGGTCGTGGAAATCTGCAACTCCCTCTCCTGAAAGCTGTTGACGATGGAGGTCAATTGAAACTTTCAGAGCTGAGATTTATAGAATTTTGTTAGGCAGGGGTATTCCGAGTTTTGGAACCAATGTCGGCCGATGGAGTTAAGATACAGATCAACCATGATGTAATTGAATGGCGGAACAGGCCCGTGCGGCTGAATGGCCCACTCTGGTTCCTATGTCCTACAAATAGACCCCAGATCCCTATTCTCTTTACCCATCACATCACGGTACTGCTCATATGTGCCGCGATGTGATAGGTAAAGAGAATATGGAGCTGGTCCATAAATTGAGTACAATGTTCTATTTAGAACCAGTCAGGAGCCGAATCCGCCAACACGTCAATATCCACCTGAAACAGTCGAGAAACGTCTACAGGCCTGACACTCGTACAAATCTGAGTATCATCTGCAAATCGTGCCCCCAACACCTACATCTCGATCATTAATAAAAATAGTAAAGAGCAATGGTCCTAACACCGATCCCTGCGGGACACCACTGGTGACCGGTCTCCAATCAGATCCAAATCCATCTATAACTATTTTCAGCCTATGGTCTTCCAACGAGCTCTCAATCCAGAGCTACCGACCCACTTGCCAGTGGATACAGTTTCTCCCTAATTGCTGTCCCAAAACGCCTTAATATTTTGAATACCTCTATTAGGTCTCCCCTTAACCTTCACTGCTCGAAGGAGAACAATCCAAGATTCTTCAATCTCTCCACATAACTGAAGTCCCTCATCCCTGGGATCATCCCAGTAAACCTCCTCTGTACCGTCTCCAAGACCTTGACATCCTCCCTAAAGTGTGGTACCCAGAATTGTTCACAATATTCCAGCTGACGGCTTTCCAATGATTTGTAAAAGTTCAACGTGACTTCCTTCTTTTTTTGTTCCATGTCCCTATTTACAAAGCCAAGTGTCACATTCGCTTTGTGAACCGCCCTGTCAACTTGCCCTGTCACCTTCAAATAGTTGTAAATGTGCACCCTCAGATCCCTCTGCTCTTGCACCCCATCAAAATAGTACAATTTGGATTCTACTGCTTCGACATGTGGTTCCTCCTAAAGTGAATCAATTCACACTGATCCGCATTAAATTGCAACTGCGATGTGTCTGCCCATTTCGTCAGTCTGTCGATGTCCTCCTGAAGTCTGCTACTATCCTGCTCATTATTTATGTTTCTAATTTTGAATAGAATTGTGAAAACATCCTCTTGGACTCGCCCCACCTTGAAACACAAGGACAGACAAGACATTCGTCACCTCGAGAAAAACCTAATGTTCGGCACAGGATAGCATTCAATGGAAGAGCGCACGCTCCTTATCAATGGTTCCGAACTTCGGGCTGGATTGCGGGCCCAGTGAGAGATTATTCCATTTTGACAGATTGGGGAGGACCTGGGACAAGAGTTTCGACAACGCAGAGGTCGGAATAGGCTGGATGTTTGGCGGTTCTTCTTTTCCCAGTGAGTAGTGAGTCTCTGGAATGCGTTGCTGGCTAGTGTGGTGCGTGCTGACTCTCTGTCTGCCTTCTCCAGGGAACTGGACCCGTTTTTGGCTGTGGCAGAAATCACAACATATAAAAGGTAAGAGGATTTACAGTTAACCTCGGTACAATCTATGTGATCTCCTGCACAGGCTTCGATTACCTGAGGGGGTCGGGGGTAATTTTCCAGTGTATCCTATCCCTTATAGGCCCTGGATTTTTCTCAGGATCTTTGCCTCTCCCAGGAGATTCCATGGCTGCGGGCGGGAGGAGGGGGAGAAAGTGTCAGTAATGATGCTCCAGCCTCCACCAGTGAGAGGCAGGGTTGATGGACCAGCTGGTCTTTTGCTGCCCGTCATTTCCGTTTGTTCTTCCACATCCCGCGCTCGTCATGGTGTTTTCAATGAAACGATCTTCACACAAACCCACACCTGGGGCATGTCCTGCGTCTGTCTTTAGTGAAACGAGACTCAATGTCTTTGCTTCTCACGTTATTCTCCTCTGAAGCTCAAGGGCTCGAAATATTCTTGCAGGCCTCTGCTACAATGTGCCTGAGAATTTCTAGTCCCATCCAAACGTCCGCTAGGTGACTACGTGGCTGTTGTCCGCTTGGAGCACAAGAGGAGATGATTTTAAGCCCAGTAAATCATTGGGTCGTCCTAAGACAGGAAGCACCTAGTTCGTCTACCCTTGGTTATGGGTCTATTGGATTCGGGGCTGCAGCTCAGTGGTATGGCGCCTGCTTTGGGTCTATAAATTTCCGGTTCAATATCGAACATCTCCACCATTTATTTTCAACAGAATGTCCCACAGAAAGACGAATCGGGCTTTTAGAGGGAAGCGAGTTCCAACTTCTGAGACAAACATTCAATTGTCCCGAAGCAGGACTTCATCTCACGGTCCCCTCAGCAGCTCAGCTCATAACAGCCGCCGACTGACCAGAATTCAAAAGGTAAAGTGTTTGGGCATAGAACATGAGACCTCATGCACGCGAAGCATGCGGATTATCATCTGAGCGAAATTACCAGATAATAACGACCTCGATCCAAGCGTAAAAGGACTGAGTGCCTCACTTTCCTAAGGCCACCCGAGGATTTACCGTGCTGAAAAGCATTGCCTCTTTTCAGATACTTGAGGTATGTGGACCTGATACTCGTATTTTAATTTCAGATTTTATTTAAGCAATCCTATTTTGAATTAGTTGAAATTGAATTTTCCAGCTACCGTGGTGGAGATTTGAATTCATGACTCTGGGTTACGAGTCCAGTGAACTGCCGCACCCGCTGGATTACTAGTCCACTGTGCTACCGTAGCCGCTGGGCAAACAGAACAAACCAGGTCTCGTCACTCAGAAAAATGAGAAAGAAGAAAGTCTGGGAGAGAGGCGAGTCGCCTCGGGCTGTGCCGACCATGATTTCTGTTTCCGGTCGCCGTTCTTCGAACTGCGCGCTGGACATTGCACCGTCACACATTCCGATCAGTCGGCGGCTGCTGTGAACTGAGCTGCTGAGGAGACCGTGAGATTGAATCCTGCTCTGGGGCAATTGAATGCTTGTGGAGCCTCAGAGGTTAGAATTCGCGGCACACCGAAATCAAGATTCGCCTTCCTGTGGGTAATTCTGGTGAAAAAATAGCTTTGGGGATGCAACCCAGAGCCTCATACATACAAAGCACGCGCAATATCACTGAGCTACATTCCCAGATGGAAGGGAACGCCAACGAAGAGCTGATCTCCTTCATTTTATGAGGCCACATAAGGTTTTTTTTGGGCTTCAATTCGTCTCCTTTCAACTCCAACCAGACAATTAAACATGAAGTTTGTGGACCTGATATAATTGTGGGTGAACAGAAGAAACCAGGCCTCGGCACTCAGAACAATGAGAAAAGGGGCGTTGAGAAGAAATGCTGGGAGTTGGGGAGAGACTCCTTTGGCTGTGCTGTAACCATCCTTCCGATATCAGGGCACATTTTTCGAACGCTGCCGTTATCAGTCACTTTGCTTACGGTTGGACGGGACCAGAAATCCTCAGGCACATTGTGGCAGAGGCCGGCAAGGATATTTCGAGCCCCTGAGCTTCAGAGGAGGGTAAGCTGAGACACAGACAGCATTGAGAATAATTGCACTATAGACGGAAGCAGGACTTGCCCCAGGTGTGATTTTGTGTTTAAAGATCACTTCACTGAAAGCACCTTGACGATCTGGGGCTACAGACGGACATAATGGTCAGGAAAAGACCAGTTGGTTCATCAATCCTGCCCCACATGCCTGGAGCATCGTGACCAGACAGTTCCGACCCACACCACCCGCCCCACCCACCGGAAACTTGTAATCTCCTGGGAGCGGCGACAAACTGGAAACAAATCCAACGCCAATAAGAAGGGGAAATTCTGGGAAATTCCTCCCCGACTCCATCAGGCGATCGAATTGAGTCCACTGGATCGCACTGACCATGTGTAGGTGAACTGTAAAACCACTCGCCTTCTATATGATACGATCTCTGCCTCAGTCAAAAACTGGTCCATAGCCCTCGAGAAGGCAAATTAAGAGTCAGCACCCACCACACCAGCCAGAAATGCATTCCAGAGACTCACTGCTCTGTGGGAAAAGAAGAACCGCCTAACATCCAGACTATTCCAACCTCTGTGTAGTCTGAACGCCTGTCCGCTGCTCCTCCCCGATCTGTGAAACTGGGAATAATCTATTTCTTCAATCAGAGGTTGGTGAACCTGTGGAATTCTCTACCACAGAAGTCTGTGGAGGCCAAGTCACCTAATATATTTAAGAAAGACAGATTTCTGCACACAGAAGGCGTCAAAGCGTATGGAGAGAGAGCGGGAAAATGGTATTGAGATAGAGGATCAGCCATGATCAGGTATAATGGCGGAACAGGCTCGGAGGGCCGAATGGCCGATTCGTGATCCTATTTTTTCTGTTATTATCACTGTGCACGCGATCGAGTCCTGGGATGGGAGCCATTTCAAAGGCGCGTGCGTGCTTCCATTGCATTGGATCGTGTGCAGAGCGTTCGGTTTTTCTCCAGGTCAAGAATCGTTTGCCTGTCTTCATGTGCGAAGGTGAGGTGAGGACAAGGGGGTATTTTAAAAATTCAAAACATAAAGCGTTTGGAGATGCCGGGGATTGAACCCGGGACCGCATACATGCAAAGCATGTGCTCTACCACTGAGCTACGTCCCCCACGGCAAATTTCCCTCCACTTTAGAATAAAAACTGGGCTTTCCGCTCTGTCTCTCAATGACAAGGAGGTGCCCACTCGTTCCACGTGCTCACAATGTTCAACCTCTGCTTCAGTTCATCTGGTTTCTGCTCATCTTGACCTTGAAATTTCCAAAAAAAAGGTCAGCGGAAATAAAAAAAATAAAATTGCCAATAGTCAGTGACCATGCTGATATCCAATCTCTGAATCATAAAGTGAGATGGATGAATGACACAGTGTCAAACAAGAGCTGTGACTGCTCGCTCGACATTACACTGTCACACATTCCAGTCAGCCGGCTGCTGCGATGAGTTGAGCTCCTGAGGGGACCGTGAGATGAAGTCCTGCTCCGAGACAATTTGATGCTTGTGGAGCCTCAGAAGTTGGAACTCGCTGCGCTCAGAAAGCGAGATTCGATCTCCGTGAGTAATTCTGGTGAAAAAAATATTGTTGGAGATGCTGGGGGTGAAACCCACGCCCTCACATATGCGAAACATGCGCTTTACCACTGAACTACATCCCCAGATAAAATCAACACCTACCCAAGGAAAGAAGAACTGATTGTTCTAATTTTATGAGGCCACCCAAGGCGGGCCTGCCAGGTGATCGATAATTTCCTGTTCCACAGATTGGGCAGGAGCAGGGAACAAGCGTTCAGACCACACAGAGGTAAGAATGGTCTTGATATTAGGCGGTTCTTCATTGCCCATGGAGTAGTGAGTCCATGGAATGCATTGCAACCTGGTGTGGTGGGTGGTGACTCTCTGTATACTGGGCATAAAATCATCAAGTTTTCTGCTCCAAACAGATAATTAAAGATGAAGTATGCGGACCTGATGCAACTGTGGGTGAACGGAAGAAAACAGGCCTCGGCACTTAGTCTAATGAGAAAGCGGGAGTTAAGAAGAATGGCCGGGAAAGCGGGGAGAGACTCCTTGAACTGTGCTGTAACCATCCTTCCTATTTCAGGGCGCATTTTTCGAACGCTCCCGTTATCAGTCACTTTGCTTACGGTTACACGGGACTAGAAATGCTCAGGCACAATGTAGCAGAGGCCGGCAAGAATATTTCGAGTCCTCCATCTTCGGAGGAGGGCAAGGTGAGGCATGGAAAGCATTGAGTCTCATTTCACTATCGAGGGCCAGGTGTGAGTTTGTGTTTAAAGATCAATTCACAAAAAACACCTTGACGATCTGAGGCTACTGACGGACATGATTGTCAGGAAAAGACCAGGTGGTTCATCAATCCTGCCCCACATGCCCGGAGCATCGTGACTGGACACTTCCTACCGACACCATCCGCCCCACCCACCGGAAACATGTAATCTCCTGGGAGCGGTGACAAACCAGAAAAAAATACAGGGCCAATTTCTGGAAAATTCCTCCCCGACATCTTCAGGCGATCGAAACCAGTCCAGGACATGACACTGAGCACGCGGAGGTTAACTGTAAAACCATTCACCTTCCATATGATCCGATCTCTGTCCCATTCAAAAAACAATCCCGATCCGTCGAGAAGGCAGAGAAAGACTCAGTGTCCACCACATCAGCCGGCAATGAATTCCAGAGGCTCACGACTCTCTGGGAAATGAAGAACCGCCTGACATCCAGCCTATTCTTACCTCTGTGTAGTCGAAACGCATTTCCGCTGAATTCCAGCCTCTGAATCATAAAGTGAGTTGTATGAATGACAGAGCGTCAAACAGGAACGAGAACTGGGATTGCTCGCTCGACATTGCACCGTCACACATTCCGGTCAGTCGGGGCCTGCACTGAGCTGAGCTGTTGAGGGGGCCGTGAGACGAAGTCCTGCTCCAGTGGAGTCTCAGAATATTCATCTTTCGGTGGGCGGCGGTTGGGAGATGGGGAAGAGGCTCCTTGTTGTAAGATGAGGCATTTTCAGCATATAGAGCCTACATTTAGATTAGGAGTTTTCAAAATATTAACCATAGAAACCAATCATGTTCACACAAGGCATCTTAATACATAAGCAGCACCCGCTTTTAAACATAAGACCGCTGGGAATCGGAGGATAGTCACTGAGGATCATGAAATGGCCGAGTTAAAACATACCCAGAATGCAGAAGATCAGACTGAGCGAGGTGATGCTGGAAACTGTTTACATTGCAGGGTTGAAGCATTTAGCAGAAGATAATCGCCGAAATTGAGAAAGTGTGGAGATTAAATAGAGAATGTGTTGAGAATATGTTGGGAATGTGTTGAGATTGTGTTTAGAATATGTAGAGAATATGCAGCGAATGTGTTGAGAATATGTAGACGTTGGGCATGTTGAGATATAGGGGTCTTAGGTCCGCACATATCATGAGCAGTTCTGATGAGGGAGGGGGGCGGGTCAAGGAAAGTGAATATCAAATAAAGATAAAGGAGAGTTTGCATGAAATGAGCGGTATAAAGAATTCTAGTTTACATTTGAATTTATAGAAGGACAGGACGGCGAGAGAGAGAGAGAGAGACGGATAAGCAGCCACCCGAGGGTTACAGCTTCTATCCAAAGCAAGACTGAAGGTTGGTATCGTGTCTTTCTTCGTAATACTATGGCCTTAATCATTGTGTGTGTTGATACTTGCTTCTATCCAATAAAGGATTAATCGCAACCTATTGTTGTCCAGTCTGAATCGATCTTATAAACTGGCGACTGCGGCGACGGACCTTGACATGAGATAATGTGGATTGAATGAAACTAAATGCCTCGGGACACGTTAAGGTAGGAAAACCGTTTCGGCGGGAGCATGAGTTTTTCCCTCCAATACTAACAGTAGCCATGGGGACTATCATGGAAGCTTTTTGAAAGAAACTTAGCATCGTGATGTGCAGAGAAGTCTGTTCAGAATTGTCCAGGAGGTAACAGGTTTGGTTGAGACACAGTGTGCGAGCTTGAGACATTGACTCAGTAAACAATGGGGTTCAGTAGCGAACAACAGAAATTGAAAATTAGTTTGGGAGAAAACAGGATAAATTTGTTTATCATATAATAAAGAAGGAGAGAGGGGAAGATCCAATCCGTTTTATAGTTACAAGCTACAAAAGTTCTTTTGTTTGCAGCGCACTGTTTCTTTAAAAGCCTGTGTGAATGTTCCGGGCCACTGTCTGTGGCGAAACCTTCTTTTTCAGCCTGCAGTGTAAGAATGGTACAAAGATTTTGTTTAGCTGCGAAGGCTATCCTTTCTTCAATTATATTTTTAAGCTCAATTGGAAAGGCGACTGAAGAAACAACAAAAAGAGAGGTAAAGTAACTTATTGGGTTTTTGTAAGCACGTGTTTTCTATAACATTATCTGTTTTATTGTGTTAAGTTTAAGATATTGCTGAACTAAATTGCAGATACTGAGATTAGCTAATCTAATAAATTATGAAAACCAGACTTTTATTGGGGCCAAGGTGAAATTCTGATCATTGTAAATTATGTGAGAGTCTTTATTTCCAGACATGAGATTATCACATTAAAAGCAATTGGCATTTTTGAATTTCTGACAAATGCCAAGGTGTTAATTATTTGAGGTGGATAAGGAGTTAATGTTGAGTGTAATTAGTAGGCACAAGGGCAGGTACAACCCACTCTCTTTGAAAAGAGATGTATGAACTAAAATGCTGTCTTCCCTGACAGGAATATGTATAAAGTTAATCGTGATGTTATTAAAGATTTCTGCTTGTTTTAGCAGATTTTCAATTCCTAAGGAAAAAATGTTTGGTAAAAAAAAAGTCTCTGCTTTCACGGCTCATGTCTTGAAAATTGGAAGTCAAAATAAGCTAACATTTATTTTCCAGAATGTAATTGTGTTAGGATCTTTGTGCAAGTTATTATTGCTTAATGGCACAAATATATGGTTGGGGGTCGGGGGAGAAGTAAAATGGAATTTGATTCTTTTTCATTCAGCTCAGTTTTTTCAGTTGATTTGAAAGCAGCGTGACGCAAGCTGCGTGAGTCTGACGATATCTGGTTCCGCCTTCTTTTCACTGCAGGGAAGTTAACCCCTTCCACAGGCAGCTGATTCAGATTTTTTTCTGGTATCAGATTAACTCTGCCTAAATATTCACTGAGCAGCAACTTTTCTATTGCAGAATGTAAACATATATCAGGCATTATTACATGTTTAAGTTTCTTAATTTGCATGGATATTTCCCCATGTTGATGGAAGGAGATCAGGAATTGACAAATGCATGTTATGCAATTCACCTCTTGGGTTCTCAAGAACAACCACAGTGGATTTTCTGTTTTCTTCTTTTAAAACAGGTGAACATGGTTTTCGGAACCGAATGTGTGTTGATGGTGCAGGATGACCGAGAGTGGCTCTTTGACATAAAAGTGGCCTCACAGAGTTGCGGAGCAACCTTTGCTGGAAAAACGTAGTTGCAGTAGGAGATCCGTTAGTGTTAAGAATTTAAGACCTCATCGGCAGATATCGGCAGATATCGAATGTCACAGCGTTGTGAAGATTTGGTCCAAAACTTTGCCTCTCAAAGGCTCGGATTTAACCCATTCAGGGTTATTTATTATCATCCGGGACAGAGTGTTCGAGGGGGTGGAAATATGAGAGTTATCTCCAAAAGTAATTGCAAGCACTGTTGGATAACAAACATCCTTCCTGTTTCAGGTCCCCTTTTTCGAACTCTACCCTTATCAGTCAGGAAACACTCAGTTGGACGCGATTAGAAATACACAGGCGCATTGTAGCAGAGGCCTGTAAGAATATTTTGAGTCCTTGAATTTCAGAAGAGGGCCTCATAAGGCGAAGAGAGAACTGGGTCTCAATTCACTAAAGACGGATTTAGGACATGTCCTAAATATGGGTTTGTGTTTCAAGATCGTTTCACTGAAAACATCTTGACGAGATGGGGTTGGGGGCCATTGAAACGACGCGTGCGCTCTCCTTTTGAATTTTGTCCTATGCGGAGCATTAGATTTTTCTCGAGGTAAAGAAAGTCTTGCCTGTCCTTGTGTCTAAAGGCGAGGCGAGTCGAAGGGGATCTTTCGAAAACTCGAAGCAGAAGTGAAGAGAGATGCCCGGAATAGAACACAAACCTGCGCACATGCGCTTCATCACTGAGCTACAGTCACATTCGTGAATAAGCTCCAGTTGAGCAACAAGGCGTGTTTTCCCCTTTGTCTCTCCCGGACAACCAGCTCTCACGGGTGCTTGTTGGCGACGTAAGAATCTCGATTAGCTTTCAATGCAGCATTGGTGGATCAGTGGTAGAATTTTAGCTTATCACGCGAGTGATCTGGGTTCGATTCCCGGCCGAAGCAGCTTCAATTTTATTTTAGATCTATAATTGACTAACATCACTCAACCTCGCTTAGAGCTAAAATTCACTAAGTGACTGGGATTGATTTTAAGCACTTAATTTGTATTATGTAACTATTCTCCCCGCATCGTATTTTACAAACATACAAACATACGAACAATGACAGACAGGAAAGGACCCTGTGGTCGATCCAGCCTGTCTCATGCAATTTCATGCTTTGTGTTTCATACAATTTATACTCCCAATCCCACCCAAAACGATGCGATCTCCTGCGGCAGGGGAAAAAACAGGTAAAAACCCATACCAATTGGGGGGAATCTGGGAATTTCCTCTCTGACCACTTTAAGAGATCGGAACTGGACCAGAAGATCATTCTGGCCCTGATAATGTTATGCATTGCCTCCCTTTTGTATGCGGTGATCTCCATCCCTGGCAGAAACAGGTCCAACACTCGCTTGAAATATTGCTGAAGAAATGATCAATTTATATTATGTAACTATCCCTCACTCAGTGCATTTTGCTGGAGAAATAATCAATTTATATTATGTAACTATCCTCCAAACACTGCATTTTACTGGAGACATAAACAATTTGTATTATGTAACTATCCTCCACTCACAGAATCTTGCTGGAGAAACAATCCTGCTTTGATTCGGAGATATTGCTGTAGTCTCGGTCATGAGTTCTGTTTGCTGCAGTGCGTAGAAACTCTGTACAAATAGCATGTCTGCTGTCGTGCTTCGTATTTGCTGAGTGAATAGACGGTTTCTCTCGTCGTGGCTATGTGTTGCACCAAGGACAGCCCAGAGTGTGTCGCTCTTGCAGTAAACCCGGCCAAGGGGTGGCCTGCTGCACGGCAGTGATCTGCTGCATGGAAAGCCACCAGATACTGGACTGTGAGGAGGCCAAGTGCTGCAACTTTTGCGGAGAGGCTGTTCAGCTGTACAAGACATGTCCTAACCGCAGACACAGCTACACACAGGCAGTGAGGGGCGAGGTGATGCAGGACCAGAGAGCAGCAGTCGCGACTGCTCCAGAGGAGGCCAGACCTCCCTCCCAACGCTGTGGACCACCGTGAAAGAGCCAAAGACCAGGAGGAGGACAAAGAGCAGCAAGGGAGCGCCGGGGAAACTAGCCAGAAGGTCGACACTCAACCCCGAGACTATCCATGAGAATACAGAGCCAATGGAAGGTGAGACAGGGCACGGTCGGGCGGGTGGAAAGATGGACCACGCAGGAAAAGAAAAAGAGGAAGTTCAGTAGGAGCAAAGGTGGGAATTGTAGCAAGAGGCGCTTAGAGTCCTCTGGGGCACAGGGAGAAGTGACACAGACAGCACGCTCCAGCTCCAGGGACTCGGGAGCAGTAACACCCCACTCTGGGGCACCGGGAGAAACGACGCGGAGAACGAACAACCAGCGAGATCCAAGGAGGCGAATCCGGTCCTGGATCTCAGGATGACATCGCTCCACGTGACCCCACTGGTGACCCGCGAGCCCAGACAATGTCCCAAGGGAGGACAGGCCTCATCCTCAGACAAAGGACAGTCCAGCAGTTCGTGCACACCATGCAAATGCAGAATCTGGGCCAAGAGATGGAAACGGAGGGGAACGTCGAACGCGGACTGATGCAATTGTAGGACCTTAATTTTGTCCCCTTTGCATTTTTAAAATGGCTTTACAAGTCGCATCAATCAACGTGCATAGTGTTAAATCGACTAGGCAATGTTCCGGAACTCTGAACAACCTGTCCAGGGTCAAGAGGGACGTGCAGTACTTGCAGGAGTGCGGGATGCAGAACCTCAGCAACTACCGGCAGTGGTCACTCATGTGGATCCAGAGGCTGTGGATCTGGTCGAGAGGCAACGAAAATCTTTCCTCGGGCCTGGGAATTCTACTGCGAGCTGGCCAATTCACCATCACGGAGGTTAAGGAGGTGGCGGGAGGCCAGCAGCTCGCAGCAGACGTTCTCTATTAGAAAACCCCGGTCCGACTGATCAATGTGTACGCCGCGGTCCTCAGGAGCGGGAGGCTGGATGTCTTTCAGCATCTCCCGATGCGAGTGGCGACCTCCAGGCCAGCTGTTCTCGCCTTAGACTCCAATGCATCATCGATGCGGCTGGACGATCCAGCAGGGGCAACAGAATACGGGACACCACATTCTAACTCCTGATGGAGGCAGTGAAATACACAAAGCATCGTGACATCTCCATCAACCCTACAGACGGAGCACCGCGTCAATACACCTGGTCCAGACGGGGATGTGTCCGTCCGTTCCAAGATGAACTTTCTATTTGTGTCAAGGTCAGAGCTTGGCATTTGTATATTTGGGATTCACACATATCCCGAGGAAAACACACACAAAAGTGGCCATCAGGATCACAGCGGCGTTGGGGACACCCTTCCCCACTTTGCCTGGGGGCTTGTACATTATCTCCCGGCGGAAGTGATCGATCTTGGACCTCCAGAGAAAGTGGAAGATAGCTCTGGTGACTATGACGGCGGATCAGCAGGTAATGGGCCAGACCCTGGCCACGTAGAGCAATACTGCGAGTATCTGACAGCTTATCACTAGGTTCCTGCCGGTTATGGAGAGGGAGCGCCCCACCCACATAACAAGCATGGTCGTGGCTTGCTCAAGGTCAGATCCACCGACGTCCAGCCGGTGTTCCTCTCTGACCACTGCCTCCTACTGGCGGAATGTCAATCGCAGGATGACCAGAGGGCGGGTCGTGAGACCTGGAATCTGAACGTGAGACTTTTGACCCCAGAGAACATCGATGAACTAATGAGTGATTACACAGGTTGGAGGACCGTGAAACCGCTCATCGACTCTCCGGTGCACTGGTGGGAAGAAATCGAGGCCAACATCGAGAGCTTCTTCATCCTCAAAGGTGTTCAGAAGGCGATAGAGAGACAAAGCGAATTTAGAAAAATGTCGACTACAAGATTCTGTCCAAGGTCATCGCCAACAGGCTCGAGTCTTCCCTGGATCTGGTGAACCACTCGGATCAGACGTGTACTGTACCCTGCAGGATGATCTCAGACAGCCTTGCGCTGCTTAGGGGTTTGATCGCCTACATGCAGGACATGGGGGTGACCACTTGCCTCGTCAGCCTGGACAAGGAGAAGGCCTTCGACAGAATATCCCACACGTACATGATGGACGTGCTCTCCAAAATGAGTTTTGTGGAGCGAATTTGCGATTTGATCCGACTGCACTCTGCGGACATCTGTAGCGCAGTCCTAATCAATAGATGGGAATTGAAGAGCGTTCCAACCAGACCTGGAGTCAGGCCGGGCTGCCCTCACTCCGTTGTCTTGTTCATGTGTTGTATCGAGCCATTTCCCACGTCCATCGGGATGGTGGCAGATATCAAGGGGGTGATGATCCCATGCAGCGGAGGCTCTCAGGTTAAGGCTTCCCTGTGCGTGGACGATGTCAGCGTCTTCTGCTCCGACCAGCAGTCGTTTCACAGACTGATGGGCTTCTGCTACCGTTTCGATCTGGCCTCGGGGGCTGGAGTGAACCATAGTAAGAGTGAGTCCATATTCTTTGGCAGGTGGGAGGTCCGGTCCTTTGTCCCCTTCACCGTCAGGCCCGACTACCTGAAGGTGCTGGGGATCCGGTTCGGGGGACCCCTGGCTTGCACCAAAACTGGGAGGAGCAGGTCGCCAAGGCCAAACAGAAGCTTGGAAAGTGAGTGAGCCGCTCCCTCTCCATAACCGGCAGGAACCTGGTGATAAGGTGTGAGTTTGTGTTGCTCCACGTGGTCAGGATCTGCCCCATTCCCCGCCGATCCGCCGTCACAGTCACCAGAGCTATCTTCCACTTCGCCTGCAGGTCCAAGGTAGAATGCATCTGCAGGGACACCGTGTACAAGCTCCCAGACAAAGGGGGGAAGGGAGTCCCCAATGCCGCTCTGACCCTAATGGCCACTTTTGTGTGTGGCTGCCTCATGATGTGCATAGAGCCACAATACGAAACATCAAGTGTCACTACGTGTTGAATTTCTACCTGTCCATAAGAACATTGGAAATTTGAGCAGGAGTAGGCCATACGGCCCCTCGAGCCCGCTCCGCCATTAAATCGATCATGGCTGATCTTCGACCTCAACTCCACTTTCCCGCCCGATCCCAATATCCCTTGATTCCCCCAGAGTCCAAAAGTCTATCGATCTCAGCTTTGAACATATTCAATGATACTGCATCCACCGCCCTATGGGGTAGAGAATTCAAAAATTGACAACCCTCTGTGTGAAGAAATTCCTCTTCATCTCAGTCTTAAATGGCCGACACTTTATCCTGAGATTGTGCCCCCTAGTTCGAGACTCTCCAGCGAGGGAAACAATCTCTCACATCTAACCTGTCAAGCACCCTTATAATCTTACATGTTTCATTGATGTGGAGATGCCGGTGATGGACTAGGGTTGACAATTGTAAACAATTTTACAACACCAAGTTATAGTCCAGCAATTTTATTTTAAATTCACAAGCTTTCGGAGGCTTCCTCCTTCGTCAGGTGAACGATGTGAAAATGAAATCCTCGAAATGAAATCGCATTTATAATTCACAGAACAATGCTTGGTGAGTACAGACAGTTTTTTCAACTGCCCGTTGCCAAGGCAATCAGTGTGCAGACAGACAGGTGTTACCTGCCAGGTCTCACAGAATATACAAATCACCAAAAAAAAACAACAAACAAAAAAAAACAGAGATAGAGAGGTAGAAACATAGAAAAGACAGCAACTGACCCGTTATATTAAAAACAGATAACATTTGTTCGCTGGTGGGGTAACGTGTAGCGTGACATGAACCCAAGATCCCGGTTGAGGCCGTCCTCATGGGTGCGGAACTCTGCAAGACATGCCAGATCATCGACACAGATACCACCATCACACGAAAGGACACCACCCACCAGGTGCATGGTTCATACTCCTGTGACTCGGCCAACGTTGTCTACCTCATACGTTGCAGGAAAGGATGCCCCAGAGCATGGTACATTGGCGAGACCATGCAGACGCTGCGACAACGGATGAACGGACACCGCGCAACAATCGCCAAACAGGAGGGTTCCCTCCCAGTCGGGGAACACTTCAGCAGTCATGGACATTCATCCACCGACCTTCGGGTAAGCGTACTCCAAGGCGGCCTTCGAGACACACGACAACGCAAAATCGTCGAGCAGAAATTGATAGCCAAGTTCCGCACCCATGAGGACGGCCTCAACCGGGATCTTGGGTTCATGTCACGCTACACGTTACCCCACCAGCGAACAAATGTTATCTGTTTTTAATATAACGGGTCAGTTGCTGTCTTTTCTATGTTTCTACCTCTCTATCCCTGTTTTTTTTTTGTTTGTTGTTTTTTTTGGTGATTTGTATATTCTGTGAGACCTGGCAGGTAACACCTGTTTGTCTGCACACTGATTGCCTTGGCAACGGGCAGTTGAAAAAACTGTCTGTTCTCACCAAGCATTGTTCTGTGAATTATAAATGCGATTTCATTTCGAGGATTTCATTTTCACATCGTTCACCTGACGAAGGAGGAAGCCTCCGAAAGCTTGTGAATTTAAAATAAAATTGCTGGACTAAAACTTGGTGTTGTAAAATTGTTTACAAATGTTTCATTGAGATCACCTCTCATTCTTCGAAACTCCAGAGAGAATAGGCCCATTCTACTCAATCTCTCCTCTGAGGACAACCCTCTCATCCCAGGAATGAATCTAGTTAACGTTCGTTGCACCGCCTCCAAAGCAAGTATATCCTTCCTTAGATAAGGAGACCAAAACTGTACACAGTTCTCCAGGTGAGGTCTCATAAAAGCCCTGTACAATTGAAGTAAGACTTCCTTACTCTTGTGCTCCAACTTCCTTGCAAAAATAGGCCAACATGCCATTTGCTTTCCTAATTGCCTCCTGCACCTGTAAACAAACTTTTTGTGTTTCTTGTACAAGAACGCCCAGGTCTGTCTGAACACCAACATTTCATAAATATTCAGTTTTTTGTTTCTTCCTACCAAAGTGAATAACCTCACATTATACTCCATCTGCCACCTTCTCGCCCACTCAATTAACCTGTCTGTATCAACTTGCAGACTCTTTGCGTTCTCCTCACGGCATAATTTCCCACCTCGCTTTGTATCGTCAGTAAACTTGGATACATTACACTCGGTCCCTTCATCTATATCTTTAATATAGATTGTAAATAGCTGAGGCCCAAGCACTGATCCTTGCGGCACCACACTAGTTACAGCCTGCCGACCTGAAAATGACCCAACGCACTGAGGAGGCTGGATCTGGCCGAACAGATGCAGCACGTCGCGTCCAACTAGACCGTACCCCACCATCTGTTCCTGAGGAGGGAATCCCTTCGACCATCAGATGGTGGCTCGTACGAAACGTTCTAGGAGCCCTGCAAGGAAAGGAGAGTGTGGATCCGATCGGGCAATTCCCCGACCAGACGGTCGATGCGGTTTGGCAGAACGTCTCATCGCCAGAACTGATCAACAGGCGCCAGGATGTAGCCTGGATGTTGGTGAGAAGGCCTTCCCAGTGCAGTCCTTCCAAAACTCACGGAATCTCAGCACCACCGGTCGCTGCCCTCGAGGCTGCAGCAGGGACAAGACCGTGATCCACCTCCTGATGAACTACCCCTCCCTGCAGAACGTGTGGAGATCGATGCGTTGGTATCTGTCCGGGTTCATCCCCAACACCTCAGTAACACAGGACGATGTGCTCTACGGGAGGCACACCAAGACAGGTATCAACTGCAGCTGGAAGATCATCAACTCGGTGAAGGAGGCCCTTTGGTCCCGCCAAAACCTGCTGGTCTTCCAGCTGAAGGAGCTGTCCACCACTGAGTGCTGCCGACTGGCACACTCCAAGGTCCAGGAATACGTGCTGAGGGATGCAATGAAGCGAGGTGCGGCCTACGTAAAGGCTCTATGGGGAAAGGCCACCCTGTAAGGCAATTTCACCTAGCATTGTACAGAATATATTAGAAGATATGTACTGTGTTTTGAATTGTAATAATGAGGTCATAGTGTGTACCATCTGTATTGTATTGTTTTGAACGGTAATGGTGACATTTACATTGATGTGTGTGTCCTTAAATTTTATGAAATAAAGTATATTTTGAAATGTCAATAAATCTTGTGGTACAAATGCACCAATCACTAAAAGTTGCGACGTGGGTTAAAAATGTAAATCAAGCACTGGGGTTCAAATCTGGAGGGATAGAAATGATAAGCAAATAAGTTACGTTAAACTTGTTTGGAGCCGTGCTTAGGCCACACTTGGAGTATTGTGCACAGTCTGGCCTCCATATTATAGGAAGGATATAAAGGCAATGGAGAGGGTACAAAATAGATTCACAAGGACGAGACCTGAACTGAGAGGACATCCTTATCAGGAAAGGCTGAACAGGCTGGGACTCTTTTCCTCTGGATAAGAGAAGTTGGAGGGGTGACCTGATTGAGGTCTTTAAGATAATGATAGGGTTTGCTAGGGTAGACGTAGAGAAAATGTTTGAACTTGTGAGGGAATCGAAAATTAGAGGGAATAAATAATAGATAGTCACTAATAAATCGACAGGGAATTCAGATGAAACTTATTCACCCAGAGTGCAAAGAATTTAGAACGCACCATCACAATGAGTAGTTGATGCATTTAAGGGGAAACTAGATAAGCACAAGAGGGAGAAAGGAATAGGGTATCCTGACAGGGTTAGATAAAGTAAGGAGGGAGGAGGCTCGTGTGGAGCATAAATGCTGGCATAAATCATTTGGGCCTAATGGCCTGCTTCTGTGCTGTGGTTTCGAAGTAACTCCATGTAACTCAACGTACTATTTTGAGGATGGTGGAAGAACAGAGGGACCTGGGGGTGCATATTCACAAATCTTTGATGGTGGCAGGGCAAGTTGATAAGGCGGTTAAGCAAGGTATGGGATGCATGGGCTTTTAAATAGGGGCATAGAATGCACAAATAGGGAAGTCATGTTAAATCTTTACGAAAGACTGGTTCGGCCTCAGCTGGAGTATTGCGTACAACACTAGGCACCACACATTAAGAAGGATGTCAAGGCCTTGGAGAGGGTACAGAGGGGATTTACCAGTGTGCTGCCAGGGATGAACGACTTCAGTTATGTGGAGAGATTGGAGAAGCTGGGATTGTTCTCCTCAGATCAGAGAATGTTAAGGAGAGTCCATTAGTGGTGTTCAAAATAATGAGGGATTTTTAGAGAGCAAATAGTGGAAACTGCATACTCTGGCAACTGGATTGGTCACCAGAGGACATAGGTTTAAAATAATTGGGAAAACAGCAAGAGGGGAAATAAGGAGAATATTTTTCACACAGAGGGTTGTTAAGCACTGCCTGAAAGGATGGGGTCCCTTTGAGAGACTGTCTTCGTGTCATAGACTCAAAATTCATACTTTAACTGGGAAACTGCAGGAACAGAGTGAAACGGGTCTGCTTGTGTCCATGGATTCAATGCACAATGTGGAGAAATCGGTAAAATTCACAAATGAATCGGCAGGAATAAACATGGTCAATACAATTATATGAAAACTGTAAATGAAGCCGCTCATTGTTGTTGGACCAGTCCTTTCTGAGCACAGCTTTTAACTTTATTCCTGAGAGAGGTATCATTAAGACAAGGTTCTGAACTTTGAGATGTTTGTGACATATCCACGTCATCATTTACACGGAGGCAAAGCTGCTGAAGAAATCTGTTTCTTCAAATGACTGTAACTAATAGCAGTAATCAGGGGTATAACCGTGTCAGTGGAGATTTACCCTCTGTATAAATCAGGGATCGCTGTAATGAATCCACACAGACTGCCTGCCGGAGCTGCGGTTTCGAGGCCAACAGATGTCATTGCTTCTCACAAAAATGGGATATTCAATAATGTATCAGATAGAATGTATTTATTATCCTGTTCTTGCAGCCGTTGGAGTTCCAGGTAAGCCATTACCTCAGCTATTCATGGTGTAAATCGGTATTAACTCTGCTGCTGTAATTGGCACTCTTTTATCTCCCATCGTGTATTACACAGTAGACTGTTCTGTTTTATCACTTGATCGACTGTCCTAAGTCTATGCTCTTTTGGTCTTGCAGCAGCTGCATTATACGCGTTATGATCTTGTATATCCAACCCTGGCATTGTTGCTGGAATATTCTCTGTACTGGATGTATTGGAATCAGGTGTCTGGGCGACGAGCTAGTATCAGACCATCAGGAGCTGTTAACTGTTTCATGTTGTTGAACTAACCTCTCCTGGAGTATTTTTTCATCAATCTGTTTTCAGTGATTTATAATGAGACAGCTCACGGTCTCGGGGTGACAAAGAGGCAGCGCAATATCCTCCCTCCCCGATCAAATGGTACAGTTTAACAGGGATTTCAATGTATTTATTGGTTATTACTGTTATGAAAGATGATTTCATTGTGTGTGTATCTGACGCCGCTTCAGATGTCAAGCTACTGAACCGAGTTTGTTGCTGATTCTTTCACATTTCATTCTCTGATTCACTGTGGATGAATTCACTGTGAAATGCAATGTTTTGAGGTTATGTTGTATCATTTTTCACTTTATCTTTTGGAATCTTAAGCCGTTCCATTTATCTGTGGATTATAAGCAGCAGCGGTGATGTTGGCGTTTTGTTAATTACAAGGAGGCAGCGCAATGTCCTCCCTCGACAATATCAGTTTAACTGGGGTTTCATGGTATTGATTGGTGATCACCGTGATGAAATATTATTTCACTTTGTGTGTATCTGACGCAGCTCCAGATGTCTGATTACTGAACTGAGTTTGCTGCTGATTCTTTCACATCTCATTCCCTGCTTCATTGTGGATGAATTCACTGTAAAATGCAATGTTTTGAGGTAATGTTGTTAACAGTTTGCACTTTATTTGTTGAAATCATTGGCCCATATATTCATCTCTAGATTCTAAGCAGTGGTGATGTTGGCATTTTGTTAATTGAAAAATGCCGCCATTTGATGCTGTACTTTGTAATTACAGGAGAAGGAATTTCAATTATTGTGAGGTGTGTCTGGAAGAGGCATTCGATTCTGTTTATTCCATGCATTGTAGATGAAGTGAACAGTGCAGGTGAACAGGCGGAGACTTGCAAGATCTGTGGAAGCATTAAACTGTTCACAGAGGGTCCACCATTTAGCAAACTGACACCGAGAATATGATTGTTGGCGCACGGGGCTGGTGAGGAGAAAGCAGGCGCAGGATGATAGGATTTACTCGGATGCGAAAAGGAGCATTGAGAAAGTAGAAAGAGTGCGGAGAGATAGAGAGGATCGATAGAGAAAGGAACTGAGCAGGTAAACGAGAGCCAGGGGGAGAAGGGACGGTATAAAAAGAGGGACAGGGAGAGAGATACACAGACAGAGAACGAGGGAGAGGGGGAGAGAGAGACTAGCAGCGGTGTGAATAAATCGTCAGAATGAACTGCTAATACTTCCAGTACAATTATGAAGAGGATATGTGACTTGAAGGTGTTATTATGATGTTGTCAGATTGTGAGAGTTTTATTATACTCGCGCCGGGTGTGTTTATCGCCATCAGGTCTTCAGTCTGTTTATGTGAATGTTCATTTTACTTGTTTACTGATTGAAGAAATAAACAACATTGAAATGTATTTCAAGAATCGTATCAGTGATTTCTTTATCGCATTGAATTATGGGGATATTGTATTCTAGAAGCTATGTGTCAGCTTTATTCAATAAAGAACGAAGCGAATTTAATGTAATTTTAGTTGAATATTCAAAGTAAATTTATTGAACACATTATGTAACCAACGAGCAGTTCATTGACACCAATAACCACAGAAATTGATGGTTGAATTCATTAATTGGATTGTGTGAGTTGGACCTATAGATTAGATTTCCTCTAACACTCTGCTGCAGTCTATCCCTGTAAATCCCAGCCTCTCCTCCCACTGCACTGAATCCTCCGTCTCCTCATTCGATACTTCAGTTAATTCGCTTTCCCAAACTATCAGATGCTGACTCCCCTCCAGCTCATTCATGTCCTTTTCCATTGTCTCCCTCCCAATCTCAATCACTCGCTCGGCCTCCAGTTGCCTTTTCCATTCCAATCGGAAGCCTCAAACTCACAGCCACGGACGTCGGTCTTTCCCGTTTTGTGCCGGCCACAGTCGGCTCTCTCTATCCTGTGCAACAAAGCAGCAGCACCTCCCCCTTTCCCGTCACCTTCCTGCCCTTCGATCACTTTCCCGTCCATCTGGCGCCCAAATCAGAAGTTAACCCGTTAGATTCCCGGTGTTTAAATCCTACCTCCTTTCCCCACCGGCTCAACGCCCTCACTCGGCCCTTCCAGTGGATCCGGTGCTCACTTTATTCACTTTCTGCATCAATATCCCAATTCATTATTGATAATTGTGTTTAAAAACATTTTTCTGACCGAAAGCGCTGCCCAGGTCAGTGAATCAATTTCCACCGTTTGAAGCTGCAACAAAGCTGGAAATTTCACCCCAGATCCTGTCAAACTGCTGCTTTGGCTCCAGGTCTGATCAGTAATTTCTCTGCTTCCGTTTCTCTCTCTTACAGTTAACTTGGTGGCGATTGTGATCCTTTCCCGAGGAAAGTGCGGACTCTCCAAATGTATCACTCGCTACCTGGTGGGAATGGCGGCGGCTGAACTCCTGGTCATTATCAATGATGTCATATTGTGGCGCATTGTTAATATTTATTTCCCAGTTTCATTCTTGACCATTACCCCCGTGTGCCGTCTCATTGTCATCATGAGTGTATCAACCACAGCGGCCTCTGTCTGGTTCACAGTGGTTTTCACCTTTGATCGATATGTGGCCATTTGTTGTCAGAAGCTGAAAACAAAATATTGCACCGAGAAAACGGCGGCTGCTGTTATCGGGGTGGTGAGTGCGCTGAGCTGTTTACTAAACATTCCCTGGTACTTTGCATTTGACCCGGAATATATAATGGACAATGTACCCCGGGGTTGTGTCTTGAAACTGGCCCTTTTCACTTCACCCGCATGGGCAGCGTTTGACTTGTTTAATCTTGTGTTCATGCCTTGTCTCCCATTCATTCTGATTTTGCTGTTCAATGTCCTCACCGCCAGGCACATCTTAGCGGCCAGTAGAGTCCGCAGGGGACTCCGGGCCCGCAGCAATGGAGAGAATCACAAGGATCCAGAGATGGAGAACCGAAGGAAATCCATCATTTTACTCTTCAGTATATCAGGCAGTTTTATATTATTATGGGGCGCATTCTTTTTTTATGTTATCTCTCTGCATATAACAAACTCCCAGTCCTATACGGCCAGTGACATTGAGTCAGTCGGATTCATGCTTCACCTTCTCAGTTCCTGTACCAACACGGGTATTTATGCTGTGACCCAGACTAAATTCAGAGAGGAGCTGAAGAACGGGGTGAAATACCCACTGAATCTAATTGTTACATTAGTTAAATCATAGAAACATCTGAAGATTTTTCATCCGAAATTAAATTAAAAGTCATTTCGTGTAAATTATCACGTTTGGTGGTAGCGTAAGACGGGCGGTATCGGATCGGGCGCCTGTTAATCACCGCGCCTGATTTTACTATCCATTGACATCATTGAGTTCACGAAAGTAACTGATATCAATCCAATACTTTAAATACATTTGGAAATACCACACAGGAATTATATTTTACCCGACAAATGCAGTGTTGTGAAATGATACAAGATGTGATTCTAACATGAAATGATTTGCTGTTATTAGTCTGGAAATAATATGATTTCAATATTAAATGTTTAATCCTGAAATGAATATAATCAAATCCTCCTTTTCGGTTGATGATTATTTCCCATCACACACACTGCCCGGTGGGATGGACTGAGGGTGAGCTGTCAGAGTCAGACAGCGTCCTGTTCATTGGGACATTTGGTTTGACGAGAACAGAATAATAATGGACCAACACCCGGACCGTTACTAACTGGTCAAATATTAATGTAATTTCAAACTCCAGTGTGGAGTTCCGGAGATCGGTTCCTCTCTGAGCTGCTGTGCAGCAATGTTTACTCACTGGAGGGAGTTTAATGGGAGATGAGGTTTGGCCTGGTTACAAACATCTGTGAGGAAACCTCCTGATACATATCTGAGACTATCAGGGGCCGGGAGATTTCTCACGGCCGCAACAGGCCAAGGGAAATCTCTCCTACTCCTGCTTGCCCCACAAAATATAAGTTAAAAAGAAACTTCTCAGTGTTCTGGACCACTCAATGCCCATCGAAAGGGCGGCTCCTCCACCCATTTGTGCCCAACATTAAATGGTGTCCCGTCTACGTCATAATACTCTGATTTACATATTACACGTGGCCTGACCGGAAAGAGGTGGGTTTTGCTCCGGCTGCTCTTCTCAGGACCCTACCGACGACGGTGGAGGCAGGAACGCCAACGTTAATGGGGCAGTAAGTGACCTGATACCATTTACTACCCTCTACCACCTCATTTACGCCAGGCGAGGATACTTAAAATCGGTCACACCTTTCCTGACCGACGACCTACAATGAACCTTCGAAGCCCACAAGCTGGTCCATTTTCTCAAACTGCACCGGTTCATAACACGTGGAGGAAATTTTCTATCATCGCTGGGAACTGAACTGGTGGAGCGGATCACCCGCCGCTTATAGAACCGGCCCGATTTTAATTTCTGCTTCGTCAGTTTACCGCCCAAGCAGTGAAGGTGAAATTACCCCTCCGTCTCTGACCCCAAAGTTCGACAGGTGTGTGAGAGACATCAGACAGTGTTTGCCAAACACTATCATGAATGTGGGCGAATCGATCCGTGTATTCGGGTAAAAGGAGATAGCCCCCTCCACAGAGGCTGGACCTCGATACCGAGGTGTCGAAGAGCCGTTCACCCCAACAGCCCGGTAACAGAGGACACTGTGCACGACAGGCAGTTCCCCGGGACACACGTCAAGGCAGATATCAACTGCTGCTGGAAGACCATCAGATCGGTTAAGGTGGCCCGATGGTCCGCCAAAAATCTGCTGGTCTTCCAGCTGAAGGAGCTGTCCACGACCGAGTGTTGCCGACTGGTATACTCCAAGGTCCCGGAGTATGTGCTGTGGGATGCACTGACGCGAGTTGCAGCCTGTGCAAAGTCTCTATGGGGAAAGGCCACTGTGTCGGGCCATTTCACCTTGTATTGTACAGCATGTGTTAGAAGATATGTACTGTGTGTGGAATTGTAACAATGGAACGTAGTGTGTACGGTCTGTGTTACATTGTTTTGAATTGTAAATGTGATATTTACTTTGAACATGTCTATATCCATCAATTTTATGAAATAAAGTGTGTTTTGAAATAATTTTTTTTAAGTTCCAGTCTGACCGTGTCTGCTGTTATTGGACAGTAAAAAGTGCAAGTAAATCCGGAAAGTAAATATGTGGGGGGTTAAACAAAGAGCATTTATTGCAGGCACCAGGTGAGAAATGGGATTAATTTCTTAATGATGATAAACTAAAGACAGTAGAGCACCAATCAGTAAAAGCTAGTGCACATGGACAAAAAAAAATAAAGATCCCAATTTCTGAGCTGTCATATCCCAAGGTACCGCTATCAGGTACTTAGCCAACTATCTGCAATTTGCTGATATAATCAGGCCACACTGCCTCCCTCGCTGGTCCATTCCATACATTCAGCACCCTCTCCATTAAAAAAGTTACATTCAAATATTCTGCTCATCCTATGCCCCAGGTCGAGAAGAATAATAGTAGCAGGAGGACCCAGACCATCAGCCTTATGTGAGTTTGGACATTTCTGTTTTCATTTGCAATTTTTTCCGTTTTTTTCTATATTTCTATTTTGATTTCATTCTTGCAGATTTTGCATTTTTAATCAAGTTCTCCAAACCCTGTGCGCAGTGAGTGCTGACTCCGGGCCCTTTGATTGACAGCTCTCAACTCCACCCTCACCCTTCCCACCCCCGCCCTCCTCTTGGGCTGACTCCTCCCATCACGTGAGACGCGGTAGCGTCACTCATTTTTGCACGCTGATGTCACGACGCGTACGTGCCACTTCGGCCTGGGTGACGTCGGTCCCTGTGCCGCGTTCCCTTAGCAACATGCGACGCCAGGAGGGTGCTGATTGCGGCCTCAGGCCGGCGGGCGGGCGCTGCAGTTGGCGGGGCGAGGCCGACAGAGGGAGGGCCCGCACCCGGGAGTGGACTGAGAGGGGAGAGCGGAGGGCGGGTGGACGGGGGGAGTTACGGGGCCCCGTGAATCTCCACTCTGGCAGCGCCCGGTGTCGAGCTGGGCTCGGCGGGGGGGGAGTCACTCTGCCGCCTTCCAGTTAAACCCGCCGTGGGTCGGAGCCCAAAGGTGAGCGAGAATGAAACGGCACATGGAGAGGCCGCTCGGTCAATCGCGCCTGTGCCGGCTCTGTCAAAGAGGCCGCTCGGCCCATCGCGCCTGTGTTGGCCCTGTAAGTGACCCGATTAGTCCCACTCCACTGCTCTTTCCCCAGAGTCCCTCAAATTTCCCCCCTTCAAGGATTGACCCGATTCCCTTTTGAAAGTTATTGTTGAATCTGCTCCCACCGCCCTTTCAGGCAGTGAATTCAAGATCAGGTCAACTCGCTGCCTAAAAACTTTCTCCTCATCTCCCTTTGGCTCTTGTCCCAATTCCCTTCAATCTGTGTCCTCTGGTTACCGACCCTCCCGTCAGTGGCAACAGTTCCACCCCATCGCCTCCATCAAAATCCCTCCTCATTTGAACGCATCTATTAAATCTCCCCTTAACCGTCTGCGCTCTGAGGAGAACAATCTCAGCTTCTTCAGTCTCTCCATTCTGGTAAATCGCCCCTGAACCTTCTCTGCTGCAAAGAGACAAATCCCAGCTTCTCTATTCTCTCAGCATTAATATTATTATTTATTAAGTGGGTTGCGCTGCGTATCTGGGAGCTGTAATTCGGTGAGTAGAAAGCAGTGGGACGGTAAGTCAGCAGATTGATTTTGGGAGATGGAGAAGACGGCGAACGTGGATTCAAACAAAGGAGGGAGGTGGTCTTTGTGTCCGCACATGCTCTGTTGTAAGATCTCTGTGTGTGTCTTGATCCAGCCGTTCCTGTTTGTACCTGTGACATGACTGGCGGATTCTGTGAACTCGACTGCTACTGTGACCCTGACTGTTCCCCCGCGGACATCAATGTCTTCTCCACCTGTCTGCCGGGCAGTGGACCGGAAGTTTCTGTTCGTGTTTTACTACATTGGCTCCCGGTCCGGCAATGCCTCGATTTTAAATTCCTCATCCTCGTGTACAAATCCCTCCACGGTCTCGCCCCCTCCCTATCTCTGTAACCTCCTCCAACCGATTTAATCTCCACCGGCAACCCCATGTCATTCCATCCCATCATGGATTCTACCCCACCCATTTATTTTCTTCCACAGCCCATGTACATTCTCCGCACAATCATTGCTGGGACCCTCAGTCCCGTTATACTCACAGTCAGTGCTGGAACCCTCTGTCCTGTCATACACACAGTCATTGCTGGGACTCTCAATCCTGTTATACTCACAGTCAGTGCTGGAACCCTCTGTCCTGTTATACACACAGTGAAAGTTGAGACAATCAGTTCTATTATACACACAGTCAGTGCTGGGACACTCATTCCTTTAAAACACACATTCAGTGCTGGGACATTCAGTCCTGTTATACACACAGTCAGTGCTGGGACACTCAGTGCTGTTTTCCACACAGTTAGTACTGGGACAGTCGGTCCTGTTGAACACGCAGTCAGTGCTGGGACATTCAGTCCTCTTATGCACACCGTTTTTGCTCGGAGAGTCAATCCGGTTTTACATGCGTCAGTGCTGGAGTACTCATCCTGTTGTACACACAGTCAGTGCTGGGACACTCAGTCCTGTCGTACACACAGTCAGTGCTGGAACACTCAGTCCTGTCATACACACAGTCAGTGCTGGGACACTCAGTCCTGTCATACACACAGTCAGTGCTGGGACACTCAATCCTGTCATACACACAGTCAGTGCTGGAACACTCAGTCCTGTCATACACACAGTCAGTGCTGGGACACTCAATCCTGTCATACAGACAGTCAGTGCTGGGACACTCAGTCCTGTCATACACACAGTCAGTGCTGGGACATATTGGCCTGAGAGGGAGGACAGTGCAGATTCACGAGAATGACACTGGGGCTTGAAGGGTTCAATTATGAGGACGTGTTGTGTAAACTTGGTTTTGCATTCCCTTGCGTTTAGAAGGTCGAGGGGTGATCTGATCCAAATATTTAAAGGGATTCGATTGGGTAGAAATACAAATTATTTTCTCTGGTGGGGGAATCCAGAACAAGAGGACATAACCTTAAATTTAGAGGTAGGGTGTCTTGGAGTGAAATCAGGAAACTCTTTTTCGCACAAGGGCAGTGGAAATCTGCTCAGGCTGCTTGAAGTGGACCCTGTGATATAATAAAACTTTCTGTCCTGTCAGACTTGGACATCTTGTAGATCCATCATTTAAAAAGGTGGAGGAACTCAGTTGTAAGATGGATTCCACTCACTTCATCATGAGTCCTCACACTGCTTCCCTTATTATCGAGATATCAAGGACTAGAAACACTGTGTTTGAAAGAAAGCTGATTTATTTGTCACTTGTACAGAATATTCAACTGCAGCCCAGTTGAAGCGATTATTAACATCAGAAACAAAACCCAACTGTCAGAATGAACATGGTTCATTCCCGGATGTGATTAACAACAGCAATAACATCAGAATCCAACCCCGCAGTTACATTTGAACCCACTGGTGAATCAGCAGGTGGGATGACTGAGTGAATCCAATCCCCCCCTCTTCCCAGTGTGAATACGTTCATGTCTCAGCAGATCCCATGTTCTTTTAAAGCTTGTCTCACCATTAGAACATTTGAAGGGTCTCTTATCAGTGCGAACAAGTCGATATTCAATTAGGCTGGATGAACAAATGAATTCCTTCTCACACACAGAGCAGGTTAACGGCCTCTTCCCGATGTGAACTTGCTGATGTCTCAGCAGGTGGGATGATCGAGTGAATCATCTCCCACACATGGAGCAGGTGAACAGCCTCTCCCCAGTGTGAACTCGCAGGTGTATCAGTAGGCTGGATGACCGAGTGAATCCCTTTCCACAAACGGAGCAGGTGAACTGCCTCTCCCCAGTGTGAGTACATTGGTGTGTCAGCAGATCACTTTTTTTAAAAAAAAGCTCTTCTCACAGACAAAACATTGAAAAAGACACTTATCAGCATGAACAAATTGATGTTCAATGAGGTGGGATGAATGGGTGAATCCGCTCCCACACACGGAGCAGGTGAACGGCCTCTCCACAGTGTGAATTCGCTGGTGTGTCAGTAGGTTGGATGACTGAGTGAATCCCTTCCCACACACGGAGCAGGTGAACGGCCTCTCCCCAGTGTGAATTCGCTGGTGTGTCAGTAGGTTGGATGACTGAGTGAATCCCTTCCCACACACGGAGCAGGTGAACGGCCTCTCTCCAGTGAGTCTGCGTCGATGAGTTTCCAGCCGGGACGTGTAACTGAATCCCCTCCCACAGTCCCCACATTTCCACTGCTTCTCCTTGGTGCGGGTTTCCTCGTGTCTCTCCAGGTTGGACGATCAGTAGAAGATGTTTTTTCAGTCTGTGTAACTGGTTAAAGCTCTTTCCACAGTCAGTGCACTGGAACATTCTCACTCGGGTGTGTGTGTCTCGCTGCTATTGCAGTCACAATGATGTTTGAAATATTTTCCCACCGGCAGAACAGTCAAATATTTCTCCTTCTATATTCAAAGGCCGATAATCTTCAGGTGCTGATGAATGGAGTGACGGTCAGATGTTAACTTGATATTTGGTTTGAGTTTCCAGTCTTCAAATCCTCCCCTTGTAAAAAAACTGTAAAAGGACATAAAAAAAAGCCCTCACTGTGAATACAGCATAGAAATTCAGAACAGGCAATTCAAGTTTCTATGGAACATTCCTCCCGCTCATTGCACCAGACTGTAAATCCCCGTCCCACACACTCCCCCTCCTCCATCTGCTAAAACCCAAACCCATAGGAACATAGGAACATAGGAAGAGGAGTAGGCCATTCAGCCCTCGTGCCTGCTCCGCCATTTGACAAGATCATGGCTGATCTGTGATCCAGCTCCAGAAACCTGCCTTTGGCCCATAATCCCTTAATACCTTCGGTTGCCAAAAAGCTATCTATCTCACATTTAAATTTAGCAATTGAGCTAGTATCATTTGCCATTTGCGGAAGAGAGTTCCAAACTTCGACCACCCTTTGTGTGTAGAAATGTTTTCTAATCTCACTCCTGAAAGGTCTGGCTCTAATTTTTTCGACTGTGCCCCCTACTCCGAGAATCCCCAACCAGTGGAAATAGTTTCTCTCCATCCACCCTATCTGTTCCACTTAATATCTGATAAACTTCGATCAGATCACCCCTCAACCTTCTAAACTCGAGAGAATACAACGCCCATTTGTGTAATCTCTCCTCTTAACTTAACCCTTGAAGTCCGGGTATCATTCTAGTAAAACTACAATGCACTCCCTCCAAGGCCAATATGTCCTTATGAAGGTGCAGTGCCCAGAACTGCCCACAGTACTCCAGGTGCGGTCTAACCAGCGTTTTGTATAGCTGCAGCATAACTTCTGCCCCCTTGTACTCTAGTCCTCTAGATATAAAGGCCATAATTACATGAGCCTTATTGATTATTTTCTGTACCTGTTCATGACTGAGGAAGTCGTGGATAGCACGTTCAGTGAGTCGGTCACACCACAGATAAAAATTACTGAGGAAGATAGTGAATGGGTGACCAACAGACACAGGAAGAGTAGGAAGGCAGTGCAGGGGTCCCGTGCGGACATCTCCCTCCAAAACAGATATACCGTTTTGGATACTGTTGGGGGAGATGGCTCACCAGGGGAAGGTGGCAGCGGCCAGGTTCATGGCACCGTGGCTGACTCTGCTGCACAGGAGGGCAGGAAAAAGAGTGGCAGAGCTATAGTGATAGGGGACTCGATTGTATGGGGAATAGACAGGCGTTTCTGCGGACGCAACCGAGACTCCAGGATGGTATGTTGCCTTCCTGGTGCAAGGGTCAGGGATGTCTCGGAGCGGCTGCAGGACATTCTGGAGGGGGAGGGTGAACAGCCAGTTGTCGTGGTACATATAGGTACCAACGATATAGGTAAAAAACGGGATGAGGTCCTACAAGTTGAATTTAGGGAGTTAGGAGTTAAACTAAAAAGTAGGGCCTCAAAGGTAGTAATCCCAGGATTGCTACCAGTGCCAAGGGCTAGTCAGAGTAGGAATGACAGGATAGCTAGGATGAATACGTGGCTTGAGAGATGGTGCGAGAGGGAGGGATTCTAATTCCTGGGCCATTGGAACCGGTTCTGTGGGAGGTGGGACCAGTACAAATTGGACGGTCTGCATCTGGGCAGGACTGGAACCAATATTCGAGGGGGAGTGTTTGCTAGTGCTGTTGGGGAGGGTTTAAACTCATGTGGCAGGGGGATGGGAACCGATGCAGGAAGTCAGTGGGAAGCAAAGTGGTGACAGAAACAAGAGGCAGTAAGGGAGAGTGTACAAAACATGACCGGACAGATGGTCTGAGAAAGCAGGGCAAAGACCAAGGGAAGTCTAGATTCAACTGCATTTATTTCAATGCAAGAAGTCTGATGGGCAAGGCAGATGAACTCAGGGTATGGATGGGTACAGGACTGGGATGTTATAGCTATTAATGAAACATGGCTAAGGTGGGGGGGTGGCAGGACTGGCAGCTCATTGTTTCAGGGTGCAGATGCTATAGGAAAGATAGAGCCGGAGGTAAGAGAGGAGGGGGAGTTGCGTTCTTGATTAGGGAGAACATCACGGCAGTAGTGAGAGAGGATATATCCGAGTGTTCGCCCACGGAGTCTACATGGGTAGAACTCAAAAATAAGAAGGGAGAGATCACTTTGATAGGATTGTACTACAGACCCCCAAATAGTCAACGGGAAATTGAGGAGCAAATATGTACGGAGATTACAGACAGCTGCAAGAAAAATAGGGTGGTAATAGTCGGGGACTTTAACTTTCCCAACATTGACTGGGACAGCCATAGCATTAGGGGCTTGGATGGAGAGAAATTTGTTGAGTGTATTCAGGAGTAATTTCTCATTCAGTATGTGGATTGCCCGACGAAAGAGGGGGCAAAACTTGACCTCCTCTTTGGAAATAAGGAAGGGCAGGTGACAGAAGTGTTAGTGAGGGATCACTTTGGGACCAGTGATCATAATTCCATTAGTTTTAAGAGAGCTATGGAGAAGGATAGGTTTGGCCCAAAAGTTAAAATTCTAAATTGGGGAAAGGCCAATTTTGATGGTATTAGTCAGGAACTTTAAGAAGTTGATTCGGAGAGTCTGTTGGCAGGCAAAGGGACGTCTTGTAAGTGGTAGGCTTTCAAAGGTGTGTTAACCAGGGTTCAGGGTAAGCACGTTCCTTATAAAGTGAAGGGCAAGGCTGGTAGACGTAGGGAACCTTGGATGACTCGGGAGATTCAGGCCCGAGTCAAAAGGAAGAAGGAGGCATATGACATGCATAGGCAGCTGGGATCAAGGGGATCCCTTGAAGAGTATAGAGATTGCCGGAGTAGAGATAAGAGAGAAATCAGGAGGGCAAAAAGGGGACATGAGATTGCTTTGGCAGATAAGGCAAAGGAGAATCCAAAGAGCTTCTACAAATACATAAAGGGCAAAAGAGTAACTAGGGAGAGAGTAGGGCCTCTTAAGGATCAAAAAGGTCATCTGTGTGCTGAACCACAAGTGTTGGGTGATATCCGAAATGAATATTTCACATCGGTATTTACGGTTGAGAAAGGCATGGATGTTAGGGAACTTAGGGAAATAAAAAGTGATGTCTTGAGGAGTGTACATATTTCAGAGAGGTAGATGCTGGAAGTCTTAACGCGCATCAATGTAGATAAATCTCCGGGACCTGATGAAATGTATCCCAGGACGTTATGGGAAGTTAGGGAGGAAATTGCGGGTCCCCCAGCAGAGATATTTGAATCATCGACAGCTACAGGTGAGGTGCCTGAAGATTGGAGGGTAGCAAATGTTGTGCTTTTGTTTAAGAAGGGCGGCAGGGAAAAGCCTGGGAACTACAGACCGGTGAACCTGACATCTGTAGTGGGTAAGTTGTTAGAGGGTATTCTGAGGCACAGGATCTACAGGCATTTGGAGAGGCAGGGACTGATTAGGAACAGTCCGCATGGTTTTGTGAGAGGAAAATCAAGTCTCACGAATTTGATTGAGTTTTTTGAAGGGGTAACCAAGACGATAGATGAGGGCTGTGCAGTAGACGTGGTCTACATGGACTTCAGCAAAGCCTTTGACAAGGTACCGCATGGTAGGTTGTTACATAAGGTTAAATCTCACGGGATCCAAGGTGAGGTAGCCAATTGGATACAAAATTGGCTTGACGACAGATGACAGAGGGTGGTTGTCGAGGGTTGTTTTTCAAACTGGAGGCCTGTGACCAGCGGTGTGCCTCAGGGATCGGTGCTGGGTCCGCTGTTATTTGTTATTTATATTAATGATTTGGATGAGAATTTAGGAGGCATTGTTAGTAAGTTTGCAGAAGACACCATGATTGGTGGCATTGTGGACAGTGAGGAAGGTTATCTCGGATTGCAACGGGATCTTGATAAATTGGGCCAGTGGGCCGATGAATGGCAGATGGAGTTTAATTTCGATAAATGTGAGGTGATGCATTTTGGTAGATCGAATCGGGCCAGGACTTACTCCGTTAATGGTAGGGCGTTGGGGAGAGTTATAGAACAAAGAGATCTAGGAGTACAGGTTCATAGCTCCTTGAAAGTGGAGTCACAGGTGGATAGGGTGGTGAAGAAGGCATTCGGCATGCTTGGATTCATTGGTCAGAACATTGAATACAGGAGTTGGGATGTCTTGTTGATGTTGTACAAGACAGTAGTAAGGCCACACTTGGAAAACTGTGAACAAATCTGGTCACCCTATTATAGAAAGGATATTATTAAACTAGAAAGAGTGCAGAAAAGATTTACTAGGATGCTACCGGGACTTGATGGTTTGACTAATTGGGAGAGGTTAGATAGACTGGGACTTTTTTCCCTGGAGAGTAGGAGGTTAAGGGGTGATCTTATATAAGCCTATAAAATAATGAGGGGCATAGATAAGGTAGATCGTCAAAATATTTTCCAAAGGTAGGGGAGTCTATAACGAGGGGGCATAGATTTATGGTGAGAGGGGAGAGATACAAAATTGTCCAGAGGGGCAATTTTTTCACTCAAAGAGTGGTGAGTGTCTGGAACGAGCTGCCAGAGGCAGTAGTAGAGGCGGGTACAATTTTGTCTTTTAAAAAGCATTTGGACAGTTACATGGGTAAAATGGGTATCGAGGGATATGGGCCAAGTGCACGCAATTGGGACTAGCTTAGTTGGAAAACTGGGCGACATGGACATGTTGGTCCGAAGGGCCTGTTTCCATGTTGTAACTTCTATGATTCTATGATTTGCTGCTAAGCCTATTTTGTGGCACTTTATCAAGCAACTTTTGAAAGTCCATGTAAACAACATCAACATCATTACACTCATCGACCCTCCCTGTTACCTTGTCAAAAAACTCAATGAAGATAGTTTAGCACGATTTTCCTTGAACAAATCCGTGCTGTCTTTTCTTTATTAATCCACACTTGTACAAATGACTATTAATGTTGTCTCGGATTTTCATTTCTAACAGTTTTCCCACCACTGAGGTTAAACTGACTGGTCTGTCGTTGCTGGGTTTATCCTCACACTCTTCTTTGAACAATGGTGTAACTTTGCAATTCTCCAGTCCTCAGGCACCACCCCCGGATTCCCTTCGCAACCTACGATGCATCCCATCCGAACCGGGTGTCTTTTCTACTCTAAGTACAGCCTGCCTTTCTCGTACCTTCTCTTTATCAAATTTCAGCCCATCCAATATCTCAACGACCTCGTCTTTTACTATGACTTTTGTTGCATCTTCTTCCTTGTTACAGACAGATGTAAAGTACTCATTTAGTGTCTCAGCCATGCACTCTGCCTCCATGCATAGATCTTCTTTTTGGTCTTTAATCGGCCCCACCTCGCCTCTTCCTACCCGTTTACTATTTATCTGACAATGGAAGACTTTTGGATTCCCTTTTATGTTGGCCGCCAGTCTATTCTCTTACTCTCTCTTTACCCCTTTTATTTCCTTTTTCACTTCCCCCCTCTACTTTCGAGATTCAGCCTAGTTCTCACTTGTGTTATCAACCAGACATCTGTCATACACCCCCTTTTACTGCTTCATCTTACTCTCTATCTCTTTCTTCATCCAGGGATCTCTGGCTTTTGTTGCCCTACCTTTCCCCGCGTGAGAATGAAATTAGACTGTACTCGAACCATATCCTCCCTAAAGGTCCCCCATTGTTCGATTACAGTTTTGACTGCCAATCTTTGATTCCAAATTACCCGGGCCATATCCGTTCTCAACCCACTGAATTTGGCCCACCTCCAATTAAGTATTTTTATTCTGGATTGCTCCTCGTCCTTTTCCGTAAGTAATCTAAACCTAATGATATTATGATCACTGTTCCCTAAATGTTCCCCAATTGAAGCCTGATCCATTTGACCCAATATTCAGTAATGTTTTGAATAAAACGCATTAACTACTCTGTTCTTGCATCAGTTGGTGTTCCGGATAAGCAATTATCTCATCGGTTAATGGTGTAAATCGGTTTTAACTCTGCTGCTGAACTTTGCAATTTTCTTCTCCCATCATCTTTTACAGAGCCACCTGTTCTGTCCTCCTAGTTGATCCAGTGTGTAAACTTGCTCCGCTTTTGGTCTTGTGGCAGCTGCATTATATCTGCAATAGACTATGTGTATCCGGCCCTGAGAATGTTACTGGCTAATTCCCTGTACTAAATATATTGAAATCAGATGATTGGGCTAATGCATGTCATCAGACCACGAGGAGCTGTTAACGGTTTCATGTTGTGGAACCAACTTGTCCTGGAATATATTTTCATGAATGTGTTTTCAGTGATTGATACCGAGACAGCTCACGGTCTCAGTATTACAAGGAGTCAGTGCAGTGTCCTTTCTCACCAATGACATGGTTCAGTTGAACTGGGATTTCAATGTATTTATTGATTATCGCTGTTATGAAATATTATTTCATTGTGTGTGTACCTGCCACAGATGTAGATGTCTGGCCACTGAACTGAGATTCCTGCTGACTCTTTCACATAGTATCACAGTATCATAGTAGGTACAGCACAGGAGGAAGCAATTTGTCCCAACGTGCCTGTGCTGCTTTTTGAAAGAGCTATCAAATTAGTCCAATTTCCCTTCTCTTCCCCCATAGCCCTGTATTTTTCCCCTTCAAGTATTTATCTAATTCCCTTTAAAAAGTTACTATTGAATATTCACCCACCACCGTTTCAGACAGTGCATTCCAGATCATTACAACTCGCTGCATAAAAAATGTTTCCTCATGTCGCCTCTGGCTCTTTTGCCGATCACCTTAAATGTGTGTCCTCTGATTACCGACTCTTCTACAACTGGAAGCAGTTTCTACTTATTTACTCAATCAAAACCATTCATGATCTTGAACACTTTTAACAAATCTCCACTCAACCTTGTCAGTTCTAAGGAGAACAATCCCTGCTTCTCCAGTCTCTCCACATAACGGGACTCCCTCATTCCTGGTACAATTCTAGTAAACCTCTTCTGTAACCTCTCTGAGGCCTTGACATTCTTTCTGAGGTACGGTGTCACTAACTGAACACAATACTCAAGCCGAGGCCTAACCAATGATTTATAAAGGATTAGGATCACTTCCTTGCTTTTGTACCATCTGCCTTCAGCTGTACTTTCCTGTACCTAGCTGTACTTCCCCCAGATATACTCTCCTGTACCTAGCCGCACTCTCTCCAGCTGTACTATTCTATACCTAGCTGCACTGCCTCCAGCTGTAATATCCTGTATCCAGCTTTACTGCCTCCAGCTGTAATATCCTGTATCTAGCTGTACTGCCTCCAGCTGTACTATCTTACATCAAGCCAAAGGAGGACCAGGTGTCACAGTGTGTCAGATACCCTCCCGCACCAGGGTTCAAATCGGTTCATGTCGGTTACTTGTGTCTTGCTGGTATCCCGCTAATACTGAGGTAAGCACCCGTGAATGAATCTTCTTGTAAAAGCGTTTGTTCTTTATATATTGAAGTTCATTGCAAAATGCGGCAAAGGGAATAATTCGAACCAGAGAACGTCACAAGTTTTCTTTTTTATACATATTCATTATCAGGGTGTGGGCGTCGCTGGCAAGGACAGAATCTGTTGCCCCTCCCTAGTTGCCATTGAGAAGGTGGTGGTGAGCTTTCTTCTTGAACGGCTGCAGTCCGTTATCCCACTAAGCTGTTAGGTAGGGAGTGCCAAAGTATTGATCTCATAATTTCCTCTCTGCTGCACAACATCACCGCAGCCCTCAACTGGGTCAATTTAAAGGAGCTTCCGTTGATACAATCATCACACAAACGTGAATGTAGTGGGAGAGCAACACTTCAGGAGGGGAAAAGTGTAGGTCTTGTGCTGTGTTCTGCAGTGCTGGACTGAAGTTAGATACCGGGTGAAGCTGACTCTATAGAGGGTTCCTAACCCTAAACACCAACCCTCCCTGCCAGCCCTTACTCTAGTCAGATTACAGTGGCATTGATAGGATTAAGGTTTTGGTTAGAGCTAGGACGAGGGTTAGGATTAGGGTTTGGCTGGAGTTATAAAGTCAGGGTTGGGGTTGCGGTGTCAGGTTTAGGGTCAGGGTTTGGGCTTTGGTAACTTCTATGACTCGGGCTCGGGTTAGTGTTGGGCTAGGGCTACAATGTCGGGGTTAGGGTTAGGGAGCCAGGTTTAGGACTAGGCTTAGGGTAACGGTGTCAGGGTTAGGGTATTAGAGTTAACTGGAAATCTCATTCCCTCTCTCTCTCTGCAACCTCCTCCTCTACCATTCATTCCTCTCACTCTGGCCTGTTATGCTTGTCTCCCCCTCGCTTCTTCCGATTACGAGACCTTCAACTGCCTCCACCTTATTCTCTGGAATTTCCTCCTTATTCAGCGCCTGGACCAATTTTGATCACTTTCTGCAGGTTTATTTCTTTATCTGGGACACTGCGACAATTTCGGAGTTTTTATGCTGTGCAATGAGCTGCTCGTGAAAATTCATGGCTCCCACGAACTCACGCATCTTAGAAGAGATGTAAATGATGGTGTTTTGGTTTCTCAGATGTTGTCGGGTCTTTAGCAATAGGTGGAATTCACGTTTCTTGTCGACGATATCAGATCCCAGGATGATGTCGTAGTCTGTCGGAAACTGATCATGGTTTACACCCCACGAGAGAGCAGAGACTTTTGACCGCTGGAAAATGGAAGAGGGGATACTGTTGGCCACGTTAAATTCTATTTGATTCAGAACTTCTGGTTTGTCTGTCAAGGTCACATCTCCACCTGCCAGAAGAATGTAAAAGAGTAATGACGTATATTCACTTATTGCTTCCCTATGACACCAACCTGTAAATGGTAAATGTGGTCAAATGGGATTCGGGGCAAAGCAGATTAACACAGTAAAGGCTGTTAAATATAATGATGAACTTTTGCAGTCTCACAGCACTGAAAAACCAGTGAAACAGCGGATAGGCAGCGAGCTCGATCAGCGTTTATATTAACATAGCGGTTATTTTACTGGATTAGTAATCCAAAACTCCGGACGAAAAATCCACAAACTTGAGTTTAAATCCAACCACGACAGTTTGAAAATTTGAATTCAGTTCAAAAATGTGGGAAAAAAAGCTGTTATCAGTAAATGGGTCGATATTAATTTTGTGCCATAGCATAAAACCCGTGATAGCGAGTTTGTCGCCCGTTGAACATCCATCCCGCATTGTATTTTTAGCTGTCCACTCGTTATCACACGTTTTAAACTACCGCACAAAGTCAATATCCGCCCCAGTGTGAACATGAAACTAACCGATTGTCACAATAACCCAACCGGTTTATCAATGTCCTTCAGGGAAGGAAACCTGCCCTTTAACCAATCTGGCCTGTGTGTGACTCCGGTCCCACACCAATGTGGTTGATTCTTTACTGCCCTCTATTGTGGCCCTTTAAGCCACTCCGCTGTATCAAAACAAGAAAAAAACTGTACGGACCACTCGGCTGCGACCTCGGCATCAAATTAGGAATCAAAAAGGCATACCCAGCCTCGTGAAGCTTGCAAGGTCCTCCTCGCTATCTATTGGGGACTGGTGTCAAAGTTGCGAGAGCTGACTCACAAACCAGTCAAGCAATGGTCTGGCATACACAGAGAATCAGACCTGTCCTCACGCCGAGAACGCCCTCCATCGTGTCGTGTGGCATTACCACCCTGCTCAGTGGGATAGATTATTAACAATCTAGCAGCCCAAAACCGGGCATCCATGAGGCGCTGTGGGCCCCAATCAGCAGCATAATGGAACGCCACAACAAGCTTGTCACCGTAGGGCCCGACTTATCCCTCACTTCTCCATCACCATCAAGCTAGGTGACAAAACCTGATTCAATGAGGAATGTAGAAGACCATGCCTGGAGCAGCACCGGCCGTATTTGAAAATCTTGTGCCAACTTGGTGAAGCTACAACAAAGGATTACCATGCATTATAAACAGTGAGAGCACCATGCATTATAAACAATGAGCGCACCATGCTATGCAGAGATCTCAGCAATCCGCAAACCAACCCATCAGATCAAAGCTCTGATATCCTGCCACATCCAGTCGCGAATGGTGTTCGGAAATTAAGCAACTAATGGGAGAAGGAGGCTCGATGAACATTCCCATCCTCAATGAGACACAGCCCACCACATGGGAACAAAAGAACATAAGAAATAGCAGCAGGAGCAGGCAATATGGCTCCTCGAGCCTCCTTCATCATTCAATAAGCTCATGGCTGATCTTCGACCTTAACTCCACTTTCCCACCCGACGCACATATCTCTTGATTCCCTGAGTTCAAAAGCAAAGGTTGATGTGCTTGCAACCATTTTCAGCCAGAAATGCCTCGTGGATGATCGTTTTCGGCCTCCTCCCGCTAACCCCCACCATCACTGGTAACAGTCTTCAGCCAAGTCCATTCACTCCACGTGATAACAAGAAATGGCTGAGTGCACGAGACATGACAAAAGCTACGGGTCACGACAACTTCCCAACAGTGGTGCTGAAAACCTGTGCTCCAGAGCAAGCCTTGCCCCGACCTAAGCTGTTCCAGTACAGATAAAACAATGGCATCGACCGGACGAAGTGGAAAATTGCACAAGTAGGTCACGTGCACAAAAATCAGGACAAATCCAATCCGGTCAGTTCCTGCCCCATCAGTCCACTCTCGAGATCAGCAAAGTGATGGAAGGTGTCATCGACCAATCGGCTCCAGAACTCATTCAGCGATGTCCTGGGGCTGAGATGATTGGCCTCCAACAACCACTATCATCTTTCTTTGTGCTAGGTATGACTCCAGCCACTGGAGAGTTTTCCCTCTGATTCCCATTGACTTCAATTTTACTAGAGCTCCTTGGTGCCACATTCGGGCAAATGCTGTCTTGATGTCAAGGGCAGTCACTCTTACCTCTCCTCTGGAATTCAGCCCTTTTGTCCATGCTTGGACCAAGGCTGTAATGAGGTCTGAAGCCGAGTGGTTCTGGCAGAACCCAAACTGAGCATCGGTGAGCAGATTATTGGTGAGTAAGTGACGCTTGCCAGCACTGTGGACGACACCTTCCATTACTTTGCTGATGATTAACAGTGGACTGATGGGGCAGTAATTGGCCGGATTGGATTTGTCTTGTTTTTTGTGGACAGGACACATGTGGGCAATATTCCACATTGTCGGGTACATGCCAGTGTTGTAGCTGTCCTGGAATTGCTTTGGCAGAGGCACACATGACTTCAGTACTATAGCCGAGATGTTGTCGGGGCCCATAGCCTTTGCTGCATTCAGTGCAGTCAGCCGTTTTTTGATATCAAGTGGAGTGAATCGAAATGGCTGAAGACTGGCTTCTGTGATGGTGGGGAAATCGGGAGGAGGCCGAGATTGATCATCCAATAAGGACTTCTGGCTGAAGATGGTTCCAAACGCTTAAGCCTTATCTTTTCCACTGACGTGCTGGAGTCTGCCGTCATTGAGGATGGGGATATTCACGGAGTATCCTCCTCCTGTTAGTTGTTTAATTGTCCACCACCATTCACGACTAGATTTGGCAAGACCGCAGAGCTTTCATCTGATCCGTTGGTTTTGGAATTGCTTAGCTATGTTTATAGCATGTTGCTTCCGCTGTTTAGCATGCATGTAGTCTTGTGTTGTAGCTTCACCAATTGGGACCTCATTTTTAGGTACGCCCTGTTGCTGCTCCTAGCATGCTCTTCTACAATTCTCGTTGAACTAGGGTTGATCTCCTGGCGTGTTGGTAATAGTAGATTGAGGAATATGCCAGGCCATGAGGTTACACATTGTGCTGGATTACAACGCTGATGCTGCTGATGGCCCACTACGCCTCATCAATGCCCATTTTTGAGCTGCTAGATCC